>NC_137162.1:36979268-37579983 GCF_951394435.1 Stenella coeruleoalba
CTGGTGTTCGTGTCCACAGAGCGTATGTGTCGTGCTGAGTGCTGAAGAACAGCTTATGAAAGTCGGGGACATTGTCAGGGCTTAAGTGGAGGCCGTGCAGGATTTGGGGCCAACTTTCAGTTTGCCCAGTAGTAGACTGAATGCAGCAGGGGTGTCATAGATGCTTTGGAATAGATTGTGTAAAAGGAAGCTGGGAAACCAAATGTGCTCATTGAAGAATATTTAAATCCACAACTTATTCACACCCCATGGGTTAGAGTTCAGGTTCGGGTTCAGCATCTAACAGCCAAGACTGTCCCTGTTGCCCACGGAGCTTCAGCAGGGGTCACCAAATTCGGACCATGCTGGAATGCCCAGGCCCCGTTCTAGCGCATTAACGGCCCTTCTTCCTCATCCTGACCAACAGATCATTGCCCCTCCCGAGCGCAAATACTCTGTCTGGATTGGCGGCTCCATCCTGGCCTCTCTGTCCACCTTCCAGCAGATGTGGATCAGCAAACAGGAGTACGACGAGGCCGGGCCCTCCATCGTCCACCGCAAATGCTTCTAGAACACTTCCCTGCTCTCTGTCTGTAGCACACACTGTGAATGTTTTGTGGAATAATGCCTTCAGTTCTTTTCCAAATCATTCCTAGCCAAAGCTCTGACTTGTTACCTATGTGTTTTTTAATAAATCTGAAATATGTTACCTGTAACCTGTCGCCTTGGCCTCTGATCAGCACCGGGCTGATCACGTTATTTCTGTTAGGCTGACCTCACCCATTACAGAGTGGCTCCCTCTAGTGGTACGGCCGAGGACATGACAACCAGGATGTGTAAGCTTCCCAGGAAAGGGTGGAACCACATTAACGCGGGAAGTGCCAACCCATGCCGTAAGTCGGAAGGATTTGAAAACACACAGGAGATAAACGTAAACATGGGTTAAAGGGTATCAGCAAGATAATCCACACTGACTCACAACTTGCTGAGTCATTATATAACGTTGCTCTCTATAACTTCCTGACTGGTAGCCTGGTGGGTGAAAATAAAACAACAACAACTCTGCGTGTGCGTGTGTGTGCTTGTACACACACATACATACATATATTATACATGCACATATATATGACTTTTTATATATAACATATTAAACTTAAATATCTATTAAAAGAAAGTATGACTTAAGTTTACCAGGGGAAACATAGATTTTTAAAAAACAGAAACAGTGCTCTAAAATCTCACTACACATCTAAACCATCTGTTTCCCTTCTCCTAATCAATATCTGTCTCTGAAAATGATACTACAGTTACTTTCACACCAGAAGGGATGGGAAAAATAACAATACTTTCCAAGGACCACTGGTGTCAATCATCACCACTAAGGGATTCACACATATCTTCACTCATTTGTTCTTCAGAACACTTTGGGGAAAATATTATCATGTCCATTTTATTTTACTTTATTTTGACATTAATTTTTTATTGAAGTATAGATTTACAATGCTGTGTTAGTTTCATGTGTACAGAAAAGTGATTCAGTTATACACACATACATATTTCTTTTTTCAGATTCTTTTCCCTTATAGGTTATTACAAAATACTGAGTAGAGATCCCTGTGCTATACAGTAGGTCCTTGTGGGTTATCTTTTTTTTTTTTTCCCGGCCGCACCACGAGGCATGCAGTATCTAGGTTCCCCGACCAGGGATGGAACCTGTGGCCCCTGCGGTGGAAGTGTGAAGTGTTAACCACTGGACCACCAGGGAAGTCCCGGTTATCTATTTGTTATATAACAGTGTGTATATGTTAATCCCAAACATTTTATAGAGGAAGAAACAGAAGTGTTCCCTTAATATCATTATATAGGAGAGCTGCCAACTTCTCTTTTACCCAACTGGCCCAGGAGGTACAAAGATGTATAAAAATACTTTCCCTGCCCTAAAGCGTCTTTGTCTCAAAGCACTTTTCTGCCCAGGCTGTTTAGCATCCTCGCAGCTCCCGGCTGGGTGCCACTTGTCCTCCTGGGTGTAAATATCTGAGTGCGGTAAGCAGCCACTGGCTGTCCTTGGGAGTTAGGAGGTGGATCTCCATCCGTGGAAGCATCTCACTGCGGAGACCTCAGAGTCAAAGATTTAATGCCTGTTTGGTCCAGAAAATCCAAGCTTCCCCTGGTCTCCTCTTCCCTGTAGCTTCAGCTAATTAAGATTAATACTACAAATAATAAGAGCTGGCATGTGCTGAGTAACTGTCATGACCAGATCCTGCCAAGCCTTGTATATTAGGATCCCATTTTATCCTACAACAGCCCTATGGATTGGATAGTCTCACGGCCTTTTTACGGACTGAGCAACCGAGGCTACGAGTGGTTAAGGAACATACCCAATGTTATACTACTGGCAGAGACGGGACTTGGGCTTTGTTCCAAATCCATACTCTTAGCCTTGAAGCCAGCATTTCTCAGAGCAGGTCACAGAGGTCAACCTCATCGGGACCTCATTTTAAACGGACAGATTTCTGGGAAACCCAAAGCCTGCCAAACTAGGAGGTCTGAAGCTGTGGCTGGGAACTTGAGCTTTATTCAGATTTCTCTGGTGATTCTTCTGCACGTCAAAATTTGAGAACCACTGTTAACGTGCTATGATTGAAATTTTCCAGTTGCAAGTTTATGCTTACCAGGCAAGGCACTCCATGCCCACTAAATTGAAACTTAAGGATTAGTGTACAAATGCTTGGAAACAGATTACTTTCAAAATTGAGGCAAAGATCACCAAGCATTCCCGTTGTAGTCACTGCAGGGTTTTAGGTAAAGCGAACCAAGTTGACTGTAGTGTTGTACTTCACATTCACCACCAGAGGGTGCGAGCTCTCCGGTAAAGAAAAGGACGTTTAGAACACTGTCATCTGGAAACCGGCGTGGCCCGAGGCAAAAATCAGGAAAACCTGAACCACCCACCGAATGTGCATTAGTGAAATGTTCTTTCCTTGTGAGCACCCAGCCGCAGTGCCTAAGCACCTTCTCCCAGTCATAGATCAGTGACTCCTCCCCTTCATGCCACAGATGCCCATGACTTGGAGGACTGGACAGGTGGCAGCATCTCTCGATGAGCCTCACGTGAATCTCCAGAGGAGGTAAACCCAGCAACAGACAGGTTTGGCTGCTTCATGAGTCCTCTTCTCTCCCCTAACAATAGCAAACCAAACTCTATCTGACACTTCTCCTATGACCACCAATTTTCCCAGAACGGGCCCATAGAGCCCCTGAAGATGACACGAGTTTTTAATAACATTGATCAGGCAACCTTTGCTGCGAGCATATGAGCAAAAGGAAGCACTATTTTTTAAAAACGAATAATTCTCCGTTGTCTGTGTGGCATCATTTGTGTAGTCAGGCCGAGCTTGAGTACTTTTAGCAGGATTTCAAACAAAGAACAGCCTGGAAAAGAATTTGCAGTTCCCGCAAGGGAGGGGGCTGTCTGGGCCAACACAGTCACTGACTGCAACTCAGCTTATTCAAAAAGATCGGACAAAAAAAAAAGAGAGAAGGAGATGGGACAGCTGGGGACGTGGTTCTTCTGCATCAGAGTAGGAAAACCAGATGTTTAAGTAATGTTTATTCCTGGGACAACCAAGTCAATTCAGGTAATGTTTGAAGGGCACATACTAGAGATACAAAGAAGAAGGTTCTGTCTGTATGGGACTTACAATCTGTGGGGAAAATGGACATTAAACAAGTAGCTAGGGTGCATCGTAAGGATTACAAAAGTGGAAATATACGGGGTAGGAGCTCTTATGACCTCAGGGGAGGCCTCCCTGAGGAAGTAGTGCTTAAGCAGAGGTTTACAGAGTAAGAGATAACTAGGAAAAAAGCGGGGGTGGGGGGGGGAGTGAGAGGATTGAGGCTGGACAAGAGGAAGTAGGGCATATAGGGAATGTGTTCCAGGCAGAGGCCCAGAGATGGGACAGGGTGCTGCAGAAAAGAGAACACAAAGAATTGAACCCACACATAGATTTTAGAAGTACGACTATACTTGACTATAATTTTCCAAAGTAGAGTTCATAACATTTTCTCTGTGAAATGTCTGTCTTGAAATCAGACACCGATTACAAGCTATTAAGGCAACGCTGAGTGAGAACTTTGTTATCTCTGATTCGCTTGCCATTCCCGAGCATTTTCTTACAGGTTAAATCAATTCCTCATCTCAATTTCAGAAATGTATCTGGGAAAAGAACACCCTAAAACCACCATCTCTCACTCTAATTTGTTCCTGATGGCTCCAGCTATTCCAGACTGTTCTTTACGTGGCAACTTCATGCCCCTTAAAGATGGAAGGGAATATAAATGATTACCATTTGCCTGATTGGTTTTGTAACATGTTATCTTCAAGGAAAACAGATGATGACACAGGCTCCTCTGTAGCATAGTTCATGACAGTTTTCAGTGGCCTAAAGCTCAGGGGTCCTTAAGCAGCTTTCCTCTTGTTGGAGAAAAAGCACTGTACTCACACCAAATTAAAAGATGTCCTTTTCACATTCTCATATTCCTCTTAGATCCTGTCTTCTACTTCTTTCCCTCCTCATTCAGTTTTTGAACCTTATTCCTCAGTCCTCTCCTTGGATCACTTCTTTCCTCCCCCACTTTAGATCTCTCTGCATCTGCTACAAAGTAAAACTCCTTAAGAAATGGGCTAAAATCATTTAACTTCAACCTTCCTTTACAAAACGGCATCACCTAATATATTAAGCAGGTGAATCGTATCCTCCAAATTTAGAACTAGCCCTCATTCTTAAAAACAGAAAAAGTTGTGATTTCAGATGGATGTTCTGATGTAATATTCTTGTGAATTCATACACCACTGCATTTAATGAAAAGCAAAAGTAGTATTTTAGAGCGCTATTACTGTGGCGCTAGTTGGTTGCAGCCCAAATAGTTGACCATCCTTGATAAAATAAAATTCTTCTTCTGAATTTGGTTCTAGTGAACTTGATAAAGGCCTGGGACTGGTCACCCACAACAATAAGACTGTGATGAGAGTGCGTTCTAGAAACCTCAGGCGCCTTCATCATCACCTCTGATTTTATTATTAAAAGTTGGCTTTAAAAGAATTAACTTAATAATGTATTGCTCTGTCAAAACTACAATGAGATATCACATCACACCTACTAGGATGGCTATAATAATAAAAAAATAAGTGTTGGCAAGGATGTGAAGAAATTGGAACTTTGTACATTGTTGGTGGGAATATAAAATGGTTTAGCTGTTGTGGAAAAGGTAAGCGTAGAACTACCATGTGACCCTGCCATTGTACCGCTAAATATATACCCAGCAGAATTGAAAACATACACTGAAACAAGTACACGTTTGCACTTGTACAAACAAATAAGTACATGCATGCTTATAGCAGTGCTATTCACAATAGCCAAAAGGTGGAAACAACCCAAATGTCCATTGATGAATGAATGGATAAACAAATTGTTGTATACACATACAATGGATGAAAAGGAATGCACTGATATATATGTTAAAATGTGGATAGACCTGTAAAAGGTTACGTTAAGTGAAAGAAGCCAGACTCAAAAGTTCACGTATTTTATGATTTCAATTATATGAAATCTCTAGACAGAAAAACCCATAGAAACAGAATGCAGATTGATGATAGCCGGGGGTGGGGGAGGGGAATGGGGCTAAATGGCTTAATGGGTAAGAGGTTTTACTTTGGAGAGATGGAAATGTTTTGGAACAAGAAAGAGGTGATGGGGCTTCCCTGGTGGCGCAGTGGTTGAGAGTCCGCCTGCCAATGCAGGGGACACGGGTTCATGCCCCGGTCCGGGAAGATCCCACGTGCCGCGGAGCGGCTGGGCCCGTGAGCCATGGCCGCTGAGCCTGCGCGTCCGGAGCCTGTGCTCCGCGACGGGAGAGGCCACAGCAGTGAGGGGCCCGCGTACCGCAAAAAAAAAAAAAAAAAAAAAAAAAGATAGAGGTGATGGTTGTACAACACTGTGAATGTCCTAAATGTCACTGAACTGTTCACTTTAAAATGGTTAACTTTATGTTATGTGAATTTCACCCCAATAAATTACTTTTTAATAAAAAAATTAAGATTATGTATTGCCCTGGAAAGAATGTCAGTAAGTACAAAGCTTTATTGCTGAAAAAAACCTGCTACATCGGTTAATTCACACACCTCATTTCTGTAGGTAATGAAACCTTGCCCAAAGTCAAGGATAGAGTAAATTCCTTCTGGTTGTTTGTTTTTCTTGTTCATCAGCCTTTATATTAGGAGGACACAAAATGGAGCTTATTTTTTGAACAACCTATAAATGCTTTTTCTTGAAAAATTGAAGAGAGGAATTTTAAACATCCTCTTGGGACTCAAGAATACAGATTCACCACTCATTACATAGACACATCTGGGACGCACCCAGATCGTGACTAATTTGAGTACACAATTTTAGTTTTTCACAGTCAATGCTGGTTAACTCGATGCAGATGAATAGTTAATCCTCCTTGACAGAGGTAAAACAAGACAAAACTAAACTAAACTATTTGTCTCCATTTGGTTTTAGAATGTCTTTTGGTCTAGATAATGCCCAAGACATTGACTTCAAACAAATTAAGTAAAGCCGGTCTGCGGTCTACAGTATTCTAATTCTACCCTCTCTCCCCCAGGGTCCTTCTCCATTTTCCTGTTTTCTCTCCCTCATCCTCTGCATCTCCCCAGACTAACTAAACTAATATTTTTGTCAGCTGCCCCCAAGAAAAATATATTCTTGCCTCGTGAAAAGCCAAGATGCTAGAAAAGGAAACAAGTTTCTTAAAAAAACAGAAGAGTTCTTTGCATATTGGTGTCTTCACAATAAATAACAAGCTAATGTCTTCTAAGAATAAGGAGCTGAAAGTTTACCTTTCTTCCTTTATCTCTGCCAAATACATGACATTTCTCAAGCATCCTTTTCACAGAAGACATTCGCCTGCTAGAAAATTCTGCAATACATGCTGGAAGAGAAACGTCTGCTTTCCACATCTGGGACAACTGTAGCTGGTTTTGCAGCAGAAATTTCGATATAAGTCCAAACCATTATAATAAGGCAGTTTCCAGCACGACCGAAGTGGGTGCAGCAGGGGAAGAACTGGGGGGAAAAATACTGAACCAATTCTAGGATGTGGCCTTAACTGATACTGTATCTCAAATATAATGCCACTTTTTCCACAAGTAAAATTCTACTAAAAAGAAACCAAGAATAACTTCAGTAGCTGAGAATAATCCACAGACATCCTGCTTTGCTCCAAGGTCTATGGAGAAGAGAATGATTTCTGCATGAAACAAAGAAAGTCATTTCCATTCCATCTCTGAGAAAAAAAGAAAACAAATTCAGTAACTATTTTCTGAGTATTATATTAGTTTGCTAGGGTGGCCATAACAAAATACCACAGACTGGTTGGCTTAAACAACAGAAATTTATTTTCTCACAGTTCTGGAGGCTGGAAGTAAGAGATCAAGGTGTTGGCAGATTTGGTTTCCTCTAAGGCCTCTCTCCCCGTAGACGGCCATCTTCTCCCTGTGTCATCACAGGGTCTTCCCTCTGTGTCTGTGTCCTGATCTCTTCTTCTTGTAAGGACACCAGTCACATTGGATTAGGGCCCCCTCTAGTGGCCAAATTTTAATTCAATTACTTCTCTAAAGGTTCTTTCTCCAAATACATTCGCCTTCTGAGGCACTGGGGGTTGGGACTTCAACACGTGAATTCTGCGGGGGGGACACAACTCAGCCCATAACAAGTACATACCAGGTGTCAGGCACTGAGTACAAACAGACCAGCATTCAAAACCAAAGGAAATTCTCAATACTCTGTAATGACCTATATGGGAAAAGAATCTAAAAAAGAGTGGGGCCATATATATATATATATAACTGATACACTTTGCTGTACAGCAGAAACTAACACCACATCGTAATCAGCTATAGTCCAATAAAAATTTTTTAAAAATACAAAGGAAGCTCAGGTGTAATTGGTTCATTTTCTACAGAAGCACAAATCTGAAAAGAAATGAACTAGCTTTGCCTTCGAAGGTAAGGAAGTGGCAAATGGGGCTCTGGAATGGATTCATATTCAAAAGAGGGAGCTGCACTGCCTGCTGGGAATGAGATCTTCCAGAGGAAGCTCTTCCAGGGAACATCTATGGTCATACACCCACCCACTCACGCACACACACACACACACACACACACACACTCACACTCATACGGGCCTCCACGGTGACTCACGTGGGCTCTGCTCCCGGCCAGCCCAGCCCTCCGCGGTGTGGCCACATCTCTGATGGTTCCTCTTTCAGACACAGAACATCAGGAACTCATTCTTCCACGCAGGGCGAGTCATAGGTTTGCAGCCTCCAGGAGTCCTTCAGCTCTGTGACAAGGTCCTCCTGGGAAGTCTGGTTAGTTGGGTTTGCACCTGGCAATAAGAAAACCATACGCCCTTCAAGAGCAGCTTTTCAAACTTCGTCTCAGGCCTGAGATTCTGCGTCCCCTTGCAAGGGAATAAAAATGCCAAGAATGTCCCACTCCCTTAGGGAATATGATATATCTTTTTAATGAAAAATGAATTCCCTTCTAATTCGCTGTTCAGAAGCGATATAATTGGCTCTGAATGCTCAGAGTAGCTCTTTCTATTCTCTCCAGAAATCTAAGAAGCCAAATGTTCTTGGCTTTCAATTGAGTCTTTTCTATCTCTAGGTACCATTCAATGCATCGTTTTTTCATCAGACACCTCTCATTGGACACCCTCTTGGTCTACTACTGTATCTTTGGTTTCCACTCTCAGGATATCGTTCATTTCTCAACTCTCCCTAGTCCCAACAGTCATTGTTACTTGAATAAATTACATAATCTTTTCCTGTGATCAAGTATGTCAGAATATCATGCTGTCCTTAAATGCTAAGACGTCGAGGACAGCATCACTCAGGGGAAAGTGGGCTGTCCGTGGAGCCAGGCTCGCAGAGCTAATATGCCCTTAGCTGTGGGAGACTATAGACTCAAGTCCCCGTGCATTGGGCAAGCAAAGCTCTTGCTTCTGGAGTCTGGGACCTGAACTCTCCAAGCCTACAAGTTGTCATAGGCAGAAATGAGTCACTGAGCTGCCCACAGTAGGCTCTTTATGAATGAGAACTAGAGTAGAAGCTAGGTGACATGATACCTGTATTAGGGAAGAGACAAGTGGGGGCGGAATGTTATCTCGTCCAAGCACAGAGTGCAGGGAATATTCCTCCTAGGAATACAGAAATCCTTGAACTAAAAAGTGGATGCTAGGACATGCAAACAAGATCATTTAGGCAACTCAGATATAATGCCAGGAGGACAGCAAAGTCTGGGAAAGCTGAGGTTGGCACAAAAAACATTGGGAAGAGAGGTTAGATCAGATGAGATTGACTTCCATTCTCTCCTTTTATTGGGGCTACATTTTCTTCATAATGTTTTCCTACCAATTCAACTTGCCAACATACTCCGTCAGTCCCCCATTCCTTCTATTAATCTATTATCTTTTGATCCAGGTAAATGCCTTTCTTATCTGGGTACCAGTCACAAATTCCATTCCAAGCCTTGGTCATATTATAACTTGGTATTCATGATACCCTATTCAGTTTAAATATATTTTTCTTCCTATTCCCTGTGCCTCAGTTTATATAGATACTTTAATTATGAACGTTCTTTCCAAATGATTTTATTTATTCTTTTTGGTTGAGAATTATCAGTATTTCCTATACCTCATTTTTTCTCCCTGTCATCCCTATTGACTTTCACAGAAATAGGCTTTACATTTCCATCTGAGCCTTTTTTTATTCCTCTCTCAAGTGTCTCTGCTTTTAGTCCTCTAAATCAAGTTAATGAATCATCGGCTATCTCAGGTCCTCTGACACCTGATCCCTGAGTAGAAGCTCAGGGCTCTGGTCTCTACACTAAGATTGACTACAGACTCTGAGCCAGGATTCGCTGACACTGAAAACACACGATGGGCTCAGCTGTCTGCAGCCGTGTTTCTTCTCACATCCTCTTTGACCACCGCAGGGAAAAGTCTCAGAAACATATGGCCTGTCTTGGAAACCCCCTGGTACTCAGAATTTCTTATGTGGAACTACATTTTACAGGAATAAAAATAATACAGCAAAACATCTAAAGCTCTGAAAACACATGCAGAGACCTCTAAAAATACAACAGTATAACTTTTAAAAATTGTGAATCACTACGTTGTACACTTAGAACTTATATAATATTGTACACCCACTACACGTCAAAAAAAAAGTTAAAAAATTCCAGACATATTGTTGTTTGCGGCATAATTTATTATCTGGTCATAGTATTTGGGCACATTAATAGGTATTGATTTAACTCCATTGTAACCTCTCTTGAGACAAAGCAACCCAAAAAGAAAGCTTCAAAATGTGCAAAAGTAATAAATATCAAACTTTCTGATCTAAAATGTATAAATATAAAATGTCAGTCATTTCTGGAAACATCTTAAGAAAATCCAGCAACCACAGGTCCATGGGTAAGTGTCTGGCGTGGACGGTGCTAATCTTCGGAACATATCACCTCAGATCCAGTACGATTATTTTTATGTCTTTTACCAACACATGTTTGCATATCTAGGAAAGAAAAAATTGGCTTTACCTCATGATGTTTAACATGATTCTCTTTAGGGAGGGAGTATGGATTTCCTAATTTAAAATGTTTCTAATTTTCAAAATATTTCCACTCAGAACAAATACAATCGTATGTATTCATTTTCAACAAGAAGAAAATGTTTACAAAAGGTGCAAGTAATTTTCATTTGAAATAAATTCTAAGTTCAAAATACTTTCTCTGACGTCACAGCCAGGGAACAGCCAAGCAAACAGAAAAGGACTCAAATAATGTTACTTTGGGGCTATACAAAGCTAATCAAAAAAACAGGATTACAGTTTTCATTGAACTGTTATGAAAAACTAATTTGGCCATATCAAGCAGAAATAATTCAGGACACATTTGATATCATTTTCTTTAATAATCGTTTGCTTGCTGGGACCCTGGAGAAAACTGTTAATTGTTTAAGTATCACACAGATATGTAAATGGAAAGGAAACTTTATGTATAATCAACTCTGCTACAGAAATACTGTCATTCTTTTGTAAGTAAAATAGTAATGACAAGAAATCAGAAGAAAATACAAAGACTGCTTAATTTTATGAGATAAGAAAATTCCAAAGTAAGCAATAAAGTGTTTTATCCTATATTATATTGCTACTAGTTCTCTCCTTAAAAAAAAAAAAAAAAGAGGCTTATGTGTTTTATAGCTGGAAGTCTCTACCTCTTAATCTCCTTCACCTATTTCACCTGCAAACCCCCTTCCCTCTGGCAACCACGCATTTGCTCTATTTATGACTCTGTTTTGTTTTGTTTTTTAGATTCTACATAAAAGTGAAATCATATGGTATTTGTCTTTCTCTGTCTGACTTATTTCACTTAACATAATACCCTCTAGATTCATCCACGTTGTCGCAAATGGCAAGATTTCATTTTTTTATGGTTAATATTTCATTGTGTGTATGTATATATCTCACATCTTTTTAAGCCACAGGGGTGTAATATATAGCGTAAGGAATATGGTCAATAATATTTTAATAACTTAGTATGGGGACAGATGGTTACTAGACTTACCATGGTGATCATTTCATAAGGTATGAAAATGTCACTATATTGTATACCTGAAAGTAACATATTACATCAACTATATTTCAATCAAAAAAAAAAGGAGGGGGTGAAAAATAAACACGATGTGCAAAAAATAACCAACGTTGTCTACTCACACTGAACAGCCTGGGGTCCTTGGTGTGTGGATGAAAGCCCTTCTTTTTACAAGCGGAAACCTCAAGCATGCCAGCACTGGTGAGCCTGAAGATGCCGGTGCTAAGTTTCAGAGTGAAAAAAAGGTACAAAAATTAAGGGTCATTTGGGCTTTCCAGATGCTTTCATTTGAATGGCACAAGCATACATATTCTTCAAATGGAATGGAGAAAGAAACGACACACTAAAAATTCTACAGTGATTTTTTTAAACTAGTGTTGTGCTGACGGCCTAGAGGAAGACTGAAGAGACCAATGCTACTGCCAAGTGCCTGAACTGCTGTGTGAGACCTTGGGAGAAAAGCTGAGACCCCATAGGAGGAAATTACAGGTGATGGATATTTCTAATTTCTCTAATACATGCATATCTCATTTTATTGTACTTCACTTTATTGCACTTCGAAGATACTGCATTTTTACAAATTGAAGGTTTGTGGCAAGTCTGCATTGAGCAAGTCTACTGGAGCCATTTTCCAGTATTTGCTCACTTCACATCTCTTTGTCACATTTTGGTAATTCTCACAATATTTCAAACTTTTCCATTATTATATTTGTTATGGTAAAGTGTGATCAATGATCTATGACTCGCTGAAGACTCAGATGATAATTCGCATTTCTGAGCAATAAAGTATTTTTAAATTAAGGTATGTACATTGTTTTTTTAGACATAATGCTACTGCACACTTAATAGTCTGCAATGTAAACATAACTTTCATATGCACTGGGGAACCAAAACATTCATGTGACTCATTTTATTGTGTCAGTTGCTTTATTGTGGTGATCTGGAACTGAACCTGCAATATTTCTGAGAAATAAATAGTATTTATAGCTGCAGCAAATATTTACTGAGTGCTGGCTGTAGTGCCAGGCACTATGCTAAGCCCTTTATGTAGACTATCATCTAGTTTCACCTTCACATCAATCTGTGATGGATAAGTATCAGGGATGAAGAGACTGAGGGTCACAGTGGTCAGGTATCAAACCGGGATCCCAGTATCAGTTTGTCTGATTCCTCTGCTCATAATCGTGCTATGATAGTCACTGTCCTTCACATTTAGGAAAGTTTTGGAGATAATTAAGCTAAGGCTGGGAATTTTCTTCTCTCTTTTTTTTTTGGGCCGAACGATTCAGCATGTGGGATCTCAGTTCCCGGACCAGGGATGGAACCTGTTCCCCCTGCAGTGGAAGCGCAGAGTCCTAACCACTGGACCGCTAGGGAAGTCTCCAAGGCTGGAAATTTTCTCACAGCAGAAATCATTACAATAGAACTAAGATCTCAGACGGCAAACTGGAATAACATCTGCTTTATCCACTTCAAGGTCATGTAAAGAAGGAAAACCAGTAATTCTACCACGGAAAGGACCTTTAAAAGCAAAAGATGGCAGACCTACAAGTTATGGAAGCCAGCAGGCACCAGTCTCTTTTTCCCAAGGGCATGGTTTGCCTACTTATCCAAGTGCTACAACCTGGTGTGTGGACACACTTGAACCTAGCAGACCCAGACAAAGCCTTACTTGAACCCTCTCAATAGCCACACTTACTCTTTATGCTTCGGTGAACAGACAATGGCAATGGCCTCTGGCAACATGAGCTGATAAGAACAGTGAGTGTGGAGGTCAACACTGGATAAGAACGCAGTTTGGGTTGGATGTGTCTATAAAAAGAAAAGAGGACACTCTTATTGGACAATCCTATTGGACAATCAATAGCTGAGTGCTGGTCAAAGTCAGAGCCCACGCCAAGAAAAAACTCTAGTTATTTGCTTTTTCTTTTTTACCGTCATTAATCAAATGAGGATTCTGAAAATGTCTTGCTGACATAATCCTTCCCTTTATGCATCTATAGAATAACTACAACTTTGAGAAGAGGCTCTTGGGAGCGTTTATGTACTTTCTGCTTATTAGGATAACATAAAACTGAAAATTTGCCAAAGCCTTTACATAGATCTTCATTTAATCATCACAACTCATCTGGGAGATATTTAGTGTCTCAGTTTTATGTACAAGGATCCTGAGATTCCTTTAAGGAACTTGCTTGCAAGGAGCACAACTGTGACTGGAAACCCAGAGACACTTATATACAACACCGTGGACATAAAAGGAAAAGTTTCGCTGAATGTTCCACACTATGCTGGTATCCCTTCATGGATCCCCATTCCCTACAGATGAGGGAACAGAGCTCTCCAAGGTGTTGAAGATGTTTGGGACTCATCTCGCATGACGGGAGGGAAGGGGAGACTATAAATTAAAAGAGCTGTCTTCCAGGTTTGGGGCTATATATAGACCTGTGTTTAGGAGAGACAAACACATGCACCCACATGATTTGTAATTCACAGTAAACCCCAACCACCCTTGAAAAAGGGTTGCAACCACTTAAATCATGTATCCAACATCCCCGTCATGCTGGGTCCTGGCTCCATCACTCCCTAGTTGTATGACACTGCAAAGATTCCATAACCTCCTCATGCCTATTTCAGCAATTGTAAAATAAGGATAATAATCATTTTCTTCATGGGATTGTTATGAAACTTAAATGAGACAATCCATGTAAAATTCTTAAAACAGTGCCTAGCACAGCGATAGGAATCAAAATCATTAGCTTTTATGATTGCTGTTGTTATTGCTGTTTTTATTGTAATGTTGTCATTTTTTAAATTTAATTTTTATTTTATATCGAAATATAGTTGATTTACAATGTTGTGTTAGTTTCAGATGTACAACAAAGTGATTTGGTTATACATATACAGATATCCATTCTTTTTCAAATTCTTTTCCTATATAGGTCATTACAGAATATTGAGGAGAGTTCCCTGTGCTATACAGTAGGTCCTTGTTGATTATTTTATATATAGTAGTATGTATATGTTAATCCCAAACTCCAAGTTTATCCCTCTCCCCCTTTCCCCTTTGGTAACCATAAGTTTGTTTTCTATGTCTGTGGGTCTATTTCTATTTTGTATATAAGTTCATTTGTATCATTTTCTTTTAGATTCCATGTATGTGATATCATATGATATTTGTCTTTCTCTGTCTGGCTTACTTCACTTAGTATGATAATGTCTAGGTCCATCCATGTTGCTGTAAATGGCATTATTTCATTCTTTTTCATGGCTGAGTAATATTCCATTGTATATATGAACCACATCTTCTTTATCTATTCCTCTGTCGATGGACATTTAGGTTGCTTCCATGTCCTGGCTATTGTAAATAGTGCTGCAATGAACATTGGGGTGCATGTATCTTTTTGAATTATGGTTTTCTCCAGATATATGCCCAGGAGTGGGACTGCTAGATCATATGGTAGTTCTATTTGTAGTTTTTTAAGGAACCTCCATACTGTTCTCCATAGCAGTTGTACCAATTTACATTCCCACCAATAGTGCAGGAGGGCTCCCTGTCTCCACACCCTCTCTAGCATTTACTGTTTGTAGACTTTCTGATGATGCCCGTTCTGACTGGTGTGAGGTGATACTGCATTGTAGCTTTGACTTGCATTTCTCTAATTTAGCGATGTTAAACATCTTTTCATGTGCTTTTGGCCATCTGTATGTCTTCATTGGAGAAATGTCTATTTAGATCTTCTGCCCATTTTTTGATTAGGTTGCTTGTTTTCTTGATATTAAGCTACATGAGCTGTTTGTATATTTTAGAGATTAATCTCTTGTCAGTTGCTTCATTTGCAAAAATTTTCTTCCATTCTGTGGGTTGTCTTTCCTTTTGTTTATGGTTTCCTTTGTTGTGCAAAAGCTTTTAAGTTTAATTCGGTCCCATTTGTTTATTATTTATTTATTATCTTTTTTTTTTTTTTCATTACTCTAAGTGGTGGATCGAAAAAGATCTTGCTGTAATTTATGTCAGAGAGGGTTCTGTCTATGTTTTCCTCTAAGAGTTTTATAGTATCCCATCTTACATTTAGGTCTTTAATCCATATTGAGTTTATTTTCGTGTATGGTGTTACAGAGTGTTCTAATTTCATTCTTCTACTGTAGCTGTTTTACACTTTTGCCAGCACGTCTTATTGAAGAGACTGTCTAATGCTGTCATTATTAACTTGAGGGCATAGGTGCATAGAAACCGCTTCATGCCTTTACACATAACTATGATCTGTTGAAGAAATGCAAGATTTCAAAACCCCTTTCTACTTTATTTAATAAAATGAAGGTAAAATCCATTGATACCTATTTATAGAAAGATAAATGTCCGGCAGGGAAAAAATAACTATTGGTCTGCATAGACCTAGATCAACTGAAGAATAGAAATTAACTTTTAAAGCCCAAACCTTTAGTGAGGGCATGAGTGGGAGGGTCTGACTGCCTGTTACCTGATTCAGTGAAAACCTTCTATTCATACATAGAGCCTTCTATGCCTTGATTAAAAAGTAAGAAGTGTTCAAAGAAGCTCTATTGCTATGGAGGCAGCAAGCAGATTGTCAAACAGACAAATCACTTTCCCTTCAACTTATTTCCAGACTGAATGCACACTGTTAAGACATTCTGTTGTTTGTTTGTTTTTTCATCGTTTCTGTTTTGTGTCTTTGTGTTGCACCTTAAGATATTCTGAGTCCTTCATTTCTGCCAAGAGGAATCACTCCAGCTCCAATAAGGACAGCTCTCCCATGGGAGAATGGTGCTCCAATCCCATGCCCCCATTCTATGGAGATAAAAATGATGATGATGATGGTAATGACGATGATGACAACATCAGCAGCTGATGCCATTTATCACAATTGAATAACATGACAGGCACTGAACTAATCACTTTTCCAGGAATTAATTTTACAAGATGAGATGAGTGCTGTTATTATCCCCATTTTACCAGATGAGGAAACTGAGCTAAGCAGAAGAGTAAATAACATGCTTAAGGGCATAGAACTAGTTAAGCTGAGACGTCTAAATTGAAATCCAGATCCGTCTGATTCTGATTCAACCTTTCTTTCCGATGACAATTTATATCCAAAAAATGTTAGCTCTGGAATTTGTTGCTATCGTTATGCCAATAAAGACCATCACAAAAAGTCATTACAACCACTGAAGTTTAGAAATACAACATGTTACTGATTTCCTTGAACCACAACAATCTGACATGGTAAAATTTAAAAAAAGCAAAGTCTTAGGATTCTAAAATTATGCTAAATTCATTATTTAAATGACTTCATTGTTGCATACATTATATGTACATGTCATGAGGGAAAATCTTTTG
Organism: Stenella coeruleoalba; assembly: GCF_951394435.1. Taxonomy (NCBI): domain Eukaryota; kingdom Metazoa; phylum Chordata; class Mammalia; order Artiodactyla; family Delphinidae; genus Stenella; species Stenella coeruleoalba. The sequence continues at coordinate 36,996,320 of NC_137162.1, forward strand.
TTTCTGATCTGGGAAATGTTTTATGAGATAAACTAACACTGACTTTTCAACATAAGCATAATTTAACTGTCATTCTTTCTCAGTTTATGTTACAATTGCTTTGCTACAATTTGTTTTCCTTTAAAATGCATTCTTGTTACATCAAACTAAATAATGCCTTTAAAATGACCCAGTTTCTAAGCAAACGGTAAGGCGCATACTGGTAAGGAAAACAGACATACAGAAAATTTTTGCAAAGTCTTCATTATAAATAATTTCTTGTATTTGAGAGGTGATTTATAGTTTTCAAGGGGCTTTCACATCTAGTATGTTGCTTACAGCTCACACAAATCGGTGAGGGAGAGAAGGCATTCATTAGCTCTACTGGATCAATAAGGGAACCTGGAAACAGGACGCTAAGAGTCCTGATCGAAGGACTGTACCGGCACACAGTAATTTGCAGGTGGAGCTAGGACTAGTCTCCTCTGCCCTCCTGAATTACAAAACACCAAAAGCTTGGTGATTGTGTGTGTGTGTGTGTGTGTGTGTGTGTTGAGGTGTGGGTGAGGATGTGTGTCCTGCCCCTCCTCAATACTTCTCTATAAAGCAAGTAAAATAAAAAATGGCTCCTTCTCACTCTTCAGAGGCCCTTGGAGGTCCCTAGGATGTGCCCTGGAAACCCTGACTAGCATCTCATGCCGTGAGATGACTTGTTCCTACCCCAGGCCCAGATGCATGAGACTGAATGGAAAAATGTCCCCAGATAGATGAAACCATGGATAGGAAAAGTACACTATCATCACCAAATATCATCAGCTACAATATTCTGAGCTCCTAGAAAAAATGTGCTAAGAAGTTCACTGACATTATCTCACTGTCACATGAAGTCCATTATTATGGTCCCCATTTTATGGATGATAAGCTGATGCTCAGATGGCTTAAATAACTTGCCAACATTCCTATAGTGAATTCCTAGCAGAGCTGATATTTAAACTCATGTCTTTTGATTTGTAAGCCCTTTCCTGCTCCTATGGTGGCCTGGTGGATGTTGGAACCCAATGTTTTTGGCCCTACTCCATGGCTGTTTATACAGCGACGCATACATCCTTGGCCTGTAGGGGAGGTGAAGTGGAGGGTAAGGTCCCTATTTGATATGTACAAACACGTTTTTAAAAGAGACCTTTTCAGAAATTTTCTTAAAATAATTTACTTTAGACCCACAGCCATGGGAAAGAGAATGTTAATAATTGTCTAATCATATGAGTTAAAAATCTGCCTAGGTCTCCATTAGACTACATAAAATCATCAGAACAAGTCAGCTGATTTCCAAATGTTTATCTCTCTTCCAACTTGGGATGGTAGGAAAGAGCATACTATAGCCCTCTCCAAATCTGGATTTGACAGATGTAGACACGGCCTAACATTGAAGAAAATGCTTTAAAACGATGACATTTATTCCACTTGAAAATTTTAAAAATAAGAAACTATTTCTTAAGCTAAACTTCCTCCAGAAGGAGAACAGCCCGCCAAAAAATAAATAAATAAACTGAAACCCCAAATGTGAAACATACATGGATCCATCCCAGAGTGAGGAGATTGTGCTGATCCTGAACACCGAATAATTCTTCTACATTCTCCACGTCACAATAGTCTGGTCCTGCAGACTGTTTTGGCACGATTAAGTGGGTAATAGTAAATTCATTATGCGTCTGAAAAGCAAATAGCAAAGAGAATAATAAGCATCTGACAGGGAAAAAAAAAGCCTGAGTAGGAAGTATAATGTTTTAACAAGACTAGAAAGTGCCCACCACTTACATCATCATCCTCGCACCCCGACCCATCACAATTCAAAAGCAAAGCCCCACACCTGAACACGGATCATCTGCCCAAAATTTGAGAGTCAGTTGTTTGGAGCCTGAAACCCATTTTCACAATATAAAATGTATCATAAATAGGAATTAGCATCCTGGGCTGGTCCCTGGAAGTTTAGCTAGTAAATAATGGTGTGTTATATTACATCTGCAGTGGAAAAACTCAGAACAAAACAGTAGCAGGTTTATTTGGCGGGGAGATGCTAAGTAAATAATTTTGTGGTTTTATTGAAGGACATTTCTAAGGTTTGTGAAGGTTGATGGTCTTGTTTTTAGTTTATTGTTATTTAATTTCGCGTGAAGATTTACGACTTTCTTCTACTATGGTGGGGGGCGTAGAATTCACTGGGATTTTCCATAATTAAGGTAATGTTTTGGATTGGCAATTAGATAAAGAGAAAGGAAAAACAAATTGCCCCTCTTAGGTAAAAGATAAGAGTTGAAAGGAAGAGGGCTGTAAAGTAGTGATAGGATCCTCAGAAAAAAGAAGTTTGTGTGCTGAGGAGCTGTCCATCCTTGCCCAGCGCCATCTTGTCTCTAGTCTTAGGGCACTTCTGCAAACTGGGCCCTATTCCTTTGGCCTTGATTACAACACTTCTCTCCATCCCAGCTCCTCCTTTCATGGCTAACTTTATGTATTCTAAACGTATGTAGTATAAACATCGGCTTTCAAGGAACCCCTTCTTGACCCTCCCAGGCAGGGTTTCCCAGGTACACCTTCCCATGATACCCTGCACTTCCACTGAGAGCACCCAGCTCCATTTATAATTAATCATCTCTCTGGTTCTTTATAAGCATCACATGGCAAAGACTGAGGCTGTCGTAGGTGACTGAATGCCTGTCTGATGAAGGAATGAATGAAGAATGAATCAATGAATGAGTGAATCAAACTAAGTACAAAATGTGGTGTTGGGGAAGAAGCGTCCATAGCATACTGCCCCCTGCAGGGCAAAGAAGGTGGCTGTGGGGAGGAGATGGCAGGTCACTCTCCTTTGCTTGTCTCCTGTGTTTCTTCTGCCCTGGGGGAAACGTGATGATGCAACACTGGAATACAGTAGGAGAATGTGTGTTGAATGAAACATCCTATTCAGTTAAATAACAGTTTCCAAGTAAATGTTTAGGGATGAAAATGTGTCTGGACTTAGAAACATAAACTGATACCCCACAGAGGGTACAAAGGCACTTCCAAAGAAACATTGTTCCTCTTTCTTGAAGTAGGAAATTAAATGTATCTTCTCTCTTTTATCTCCTTCTAGTTTGATATTGTCTTTCATCACTTATTTCTGATAAAATCTTCCATACTTAAATATGACCTGTGCTATAAGACTGCAGTTTGTTGAAACTACTGCCTTAAAGAAAACAACAAAACCCTAGCTTTATTCTGCATGTATCTGAAAAAGGGTGGCGAGATTATACCTACCACAGACAAAAGCAGGTTGAGTTAATCATAGGAATATATGTGAAACTAACAATTGCAACGGAAATTTGATTCAGGAAACTAGATGGTTCTGGAAATCTGAAAGCCACCCTTTTTCTAAACAAATATTTAACTTATGGTTTGATTAGTTAGTTCTTTACAATAAACTTTCATAGTATCTCTGAAATTTTACAATCCATTTTCTAGAAGGATAATTCCATTAATAATGACAGTAGTTTTATGAAATTAATCTATATTGAGTTAATTTCATAATGTTTATGAAACTTAGGATGCTTTTGCTCTGCTCAGCTTATCACAAGAAAGCCAGCTCTACTGAAAGTATCCTGTGCAGGGAAGATATGAAACAAACACCATACCAGTTTCCCACAGAGTATTCCACAGGTTTCTATTCCTCTCACTGTATTAGATTCTGCCAGGAGCAGAAATCTGTGGCAAAGATCTCTTGATAAAACGACGTATCTCAGTCCTTCAACCACTAAATCTAAGAAACAGAAAAGGGAGAGAAGACAAAAAGAAGAAACCTTACATCCCATCCTTCAAAACTGTTTTTAGCAAGTGACTGCAGGTAAATATAAATTTCAAAAATGAAACAATCAGATGCTCCACTTTCTGTATTTCATTTTAAAACTTGTAAAAGTGAACATCGACTAGAAGGAAGGTAAAATTACCCCTTGCGTATAAATTATTCATATACAAGTGGGAAGGTGCAAGCACGTTTACATCTTTGTGCCTCGTATCAACTATTTACATGTATGTGTGTGTGTTCTTTTGGCGCAAGGTGCACAGGCTGCATAGACTACATCTCATATTCTATAAGTGGTAGGATTAACCTTTTTTGTGTTTGCCATGTGTTACTTATATCTTATGAAAGTTGGTGATCATTAGGTAAAAGCCCATGTTTTTTGAGACAATTGGCAGTAGAGTAATTTATAAAATGGTTGCTTATCATAACTCTTTCAAAATAAATGGAAATATAAATTCCACTTAACAGTGTCTGCTGGGAAATTTTCCCGTTTGGTTTTGGAAAGCTGCCAGCACTGATGTAGCAGTCCAGGCAGCACTAACTTTTGGCAGAAACACATAACCCCTTTGGAGGTTAACACCCATATTTAGGTTAACGCTAAATATTTAAATTTAATGACTGAACAAGGTTCTGAACAAACAAGTTTTCCAGCATCTCCTTTCCTCTCCAGTGTGTTTACCTTTAGGATTCAGTGCTTCTTGGTCAAAATACGTGAAAGGAAAAAAAAATGCTTGGAATTTTTCTCTCTTAAGATCTCTGTACCACGATCAAATACAGTGCTGTTTATCATGGAGCCTCTGTTCTACCAGGGGGTAAATCACGTTTCCGGAATTCTGAGGTTACATATAGCAAAAGTCAGGTGATATTGTCATTCACACCACATCATGTAGGGGAACTACCACAACTAACAATAAAATGAGGGGACCCCTCCCAGATGTCACAGAAATATGGTTCCACTAGAGGAGATTCCACGTCTTGTGGGGTGCATTTCCTCACTTACTCTGAACAGCACTTAGAGTTGCAGCTGGCTTTAAGGCCCTGTTTACGGGAGGCGAGCGGCCAGCGTAATTGGTTGCATCACTTTTATTAGGCTGATCTGCAAATACATTCAGCAAGGAATTGTTCTGGTGTGTGGAAAAGCAGGACAAAGCACTCCCATCAATCTGCTCTGACTGCGCTGGAGTTTCCTGGCTTCGCATCTGACTCCGGGCTAATTCTTGCTTCTTGAGCTGATCTTCGAAAAACAAGAACTGCTCCGATTCTAGCTGCTGCTGGCGCATCTGAGCGATCCGCTTCCTTTCTGCCTCTATCAATCTCTGATGCTCCAGTTTTTTGAGAATTTCAGCTTTATATTTGTTCTAAAAAAATGTGGTTGCCAGAAGAAAAGGTTAGTTTCCAAGGCAAAAGCATCAAACTGGGATTAGACAGTTTCAATCTTCTAGCAGACGGAGAGACACAGCTAGATACTGCGATATGCCCACAGGGACACTCCTGAGACTGCCAGGAAAATATGTAACATCGTGGCAAAAGCCCCTTAATCTGATTACAGGAGCAGTTCTAAATCCACTCATATTTTACCAGAGACGGGCCAGGACAATCAAGTTCCCTCCACCCTCCGGTGCTTTTAAATATTAGTAATCAAAGTCAGGATTGTCTGCACAGCCTGACTGATCAGACCATACCTCAGAAATAGTTATATCACCCTGGACTGCACTGTCCAATATAGTAGCCACTAGCTACATGTGACTACCTAAGTTTAATTCAAATGAAATGAAATTAGAAATTCAACTCCTCAGTTCTCACTAGCCACACGTAAAGTACCACGGGCTAGTGCCTCCCGTATCAGAGAGTGCCAAATAGAGCATTTCCGTCATCATACAAAGTTCTGTGGGACAGTGCCACCCTAGAAGCTTTTGCATTTGACTCTATAACTCATAGTGCTGGAACTTTATGGAGAAGGGGGAATCACTAACAAATGGTTCTCAGAATGTGGTCCAATCAACTCTATCAAAACAAACTACTAGGAGTTTTGTTAAAAATGAAGATTCCCAAGCTCCCCAGTCTTAACAAAAATATCCAGTCATTATTAGGTCAAAGAATAAATCTTTAACAAGCTTCCCAAATAATTCTGATGAAAACTAGACTTTGGGAGCTACTGTAAGGCAGGGGTGAGGTAGGGGACAGAGCTTACAGCAGTGTAAGCTTACATCAAAACAGCTTACGCTTTGATATGCACTCTGGGTCTTGTTATAGAGCAGACTGGCCTTCAGCGGGTCTGGGGTGGGGCCTGAGAATCTGCATTTCAACAGGCTCCCCGGTGATGTGAGTGTTGCCTGTAGCAAAGGCTTTTCAGTGTGTCTGTTCATCTGTCCAAGGCATAAAGCCTGCCATTCCATCCCCCAAAGATTTCTACATGTCATATACTTGGGATCCTACTGTGGACTAGGAAGTAACTGGTGTCACCAAAGGCAGACCAGGTTAACAACTGCTGAGGCCGCTCCTCCCAGAGCGCTCCTGAGAGGACCAGCATGCACATTGCTGAGTAGGGAAGGGAGCTTAACTGGGCTGTTAAATTAAATCCCTTCCTGCTGTTCTGTCCAAGCCGCCAAAATCACTTTTATCTTTCATAGTTCAAATCAAATCATGAGTAACCACACTGGAGGAAATCTTCTCATCTCAACATTCCTTCTGTCACTCAGTGCAAACAGCTCACTCAAACCTGCCTTCTAGCTATACCAAAGGAAGCAGAGAAGGCCTGTGACCACACTCCGAGGTAACAAGATTGGACTGAACTGAGAGTCAGTAAAAGTGACAACTTCCAAAGCACATAAACACATAGCCAAACAAAAAAGCAAAACAACCTTTATCATTATGCTGTAAACATTAAGAGTTCAAGTGTTGAACTGGAGTATCTTACAGACTGACTGGTCAGCTGCTTCTTTCAATGCCCTTCAGTCTCAGACATCATTTTCATTTTCACTCTCTATTTAATAAGAATCCAGGAGCCATCACCCCTTGGTGATATGATTACATTTCACTCATATGGTTAGCCATTATTCCATCTGATGTTATACTGATTACAATATTTAAGAATCAAATTCACATTTCCAAGGCATACGTAATTAGACACATCAGAAACTATATACTGTTCTCCCTACCGCTCTTACTGTCTCCTTTCATTGCTAAAACGCAGCCATCTGGCTCAAGATTACATTGGCAAGAGTTGGTCAAAAAGCTCTGCTTAAATCACTGTAAGAAGTCTATTTCCTAATGCTTCACTTTATTAGATGTTGACAGGAAATAAAAATACCACATCCTTGGTGCAAGTGCTTAACCAGGATATCAACATGAATTTTTTATGGGTTTTACGTCACTGTATTTTTAATTTTTAATTTGAATGCATACGACATTTGAAAAACTCATTAAAATGAAATTCAAAAAATATTTGCACAGAAAACAGTCATGCAATAAATGTATCAACTGAACTTACTTCGCTTTGCAAATATTCTTGGTATTCTACGTTATATTTCTTTAAAAGGTCCTTCTTCAATTCATCTGTCCTTGGGAATGCAATCTCCTTCAGTTTCTTTTAAAAAATATATATATACATATTGATTAGTGGGATTTTCAGTATAGTCAGCTTTCAGATCATCAGCTGAGAAAGAAAAACAGCTGGTATGTGCATTAGAAATCAAGACACAAGTAACCAAAGATGATCGCGGAAAAATCAATCTTTTCTAGGGCTCCAAAATATAACTTTTCAGTAGAGAAGAGAAAAAATTATCCCCTTTGTAAGACCTTTATCGACTTCACTGGTTAGATAAGCATTTTGTTTAGTAGGTACCTCATTTTTAGGTAGTGGGTTTGTAACCGCACATTCCATGGTAGGTAAATTTTATGGCATCATAGTTAGAAGGGACCTCAGAGAACACCGTAAGTAGGGATCCCTAGTCTTAACAGACTGTAAAAAGGAACTCAGGCACTTTTTATAAAAATATAGATTCCCAGGCCTAACCCAAGACCTACTGAGACAACATATTTAGAGAAGGGTTTGGGATCTGGATCTCAAACAATTTCCCAGTGATCATAATTTAGGAAAATCTGATACAGTCCAAGCACCCACCAGCCCCGCCTTTGTAGAGATGAGGAAACAAAGGCCTAGAGGGATTGAAAGGCTTGTCCAATGTCATACAACTAGCTAATGGCCTCATTAGGACTAAAACTCCTAACTCTAGCCAATCTTTTGTCATCCATCCATCCATCCATCCATCTATCCATCATTCATTTATTCAAGCACAAACAGAAAATGTATATGCTTTTGGAGAATTCTTTCCCTACAAGTAAAAATAAGAATAACCCTAAATTAGAGTCAAAGATCCACCTTGGCAGCCTAAGACCTTGGTTTCCATACAGAATTTTCTGAGTTTACGTGAACAAGAGAGTTGAGGGGAAATGCTACTCAAAGGCCTGATAATGAATGACCCTTCAGATAGTGTACAGAAATTTTAAAATGTAGATGACCATTTGACAAAAATTTGTGTTCTGCTTACAGGCACCCCCAGGCCTGACATAGCTGGTAAGAAAGCTTTTATTCTGTTATGTGGTAAAATATTTTTTGAGAGTAATTTAAAAATTCATACTGTGATTGACTTTGTATACATTGTTTTACCTTCCATCATATAAAATCAATCCAAACTACTTAAGACAAATGGAAAACATTTTAAAATGTTATCTAAAAGGATATATTCTTAGATAATGATATTTGGAACTATATATGCAGCAAATGTTGATGGTAAATAAATACATTTCAACAACCTTCTTTTTCCTTTGGAATATTTCAGGCCACTCACTAAACACTTTGTTGTCTCATAGGCTAGTACTATAAGAAGAAAATGACTAGAACTTTGTGGCTGCCTTAATAATCAACACTGATATTCAAATAGGTTTTGGGTTCAGAATTGTATGGAATAATCAAAACCAGCCAAAATGACTGTCTCAAATAAGTATGGGGAAATAGACAACCATTCTCTCAATCTCTGGGAGGAATCATAAAATAATTCCTTCTTCACGTCTTAATATGATTAAGTACATTCTTGATCTTTTTCTTTTTTTTTTTTTTTTCTCGTTTCAAGTAGCCATCCCACAGTAATGATGATTAAAGGTCTAGGAAGAGATCGAAACATCATAGCTAATGGAATGAATCTTTTGTGCTTAAACTCTTGAGAGGATGAGACAGAGGAGGAGAGGCAGGGGATGAATCAATAATGGATACTTGTGGAACATTTGAACCCCCCGGGGGAGAGTCTATCCCACAATACCTTCATAATATCCTGCTTTTCGGGTACTGCACATTGCTGGTAATCTCGATGGTTAGGAAGCTTTTCTACAAACAAACTGCAGAAAAAGAAAACACGTCTTTAGCATTAAATGACAGGAAAAGCTCAATGATGGCTTCTAATTTGAGAATGAGCCTCCTTTTCACAAAGGACATGGTTAATAACATTATTTAATGTTCTATATTCTTTCCATTTGCCTTTCCATCAAAGGCTGGCCCAAGTATGATTTTGGTATTACAGGGTAGTTAACTGTAAGCACTGAGGTTAAGAGAGTAAAGTTGGGATGCTCCCTGAAGAGACCACATCACTTTGGTTTTTCTGGGGTCTTTGGCACTATATCCCCTTGAGCATCATTTTACTTATGAGTAGTGCTGGCAACACTGAGGATCACGTGAAAATGTAAGAGTTTGGAAAGATGGATGTAACCCCTTCTCACCATTGAAAGACTCAAAGGGCCACTGATGAATCAGTAGTGGCCATGGTGTCTATGTTAAAAACTCTTAAATGAAAATTCATAACTCAGAGAAATGTCAGCCAGAATCCTTAATGGATTAGGAGGTGCTAATTAAGAGTTAATTATTTTTCATCACCTTTTGAGGAACAAGGGACAATAAAAATGAAGGGAAATCAGTACAGCAAACCAGATACGTTGCTTCCAGGTAAAGTGAAGATATTACTTCCACGAGGGCAGGAAATTCTGTTTTTGTTTTTTCCTTATTGATGTATTCTTAGCCTGTAGAATGGTGCCCCTCTCATAATGAATGTTCAATAAATATTTGTTAAATGAATGAAAAGCTCTTAGAGCAAATACTGTTTTTGATCAACTAATATGTTATAACTACTGATGTTCTGTTGTTTACAAATCACACATACACTCATCATCTCAACTACAGAATACAGAGGACTGGTATTATAACTCTTATCTCTCAAATAAGAAAATTAAAGCCTAAAGAAATTACATAAGGTGTGTCAGTTGCCTAGGGCTTTTGTAAGTAGCATAAAGTCGTAGACTTTTGAAGAGACCTCAGAGATTTTCACCCATAAGTCTTTCATTTATGTAGATGAGGAACTGAACTCACAGAGGAAAACTGAATTACCTATGGTTATATCGTTAATGACAGGAGAGAATTCAAATATTCTGATTACTCAGTAACTCAGAGAGTGTAGTGGCCCTTTACCACACTTACATGTTGTGTGCAAAACCCAGAAGAAGGTGAAAAAAATATTATAATTTAGTAACTTATAGTTCAGAAACTAAAATGGAAAATGTGTGCTATCAATAACAGTTTATAACGTCCGATTTCATGGTTATTGCTTAACTTTATAGAAACTTGATTTTTCCCAGGTAGGATGAATGTTGCCAACCATTCTCTAAATTTCCAAGAAGTTAATTAACTTGAATAAAGTGCAGAGCCCACTTTGCACACCATATTAACTGCCTTTAATTTCGCCCATGGTAGAATCATGGATGCAGTATTTAAAACAGTTGATCTTGTCAGCTTCTCGAATGGTCTCAGGTTAAGTCCCCAACTAAACTAATACAATTAACCAATGTGTGATTTCCAGTTAAAACAAAAATAAGGGGTTCAGCTCAGATGAAATAATTTTTGGTAACAGGAGATCCTCCCAATCAGTAAGCTGGCAAATTGGTATAGAAAACCCAAATCCCATTTCTTTTAGTTCAAACTGGGATATCTTACTAACAAATATCTATCTAATGTGAAGTGTGATTTTTTTTTTTTTTTTTTTTTTGCGGTACGAGGGCCTCTCACTGTTGTGGCTTTTCCCGTTGCGGAGCACAGGCTCCGGACGCGCAGGCTCAGCGGCCATGGCTCACGCGCACAGCCGCTCTGCGGCATGTGGGATCTTCCCGGACCGGGGCCCGAACCCGCGTCCCCTGCATCGGCAGGCGGACTCTCAACCACTGCGCCACCAGGGAAGCCCGGCGAAGTGTGATATTTTTACATGGCTGTTTTGATGGAGCCACTTTCACTCAATATTTTGGAAGCTCTTTTATACATACAATTCTTACACAGCTGAAGAACTGCCTTAAAAAAAATACTAACTACAATGTGAAACCAACTACTACACTCTGTCCCGGAATCAGTTCCTTCCTAGGATCGTCAATTTATCCCCTAGTCGCAACCCATCAAATTAAATATTTAAAATGTTAATGGCACATTCCAGGTATTGTAGATGGAGCTACAATATGATGTCTGCTTTCATAAAGCTTGCATTCCTGTGAAGGAAGAATGACACAAAACAAGAAATTTTATTTGTGAAGAGAGGGAAGGGGCATGCTGGTTACTGCGCTGGCCTGTTGAAAGGTGTCTGACATCCCTGAGCTTCGCCCCATCCCTGATTATTCATCCCTAAGCTTCAGAGATGGCGTAAGGCCGCCTTTGAGTACATTACTCGGTAACTTAAAAACCTGGACATCTCATGCTTTGGGAGATTGTAAATTCAGTCTGAATGTGAAAACATGCCGGCATCTAAGCGGTCTCACCAAAATACCATGTAAATATTTTCCCCAATTTTCTCATTTTGAAGACCTCCAAAATAAAACACTTACGTTATAAATTTATTATAGAGAACAAAGGCATTTTCCAAGTTTCCTTCTTCCAAATACACGGACGCCATTCTCTCCATTTCTACTCCGGATCTAAAGTAGCGGCGCGGAGTGATATCTTCGTTGATGGTGACATTACAACCCAGCTTGCTTAGGGCGCGGACTCGCTCTTCCGGGCTGAGGGAAACATCCCTGTGGTCCGGCATGGCAGCTAACTTTTTCTGCAAAGTCGAATTTGAATCTCTGGTTATAAGAAGAAATGAACATGACTGAAATTATACATGTATTTTCTGTACTAAATACCTGACATCAATACCTAAGGAAAGTTTTTCATAAAAGCTAATGGTACGATAAAAATAATTCTTTTTGCTTAAACGTGTGGTCTACACACCAAAAAGATACACATCTCCAGGGTAAACATACACTCTTTTGGACTAAGACCTCTTATAGGTTTCAGCTACAATTATGTGGCAGTTTCTGGGTATGCAAATGTTTTAGGTCACTTTAGGTAAAATATCATTGACCCTTATATCCTCATGGAAGCAAACCAAGAGATGGATTCCTACCAGGGTAGGGATCATGTCGTTATACTTGAAGGGCCTCCAAGAGATGGCTTGGATTCGAAGTTACTATCAGGATTCAATTCTATTCCAAAACACATCTGGTTTTATAAGTAGCTTTCAGGGCCTCCCTGTATCTTTACCAAGTGAATAAAACCCCACCAATAACTCCAGGAAAAACCTTTTCAAGCATATGGCCATTCCCCCCACCCCTTTTTTAACATAAAGACACTCTCAGAGCTTGACATAATAGTAACTACACCATTAATTATTCCCTGACTGAGAAAATAATAATGATTACTAAAAAAAAGTCTGTGATATTAATATATTTGTATTTTATTAATAAAAACAACATCTATACACATCTGAAAAAACATGGAACATATACATTCAGGATAATTATTCAATTCTTCAATAAAAAGTCAGTGCTTCTGAAAGGTGAAAAAGCCAAATTTTTTCTGTTAAAGGCCATATAGCAAGTTTCTTAGCCTCAATGGGACATATAGTCTCCATGGCAGCTACTCAGCTCCGCTGGTGTGAAAGCAGCCATAGCCCCACGTAAACAAATAATCCTGACTGTGTTCCAAAAATATGTTATTTGACCACAGGTAAATGTTTCAATGACATCATAAAGTTACTGGAAAAAAAAAATCTATGGAAATTAGGACATTTTCTAAAGCAGACTTCTAGCCTCCTGTGTGCACAAAAGTAACTCGTCCGTTTTTTATTACTATACAGTCTACCCTGAATTATAATTATTTGTATACAAGTTTGTTTGTTTTACGGTACGCGGGCCTCTCACTGTTGTGGCCTCTCCCGTTGTGGAGCACAGGCTCCGGACGCGCAGGCTCAGTGGCCATGGCTCACGGGCCCAGCCGCTCCGCAGCATGTGGGATCTTCCCAGACCGGGGCACGAACCCGCGTCCCCTGCATCGGCAGGCGGACTCTCAACCACTGCACCACCAGGGAAGCCCTGTATACAAGTATTTTTGACTCCTTATGAACTCCATGAGGGAAAGGAATCATTTTACACTCATCTCTGTCCTCTGGAATGTAGTATATTCCCTGCAACACAGATGATAACCAATAAATGTATCAAATAAAGGAGGAAGAGAGACAGGGAGCAACATGATTATAATTAGATTATCTTTTTATCTGAAGGAAAAAAATAAGGTTTATTTTCCCTTTATGGGAATGGTGCTGCCTTTCCTAAGTTTAAAATTGATTTCAGAGATAAACTGGGAAATAGCCTAAACTCTTCATCAATCTGTAGTGTTTCATTTGCATATGAACTTCTTAGATGTAAATAAATTTTCCAGAGGAAAAAGCCTTAGTGTTCATTTTTACATTGACATGTCCACTAAAATTTTAGTTATTCCTACATAATGTTCTAGAAAAACACACAAGGCACTCCATAAGGATGACTCCTTCCTCTGCAGAGGTGGAAATGGGTCAGCCTTTAGTATCCCACAGTGCCTTGACAATATGGGGTCAGAAAGTGAAAAGTTCCTACAATTTTCTGCTCCTCAAACATACTCTCAAAAGCAACTGAGCATCTGTGAAGGACTTTTTCCTCAGAGAGAGAACACTAACCTATTTCAGAGCAAGAACCAGGCTCTATTTCTTTATGTTCTGGTGCTAAGCTTTGTGTGTGTAGGGTATTCCGCTGGTAGCAGTATACCGCTGCTCCCAGGGCTACAGGGGTAGTAAGTGGGTTTGGGAGGGTCATCAGGAGGAAGGGGAGGGTAATGACAGCTTTCGTTTAGCAAGTCCCAAGGACAGGCTGGCAACATCAAAACTACGGTTTCCAAAAGGTGTAAGGCACAAAGTACAAAAACAGGGCCATGGAGATTACATAACGTTCCTATATTCACATTCAGAGACTGATCTGGGACACACAATAAGCTCATGGGATCCCAAGGCCCCTGTTATTTCCTCTCCAGCACGTTATTTCTTCTAAGATGTAGCTCAGGAAGGTGTGTATTATGTTGGCTGTAAGGGGAAAAGATGAAAAGGATGAGAGTTTCAAGTATTCACACATCTACACAAAGATCCCAAAGCAGCATCTAGGTGTTAAATAGAAAGTTATTTCCTTGGTCATTACCACACAAGGTAAGCCTCTACTTTTTATCTGGGGAGAAGCTGAGGCACAAAGAAGTTGAAGTACCTGCTACAATGTCATTGGTGTTGTGCTAAAGGACTACACTCCTGGAATCGAACCAGATAAATTAACATTTCACACTTCCATGGAAAAAAAAGCATTATTTTTAATTCTAGCAAAGATGGGTTTATTAATCACTTCCTCAAAGGAGAGGACCACGCAGATGGATGAAAACGGCAAATGCTCAACTTCCTGAATTGTGAGTCATTTCACATTCAGTGTGTTTCTGTTCTTCTTTTTGGGTTTTCAGACCACATGTAAAATATTGGTTGGTGCCACCTACCAGGGAATTCACCGTTAACGGCTGATCCATGTTGTCCTGTCTACAAAATGATGGTGTTTATTGTTTCTTCTCAATCACTTCATCTGTTTCAAAGACAAAAAGCAGAGCTAAGGTTATTTCTTGAGAACTCAAGTCTCAAATCCCAAATGCCAGGCTTATTTCTGCCTCAGAAAAAATATGAACAAATTGAAATAACTTATATTATCTGAGATGACTGGAAATCTCTTCCTGAAAATACAAAACTGCAGGTGGTTATAAGGTTTCTTGAAGCAGACTTTTAAAACAGGAAGTGTGAAGAGAATTAGTTATTGCCTAGTACCCAGTATGAATCTGCTGGGTGTTATCTTACTTAGAATACTATGCAAGGTTATAAAGTGGATTTACTTGCTTCGAAAGGAGAAAGAAGGTCATTGTGATTGAGAGCATGGACTCAGACCTGGAGCCCATCTGGGCTTAAACTAAGTCTTACTGGCTGTGGTAGGTAGAATTCTAAGAGAGTGCTGTGATTCCCGCCCCTTGGGATCCACAGGTTTGTGTAATCCCCTCCCCTTGAGTGTGGCCAAGACCTATAACTGGCTTCTCATCTCAGCAGAACATAGCAAAGGTGATGGGAGATTACTCCCATGTTTATTATATTCTGTCACATGGCAAAGACGAAGAGATTCTGCAGATATATTAAGGCCCCTAATCATTTGAGGTTCAATTAATCAGAAGGGAGATTATCCTGAGTGGGAGACCTCTCTTGCTGACCTGGAAGACTCAGCCATCCTGAGTTCCACAGCAGTAGGGAGATGAATTCTGCCAAGAATAACGGCTCTTGGAAGAGGACTCCAAGCCTCAGATCAGATCCTTACCCTGGTCGACGCCTCCATTGCTGCCTTGTGAGACCCCGAGCAGCGGACCTAGTTGTGCCGTGCCTAGACTCCTGACCCACAAAACTGTGAGATAACAAATGTATGTTGTCTTAACACATGAAGCTTGGGGTGATTTGCAGTGCAGCAATAGAAAATGAATACTCTAGCTGGGTGACTGCAGGTAAATATCTAACCTTTCTGTGCACCTGAATAAAGGGGGAAAATAAGAGTACCTATGTCATGTCATTGTGGTAAGGATTAAATGACTTAGCACACAAAGTGCTTAGAACAGTTCCCAGCACATAGTCAATATCATATCAATGTCCACTATTACTAGAATCTTGATTTTGCAGTTGAGGAAACTGAGGCTCAGGGATGTTAAGTGAATGTACCCAAGTTCAAATAATCACTCGATAAATGTTAGTCTCCTTCCTTTGTATGCTAGTTTAGGTCGAGCTCTGCATGATCACTTCCCACTTCTAAATTTATGTCGGCTTATATATTCCACTAATCACTTATGCGACTCTGAACACATATTTTCTCCTCAGTTCCTCATTCATGAAATGAGGGGGTTAAGCTACACTCTTTCAAGTTACAACATTCTGTGATTCTCAAAAACTTCAGAAGTAGATTATTCAATCCTTCCGTGCTATTTTCTGACCTGAATCCATGGCTGGACAATCCTTCCAAGGAAAGTCACTTAGTGTGTTCTGATCTTTCCCCTTCATCCTCTCCAGTGATCCCTGGAGTACACATCAAGCTGTCGGCCTGCAGGTTGCAGAAATGCCCAAGAAAGAAAGGACCTACAGAGAGCCCCAGTCACAGTGTAGTTTTAAAATCCAAATTAATCCTGGGACCACTGAATGTAGGCAATCCCTTTGGGGGAATTACCACTTCTCGGTGAGAATAAAACGGAAAAAAAAAAAGACGTTAAAAGAGTTAAGTAGACAGAACAAAGAGGCTTATGGAGAATTTGAGGCTGGGTGGGGAGAGAACAGGACAAGGAAATACTAGGTACTCATTGATTAGGGTCTCCTAAAAGCCAAAGATGAATTCTTTTAGGGGTTACTCAGATCCTTAAACAGAGCACAAATAATTTAAAAAGTTGGAAACATTAGCACAGCACTTCTAAAATCATATAACCCTGAGACTTGTTTAAAATGCAGATTCCTGGAACTCAAAAGGATTTTGGATCCCCTAGTTTTAAGCCCACCAATAGCATTGTTAGGATGTGGTGCAGGTGATTTTCATACATGAGACTTCCAAACAACGCTTTGAAAGACACTGCATCTGAGAATGTATCAAGCAGGATTCTTAGTTGCAAGCAAAGGCACTGACTCTTGAATCCACAGAATGATAATGGAAAGGTCACAAATTTCCAAGAAGGCCAGAGAAATTGGGCCTGGAGGCTACATACCCAGCAACATGACCCCAAATCACACAGCAGCACTGGTCTGCTGCCTGTCACTGATGGGCGGGGGAGCCAGTGGCTTCCATCACCGACACCAGCTGCTGTCTGGGAAACCACCTGTGGAGATGCCACATATTTTTTCATGTCACTAGTTTCTATTTCAAAATATGAGATGGAGGTGCCTGACTGGCAGAACCTAGGTCACACGCCTGCAGCCAGGCTGCAAAGGTGGTTAAAAACGCAAAACGCAAATATCTAGCACTTCACACTTCCATAGGAGGCAAAGTGGGATGTGCCAGGTGAGAAAAGGTAGATTCAGGGCTGGGCGGCCAAAAACAATGGTAAGTGCACAGAAAAATCAAACTTTTCCGCAATGAGCTTCTAGACGTATAAAGTGCTTAATTCAATATATCTTGAACACCAGAATTTATTAAATTCCTATAGATGAAAACCAATAGTTAAATCTCTCTTTAACTCTATTAACTCCCACACACAAATTTATTTATAATTCAGAAACAGAAACCAACTCCCCTCAAATCTAATAAGAAAGAAGTTTATACATTGGTCAGTTAACTGCTTCTTTTTGGACCATTAACTACTCAGTGGCAGTGGTCCTGCCTTAATTCCTTTATTTTTCAATCTGCAGTCCTAGCACTTATCCCCTGCAATATAAACAATTACCTATGTCAGCATAAACAGGTTATGTTCTCAAGACCAGTAGATGTCAAAGTGTGATACAGCATCCCCACGGGGTCTGCAAGGTCAATATTATTTTTGTAATATTACTAAAACATTATTTGCTTTTTTTTTACCATCCAGCTGTATAGTGGAGAGTTCCATAGGGTACAAGTTAATGGCTATGCTCACTTGTATCTTCTTGTAAATGTCTGCTACAATTTTTAATATGATAAATATAAATAGATATAACCCACAGAAACAAAGCTTTTTAGTGCCCTTAGTAATTTTTAAGAGTGTAAAGTGGTCTCATGACCAAAAAATTTGAAAACCCGCTGCTCTAGATCAACTACGCAAACAAACAAAACAAAACCTCGCCATGCTACTTCAATCTAACCAGAAATATAGTGGGCCATGAGTATCTAAAAGATGAAAAAATAATGGTCAAGTATCACCTTCCATTTGTACTACTAAGGTCTCACTAAAATAATTAGAACACTGAGGGCACAATAAGAGATACCTTACCTCACAGAACCCAAGACCCACAAGAGCAAATGTGGCAGACTGCTATATAATCTGCAATACCCATTCTCTTTTTCTAATATAAAAATATAAATTTTTAGTTGATACATAGCCTGGATGTCTCTATGCCTCAACTGCCCCCAAGGAAATATGGAAGCAGCTCTACGATTCTGCCCTTTAAAACCAGCATCAAGTAATGCCAAGAACAATATCGAATCTGTTAACACAGTGTTTCTTTTGTGACCTTTTTAGCCTAAATTATTAATTCCCTTAATTTTCCTTCTCTTTCTTTTTTTTTTCTTAAATACTTTTTTTTGGGGGGGGGCAGGGGTGCTAAGCTCAGAATCCTGACTTACTTGCATACACAGAGCCAGATTTTCCAGAATACAAAAGACTAACCAGGCAGGAAAGAGTCTCCTGAGAGACCGGGCACACAGGACAGCCAGTGAGACCATCGCCCAAATGTGTCGTTTTCTCACTGGTACTCCTTTCAGGCTGAGTGCTGTAGGGAACTGGATAAGCAGGGGCGGCAGATGAGAGAGGCCAGAACACCTCATGCCACACGCTGTAGTCTCATTTCTAATTGGCCAAAAGCAGCCTTTCTTCTCCCCACTGGGTTAGAGTTCAGGTTTTCCTGGAAGAACATGGTGCAATTTACTTAGTTGGAGATAAAGCAAATGATCATAACCTAGACTGCGGGCCGCAGTGACCTAATCTGATTTAGATAAAAGGAGGTTAAAGGGTCACTCCCATGCTTTAAATGACAGAGGCAGAAAGGAGTATCTCCTGAGTCACAGGAGGCTTACAGATTGGGACCTGCTTCAGGAAAAAAAAAATGACCTAAGCCCATCCTTGCTTTTCATTTGGAAGGATTCAGATGTTAAAACCAAAGATTATTTTTTTATACTCAAGAGATTATTTTTATACAATATTTGTAAATCAGAAATTATCATCTGCTGTGACCCAGATGATAACATTATTTGTACTAAAATATTGATAAATATGAAACTTGATCCGAATATTAGAAATAGCTTTTATTGTCTTTTTTATATACTTGTAAGTACTACATGTGAGTACCTGCTAGGTATCAGGCATTTGTCTCTTATTCCTAGAAGGATATCCCAAGTTAAACATACCTCAGCAGTGTGGTTAAGATTAGATCAATCAGCAAGAATGCAGTTGCTGCAGGAAAGATTATTAAATAAAACACCATGCCCAATATAGGTTTTGTATTTGTTGGGTTTTTTTTTGCGATACGTGGGCCTCTCACTGTTGTGGCCCCTCTCGCTGCGGAGCACAGACTCCGGACGCACAGGCTCAGCGGCCATGGCTCACGGGCCCAGCCACTCTGCGGCATGTGGGATCTTCCCAGACCGGGGCACGAACCCGTGTCCCCTGCATCGGCAGGCGGACTCTCAACCACTGCGCCACCAGGGAAGCCCCCAATATATGTTTTAAATTACTTTTAGGTAAGTCTAGGCTACGCTGAGGGCAATCAAGTTGCACTTTGGGACAGAAAAGAATTATTTCTCATAGTGCAGTACAATTTTTATTCTGACACCAGGTGAGATGGTTGGGCACCCTTAACCCAGCAGCTCAGGGTTTGGGGCTGTATATGTATGTGTAGGAGAAACCAGCTTCTACCACTTGTGAGGTGGGAGTGCTATGGTGTCTTATTTAACCCTTTTGTGTACTTTATCTTCATCTATTAAATGGGGGGAAATAACACCCTTCCAGAAGAACTCAGTGGAAGCTTACATGAGGTTAAAAAAAAAAAACACAAAAAAGAGAACTTCCTGGCGGTCCAGTGGTTAGGACTCTACGCTTCCACTGCAGGGGGCGTCCACTTCCATCCCCAGTTGCGGAACTAAGATCCCGCATGCCACGCAGCATGACCAAATTAAATAAAGATCATTAAAACACACACACACACAAATTCTATTACGGTTCCTGGCATGCAGTAGAAAACTCAAAGAAAATCAGTCCCTTTTCACATCAAATGGTTAGAAAAGTAAGATGACGTAGGCTTCTATTATACATAGCAGAGATGACTAATGTTTAACTACTTGCTTCATTGCAATTAGTCTTTGACAGTCGCTGTCAGTTGTCTATCCAACAGCCGCCCACTCTCCCCACCCCCGCTTCTTCCTGCCAGCAGGGCCCAGCCTCACTAGAGATATTCACGTTTCCAGACTCCCTGGCACTCAGGATTTGACTAGTTGGCAAGTGACCAAATCTTGGACAATGGGACCAGAAGGGAGAAATCTATTGGGAGGACTCTGAGATACTTTCATCTCTAACACAAAGAGATAGTCTGGAGAATATGCGCCTTTTCATCAGCTGGACATGTGTCTTCATGTAAGACTTGAAATGCAGCAGCCGTCTTGCAACCCAGACGGGTCAAGCCTAAGACCCAGCTGGATGGCAGAGGTGGAGGGTAGAGGGAGCCTGGCTCCTTGCAGACACTGTTGAGCTGCTGAGCTTACCTTGAAACCATTCTCCTCTGAATTGTTACTGTGTAAGACATAAGTACCATTGTTGAAGGCACTCTTAGGATTCTGTAATCTGCTGCCCAATTGATACAGGATTCCTCTGGCAACATAAGGAAATGTTTACCTATGTGAATCCAATGGTGAAAGTGGTAATTCTGAATACTAATACTAATATTAACAAGAAGAAGAAGAAGGGGAAGAAGTTTGTGAGATTTAACAATTTTTGAAGGAAATATTTCTATAATATTACATTCTTCTTTGATTAAAATATAAATATTATTTAACTCTTTCTTCATGATTCAGTTTTATTTCAATGTACCTGCCAACAGCAATGCTTCCCTCCAGTTCTAATTTGTTTTCATCTAGAAAATCACTTAAAAAACAACTTCTTTACTAAACTTCTCTGACTTCAGTCTTTCTCTCCTTTTAGTCTATCTTGGTTACTGATAAAATAATTTAAATTTATTTGTAAAATTAAAGTTTAACTGGACATGGGTCTGAAAGGATCTCCTGTGAATAAACTATATGCTGATTGCAGTGACTGCTACCTGATTTCTAATTTGGTTGCTCAAAAATCATTTTTCTTACCTTTTCTTTCCTCTACTGTCTTCTACATAAGAGCAAGTTGAGTTCTGGGCAGGTGAGGTAGGACTATGTATATCACCTTTAATTCAGCAAAAGAGCTATCGTAATAATAATTATATTATTATGATAATATAATATCATATTATAGTAATGGGTTACTAATTATATACTAACCAAAAGCTTTCCTTCCCTGGTTATCTGAAGTAATGCATTGACCTCCATTCTCAGCCCCCACAACCGCCTTATCAAATAGGAAGCAGTTGAGTCTAGAGATTAGACATGCAGCCTCCAGGGTCAGACCACATGGGTTCAAAGCCTGACTCCAAGCAATAACTGCAGAATCACAACTACCCAGACTGCAAAGTGGGGTTGATAACAGTAACTAAGGAAAGACCTGTTGAGAAGGTGAAGTGAGAAAATGCTTGTGAAACCAACAGCCAGCTGCTTGGTGTCAGGAAGCACTCAGCAAATGATAATGACCATTATCTCCATTTTACAGGGGAGGAAACTT
Source organism: Stenella coeruleoalba (assembly GCF_951394435.1). NCBI lineage: Eukaryota > Metazoa > Chordata > Mammalia > Artiodactyla > Delphinidae > Stenella > Stenella coeruleoalba. The sequence goes on from NC_137162.1 coordinate 37,018,090, forward strand.
GAGCCTAGACTAGACAAGCAACTTAAGTAAGTGGTGGAGCAAGGACTCAAAATTAGGTATGTAATATCCCAGAGTTCATACTCGTAGTCACACAGCGATACTCGCAATTAATATTTAATAGCTGATGGTGAAATCAGGGGAAAGTCAAATTCTTGGACTTTGGACAAGAGTGATAGGATTTATTGCAGAAATGAGACTTCAGTTCAGCATTACATCTGTTTCATCGTCTTCCGGCCAAAGAAATAAAAGGGCATCCATTCCCTCCACTTGTTTCTTAGGCAGAGTGATGCGATGTCTGTGGACTGACCACCTGGAATATGTAGTGAAGAAATTCAAATGCATAATTATTCGACCAAGACACAGTTTAATTCAAAATATGTGCTGGTTTTTAATGTAACTTCTAAATTGTGGTACTCAAATTACTTGGCCATAAAAAAGAATGAAATAAATGTCTCTGTAGCTACATGGATGGACCTAGAGATTATCACACTGAGTGAAGTAAGCCAAAGACAAATAACATATATCACTTATGTGGAATCTAAAACATAATACAAATGAACTTATTTATAAAACAGAAACAGGGCTTCCCTGGTGGCGCAGTGGTTGAGAGTCCGCCTGCCGATGCAGGGGACACGGGTTCGTGCCCCGGTCCGGGAAGATCCCACATGCCGCGGAGCGGTTGGGCCCGTGAGCCATGGCCGCTGAGCCTGTGCTCCGCAACGGGAAAGGCCACAGCAGTGAGAGGCCCACGTACCACAAAAAAAAAACAAAACAGAAACAGACTCACAGACATAGAAAACAAAGTTATGGTTACTGAAGGGGAAATGGGGGAGAGGGATAAATTAGGAGTATGGGATTAACAGATATATGCTACTATATATAAAATAGCTAAACAACATGTATTTACTGTATAGCACAGGGAACTATAGCCAATGTCTTGTAATAACCTATAATGGAAAAGAATTGGAAAAAAATATATATATATGTATAACTGAATCAGTTTGCTGTACACCTGAAACTGACACAATATTGTAAATCAACTATACTTCAATAAAAAAATAAAATAAATTCTGGTATTCAAAAGGCATTTCATATGCTCACAAGTATACTAATTTATGATTCTGTTGTACTTTTTAAATGAGGTGATTCAATTAATATCTTCATAAAACAATTAAAAATTCATAAAACATTTGGAAAATGAATTTGAAGTGTTGGGGAGAAATTCAGTTAATTTGCCAAGATAGATTCATTTGAGCTTAATTGTGTTATCTTGCTGTTGAAATACTAAAATTTCATGGAAATTATGCATTCTAAAGATAAGCCACCCATAAGCCACTAAACTCTAACATCCACTTGAACATACTTCCCTTTTTATTGCAATTTGCTTTTAAGAAAATACTATCCAAGGTAACACTTGCACTGTTGGTGGGAAGGTAATTTGATACAGCCACTATGGAGAACAGTATGGAGCTTCCTTAAAAAACTAAAAATAGAACTACCATATGACCCAGCAATCCCTCTACTGGGCATATACCCTGAGAAAATCATAATTCAAAAAGAGTCATGTATCACAGTGTTCATTGCAGCACTATTTACAATAGCCAGGACATGGAAGCAACCTAAGGTGTCCATCGACAGATGAATAGATAAAGATGTGGTACATATATACAATGGAATATTACTCAGCCATAAAGAGAAATGAAATTGAGTTATTTGTAGTGAGGTGGATGGACCTACAGTCTGTCATACAGAGTGAAGTAAGTCAGAAAGAGAAAAACAAATACCATATGCTAACACATATATATGGAATCTAAAAAAAAAAAAGGTTCTGAAGAACCTAGGGGTAGGACAGGAATAAAGATGCAGAGGTAGAGAATGGACTTTAGAACATGGGGAGGGGTAAGGGTAAGATGGGACGAAGTGAGAGAGTGGCATGGACATATATATACTACCAAATGTAAAATAGCTAGTGGGAAGCAGCCACATAGCACAGGGAGATCAGCTCGGTGCTTTGTGACCACCTAGAGGGGTGGGATAGGGAGAGTGGGAGGGAGACTCAAGAGGGAGGGGATGTGAGGATATATGTATATGTATAGCTGATGTACTTTGTTATAAAGCAGAAACTAACACACCACTGTAAAGCAATTATACTCCAATAAAGATGTTAAAAAAGAAAAGAAAATACTATCCACAAGTTATCTAATTCAATGAAGCATAATGAGTCAGAAATACATTTTTTAAATAACATCATCTTCTTGCCTGCCAGATGCCTGAAGCCCAGAGATGAGGTCAGTCCTTGGGCATTATTAATCAATTTTATTTAATTTTCATAAATTTCCTAAGGGCAGTGCTTGAAAGGCATGAATTTAGTCCAGCACTACTTTCTTTCTTTTTTTTTTTTTTTTTTTTTTGCGTTACGCGGGCCTCTCACTGTTGTGGCCTCTCCCGTTGCGGGGCACAGGCTCTGGACGCGCAGGCTCAGCGGCCATGGCTCACGGGCCCAGCCGCTCCGCGGCATGTAGGATCTTGCTGGACCGGGGCACGAACCCGTGTCCCCTGCATTGGCAGGCGGACTCTCAACCACTGCGCCACCAGGGAAGCCCCAGCACTACTTTCAAAAGCAAAAGCTGTCCCAGAATACCTCTCATACGCTGCTTCTCCTGTGTTCCTCAACCAAAGGAAATATTCTAACTGTTCAACATATTTCAATAGACAGCTGCAGTCACATTTTTGGTTTTGAACTAGACAATCTCTTCAACGAGGTGGACAAAACCAAAACAGGCTGTGTCCCTTCATAACTTTCCCTGGCAGGTTACTTTTAAATGTTTAAAGAGCCCCCTCCCTATACTGCCAAAGTCGTTAGCAAGTGGCCATCCACTGTTTCTCTTTGTTCGCCCTACTCACTTCCTTCTTATTTTCCTTCACTGCAGCTTATACCCCTCTACTCTGATGTAAAGTTTCCTCTGAGTGTGGTTCCTGGGCCACCTGCACCATAATTACTCAGTGGAGGAGGAGGGTGGTTGTTAATAAGAAACAGATTTCTATGCCCCATCAAGTCAGAATTTCTGCCAAGGGTGCCCCACAGAGCTCTATTTTTATCAAGCAGCCTAGGAGATCTTTATGCACATTGAAACTTGAGACTCACTGCATCAGATAAAACTGCTCTAAGACAGTTACAAATAACCCCCTAAATACCTGCCTTGATCAGCTGAACAGTACCTACTTTAGAACAAACTCCTGCTTTGCTCTAAATGAAGCAGAGGCATTTCCTTTTTCCTCCCACTTCCCTCACCTTGCATCTTACCTATTAATTTTCTGTCTTTTAACATACTTTTATTCCATGGGACACATTTCTTTCAAGGCTTCATTTAAGGCTTAATCTGAGCACTGTGTCTACACTCCATCCACTTTCACCAGGGTATCAGACTGTGATTTCTCACTCAATAGTTCCAAGGCTAATAACTACTGTATATCTTTCCCACAAGTATCAGCTCCAAGTAAATTCATTCATTCATTCATTTATTCAACATTATTTATGAAGCTCCTACTTCCTGCTAGGAACTAGTGAGCAAAGACACAGAGGATATTGATCTTTTGAAATTTACCTTCTGCTAGAGGCAGGAGGTTGAGCACAGAGGTACTAAGTAAGATACTAAACAACTAACTGCACAAATATATCATTAAAACTGCGGTAAGTGCTACAAATACGAAATACAACAGAGGTGGTTATGCATTTTTTGGCAAAAATATCTCAGAAGTGGTGGTGTGTCCTTCTCAGTACATCAGGAGACACTGATTTGCCCTGTTATCAGCGATGTTTACTCTGATCACCTAAGTTATGTCTGCCATGTTTCTCCCCTGTAAAGATACTATTTTTCCTTTTGTAATTACAAAGTGTCTTATAGGGAATTACTTTGCCAATATGCAAGTATACTTTTGCCCATTCATTTTAGCATCCAAAGATTATTCTTTTCTGAAGTGATTATTACTGTGGTGTTTGAAAATGGTGAATTTTCTATTTCTATCCTTTTTTCTATATTTATTAGTTTAGTTGGAGTTTTTGTTGAAGGTTGTTTAATTTTTTGTACAAAATTTTAAAATTTTAGGCTGTCAAATGGATCTATTTTTTTCTTTTATGATATCTGGATTTTTCATCATTCTTTAAAAGGTCTTCAAACTGACTGATGATAAAAATTTTTTTTAAATATGTCTACCAATCTTTTCTCCTAGTAATTTTATGGTTAGTTATTTTTGAATAAATACCGTTGATCTGTGTGGAATTTATTTTTATGTAAGTAGTATGACAAGGATACAGATTCTTTTTATCATTAGGCAAAAAGATCCTGAATCTCTTCAATTTTGCTTAGCTTCTTATTTAATTCTCAACTCTGCTCAATAAGGTGATCTGCCCAAACTAGGAACTAAGTACATATTTATTAAATTGAAGTAGTCTCTGTTAATTATACCTCAATGAAGGTGAAAAGTAAAAGTCTGGGAGTGATGGATAAACTTGCATAGAGAAGAGATATCGGCAATTCAGAGAGGAGGCAAGCATGCAACTGTGTTTGAGATACCCCAGGGCTGGACTGAAAGTGGTAAAAAGAATGTAGAAGGATAAATAGCAATTGGGAGCGATTCTGAGGGGGAAAAAAACATAGAACCTGGAAGTTAAGTGGACAGACAGGGATATAGGAGCGTAAGTAGGCAAAGATACTGCAAATGTTGGCATCTAAGGGAAGTGGAGATGGTGATGCTTCTGACTTCAACAGAGAAAACTTCTCCTCTATCTCAGTGAATGGCATCAACACCCAATTACACACAACCTGGCAAAACTTGGAAACAGTCACCATGCATCTTCTCCCTCCCTCAACTCCACATCCATTCTACCACTTATAGTTGCTGAGTCACCCTCCAAGATATCTCTCAAATCTGCATTTTCTCACCATCTTTCCTTACAGTACCCAATCTGTGTCACCCTTTACTCTGTCTGCATCGCTCGAATAGCCTTCTAATTGGTCTATTTGTTTCCATCATGCTCCCCTTTGTTTAATTCTATATACAACAGGTATGCTATTCAGATATTGTCATTTCTTCACTTAAAACCCTTTAATAGCTTTCCATCACTGTCAATATCATGCATCTTTAATAGGTCCCACAAAGCTGGGTCTGATCCAGCTGCCAACCCACCAGCCTTCTATTCACCCTCATTTCACACTTCTACTTCCTCTGTATCTTTCCAGTGTTGGTTTAAGCTTCTCTTCCTCAGGCAGATATTTTTGACCACTTCCAAACTAAGTCACACTCTTGGTCATATACTCATGAAGAAATACCATACAAACCCAAACTGAGGGATTTTCTACAAAAAAAAACTGGCCAGTGTTCTTAAAAAGTGTCAAGATGATGAAAGACAGAAAGACTGAAGGAATGTTTCAGATCAAAAGGGACTCAGGAGACATGACAAAAAATGCCATGTGTGATCCTGTATGGGGTCCTGGACCAGAAGGAGGACACTGGTGAAATGTGAATAAGATCTGTAGATGAGACAATATAGTATTGTAACAATGTTAGTATCCTGATTTTGATAACTACCGCGATTATATTAACTGTTAATATTTGGGGAAACGGGTAAAAAGGATATACAGAAATTCTGTGTACTATTTTTGCAATTTTCTGGAATTCTGAAATTATTTTAAAATTAAATATTTTAAAAATGTTCAATCAGTACCTTAACAATCCCTTCAACAAGTAAAATGACAACAAAAGGAAAAAAGTTTGCATCATATGCAACATATATAATATTGATTATGTCTAAACTATAGGGCATATTTGCAGAACAGTAATAAAGAGATACAAAGTTGAATAAAAATCGGCAAATGGAATGAACACGTCATGAGAGAAATATAAATGGCTAAGCAGCACGTGAAAAATATTAATTTCACTAGTAATTAAGAAACTATGGATTTGAAATGGTATTTCCACTTATTTGATTGATAAAATTTACATGATTGGTCATACTTAATATTGATGAAGACTGGAAGAGAAATTGGCAATTAAAAAAAATAATACGCATTCCTGTTGACCAAGCAATTCTAAGTTTCCCCCATAGACTGTCCTGCCCAAATAATACACTAATACACACACACACACACACTCACACACACACTTGCTCCCACTGTAGCATGGCTTAAAAATATTACAATTTTGGAAATTAAAATACACAGCCATCAAAAGGAGGTTATTTGAAATAAAGAATCTGTACAGGAAATGAAGCCATTAGAAAAGACTTACATCTATACGTGCTGAACCAGGAAGTTGTCCGCGTTACAGCATTAAGTGAAAAAAAAAGCAAGTTGTAAAATAGCATATAACGTATGACTCCCACATATGTATTTAATGTATGTTGGCATTTGCAAGAAAGGTATCTGAACAACATGCACTGGATTTTTCTCAGCTGTTCTCTCAAGGATGAAATCATGAAGGATTTCATATTTAACTTATTCATTTCGGTACAATTTGTTACAAGTATGTATCACTTCATTATGACAAATTATACTGTTTTTAAAGCCTATACATTCTCAGTAGGTAGCTCCAGATTTGAAGCCTAGCCCTGCCAGTTTCTAGATGTGTGGATTTTGATCAATTACTCCCTGAGTCTGTTTCCCTTGTCTAACGTGAGACCCTTGCCTCACAACGTTATGAAGGTAGTGGTAGTTGAAACAGTTATTCAAGGGCTTTCTAAACCCAGAGAGGCTATCTGGCCTGATGACTGGGCAGCCTTGGTGTCACACCATAACATGCAGCTGCTGGAGAGCAGTTTATTGGCTACAGACCTTCAGGAAAACAGCACGGGAGAACACTGCTGCATGAACCCTTCAGTCAGTCCTGCCAAATTCAAAGCCCCAAGTGCTCACCCTGCTCCCTTCTGCCTTTCCTTAATCCTCTCTTCTGGACCACGTACCATGTGTCCCTAGCACAAGAGTAAGGCTTGTTTGCATCAGGTTAGTCCCCTGCTCAAAAAAGCAACTGATAACCTAGTGTCTACCCGAAGAGGTCTAAACACCCTTGCTGGCCCTCAGTGCTGTGCACTATTAGACTTTGCTTTCCACTGCTTCCCAATATAGAAGTCTTGCCCTACTTTTCTTTTTGATCAAACCCTCTCTGCCCTATCCCAACATCTGTCATTCAGAAGGAGGTGCAACATTCTTTCCTGCCAACTCTGTGGTTTTCTGATTTCTTCCACCTGAAAACAGGTATTAATAAGAAAATTAAACACAGTGTTGGCTGCCATTATAAAAACTCCAAGGCAGCCTTGACGGCTATGTTATTCCATAAAAATGTATATGAAAATCAGAGGAATAAATGCATCAAGCTTAAAAACAGAAGCACAAATTTGCATATAAAATTAGACTTAGCTCCTAAATAGGTTTTTCTCTAAGTATGGTTTATTGACCACCTGCATCAGAATCCTCTGAAAAGGCTGTTAGAAGAAGGCTCCCAGGCCCCGCCCAATCTTACTGAATAATAACCTAGGGGGTGGCACGGAAGTGATTCTGGTTTTTTGAGACTAGTTTGCGATGCACTGCCCTAGTTACCTTTCTAAGTCTTTCAATAATATTACACTTGACAAAAGACAAAGAACCTTGATGCCATAAGCATGTGATGGTCATTTACATTTCTTTCAAAAGCCACATTTGAATTTCTTGAACTTTTCAATACTTGGACAAAAAAAAGTTCCACACCCACCAATGATTGTAAGTGATTTTCATCTTTTTTTTTTTCCTTAAAGTACTACATTGATTCAGTAAGCAGTTTCTCTGCCCCATTTTTACAAAAACAGGAACATATGAAGGATTTATTCCAGGCTTCTCTTTTCTAATCTCATTCCATCTACCACTTCCAATTGTTCCTCTTGTTAAAGAAAATTTATCCTGTGGAACAGTTTATAAACCAACCTCTCAAGGACAAAACAGATTGGAAAAGGAACTGAAGTCAATCTGTCAGAAGACTGAAGCATGAACCCACAGGCATAAAGGCCTCTCCATATTTCTTCTCAGTGGTTGAAATGCATACTTCCGGTGTTAAAAGACAGGGCTCCAGCAACAGGTTAAATAAAATTATACGGTCCTTAGATGAGCTGAATTTAAACTTGATCACCATTACTGACTGCAGTTTTCTTTATGCCTTTAATGAAAAGGTGCACAGTTGATTACTGTCCTAGCCACTCAAGTTTGAAGTAACACTCCCAAAAAAGACCCACAGTGGAGTTTCCCCCAGTACCTGCAAAGGCAAAACAGGCAGGCAGCGTTAACTGGGGACTGGAAGGGTTAAAAATGAGTCATCACTGGCCTCCTGTTTCCAATAAACCAGGGTCAAATCAAGTCAAGCAATCAAAATGAATAATTTGTGATGAGTCCCTGAACAGCTATCTCTTGTATGAGGCTGGGCTGAATCTTTGGTTCATTTACGGTGAAAGCACTGAAACCTAAGTATAGCAAAAGTTTAAAAACAAAAGACCGAATTCACCAAAACTCAAACTTAATCAAGTTTAAACTCACAAAATTTTAAAATAGTTCCTTTAAAAGAAACTGGACTTTAGTTAACTAATTATGTAATTTGCACAAAAGGGTAAAATCAAACAATGCAGACTGTATTTTTAAAAATGAGATTTAAAAAATTTTCCTCAACTAAATAGTATCTGTGAACTTTACACAAGACCAAGAAAAGTTTTTGCCTCCTTAGAAAAAAACAATACTAGTTACAGATTTCTGAAATTTATTTATGAGAATAAAGAATTATAAGGACTAATGTAATGTTAAAATATTGAAATCAGTGATGACATACACCTTGCTAAAGAAGTGCTGGAGGAATGCAGAATTTTTGATTCTTTGTTGCTACAGCAGTCTTCCCACCTATAATTAAAATCTGGCCTCTCTTTTTTTTTCTTTTTTAATTGAGGTATAGTCGAAGTATAATATAATGTTAATGGCAGGTCCAATGATAAAAACGCCTGGCCTTTTATAATTACACGTAATTATGTCAAGTCAAAGAACAGCTAAAATTTACTCTGCTTTTACTCTATAAAATATTCTGAATAAAAATGGTTATGAAATGTCATCATAACTTCACCATGGCTTCTGAATGGGAGATATATAAGACTCTGAGAGTGTGGACAAAGGTGGATGGCATAGAAGTTTTTCAGAATACTGATACCTTTCCAATAATATAATGTACACATAATTATTCGTAACATCTCTCTTCTCCAGTGATTCTTTACATCTAACGTAAATGTCTCCCTAATATGTGTTATACAGTATCTATTATATTACATATAATATGTAGTATAATGTATATATTTTATAATACATACCTTATATATAATGTATACATTATATTATGTATACACGACATACACTGTATAAAATGCATCTAATATATATTATATAGCTAAATAATATTACATCACACAATATATATAAAACATATAATGTATATATTATACATTATATTAGGGAGACATATCCTGCTGCCTCCAGCGAAGGATCACTAGGTACAAGGAAAGATATTACAAATGAATATAATACGTATTGCATATGTCAACTGTTAGGCAAAAACAAAAAATAACCTACTTTTAAAGCATATGTGAAAACACAAATTGGACCCCTTCTTAAAGTATTTAATGAAACACATTTACAAAATACCCAAACATCAAGGAAAAACAGCAAACGTTTTGTACAATAATCTGGGTACTAATTCTATCTATATAGGAGATGACAAACTCTGCAGTGGAAATGACTGGAGCCCTGGATCTCATTAGGACAAGCCCCCACTTTTCTCTCCCCAGTCAGTGTCCCCAGCACCTGGCATGTGATCAGGGATACACACAAGTTAGGCAAGCAAACACCGGAGTCGGATTGTCTGGGTTTGATGCCCAGCTCTATCACTCTATCCCAGCCTATGGCCCCGAGTGAATTACCTGGCCTTTTTGTGCCTCAATTTTTTAATCTGCAAAATGGCACCTATTCCATAAGGTTGTTTTATGAATTAATAACAATAGTAACAACTAATACATGTAGCAGTTAACCTTGTGCCAGACACTTCTCAGTACTTTTCATTTATACCTATTTATTCATTTAATCCTTCCCCAAACCTTATGAGACAGAAACTAATATCCCAATTGAAAGATGAAGAAACTGAAGCTCAGAGAAGTTAGTAACTTAATCAAGGACCCACAACTCGTAAATGGCAAAAAGAATTCATGTTCCCAACCACTCCATCATCCTTGAGATAACAAATGTAAAGGCTGAGTACAGTGCCTGGCATATAGCACATGTTTAATAACTAGTATTTATTAATAAGTATTTGTCAAACGTTTGCAAGATTCTGAGGTTACACCAGGGCTCGGCAGGAAAGAATGCTGTGATCAACTGGTGAGGTGTTCCGTGGATGTGGAATACGTGTGTGATCACACTATGCCCCAGGTTTACGATTCCTCTTCCACATAAAACAAAGAATCCTGATGTCTGGCTGTCTGATGTTTTCCCTTCTTCATCTCAGTGTCTCTGGGATCTTATGTCAGGCTGTCATTATCTGACATCACATTTCACCTCCACTCTCTCCTTCTGTTAACCCACTCACTCCCCATCCAACTGCCAAAGTGCTCTTCCGAAAAGATGCTTTCATTACGTACTCCTTTCAAGGAACCTACCTTGAATTGGCTACTTGATCTAAATCAAAATTCCATCCCCTTGCTTTCAAGGGACTTAATGAGACATGGAAGGAACATGCCTTTAACTCTAGTTCAAGGGCTCGGGTGCCTACTTATCAAATGAATACTTGATAAGAATGGCCATGTTTCATTATGCAGAGAATAGCAGTAGTGTTTGTGTTACTTCACAACAGTAATAAGCAATTTTTAAATTTTATTTATTTTGGACACAGCCCAACAGGAAAACCTTTTGAAATGTTTAAGGATCTCATTTGATTTTTATTCAGGATGAAACAAGCTTGATTGGAGGACAAAAAGGGAAGAATATCAGAGAAAAATCTGCATTATTATATGCACCATAATGTTAATATCCAGACAAATTTCAGTCAGCTTTCTAATCGTTCATCCTGAAATTAGATCATGAATCATAATCACAGGGTAAACCTCCAATGACTGGGGATGTTAAGTCAGAGCTATTAAAAAAAAAAAAAAAACGGAAGGCATAACACTCTTCATATTCAAGATCATACAATGCACTCATTTATTTTGAAAGGCTAGCTAGAGCTAATCAAAACATACGAATTACTGGTGTTTATATCAAGGGGCTGCTTTTAATAAATACAAGTTACTCAGTAGCCAGTGGTCTGAATTAATGTCTGTAAGCCAACCACATCAATGGACAAACATAACGTGGATTTAATTTAAAATTTAGAAAGAAAATCAAATATGAACTTTGAAGACTTAGCAATTTGCCAAAAGTTTAACTGGCTTTTCTACTCAACATGAGGAGATGAAGGATTGTACTAGAAGTTCATCTAATTTGCTTAGAAATGCAACTAATTTCTGACAAAAGGCATATCCAGATGTAGCTACATCTAGATCATTCCTGAGTTGAACATTACGATGTCAACTCAGGATTTCTGAATGTACACTCAACACATCCAACTGGACAATTCACATGTTCAGATAGCTGAAATAAGCAAGTCAGTAAGTACCAATACAGTGGTTTTTTCTTTGTTTGGTTTTGTTTTGTTTTAGCGGGATCGTTATTGTTCCTTCAGTTGAGGAAGTTGGTCTTAGTTGACTATCAATTGGCTCCAATTTAATGTTTGATGTTTGATGATTCATATAAAGTTATGGCTAAAAATAATCAATACTAGAAGAGGTGATGTAGTAAGGTTGGGAAGATTCTAGAATTGGTATTCATTTAACAAATATTTAATGGGCAGCTGAGATCCATTAGCCCTCAGGGGTAGAGAACTGACTCTCACATTTTCAGGGATGACCATGAGTCATTTCCCGTAGTTTCAATTGAAGCTACTCCTAAATCTTTCACAGGGGAGAGAAAAAAATGCTAGGATTAGACAGAATCACAAACCCAGTGGTTTATAAGTGTGTCTAATTGGTAAATGTATCCTCCCTGAAGGCACATGGCATTTTCTGGGCAGCATCTACTATTTCTTCTACCCCTCCGATCCTGAGCAAGAATTACCAGGTTTTGCTTCTCTATAAAAGGCAACCTCGCTCTCTGGATTGTAGCTGTAAGTAGTCTTGGGAAGAGTCCTTGAAGAAGGAATGTGATCGAACTGTGTTAAGACCTTTGTGCCGAAAGTAAACAGAGGTAACTATTACTAACAATTCTTTATTTTTTATCAGTCCTTCTCAGAAGCTAATCCCCAAAACAGTCTCCTCTCCAGGAAATAATCTCTTTGCTGAGGACACCCTTGGGACCATGATGCTCCCACTTCTCCTTCCAAGCCTTTCAATGGGAATGAGTCCTATAAAACAGAGCAAAAGTATGCAAGAAACTGGCCCTAAAGACCACAATATGGGTAAAGGACTTGGATTCTCTGCCTGCTGATTTAAATGGTGCTTATGTTACAAAAGACTGTAAGAAAACACGTTTCTTCTTAAAATTCCCAAGAACAAGCTAATACATAAATTACAAGTGAAGTAGTATGTTCAAGAGCAGATTCCCAAGAGGCAAGCAATTTGCTATATACGTGCTTGAACAGAAAACAAGCAGCCTGTTCATTTTCCAGGGAGATTCTAATAACATTTCATGCCTTTGAATGAAGATGTAATGGAGCAAACGGTAAACAAGAGGTACCTACTTCCCAGTGCCTTCCCAAAGGCATTGACTCAGTATTAAAAAGAAACATAGATATTTACAGTGTAGCTATAAAATGTCTACAATAATAGAGTCACAGAGTACATTTTTTATACATATATATTTTAAAACAGAGTACCTTTTTGAAGTTCAATTTAGCATCCATCCCACAAACATAAGACTGCCAACTGAAACAAGATCTGGAAAAGCATAGAAGATAGTGGCTTAAACTCTGTGTAAAACAACCATAGAAAACTACTCCCCGAAACTTGAAACAGAAAATCAAACATTCACGTGTAATTGAACGGCTGGAACAAATCTGCCATATTGACCTTGACAGGGCCTTGAATCATGAGATCATAAATCAGCATCCTGGTGATATCCATTATAAACTTAGAAATGCCTTAAAACCTAAGACTTCATTTTATTCTCAGTGATTAGCAGGATGTTTGGAAAGCACTGGGCTCTCTGGAGCTTACTTTGAAAGATTCAAAGATTCAAACACCGATTTCCAGAAGGCCACCCCGAAGCCACCCAGACACTTAAGATTTTCTTCAATCCTCTCGATCAGGTTCTGTTTCCTGAATTACTTATTGTTTATTTATTTATTTTCAAATTTCAGTAATTACAGCACCTTAGGCTCTTGGCTATCAGCGGTGTGGCTTGTTTCAGAGAGTTCTGGAAAATTATGTTTTAGTGACATTCCACTTCTTTGTGTGTTTCATTAAAGGCTCTCCGTTAAGGCTTATAAATTATTCAGGTGAGGGAAAATGCCTTATGAGTGGCTCATAAACGGCGTAACAGTGGCTCATAAACGGCGTAACAGTAAGCATCATCTAGAAAGGCATGACACACGGTCCTGCAAGGACGCCTGTTTTTCCAACCGCCGCCCCTTCCCTCCCCACACCTCGCACCCCCAAAGACAATGCGGGGGGTCTCTCTGAACGCCGACACCATCTCCGAGGCCGCGCCCCAAGCCTAAACCAGAAACACCCGCGTGGAGGTAGATCACTGCGGGCGTCCCACCCTGCCCCCAGGAGCCACGGCTTCCTGCTTTCCCCATCAAGGTGAAACTAACCCCTCGGAGCCCGCTGGGGGGCGGACAGAGGCAACGCAGGTTGAGGCAGCCGACCGCAGGACTCGCAGGAAGGAAGTGAGCGGCCGCAAAGCGCATTTTCCTCCCGCGGAGCAAGCCCGGGACAGGACGTCGCCAGCGGAAGAGGGGCCGGCGCGCGCCAGGCCACCGGGCACACGCGTCCGCCGTGCACACTTGCCTGTGCCGGTGCGCGCACACACACACAGACACACACACACGCGCGCGCGCGCCTACTCACCAGCAGCCCCTGATGTCCGGAGCCCGCGTGGGATGGCGACTGCAGCGGCTGTCCCCGCGCCTGCCGTGTGGCCTTGGCATCCGTCTGGCCGCTGCAGCCCGGGCCGCGGTGGCTTTTGCTAGAAGGCACTGCAGTAGGGTGATAGGGCACCCAGCGAGCAGTCGCCCGCTCCCGTCACTCTGCCGACCCTCCTCCGCTTCTCCACGGACTGATGGAGCTTTGCTACCTTCACTCGTTTGGCTTCTGTGCGTTCCTCTCTTCCTCCTCCACTTCGCTGCCGTAGCTCCCCAGCGCCCAGCGCAGAGAGCTCCCTCGAAAACCCACGCGCAGGCCTGGCGATCCCGAGCCTGCAGCAGCCGTCCCTGATGCCGCCGCCGCCGCAGGAAAATAAACTGTCACTGCGATGGTCCCGGCCTCCTCTGCCCCGGCCCCTGGGTGCCGCCTCCGCCTCTGCCTCCGCCCCTTCCTCGGCGGCGGCCTCCCGTGTTCCGCAGAAAACGCTCGCGGGTGGAAGCAGGTCCCCGCGGTTCGGCCTAGAGTGAATGTGAAACAATCGGGTGCGACTTTCTCTTCTGAAACCCTGCCCGTCCCCTTCTCAGCCCAGAACCACGTGAACTCTCATTTCGCTCCACCATCAGTTTCACTGAGGGGGACCAGAGTGGGTGCCTTTTAAGTGCACACGTGAGGTGATACAGCTGGATTTGACCGTGAACTCGCATCGCAGTCAGAGGAAGGATAGGGTTTTCGTGAAAATCCCACTTACACCGTATTAGGAATTCCACCTTGAGATTTATCCATAACCCCCCCCACACACACACCGTGAAACAGTTTAGTCCTCCTCCCCTCTCCCTGCTCTGTGTCCTGTGGTAATGCAGGCTATTATGATATCTTTGGGATATTATATTATTATCATGTGCATTGTTTTTAGTATGGTCCTGGCACTGAGCCAGGCACTCTACATGAAATCTTATTTCATCCCCTCCATAGCCCTTATAAAGGGTACTCTTACTTTTCCCATGACCGAGGCACAGAGGAGCAAGGTAATTTGTCCCAGGTGACCCACCTGGAAAGTTGTAGAAGTTAAGATTTAAATTCTGATCAGATACCAAAGGCTATTCCTATTGGCTTTTAATGTGTAAATCTCTGAATGTGTAAACATTATACAAACACTACTACTTCTGAGTGAAATGCAGACATTTTTTTACTTTTTCTGAGTTTGGTTGGGAGGTTACTTCCAAGAGAGGGAAGTGACTGCAGAGAGAGGAAATGGAACATGAACTTTTTCTAACCTGCTTTTCTTCAGGAGACCAAACTTCTAGCCCTGGTTCTGTCACCAAATGAGCTGTTTGGCCTAAGGCATTTCACCCTCTTAGGGCTCATCTCCCTGCACTGGTTTTTGAAATGGAGAGGTCTGGCTATTACAGGCAGCCTGCAGCCTTGATTTTTAAGAAGCAGTGGTATCATTGTTTTTTCTAATTTTGAATTTGAGTCTAAATTTTAACAAAAATTCAGACTTTGGGCATGTGCTGGAAAGTTGGAAGGACTGGCAACTTTTGCTTCATGGTGGGTTCTAGCAGCCATCAGCTAGAACTAAGTAGTAGGTGTATCCTTTAGACTGGGAAGATGCTCTTCAGTTTTCCCCAGTCCCCACCACTCCTATATGCCCCATCCCCTGACATTGAGGATATGGTAGACATTTGAGTGTGTAGTTCAGAACTAGATAATCTCATGACCTACTAGACAATCTAAAATTCAGTGATAATTAAGAAGATTAATCAGGGGCTTCCCCAGTGGCCCAGTGGTAAAGAATCCACCTTCCAATGCAAGGGAGCCGAGTTAGATCCCTGGTTTGGGAACTAAGATCCCACATGCTGCAGGGCAACTAAGCCTGCATGCCACAACTACTGAGCCTGCACACCTCAACTAGAGAGACCACGTGCTGCAAAACTACAGAGCCCACATGCTCTGGAGCCTGCGTGCCACAACTAGAGAGAGAAAAACCCGCATGCCACAACTAGAGAGAAGCCCATGTGCTGCAACGAAAGGTCCCACGTGCAGCAATGAAGATCCTGCGTGCAGCAACTAAGACCCCAGGCAGCCAAAGAAAAAAAAAAAGATTAATCAGATTCCTAAAAAGTATTATGAAATAAAGAATGCACATAAATATTTATAGTGGTCATTGATCATAGACTTGTTGCCTAGAATCCCAAACTCTCATAAAAGGCAAAATAGCTCAGCACTCACTGTCTCCTCCCCTTAGCAGCTAGCATCATGGGACCTAAGTTCAGCCAATCAGAGTCTCCTACCCAAGTCTCTGAATCTGCAGTCTGATTCAAAGGGACCTTTTAGAAATAATACCATTATCTGTGGAGTAGCTTTCGTGCCCATAGACAGCAGTGCCAGCAGTGAGAGGTGGGACTGTCCAATGGCAGTACCAGTGGTGTCCTAAGTGGGCTGCTTGGGTGGTGTGGCCTGTTCTGATTCCAGCTACCAAGCTGCCCTGCCTGTTTCATGAGCCGGATTCTCCAACCTTTCTGTCTCTTTGGTGTTCTATGTAATGGCCTTCCAAGACATTTCTCTTCTGCTTAAGTTAACCAGAATTGGTTTTAGTGTTTGCCATGAGAACTCTGACACGGTGAGGTTGGGTTGATCCAAGCTCTGCCTCCCTTTCATTAACTGAATTAGTGAAAAGTGGGCACAGAAATATTTATACATCTTTTATCTTAGAGAATTTTAAAGTGTTCTATAATTTTGCTTGCACTTTTAAAGATTCTATTTCAATATAAATTCCTTTAAAAGATAGATTTTTTTTGCCTTTATCAATTATATTAACAAAGATTGTATATAAATAAACATTGCCCATCAATACTGGTGAGGATGCAATGAAATGAGCCCCCTCATCTGGTGGTATAATTTGGATACGCTGCCAGGGAAGGAATTTATCAGTATGTTAACAGAAGCTGTAAAATACACACATCCCTTTGCCCAAAGTAATTTCACTTCCAGGAAGCAATGTATCCTAAGGAAATCTGAAATGAGGAATCAGATTTTTCCACTGGGATATTTATCACCAACTTTGGGCATTAGAGTTATGATTATGATGAAGCTGCTTATGATACAATGTTAAATAAATAAGAACGATACAAAACTGCAAAAACATATAATCTCAAATAGGTAAAAACACAGGGAAACATCTAGGAGAATTTATTAAAATTATCCCTAGAGATTTGTTATAGGCAATTATAATTGCCTTCTTTATACTTTACTGTAATTTAAATTTTCTATAAAGGGCATGATTTCATCTTCTTTAAGGAAAAAAAGATTTAATAATTAAAAATAAACAATATTGGAAGCCAGAAAAATATAAGATTGTATCTATCACAGTGCCTCATTCAAAATAGGTACATAATAAATGTTTGAGAAAAGGACAAAGGTAGGAATAAAGAAGAGAGAGAGGAAAAAATGAAGGACGCACTATTTCACAAAGAAGAGTGATGAATTAAGGGACTCCCCTGTCTTTTGTTTAGTTGATGGTACATATAGAAACAAGACATTACATTCTAAATTGCTTTATTAAGTAATGCTGCATTTGAGTATTTCCCAAGTGCGATAAGTGGCAAAACATTAATACCTTTCTCACTGTATAAGTAACAGGGAGTCAGCACTCAGAATTTTCTGCTGTTCCACAACATCAGAGATAGATCTGTTCAGAGAAGCTGGATGAGCACAGGGTGCTGGTATTCAAGAAAAAGAGGCAACCTCTTGCCTCTGATTGGCCATCACATGGAGGTCTGCCACTCTCCTTGGGGCACCCAAAAGTCCACGAGTTTGGAGTAGTCTTTATTCTCCCCATCAGTCGACATCCTAAGAGAATCTTATTTGTTGGAACTGACAGTACCAGGAGAAAGTGGGCAGTGTTGAATTTACATTGATTGAGGAACTGAAATTAATTTGTACCCTCCTGTAATTGTTTGGTGTTTGCACATAAAATGGTGCTACTTGGGGAAATAATCGCCCTTACAGGAGGTCCTTGCTGAGACCAGATGGACTGGAGTTCTTGTTCTTTGTTTCACAGATTTAGAGTTTCCTGGCTCTGGATTATCTTTAAAATCAAAGGGGAAGGGCTTCCCTGGTGGCGCAGTGGTTGAGAGTCCGCCTGCCGATGCAGGGGACGCGGGTTCACTCGCCGGTCCGGGAAGATCCCACATGCCGCGGAGCAGCTGGGCCCGTGAGCCATGGCCGCTGAGCCTGCGCGTCCGGAGCCTGTGCTCCGCAACGGGAGAGGCCACAACAGTGAGAGGTCCGCGTACCGCCAAAAAAAAAAAAAAAAAAAAAAAAATCAAGGGGGAGAATGAATTAAAATACCCAACTCATTCTATTAGAAGAAAAATTCATCTCATAGGTTGTGTACTTAAAAGCATGTACCTCAGAAATTACTATATTCTTAAAAACATGTGTTCTTAAAACTCTGGGGTTTGCTTTTGTTTATACCAATAATTCTCAAAGTATGGAAGTGACCCTTGAAATCTTTTCAGACAGTCAAAACTATCCAGTCTACTCAGCAAGGTCAAAACTGTTTTCATGAAAACACAAATCCATTCTTTGACTTTTTTTTTCATTCTCTCATGAGTTTGCAGTGGACTTTTCCAGAGCTACATGGATGATGTTGCCACAGCTAGAATGCAGGTGCAAGTGTGAGAATCCAGTCATCTCTTAATGAAGCCAGATGTGAAAGAGATTTGTAATAAAATAATAAAAACTCACTAGTTTTTGTTGTGTCTGGGAAAAATATCAGCGGAACGAATAGTAGTAGTGTTTGGAGCAATAGATTTTTTTCTAAAGACCTTTTTTTGCAGTCTGACTTACAGATAAAAAGGATGTGTGGGGAGGGACAGACAGGTGGAGCGAGAGCGGGAAGGAGGTGGTAGAAAAGCATCTGACCCTCGCCCTCACTGTCAAAACATATACTGTGATGGTCACATCCCCCCTGGGGCTACTTCATGCAATAGAAATCCTTCTGTGGTAAGCTTTGACTATTATTTAACAGCTATTCAGTAGGTTTGAGCAGAAACAGTGCAAAACACACAAGATAGCACTGTACTTGTTATTTAAATTTAAAATGTCTTTGGTCAACAGAAAAAGAGTACCTTCTGTTTATAGAAAAATGTGCCCACTGGAGTTTTCACTGGACTGAATAATACCTTCCTAAAATACAACTATTAAACTTATCTATTGCTATGTAAGCAAAGACATGACCTTTTCCAAGGACAAATAGTAAAAATAGCAGATCTCTAAATATACATTTAGGCATGTGCTGCTGGGCTTAAAGCTTAGGCTCATAATGTAGATAAACACTAATATCTTTGTCTGCTCGGGCTGCTGTGACAAAATACCACAGACTGGGTGGCTTAACAACAGAACTTTTTCTCATAGTTCTGGGAACTGGGAAGTTCATATCAAGGTTCTGGCCGACTGGGTTCCTGGTGAGAGCTCTCTTCCTGGCTTGCAGACACCCACCTTCTCACTGTGTCCTCATATGGGGGTAGAGGGGAGAAAGAGATCGCTCTCTCTCTCTTCCTCTTCTTATAAGACCACCAGTGCTGTAGGATTAGGACCTTACAATTATGACCTTATTTAACCTTAATCACTCCCTAAAAGTCCTGTCTTTAAGTACGGTCATATTGAGTCACATCTGGGGAGACCCAATTCAGTTGCTAGCAACCTATTTGCCATTTGAAGTAAGTCCAAAATAGACCTTGAATGAAGCCACATAGTTTCACACAAGTCACATGAAAACTGCAGGGTTCTTTGACTCCAAGGCACAAAATAATCATGACTCTGTCATTGTCATACACTCATTTATTCAGTTTCTCTGACTAAATGTCAAACTTTGCCATCACAGGTCACTCTGTCATAATCCATTATGTTTTCAGAGACTCGAATAAACACAAAACACACTCTGCCCTCCAAAAAGTGAAGGGAGAAATTCTAAGAGGTTGTTGTTATTGCCTTTCTTTGACTTAGTCATGTTTTTTTACTCAGAAAGATCTTTATCGTTCTTTGAGGTGGAAAATAGGGTACATTTTCCTGAAGAAGCAGAGTTTTCAAATTTGAGAATCAGAAGTTACCACAGATATCATCTAGTCCAACTTTCTTACTTCACAGAGGAGGAAACTGAGATCGTGAAAGTGACGTCGACTTGTCAAGGTCACTGTAGACTGCAGCACCACAGCCGCGTCTTGAGTCTGTTCCATTACATTCAGGAAACGTGGTTAGCTCGCCACTAGCTAGTGTTGTTAGATTTTACCTTTACCGACTGTACATTCCTTTCCCAGACAGGATGCCAACTGGTTCTCTGAACCCTGTGAAACCAGAAGGCCATATGTGAGGCCAGAGGGTAAAGGGTTATGCTTCTAGAAGGGGTACAATCTAAAAGTGTGGAGGACAGAAGACTGCAAATCTGCAAAACATATGACAATAAGGGTCAGAATTAAAGTGGAACTCAAATGCCACATAGAAACAAATGGGTATCTGTTACATAGTATAAAGGATAAATGAATTTGTGAAATTGGATATGAAGTGGCAGGGTAGTTGAGCACAAAAAATGGGTACTTTTAGTCGGACAAATTGTAATCAAAGGCAAGTTGGTTAATTTCTCTAAGCCTCAGTTTCTCGATGGGTAAATACAATAGAATTTTTTTTCTTTTTTGGCTGCACCACAAGGCATGTGGGATCTTATTTCCCAGACCAGGGATTGAACCCGCGCCCCCTGCAGTGGAAGCACAAAGTCTTAATCACTGGACAGCCAGGGAAGTCCCAATGGAATTCTTATGAAGAGTAAATAAAATCATGTCTTTAAAGCATCTAGCACTATGTGTAAGGCAGGAAGGGGTTGAAGGAGGTTTTGAAGCCTGGACTACAAAAAGAATGGTGCTATTGTTAACCTAAAGCAATAAAATAGCCAGTTATTTTTATGGCAAAACGGGTTTACTTGGGAGCAGCAAAGAATTGCAATTCAGGACATGCAGCTATGGCAAACCACATGCAAGTCTGATGAAGCAAAAGAGAGGAAGCTCTACTTTTACAGAGGAGACTGGGAAGGTGGGAGGAGCTGTTATAAAAAAAGAAGTCCAGGGCTTCCCTGGTGGTGCAGTGGTTGAGAGTCCGCCTGCCAATGCAGGGGACACGGGTTCGTGCCCCGTCCGGGGAGATCCCACGTGCCGCGGAGCGGCTGGGCCCGTGAGCCATGGCCGCTGAGCCTGCGCGTCCGGAGCCTGTGCTCCGCAACGGGAGAGGCCACAACAGTGAGAGGCCCGCGTACCGCAAAAACAAAACAAAACAAAACAAAAGTCCAGTGGAAGAGACTGGGAGGAGTTCAAAGTACAGTGGCTTTTCATTGGCTGAGTTGTGACAGTCTCTCATTAGCTGAGCTATTACCAGGCAAGGAGAAAATTTTCCTTCCTCCTGCTGGTGGTAGTAAAGTAGTGTCTTTTCCCGCCAGAGGTGCAAGGTACGCCTCTTTCTGTTGGAATCTGTATTTTTTTTTAAATATTTATTTATTTGCACTGGCCCTTAGTGGCAGCAGGCTCCTTAGTTGCAGCACATGGGCTCCTTAGTTGTGGCATGCAAACTCTTAGTCGAGGCATACATGTGGGATCTAGTCCCCTGACCAGGGATTAAACCTGGGTCCCCTGCATTGGGAGCACGGAGCCTTAACCACTGCACCACCAGGGAAGTCCCTGTTGGAATCTGTATTGATGGCAAGTGGTATGTGTGGGAGAGCTCGCTCTTCTGGCCCCTCAATTCAATTTTTGTGAGATTTCCCTTTATTATTTTTCACATTATTATTGCTAGAAAAAAAATCAAGCAATAATACAGGCTATATGAGACGGTGATGTGTTGGAGATGATGAAGAGCAGTCAAGTGGAAATGCCTAGTAATCCTGGGAAGTTAACCTTAACGTGTAGATTTGAAGGACATTTGCTGAGTGGTAATAAGTAAAAGCCAGAAAATGGATGAAAGCCTCAAGGATGAATGGGGAAGGCCTGGGCACCACGGATTGAACCTTAACAAATGTCCACACGTACTGGGCTGCAGAAAGAAGAAGAGCCAGAAAAGGGCAATCTTAGAAGAGAGCCAGGCGTAACTGAGTGTGGGGAATATTAATTACAAAACCGCCACCCTTTACTGGCCCTTCTCTGAGCCAGGCCCTGTGCTGAGTGATTTGCTTACATCACCTCACTTTATCCACACAACCCAGCAAGGTAGGTCATATCATCACCTTCTTTATTTCCAGGTGAGAATATGGAGCGATGCAGCCATGATGAGAGCTGGCACTCTGAACCACAGGGACAGAGGATCTCAAGAAGTAAGGGGTGGTGAACAGGGCCACATGCTGCAGAGATGGCAAGGAGAACAAAGTCTGAAAGAAGGCAATTGGATTTTCCCGTTTATGTCACTGGTCGTGAAGAGTACATTTTCAGAAGAGGGGTGGGCACATCCACCATGTTACAGGGAAGTGAAGAGGGGGTATTGGGAAAGGAATGGGGAGCCAGCTGTGCACCAGTTACCCCAAAGGAAAGCAAGGACTAGATCGGTAATCAGGGGGTAACAAGAGCCCAGTAGCTTCTTCCTCCAGGCAGGGAAGCTGGTGGCGAAAGGAAGATAGAAGACTGTGGAATATGGAAAAAGTTAATGAAGACAGTAAGATCCTGAAGGATGGGATCAGTAATGCAGGCGTGAGGACTTGTTTTCAGAACAAGAGAACAAAACTTCCCATGTTCTACTGCCTTGGAACTCTTTCTTAGCACACTCTTGTATTCAAAGAAACATCCATTCAGCATCCAGGCTTTAGATAGCAAGTTAAAACTTTGCTGTGTGACCCAAAGATGCCAAAGGACTTGTTTTCATGGCTAAATGGGTTTTTTTCCCCTCATTAATTAGTATCTTGTAAATGGCAGTTACTCCAGGGTTTTTGTTGTGTTCCTTTTCTACTCCAAGCCCCTTGTCTGTATCGTGAAATCTACATAGCTTCCTAGACTCTTTCCAATGACTTATTCTCACATTATTCAGATTCCCTACAAGGAGAGACCAGGAATTAACCTATAAGCAAGAAGCCGCTCACCACCTCCTGCTACCTCTCCAAGTCCAAGAAGAGAGCGGAAAATTGAGAACATATATGAACATGTATTCTCGTCACAAGCAAGTCATCTGTGGCAGAAGGAAAGGATGAAAAGAAAAGTATAGGGTCGAAGGCCTGTGGTATCCATCCCAAAACAAAGTTCTTTGATTTAACATCCCATCAGGTAGAGGCGCTTCAGGGAGATGGGAACAGACATCAACCATGCAGTAATTACTGACCCCTGAGTGTTCAATTTTAGGATTCCAGGTGGGATCTAAGGAGTTAAGGTTTGAGTGGAAGACCCTTTACACAATCTTGGTTCCGCATTTTCCTCCGTACTTGGATCATCAGAACCATGAACATGGACCATGTCTGCGAAAAGTGAGGACATTTACTGCAATGATTAAGAGAAAGGGCTTTGGAGTCAGCAGACCTGGGTTTGAATCTTAATGCTGCCACTTTGCAGCTGTGTGACCTTTGAGCCGTGAATTAACTTCTCTGAATGTTAGTTTCCTCATCTATAAAACAGGGATAATAATATACTTCAAAGGGAGTTTGTAACTATTCACTGAGCTGTTGTAGTAAAGTACTTAGCACAGTGATCAGCACCCTCAATAAATAGTCACCAATACAGTTGATAGTGAAAGAGGAGTCCCAGTTAGCAGGGCAGTCAGATGGGCGGAGTCAGATGGAGAGACATCCCTGAGCCATCCTGCAAGTTCTTCAGCCACAGAATAGTGTGTGTATGGAGTGGGGTCTGAGGGCTGGGGGCACAGAGTCTGCCTATCTACCTACAGGCCATTTAGCATGCAAATATCTAAGCTTACTTTCCTGGAAAGTGGTGTGCTCTACTTGTAAGCATTTGGATACTCTTTCAGCCCTGATATCTGAGCCCAAAAGAGATATCTGCAATGCAGGCTAGACTAAGGAGACAAAATGCATCTGTCAGCAGATGTTTCATTAAGATCTGATTCAACTTGATTAAAATCGGTATAGACTTAGCCTAAGGAAGCTGTTGCAATAGGAATAACTACTCTAGCATTGTCTTAGTGCCTAGAGAATGATTTGAATTCTGGAAGCTCTTGGATGACAGGGGATGGATTTATATGCGATTTTTAGTTTCTTCTTTTTTTGTAGTTTTTCTAATTGTATGATTTTTCTATTTTTTCCATATTTCTGCCAAGAACACCTATTACAAGTATAATAATAAATTTCTTAAAGGTATTAAGGAAATACATCTCTCTCACTAAACACACCAGTGTGAAAAACCAGTTTGAAAGGGGAATCGGGCCACTCTGTTCAAGATGGTTTGGAAGGAATTCCCTGGCGATCCAGTGGTTAGGACTCGGTGCTTTCACTGACGGGGCCAGGTTCGATCCCTGCTTGGGGAAATAAGATCCCACAAGCCAAGCGGAGTGGCCCCAAAAAAAGGAAAAAAAAAATGGTTTGGAGAGGAGAGGGCTTGGAGGTAAGCATCTGGGAGTAAGATGGAAAACTTTGGATTTATCCCCAATATGTTCTTTCCTTTTTTTTTTTTTTTTTTTTGTCTTCCTGGTAATGGAAAAGAAAATCTGTCGCTGAAGGACAGGGATATCTGAAGCTGCCAGAGGGGTTGAGGGTGGAGGGTGAGGCTGGGATATAGCCTTTGTTTCAGGAGACAGACCTGGTTGATCGGAAGGTTTTATAAAAGCTAAGGCCTCCAGTGAGTCTTCTGCTGAGGGTATCTAGGCTATGCCCCTGAGGCCCTGCCTTAAACTAAGAACTCCCAGTGGGTGCTTTATAGAGTAAATCTAGGATGAGACTGAGGCTTGGCTTAGATACCCTTGGTATCCACATCTGCTTGCATACTGGCCTGTTTATGATGATAACACATTCCTCCCCTCTTAGCCAAGGCTTGGTAGGATACAGTTTGTGATGGCTAATGTTATGTGTTAAGTTGATGAGGCTTAGAGATGCTCAGATAGTTGGGAAAACATTATTTCTGGATGTGTCTGCGAGCATGTTTCTGGAAGAGATGGCATTTGAATTGGTAGCTTGAGTAAAGAAGATCACCTTCACCAATGTAAGTGGGCATTATCCAATTCAAAGAGAGCATGAAGAGAACAAAAAGGCAGTGGAAGGGCAAAATTGCTCCCTCTGTTTGAAATGGTACGTTCACCTTCTCCCGCCCTCAAACATAGGTAGGTGATCCCAGTTCTTAGGCCTTTGGGCTTAGACTGGGACTACACCATCAGCATTCCTGGGCCTGTAGCTTACAGATGGCATATCATGGGACTTCTCAGCCTCCATAACAGTGGGAGCAAACCCTCCCCATAATACATCTCTCTATATACATCTCTCTATATTTACCTCATTGATTCCATCTCTCTGGAAAACTTTGACTAATATACCATTTAACCAATGACTCAACCAACATTTTGAGGCAAACTGCACACGATTTGCTTCTTATTATTATAAAACTAGACTATTTCTAAAATAGAGACCTCAAAGAGGAAAATAAAAATCATTGGTGATCTAACTATCCAGAAAAAACCAACACATTGTTGTCTTTGTTCTCAGATTCATCTATACACACACACACGTGTACATGCATATATACACTCCATATATCACTCTGTATACTTATTTTACCAAATTAGTATCAGAATATACATTAGAGTATTTTAAATAACCTTTTCTTCCTAACATATGGTGAACATTTTCCCACATCTATGTTTTTTTGGCAGTGCCACATGACGTGAGGGATCTTAGTTCCCCGACCAGGGATCAAACCCAGGCCCACGGCAGTGAGAGCACAGAGTCCTAACCACTGGAATTCCCCCTACATCTTTAAATATATTCCTAAAATATAATGTTTACATCCAACTATGTCAGCTCAACAGATCATTACTGGATGACTTTTTTTCATACATCTTTTTAATGTTACATTTATTTTATTTTTATTTATTTTTGGCTGCGTTGGGCCTTCGTTGCTGCGTGCGGGCTTTCTCTAGTCGCAGCGAGCAAGGGCTACTCTTCATTGCGGTGCGCAGCCTTCTCATTTCGGTGGCTTCTCTTGTTGGGGAGCACGGGCTTCTCTCTAGTCACGTGGGCTTCAGTAGTTGTGGTTCGTGGGATCTAGAGTGCAGGCTCAGTAGTTGTGGCACACAGGCTTAGTTGCTCCACGGCATGTGGGGTCATACCGGACCAGGGCTCGAACCCATGTCCCCTGCATTGGCAGGCGGATTCTTAACCACTGCGCCACCAGGAAAGCCCTACTGGATGACTTCTAAATGCCTAGCACCAAGAGAGATGCTTCAAGAGTCCTGGTTCTGTCACTTACACACTCTTCACCC
Source organism: Stenella coeruleoalba (assembly GCF_951394435.1). Classification (NCBI taxonomy): domain Eukaryota; kingdom Metazoa; phylum Chordata; class Mammalia; order Artiodactyla; family Delphinidae; genus Stenella; species Stenella coeruleoalba. Next base: position 37,044,695 of record NC_137162.1, read on the forward strand.
TTAGATAAGTTACTGAACCTCTCTATGACTCAATTTTCAGATCTCTAAAATAGTAATGATAATAATATCTACTTTGATGTTTGTGTGATGATTAAGTAAGACAATGCTGTTAAGGTATGGTTCCTAGCGTATAGCAAACTCTCAGCCAATATAAAATAACATTATTACCATTATTAATAATGTTATTTAGCTTGTTCTGACCACACTTTTCAATGACATCTGTTATCCTGATCTTGCACAGCTGTTCCATTTCCCAGCAGGAATTCCCACATTCTTTTCTTCGGGGCCATATAGTTCCAGGACACATAGGTGCCCATGTTGGTTTAGAAAGAACCAGCACAGTCTTCACTTACATCAGGGCACATAAATCTACCTTTACCTTTTATCATAGCCACGTACACTCTACAGTTTACCATCCCATTTAAACCTAAAGAAGCCCTTCAATTCAAAATTACTTTTGGGAAGAGATTATTTTAACAACAGACTATGTATATAAAATGAAAAATAAATTAGAAAGCAACTTAATATCTGAAAACTGTTTCATAAAACTGTTAACTTTCCTCATCATTTGGGCAAAAAGGTAGGACATCTTTAAGAAGCACTGGCACTTTAAGAAAAAAGTGATGTGAACTAGTGGGAAAATAACCAAGATATAAATGAAATACACATTGTAATTTAAGGTGTGTGAAAATATACATACAGGGAGAACTAAAGAGCTTGGGAAAAATGCATGTAGACACTGATAATGAATTTTCTCTGGGTGACTTTTAAAAAACTGGTTTCTTTATTTTCCAACTAAAAAAAATAAGCAAGTATTACTTTATTGCTTCAAATGAAATATAGCAAATGGTATGTTTTTAAAAGAAATAGAAAGGGTATTAAAATTTATAGCAGGTAGGATTCCCTCCTTCTTTTAAAATTAAGCAGTAAACCAGAAGATGACTTCTAAGGCCCCTTCCTTCTCTATCAGTCCATGATTCTTTAAATTAAGAGGGAGTATTATGTGACATTTAATTAACTTGAAATGTAGAGTTGGAATATAATCAAAGTAGCTGGTCTTGGAGGGAAGATGATGCAATATACAACAATCCTTCTTGGAAAACTGTTAGAAAAGTATTTTTCACTATCAAGACAATAGTGAAACTTTGAATAACTTTTTTAGATAAGAAAGTCAATATCAAATTGTGAACTGTTTGAGAAGTAAACCTTCAAGCCTAAGTTTTTTTTTTATGATTCTCAGCAATGATAGTGTATGCTAATCAAGAAATATTAAAACTAAGACCATTATTCAACAATCAATAAACAAAAATTACATCTTGCAAGAACCATGAAACACTATCCTAGGGAGCATTGCTGTGGAGAAAGAGAACAACAATTGAAAAAACTCATCAATGGTCCTCATGAAGCTGAGTTTCTCTATATTCTTGATTAAGACAAAATCTCTAGGGTTCTAGCAATTTGCAGGCCAGAGATCCAGCACCTTCAGAAACTGTATTATCCGGGGATTTTAACTCAGGTCCAGGATCTTGAGGTGATACAGATACCACTTCCTTTTTTCTTTAAGACTGGACCGAGGAGAGAGCTTATACCTGCTTTGGGGGATGAGAAGGCAGATGATTTACCCAACACCTAAGAGACTAAATGAACCAACCAAAATAAAGGACCAGAAATGGTTATGTATAGGCATTTTCTCACCACTTCTTTAATATATCAGTCAGCATTGATAGGTGTGAGTGAAAGAAATCAAGCAGAAAATATTGGCCAGAGCTCACTAACCCCAGATGGGTCCAAGAATCAGATTTGGAGACAGTGCAGCCTGGGCCAGTGCTGAAAATAATGCTGCAGAACTGGTCTGGTAAAGGTACCACTGACACCATTGTTCAGCTGAGTCACTGCAATTAACACCACCAGTTCCATCAACACTGGTCCTTGAAGTGTTAGAAGACACTTCTTCATTGGCGTCTTGCATTTCTGCGTGTCTTGCAAGCAGAGGCACTGGTTGCCTTCGTTTCAGATTATCTTTCAAGGATGTTTGCACAGCAGAAGCCTTAGAAGAGGTAGTATTTCCCTCCAGAGCAAAGAGTAGACATGCTCACTGCCCATTATAAAAGATCCAGGTTCTTCTCCTGTAACACAACCACTGCGTGTTCAGGCATCTATCTGGCCCATTTGCATTGCTCCCATGAAAAATAGGATCAAGTGCATATGCTAATATTCATCCAGCTTGATGTGCCATGATTAATAGAGTCCTTTGTCTTTGACCAAGGGTTTAGTGTCTTCTACTAGCATCCACCCAACTGTGGCACGTGAACCTATTAAAGTAGGGCAAAACCTCATACCCATCAGTTTTTGCACCTTGCTGCTAGAATTACTCCCATTGCTGTCTTAAGAAACTGTAGGCCACCACTAGAATGGAAATGGCAGTCTCAGCCTTTTTTCTCTTCCAAACTTCCAATTCTAAGCTCAGGTGACAGTTGCTTCTAATCAGTGGACCCTAGGTCATATGTCCATGTCTGAGGTGAACAGGAGTCCAGGAAATCCAATATTTGTCTTTCTACAGTTTTCACAGTGGGAAAGTCTCCAAACATAGCTTTTAGGAACACAGGAAAAAGTACAGACAAGTGTTCACTACGTCAGTAGTTATTCTATATTTCTCAAATTGATACATAGCAGGAATTCTTAGGACTCTGTCAATGGTTAGAGCTAAAGAAAGTGGTCTATAATATCCCTCAGGGAAAGGCTTTAAATTCCATGGCTCTTGGCAGTGATGTTTATGACACATGGCAAAAAATACACCAGATGGCACTCTAAGTGGTAATGATACTTCTGCTTTCTTCGAACTGTTTTGGATGATTTGGGGGATTTTTTGTTTTGTTTTTGTTTGTTTTATGACTTGTTCATAGAAAGGCAAGCTGGGATACACCAGAATCCTTCCAAGAGAAGAAGAGAGATATGGCCAAATTCCAGTGTTTCCTTTCATATATCTCAAATAAGATGGTTTCCTATGGAGCCATGGATTATTCAGAGCTAGGATGAGGCAAGTTACAGGTGACCAAGGCCTGCCAGAACCATAGGTGGAAGCCAGTCACCACCACTTGGGATAACAAGGAAAGAGGCAAGACTGAAGATGGGAAGATTCTCTAAGAGAACAGCGAGTTGCTAGGAGTGGGCAAGCAGCACTGGGGGAGAGGGTCCTAGAAGATCATATTCGTTAAGTCCCTTTATCATGTAGAAGCCTTGACCTTGGTGTATGTATGTGTGTTTTATTTTTAATTTTAGAGTAGCATACATACAGAAACATGTGCAGATCATAAGCTCAATTAATTATCCTAAAGCAAATATATCTGTGAAATCATAACCCAGATCAAGAAATAGAACATTGCAAATACCCCAGAAATTCTCTCAAGTGCCTTCCAAATTACTCCCTTTCTCTTCCCCAAAGGTAAACACTACTCTGATCCTGACATCATATATTAGCTTGCTGTTTTGAATTTTATAAAAATGGAATTATAAGTATATACACTTTTGTGTCTGACTTCTTTGTTCAACATTATTTTTGTGTGATTTATCCATGTTTTTGCATGTAACAATAGTCTGTTCCTTTTTATTGCTGTGTAGTATTCCATTATATTACCATATAAAATTTTATTTATCCATTCTACAGTTGATGGAATTTGGGTTGAGTCCAACTTTTGTCTATTACAAATAATGCTGCTTGAACATCTTTGTATGTCTTTGGTACTTACATTTTGCTTAAATATATACCTAAGAGTAACATTTACTGGTCATGGGATAGTCATGGGCAGAATTTTAATAAATACTTCCAGACAATTTTACAGAGGGGCTATAGCAATTTATACTCCCACCTGCACTGGGGCTAAACTTTGAGGGACATCAAGCTCTGAAGCTGTATAGAATCTTCCATCTTGGATCATCAAATGTCTTTGAGTCGTTAACAGAATTTTGGATGGAATGTAGGTAAATGTTATTTATATACATAATGTTTTATTAATCCCAGAGCAACCCTCTGAGGTACGAACTATTAAAACCTCCATTTTATAGGTGAAGAAATAGAGGAATAAATTCCATGAGGCCAGAGACATTATCATTCTTTTCTGCTACTGGTTTTGAGCATTTAAAATAGTGCCTTGGGACTTCCCTGGTGGCGCAGTAGTTAAGAATCCGCCTGCCAATGCAGGGGACGTGGGTTCAAGCCCTGGTCTGGGAAGATCCCCACATGCCATGGAGCAACGAAGCCCATGCGCCACAACTACTGAGCCTGTGCTCTGGAGCCCATGAGCCACAAATACTGAGCCCCCGTGCCACAACTACTGAAGCCCGCGTGCCTAGAGCTCGTGCTCTACAACAAGAGAGGACACTGCAGTGAGAAGCCTGCGCACCGCAACGAAGAAGAGCCCCTGCTCATCGCAACTAGAGAAAACCCAGGCGCAGCAACAAAGACCCAATAAAGCCAAAAATAAATAAATAAATAAATTTATTAAAATAAAATAAAATAGCGCCTTCCACATGGTAGGTAATCAATATATATTTATTGACTAAATAAATAAAAGTAATATGAAGGTTTTTTGAGCAAGTCGATCCATCTCTGAGTCCAGAGCATGTGCTCTTAACTTTTACTACTGAAAAGAGATGCACTTCATTCAGTGATCACACTAACTGCATGTCACTGTAAGGCTCTACCGATGGCAAGATGCAAAAAGAGCTACTGAACCCAGAGATGAAAGGAGGTTGGAGGGAGGTAAGATTTATCAAAAGAGGAGTCCAAATGTTTTCCTCAATCTTTTGATCCCTGATATTTTTGATGCAAATGTATCACCAGTCATTCCAACAAGCATATCTGACCCAGCATCTAATATTCTGGCTACACCGTATAACTAACCCAGCTCTTGATGTAAGGAATCAGAGAATCAGGAGCTGGAAGGGACATTTAGGGTCAATGAGTTACCCTGTCCAAAACTGGTTTCTTCTAAATCAAGCCAGGCCTATCCTCTTCTGGAGTCCAGAGAGCTCATATTAAGTGCATTTTGCCATCTTGCATTCTCCCTTTGTTTCCAGGGGAAATTCTATCTATGGAGAAACCCTGACTATATACACTGCAGTCATATTCCTATGTTATGTAGTCTGATTATAAGGGGAGAAGTGGGAGGACAGAGAATACTAATCAGTGGAAGCAGTCAGCTTAAAAAACATGAATTTCCAGTGAAAACAAAGTAGCAAAGAATTAGAGATCAAAACATATTAACTAATATCATATCAGTTATGAATTGTGTTCATTGTTTCAGTTATCTCTTACAGTGTAACAAGCCACTCCAAAATTTACTTAGTGAATCAAAAAAACTTATCTCATGATTCTGAGAGTTGGCTGAGCTCTGCTAGGAGGTGCCTTTATCTCACATTGTGTTTGCTGGGATCACTCATGTGCTTGCATTCAGCTGGGAGCTCCTGGCGCTGGAACATCCAAGATACTGTCACTCAAATGTCTGGTGCCTCAGCTGGGTAGCTGAAGCCACCGGAGGTTGGGTGGGATTCTCTCTGCGGCGCCCCATCATGTGGTAGTCTAGCCTACGTTGTTGGGTTTTTTTTGTTTTTCTTTGCGGTACACGGGCCTCTCACTGTTGTGGCCTCTCCCGTTGCGGAGCACAGGCTCCGGACGCGCAGGCTCAGCGGCCATGGTTCACGGGCCCAGCCGCTCCACGGCATGTGGGATCTTCCCGGACCGGGGCACGAAAGCGTGTCCCCTGCATCGGCAGGCGGACTCTCAACCACTGCGCCACCAGGGAAGCCCTAGCCTACGTTTTGTAAACATGGCTAGATCCCAAGAGAAGGTGAAAAATAAACTGGCCTAGGTACAGAATCGGCATAGCATCCCTTCTGTCACATCCTGTTAGTCAAACAAATCACAGGGTTGTCCCATATTGATGGGAAGAGCAATATGCGTGCACAGGAATGGGAGGAACTGATGATTGTCTTTATAATTTCCTACGTTTGCTATGATTCAGACACTTCTAATCATTAGCTCATTTAACTTTGATGATTACCTTTTCAATTCTCTGATGAAGAAACCAGTAGTCAGAAAAGTTGTCTGAAGTCATCAGCCTTTTAGTAACAAAGCCAGGAATAGAACCTCTGTTGCTTAGATCCCAAAGCCCGAGTTCATTTCAATTATGCCACGGCATCTCTCATTCTTGAAATATTTAGTTAAGACACCATTTCGGCATAAACTTAAACAACTCTGAACTCAGAGACTTGAGAAATAATCTTGTCTAGCCCCTTCACTTCACAGATGAGGAAAGTGAAGTCTAAGTATGTTCAAATTCACATAGAAAATCAGAGCAGGAATTGGAAATCCGGTGTCCTAACATTTCACACCACCGTCCAAGCCAAGGTCCAGCACTGCCCTTAGGGGTTGGAAGCCCATGGCAGTGCCTGCTGTGTGAGCTCACCAGACTGTCCAGCTGTGTTGGCTGCATTTCCCCATTCTCTCGTCTGAGTGTTAGGGGCTGCCAACTGCTGGGCTCCAAGATGTGCTCAGTCATGCAGGAGGCAGAAGTGAACCAATAGACATTTCTCACCTGCCCTATGTGACAAGGAGCTACAGGGAGAAGAGGAGCCGTGAGGCGAGGGGTTGGGAAATTGTATAGGAAACCTGACCCTAGCTCCTAGCTAATTCAGCCTTCTGTTTGACCACCTGAAAATGAGGCTGTTAGCCTCAGAGCTCACGTCAGGAGGGCCTGCTCTGAGAGGGGAACATTCTAAGAGTTGTGGATTTCTCTTCTGACTATTTATTTGGTCAGAGTTAATAAGGCCTGTGTTGAAATGCAACAGGACAATAGCTGGTTGAGTTGGATTCTTTTTTTTTTAATTTAATTTGTTTATTTTTGGCTGCATTGGGTCTTCGTCGCTGAGCGTGGGCTTTCTCTAGTTGCAGCAAGTGGGCTTCTCATTGTGGTGGCTTCTCTTGTTGCGGAGCATGCGGGCTCTAGGCGCACGGACTCAGTAGTTGTGGCTCATGGGCTCTAGAGCGCGGGCTCCGTAGTTGTGCCGCACAGGCTTAGTTGCTCCGCGGCATGTGGGGTCTTCCTGGACCAGGGCTCGAACCAGTGTCCCCTGCATTGGCAGGCAGATTCTTAAGCACTGAGCCATGAAGGAAGTCCCCGAGTTGGATTCTTAAAAGTTCAGGGAATCCAGGCTCATGACAAGCAATATGGAGTTTCTGTGGTCTAGTGGTGTCTGGGGATCTGAACAGATGTTTGCTCACAAACATCTGGAAACCAAAAAACTGTCATAATGGCAAGAAGTCTACTTGCCTCTGAGGTCTAAAGCACGTTAAGATCAAATGCACTACAGTCTCTTAGGTAGCAGGAGTGCACAGTAGCTCAAGGGAAGGCTTTTGGCTATGCTCAGCCACTTGCCGGCTGCTGGCTTTGAGCAGGTAACCCTACCTCTCAAAGTCTTAGTTCCCTCATCAGTAAAAATGGTGATAATACTACTAACCTCATAGGGTTATTGTAAAAGAGCACTGAGTGAGGGAAGGTGGATGAGGTTCTTGAGGTCTGCCCAGTAAGCACTCAATAACGGCTAGCCATTATTTTTTATTATTATCTCAAGGGATTACTACAGGGCTTGAACTTGACAATATATGATAAGCAGCTGACAGTGGGCTCAATCCATGGTAAGTGCTAAATAAATGAGAGCTGTTATCTTTGATATCAAGGAAATGCTAGGTAGTCACTAAAAATGATATTAAAGACTATTTAGGGCTTCCCTGGTGGCGCAGTGGTTGAGAGTCCGCCTGCCGATGCAGGCGACACAGGTTCGTGCCCGGTCCGGGAAGATCCCACATGCCGTGGAGTGGCTGGGCCCGTGAGCCATGGCCGCTGAGCCTGCGCGTCCGGAGCCTGTGCTCCGCAACGGGAGAGGCCACAGCAGTGAGAGGCCCGCGTACCGCAAAAAAAAAAAAAAAAAAAAAGACTATTTAGTAACATGGAAGGGTGTCAATATGTACTGTTGAAGGGCGAACATAAGATGCAAAAAAATCATGCCAAAAATCTCATTTTTTTCAAATAAATAAAGTGTACATTTCCATAGGAAGAAGATTGAAGGGTATATACCAGAAAAACACTTTATTATAAACTAGAGCCAACCAAACAAAATCCCATAAAAACTTGAGACTGCGTTTCATAGGCTTGGAGCTGAATCTAATCCAATGAACATTAGGATCTCATAAGGGAGTAGACATAAATCATCTCTTTTTTAAGCCCCGAAGACGTCAGGAATAAAAGAAAATTATAGGTCACACAGTAAAGTGGGCTACATTCTTCATCGTGGGTCAGAGTAGTGAACTCACACCCTGAAGTGTACACCTTGTCTCACACTGTGAAACTGGCTTTACTGCGAAATTGAAAGAGACTTACAATTTAAGTCATCCAGCAGATTCTTGAGTCAGTGGAGAAATAGTGGAAAGTTTGCAGAAGTAGGTGGCTGTATCTTGAAACAGCCATCCAGTGTAACAGGATTTTTCAGCAATATATTTACTTCCTAGTTTTATTTTCTGTTTCTACCAAGAAATAAAAATTAACTCTCTTGTCTCAGATATGTTAAATTATCTAACAAAATTAAGAAACAAAAATCTCAGCATTCCAATGACTATGGGACCACGAGCATGATATTTACTCTTTGTGTTTCCATTAAAGCACATGATAATAACTAATTCTGTAAGCACATGGTAAAGGATGACACAGAAATAGAACACACTGTGGAATTAATCATTGCGTAAGAGCTAAACCGTTAAATAACCTATTTTAAATTTAAACTTGCAGTGCCGGTATTTTTTTTTATTTTAAGGGTTGGCTGACCCCATTTCCTTCTCCATTACCATAAATTTCTGTATTTACTGGAAAATTCAAAAGTGATTTCAAATCTGACAATATTTTTTAATTCTTGAAGTAAAAACCCTATATTAGTACAAAACAAGAAGTATTACTGCTGTTTGGCTTCTGAATCCTGGACTTAATTTTAAGTGAACAAATGATATTGAGGGGGCTATGTTCTAGTTTGGTGAGAATAGGACTGAGTAGACGCCCTGCATTCAATTTGTGCTTTTCCTGGAATTTCTTTTCTGTTCTTTCCGGAGGGGGAGGGCCGAAAAAAGGACCATTCCAGGGCGCGGCGCTGGGCTTGCCACATTTGGGAGCGCCGCCTGAAGTTGGGCGCACAGCCTCCCGACGCCCTGCCGTTGGGCTGGTGGAGGCCGCAGCACTGCTAGGGTTGTATCAGTCCTCCTGTTTGCACTATTTCTTTTTGCGACCATGGCCCCGCCTTAAGTATTTCTAATTAAGAAACAAAACCTCAGGAGACCGAAACTTAACCAGCCGCTCTCGCTTCTATAATTACGCCTGCTGACCCCCCCCCCCGCAACCGTCCAACCAATCAGACGGCGACTAGTGTCTCTGTTTAAAAGTCAACCAATCGGCGACTAGTGTCTTTGTTTAAAAGTCAACCAATCGGCGACTAGTGTCTCTGTTTAAAAGTCAACCAATCGGCGACTAGTGTCTTTGTTTAAAAGTCAACCAATCGGCGACTAGTGTCTCTGTTTAAAAGTCAACCAATCGGCGACTAGTGTCTTTGTTTAAAAGTCAACCAATCGGCGACTATATTTGTACCGGTCTATAAAAGAGCTGTACTAATCTCCGCCGGGGCCTCTTAGCGTCACGGGAAAGGAGTGCGCGGAGGTCCAGGTTCGAACCTGCAATAAATGACCCTTGCCGTTTGGCTTTGACTCTCGACTCTGGTGGTCTTGTGGAGGGGCCTCGCGACCTTGGGCATTTCATTTGGGGGCTCGTCCGGGATGCCCCCAAGCCCACCAGACATCAGGTCAACGGGTCATCGCTGACAACCGATCGGTAAGTAAGCCGGCTCAGGGTACCTTCTGTTTTGGGGACTAGGACAGTCCTGGCGGACGCGCTATAGGACACCTAGTCGGGCGTGGTTGGAGACGTCCACCACGACCCATCTGGGGCTGGCAGCCCATCTGAAGCGCGCACGCGATAACCTCCCCTTCCTCCTTTTACAGACTCCGCTATTGGGACTGCTCTTAATCACTTTTGTTTTCAGAGTAACCTTTTCTAATCAATCTCTTACAGGACCTAGACATGGGCCAAGCACAGAGTACCCCCCTCTCCCTCCTTCTCGCTAATTTCGGGGATGTAAAGTCCCGAGGACACAACTTCAGTCTGGATATCTGGAGAAGAAAACTAATTACCTTCTGCCGCTCTGAATGGCCAACTTTCGGGGTTGGCTGGCCCACCGAGGGTACCTTTTGTCTTCCTATAATCCTAAAAGTTAAATCTAGAGTTTTCTTGCCAGGAAAAGAAGGCCATCCGGACCAGATCCCCTACATCCTGGTATGGCAGGACCTGGTAGAAAACCCTCCTCCCTGGATGACCCCCTTTTTGTCATCAGGGTCATATAAGATCCTTGCGGCCCGACCAACTAAACCTCCCAAGCCTCAGACCCGAACTGCACCCATACTCTCTGACAGCCAAGACCTCCTTCTCCTAGACCCCCCCCCCCATATCAATCTCCTCCTGTGGCCCCACAACCAGTCCCCCTTCCTGCTCCTGGCTCTGCTCCTCTCCCCTTGGTAGAACCTCCTGCAGCCCCTCCCGGAGGGCCACCCAGGCCAGAACCGGAGGACCGAGAGGCAGAGGCACTACCGGTCCCCCTGCCCAATGAAAATAATTCCCAGGGGCCGGCTGGGCGCACTCGCGGACGCACTCAGCGCGACCCAGGGTTCCGCCATCCTGATTCTACCAGAGCCCTACCCCTGCGAGAAATAGGCCCTCCCGATGAGACAGGGAACCCCCGACTCCAGTATTGGCCATTTTCTACCAGTGACCTATATAATTGGAAAACCCAGAATGCCCGTTTTTCTGATAATCCTAAAGACTTGATAGCTCTTCTAGATAGCGTTATGTTCACTCATCAGCCCACCTGGGATGACTGCCAACAGCTCCTCCGGATCCTATTCACTACCGAAGAACGGGAGCGAATCCAGCTGGAGGCGAGAAAACTGGTTCCTGGAGATGATGGTCAACCCACCGCTAACCCTGACCTCATCAATGCAGCCTTTCCCTTAACTCGCCCCCCGCAGGATGATTGGGACTATAACACCGGAGAAGGTAGGGGACGACTGCTCATTTATCGCCAGACTCTAATGGCGGGTCTCCGGGCTGCCGCGCGCAAGCCCACTAATTTGGCCAAGGTATATTCAATCATGCAAGGTAAAACAGAAACTCCCTCCTCTTATTTAGAAAGATTAATGGAAGCCTTTAGGCAGTATACCCCTATGGATCCAGAGGCCCCCGAAAATCAGGCCGCCATTGTAATGTCCTTCGTTAACCAGGCAGCCCCTGATATTAAAAAGAAACTCCAGAAGTTAGAAGATCTGGAGGGCAAACAGATACAGGACTTACTCCGTATCGCCCAGCGCGTCTTTAATAACCGGGACGCCCCAGAGGATAAACAACTTAAAGCCACTGAGAAAATGACTAAAGTCTTGGCCGCCATTGTTCAGAAAGACCAAGAGGGCCCCCCAGCCACTCGACCTTCCAGGCGACCATTGGATAGAGATCAATGTGCCTATTGCAAGGAAAAGGGCCACTGGGCTCGGGAATGCCCCAAGAAAAGGCAGCCTCGCCCCAACCAGGGGCAATGGCAACCGAACGCCACCCCAGTCCTGTTTACACATGATACAAAGTAGGGGGGACGGGGTTCGGACCCCCTCCCCGAACCCAGGGTAACCCTACGAGTGGAGGGGAAACCAGTCCAATTCCTGGTGGATACCGGGGCACAGCATTCGGTCTTGGTTAAGCCCCACGGGAAAATTTCTAACAAATCCTCCTGGGTCCAGGGAGCTACGGGAGTTAAACGTTACCTTTGGACCACTCAGAGAACTGTGGACTTGGGCACGGGAAGGGTAACCCATACCTTTCTGGTCATTCCCGATAGCCCTTGCCCCTTACTGGGGAGAGACTTACTCACTAAAATGGGAGCACAAATTCATTTTCGGCCAGAGGGGCCAATCGTAACAGACCCTCACGACCAACCCACATCTGTGCTCACCCTGAACTTGGAAGATGAGTACCGACTTCACCAGGAACCACCCTCCCAAAATCAAGATATAGAGTTATGGCTTCAGCAGTTCCCCGAAGCATGGGCAGAAACAGGGGGGATGGGACTAGCCAAACACCGCCCAGCCCTATTCATAGAGATCAAACCGGGGGCAGATCCTGCACGTGTCCGACAGTATCCCATGCCCCTAGAGGCCAAGACTGGTATCACTCCTCATATTCGCCGGCTTCTTGACCTGGGGATACTGCGTCCCTGCCAGTCGGCCTGGAATACACCCCTGCTGCCAGTCCGCAAACCTAACAGTAAAGACTACCGCCCAGTGCAGGACCTGAGGGAAGTTAACAGACGGGTCATAGACATCCATCCTACTGTGCCCAATCCATATACTCTTTTGAGCGCCCTTTGTCCAGAAAAACAATGGTATACTGTGCTGGACCTCAAAGATGCCTTTTTTAGTTTACCCTTGGCGCCCAAAAGTCAAGAACTCTTTGCCTTCGAATGGTCAGATCCCGAGAGAGGTATAAACGGACAACTCACCTGGACCAGACTTCCCCAAGGATTCAAAAACTCGCCTACCTTGTTTGATGAGGCCCTACACGAGGATCTCAGTGAGTACCGGAGACAAAACCCCAATGTAACCCTTCTGCAGTATGTTGATGATCTCTTAATAGCTGCTGAGACCGCTGAAGCCTGCCTGCAGGGAACCAGAAACCTCCTACGGACTCTCGGCACCCTGGGATACCGAGCCTCTGCCAAGAAAGCACAGATCTGCAGGCCTGAGGTAACTTACCTGGGATACCTATTGAAAGGGGGGCAACGATGGCTCACAGATGCACGGAAGGAAACCGTCCTCCGCATCCCCAGACCCACCACGCCTCGACAGGTGAGGGAATTTTTGGGGTCGGCTGGGTTCTGCCGTTTATGGATACCCAAATTTGCTGAAATGGCCAAACCGCTATACCTAGCCACCAAAGAGCAGACGCCCTTTGAATGGACAGAAGAGGCTGAGCAGTCATTTCAGCAGATCAAAACTGCCTTGCTGTCCGCACCCGCCCTGGGTCTCCCTGATGTCTCCAAGCCCTTCCACCTCTTTGTAGATGAAAGCAAAGGCATAGCTAAGGCCGTGTTGACCCAGCCCCTCGGTCCTTGGCCCCGGCCTGTTGCTTACCTATCAAAAAAATTGGACCCAGTGGCTGCCGGCTGGCCTCCTTGCCTCCGGATGATCGCCGCCACGGCCCTAATGGTAAAGGATGCTGACAAACTAACTATGGGGCAGGAGTTACATGTCACCACCCCCCACGCCATCGACGGGGTTCTCAAACAGCCTCCCGACCGATGGATGAGCAATGCTCGATTGGTCCACTACCAGGGTCTACTGTTAAATCCCCTCAGAATCAGCTACACTCCGCCGCGGGCATTAAACCCTGCCTCCCTATTACCTGACCCAGATTTGGACTCCCCACTCCATGACTGTGCAGAGGTACTGGCCCAGATCCATGGGGTTCGGGAAGACCTACGTGACCAGCCCCTACCGGATGCACAAGTCACATGGTTCACTGACGGCAGCAGCTTTGTCCAGCAAGGTCAGAGGTATGCGGGGGCAGCAGTAACATCAGAAACAGAGGTGATATGGGCAGAGACTCTCCCCCCAGGGACCTCAGCCCAAAAAGCTGAATTAATTGCCCTGACCCAAGCTCTCAAGATGAGCAAAGGCCAAAAAGCTACCATATACACAGACAGCCGGTATGCTTTCGCTACCGCACATATACATGGGGCAATATACCGAGAGCGGGGACTACTCACAGCAGAGGGCAAAGACATCAAGAACAAAGAGGAAATCCTGGCCTTGCTAGCGGCCATATGGGAACCCAAAAAGCTAGCCATTGTACACTGCCCGGGGCATCAAAAACCCACGAATCCAGTCACCCGAGGCAACAATTTGGCAGACCAGACGGCTCGAAAGGCGGCACACACTCCAATACCATTACTTCCCCTGCAACTGCCGGATCCAGGCCCCCGGGAACTACCGCCCCAACCCGACTACTCGGAGGATGACATCAGATGGATGAGCAAGCTTCCTCTAACCCAGGTTAGAGACGGATGGTGGCGGGACGCTAAAAACAATATCCTCCTTCCTGAGAGACTAGGAACCCTGGTCCTTGAACGGATCCACCGTAGCACCCACTTGGGCGCCCGACGGCTACAGGATCTCATCAGGCAGACTGGACTTAAAATTAAAAATGTCTCCGAGAAGACTGAACGACTGGTTGCTGACTGTGCAGTCTGCCAACTCCATAATGCCAGCACCCACCCGCCAACCACTGGCATCCGGGAGAGAGGAAACCAGCCTGGAGCCTACTGGGAAGTGGACTTCACGGAGGTAAAGCCTGGCAAATATGGGTATAAATATTTACTGGTGTTTATAGATACCTTTTCAGGTTGGACTGAGGCATTCCCAACCAAGAATGAGACTGCACGAATAGTAGCTAAGAAGCTACTAGAAGAGATCCTGCCCAGGTATGGCTTTCCAGTTATGATAGGGTCCGACAACGGGCCAGCCTTCGTTTCTAAGGTAAGTCAGGATCTGGCTTCCATACTTGGGGCTAATTGGAAATTACATTGTGCATACCGCCCCCAGAGTTCAGGACAGGTAGAAAGGATGAATAGAACTCTAAAAGAGACCTTGACTAAATTGACCATGGAGACTGGCGCTAACTGGGTAGTCCTACTCCCCTACGCTCTGTTTAGGGTGCGAAATTCCCCCTATAAGCTAGGATTTACTCCCTATGAAATAATGCATGGTAGGCCTCCTCCTATCATCCCTAATCTAAAGACTAACCTTATCCAATTGGACCCAGAAAATAATCTCCTGTCTTCCCTCCAAGCCTTACAGCGGATACACGAGACAATCTGGCCCAAACTAAAAGAGCTATATGCAACAGGACCCCCACCTACTCCACACCAGCTCCGGCCAGGTGACTGGGTCCTTGTCAAACGCCATCGACAAGAGACCCTAGAACCCAGGTGGAAAGGACCTTACCAGATCATCCTGACAACGCCGACAGCCATTAAGGTGGACAGCATAGCTGCCTGGATCCATCACACGCACGTCAAGCCGGTGGACCCATTTTCTGACCTCATCAAGTCCACTAAAGCTGACGTCACCTGGACTGTTGACCGGAGTAAGAACAATCCCCTCAAACTGACTTTGCGCCGTACCCTCCCCCATGATGACCAAGGTACTGCTGATAGCCCTAATAATAGTCCTAACCCTCAACCCTCGGGCCACGAGGGGAGGATTCGGCCCTCCCCCCAATAAGAATACTTTAATACAACTACTATATGGTGCACCGTGCGAGTGCAGGGGAGGTACTATGGAGACTCCTGTTGTTCCCCGAGGGTATACTCATATGCAGGACTGCGGGGGCATAACTGCGTATCTTGTTCAGGAATATAGGGTTACCGGGGCCTCTCAAAACTGGCAATGCTACCATAAGCCTAAGCCACTTCCCCCTCGAGCTACTTGCCCCTGTTCTACCTTCCAGGAATCAATGCATAGCATGTGCTATTCCTCTTACCAGCAATGTATAGGGGCCAATAACAAGACTTATTTCACAGCCATACTACAGAATAATAAAAGCCCCACCATTAGTGATGATAATAAATACCTTCAGGCTGGATGCACTGGCACCCCCGGGACCCCGGTATGCTGGAATACCAGGGCCCCCACACATATGTCAGACGGTGGGGGGCCCCAGGACGCAGTGCGCCAGATAGAAACCCGAAGACAAATAGAAGAGGCCTATCGGCATCTGTACCCACAGCTCAGCTACCACCCCCTAATTCTCCCTAAGGTCGATCCCTCTGAATTGGACTCCCAGACCATGTCCATACTAGAAGCTACTTTTGCGCTTTTGAATACCACCAACCCCAACTTAGCACAGGATTGCTGGCTCTGCCTTCCTCAAGGACCGCCCCGCCCTATAGCCATCCCCACCTTCGCCAATTTAAATATCAGCGAACGATGTAACCCTACTTCACTCCCCGAGCCGTTCCCCATACAATTTTCAAAATTTTCAACCACCTTTAATACCTCATGCTTTGTCAAGAACGATTCCCTCTCTAACGCCAGTATTGACTTGGGAATCCTTTCATCCACTGGATGTAGTCAATATATCCCCGTGAACTCCTCCCTCTGTAGTCCTAATACCACTGTCTTTGTCTGTGGAAGTAACCTAGCATACACCTATTTACCCCCGAATTGGACAGGGGTCTGCACCCTGGCCACCCTTCTCCCCAATGTAGACCTGATCTCGGGAGACACCCCGTTGCCCATTCCCAGCTTTGACTTCTGGGCAGGCAGAACCAAACGAGCCATTACAGTCCTACCCCTCCTGGTAGGATTAGGAATTACAGGAGCTGTGGCCACAGGGAGTACAGGTCTTGGGGTCTCCCTTCACTCCTATAGTCAGCTGTCTAGGCAATTAATAGAAGATGTAGAAACTCTCTCTGGGACCATTCAGGACTTACAGGACCAATTAGATTCGCTGGCCGAGGTGGTCCTACAGAATAGGAGGGGCTTAGACTTACTGACAGCTGAACAGGGTGGGATATGCCTCGCCCTAAAAGAAAAATGTTGTTTCTATGCAAATAAATCAGGCATTGTAAGAAATAAGATCCACCAGCTCCAGGAAGACCTAGCTCGCCGCCGGCAAGAATTAGCGGATAATCCCCTTTGGTCAGGATTTCATGGGATGCTCCCCTTCCTCCTCCCCATCCTGGGCCCTCTACTATGCCTCCTTCTCCTCCTCACTATAGGCCCCTGTATACTCAGTAAAGTCATGAATTTTGTTCGCGAAAGAATAAATACAGTCCAGCTAATGATATTAAGAACACAATATCAGCCCTGCGAGGCCTCAGAAATTGAAGA
The DNA here is from genome assembly GCF_951394435.1 of Stenella coeruleoalba. Taxonomy (NCBI): domain Eukaryota; kingdom Metazoa; phylum Chordata; class Mammalia; order Artiodactyla; family Delphinidae; genus Stenella; species Stenella coeruleoalba. The sequence continues at coordinate 37,061,778 of NC_137162.1, forward strand.
AACGGAGCCTTGAGGACCCAAGATTGGCTCCTCTGGTTCATGAGAAAGGGGGGAATGAGGGGGCTATGTTCTAGTTTGGTGAGAATAGGACTGAGTAGACGCCCTGCATTCAATTTGTGCTTTTCCTGGAATTTCTTTTCTGTTCTTTCCGGAGGGGGAGGGCCGAAAAAAGGACCATTCCAGGGCGCGGCGCTGGGCTTGCCACATTTGGGAGCGCCGCCTGAAGTTGGGCGCACAGCCTCCCGACGCCCTGCCGTTGGGCTGGTGGAGGCCGCAGCACTGCTAGGGTTGTATCAGTCCTCCTGTTTGCACTATTTCTTTTTGCGACCATGGCCCCGCCTTAAGTATTTCTAATTAAGAAACAAAACCTCAGGAGACCGAAACTTAACCAGCCGCTCTCGCTTCTATAATTACGCCTGCTGACCCCCCCCCCCGCAACCGTCCAACCAATCAGACGGCGACTAGTGTCTCTGTTTAAAAGTCAACCAATCGGCGACTAGTGTCTTTGTTTAAAAGTCAACCAATCGGCGACTAGTGTCTCTGTTTAAAAGTCAACCAATCGGCGACTAGTGTCTTTGTTTAAAAGTCAACCAATCGGCGACTAGTGTCTCTGTTTAAAAGTCAACCAATCGGCGACTAGTGTCTTTGTTTAAAAGTCAACCAATCGGCGACTATATTTGTACCGGTCTATAAAAGAGCTGTACTAATCTCCGCCGGGGCCTCTTAGCGTCACGGGAAAGGAGTGCGCGGAGGTCCAGGTTCGAACCTGCAATAAATGACCCTTGCCGTTTGGCTTTGACTCTCGACTCTGGTGGTCTTGTGGAGGGGCCTCGCGACCTTGGGCATTTCAATATAAAAAGCACTGACAGAACAAGAGAGAATTACAGAATGAGATGGCAGGGTTCCAATGCATAAAACTCAGAAACACAAACATTCTGATTAGCAAAGGTACTTATATGATTAAATAACAATTCTTAGCATTAAAAAGGTGCTCAAATGAAAAGCCAATGTCCTTGCATTATTTAAAGAAGAAATAACCCTATACAACCGAGGAATTTATACAGGCTGTAGATGAGAAAAAAAGTCTAAAATAAGGTATCTAAACTCTCTCATTTCTTACACTGAAAACTACTGGTTGATATGCTAATAATTCTCAAAATCTTTATCTCTAGAACAACTCTTACTCCAAAGTTCTGAAACCACATAACAAACCTACTTTTGGATATCTCTCCTTACCTGTGCTACACTTGTGTCCCTTACTCACAACTTATGCAAACTGGAACAAATCATCTCTCCCCAGCCCTTCCTTAGTCTGACTCCTCTTCCAGTGTTTTGACTTTCAGTGAAAGGTATCAAAATCTACCAGATTTCCCAAGGAGCAAACATGCATGTCATCCTTGATATGCTATTTCCCATGTATCTTATGTCAGAGTAAGAATTCCTGCTATTTCTAATGTCTAAACATCTCTAGAATATTATATCAGCCAGGGTCCGGTAAGGAAAACCACACTAGTTATTTCAACAGAAAGATTTAATATAAGGACTCAGTTCAGTGGGTGTTGGAAGGTTGAAAAGGGAAAGAGAGAACCTCGAGGTAACGGAGAGAGGATTGCAGGGGGCAGCCACCACTTCTTGGACTGGAGAAACAGAGAGCAGAGGTTGGGGTTATCAGAATTTAGGAACTTGGGAGAAGGACCCTGAAATTCTTGGAACCCAGACTTGAAGAGGGGCCACTGTCTGGCTGTCGCTAATGCTGCAGGAGCTCAGCAGAGGAGTTGCATCAAGTTGGCAGTGGGAGGGGAGACAGCTGGTGCTGGGGCCTCTCGGGGGATGATTAGGCCGGTTCAGGCAGTGTGAAACGAAGCTGGACCAAGGGATTTCCCTGGCGGTCCAGTGGTTAAGACTCCATGCTTCCACTGCAGGGGACACGGGTTCCATCCCTGATCGGAGAACTGAGATTCCATATGCAGCATGCAACTGGGCCAAAATATCTAAAAAAAAAAAAAAAGTTGGACCAATGGCTGTTTCTAGGGTGAAAAACTATTGCTGGGCTTAAACTGATAGGATCAGCAAACATGGAATGAGCGGCTCTCTTTCTCCTTCCTTAGCTTGTAGTCTCCCTTGAGGGCTCCCTATTGGGAGAACCTAACATGAGGTCAGTGGGGAGAAAAGAAATATAGTCCACAGAGAGCTAGTGTCAGCATCACAGAACAAAATATAAACAAGTGTGTTTGGTGCCGGGAGATGGTAGCTGTCAAATGACGAAAATAAAACTGTTTAGTTTTACGTCCTTTATTTAAGGGGAAACAATCAATGGATTGGAGGAGCACAGTGCCTCAGAAGCAGTGGAGTACTCTTTCCAAGGATGTTTGGGCAGGAGTGAGTTGTATAGGTTGTTAGAAGCAACACAGAAATAGGGCATGATTGGTTAGGAGGTTGGAGAGTTCTTCATAAGGCTACCAGGTCAATTAGGGCATAAGGAAAATGTATTTGGCTTAAATTGATTACCCTGGGGTTGCATATCTGACCTTATTTAGAACAAGGATATCAGAACAGATTCTTGGTGTTTGAGGACTGACTGGCTGGAAATACTGTGTTTCTGGTCAAGCAGAGCATTTACAAGGACACGAAAGTTATGTAAGTTTGGGTTTGCTGACGTGGCACCCTACGTCCTTCAGAGTTCCTCCTTTTCTCTCCATCCCCACTGCTGCTCTTCTGCCTTTGTTTGGTACCATAATCTCTCAGTTGACCTAATGCAGTAGCCTCCTAACTGGTCTTGCTGTTTTCTCTCTTGTCTGCCTCAAATCCACTCTCCACACATTGGCCAGAGTATTGGCTTTATTATATAAATGAAATTCTGATCATGACACTCCTTTAATCAGATGCTTCTAGTGGGAGCCATTAGACAATGTGGTGAGTTAAGATCCCTAGGTATGCTCTACTGAACCTCTCTTGGGGGTCAAGTCTTTGGGCTACACCTTGAAGGAGCCTCTTTTCCCTCACAGGGAGTTAGGTGCTGGTCAGCTGGGGTTGGCTATAAACACAGCCACAGGAAATGGACGTCTTTAATTTTAAGCCCGTAGTGTCTGACTCAAATGTTATTTCTTGATAGATGTTCATGTGTGAAAATAGTTTCCTAGAACTTTTTCTCTTCTGTTTTTGTAATTATGGCTCAGTTTGCCATCTAGTGAACCTTAAACAATTTAAAAAAATTATCTGTTTCTCAGACCTCATTAGGACAGTGTTTCACCATGAGGGGTATGAGAACACGCTAACCCCAAATATGCCTCTTTGGCATATAGATTATTTTTTTGAGCCAAAGCCCATTGAGAACCAGCAGATGCAAGACAAGATTTAAAAACAGGGTACAAGTTTTCCTTTTGTAAAGGAAATTTATATCTATAAAGGAAATTGACATTAGTAGAAGACACTGAACAACTTGTAGCAATAAAGGGGGCATTGATTTAAATCTGCCTGACAAACTTTATTATTCAACCCTTGTCTACCTCACTTTTCCTGCCACCTCTCCATAACTTGCCTCCGCTCCCCTTCCAACCTTCCCCAGAAGCCCCAAACACATTTCCTTTAGCCTAAGATGGTATCTAGTCGTAAATTCTAAACACCTCTTGGAGTTCCACATCCCCTGAGTTTCTCTCATGTATATATAAGATATATATGCTAACAAACTTCCCTTTGCTGTTCTCTTGTTGGTCTGTCTTTTGTTGAACCCTAGCAAGAACCTAGAAGGGTAGGAAGAAAAAGGTTTTCTTTCCTCCTCTATGACTATATTCCATTCTCACAGTATAAGTGATCCAAGTCCTCTTTCTTCACCTTTAATTCTCCTGTTGGCCTAGAAGAGGTTTTTTCTACCTTAGCACTACTTTGGGCAGGATAATTCTTGTCTGTGAGAGGCTGCCCTGTACACTGTAGGACGTTTAGCAGCATCCCTGGCATCCATCTTCTAGATGCCAGTATCATGCCCACACCTGGTTGTGACAACCAAAAATGTCTCCAGAGAGTGCCCTGTATTTTTATTTGCTAGATCTGGCAGTCTTACCTGGGGAGAAAAATCATCCCTGGTCAATGTTCACTGGCCTAGAGACAAGTGTTTCGCCACTTGCAATGAATCAACTGCTTTTTTTTTTTTTTTTTTTTTTAACATCTTTATTGGGGTATAATTGCTTTACAATGGTGTGTTAGTTTCTGCTTTATAACAAAGTGAATCAGTTATACATATACATATGTTCCCATATCTCTTCCCTCTTGCGTCTCCCTCCCTCCCACCCTCCCTACAACTGCTTTTTTATTACTTTGTTTTTAGTGTTATCCATCCATTCAAACATTTCATCTTTCACAATTATAATGAGTATTGTGCCTTTAGAACCAGACTGTAGGGCAGGGAAAAGAATTTTCCCTCTACGCTTCTAGGTTCTATGGCTGAGAATCCGCCTGTAATAAAGACAGATTAACAAGAGGAAATCAAACAGAAGTTTAATAACATGTACACCTCATGTACACATGGGAGAGACCCAGGAAAACTCTTGGAGATATCCAAGCCACCACCTTAAATACCTCCTTCAGCTAAAGAGAAAAGAAGATGTTGGGGGAGGGGCAGTTATGGGAGGTGACCAAGGAAAGCACAGAAAACAAGAGTAAGGGTGTTATGCAGATTTAAGTCATTGCCTTCTCCACTGATAAATTTCCAGAAGTCATCCTTTTCTTCCTGGTACAGTGAGGGAGACACTTTTACAAATGGAGAATTCCCTCATAACTGTAAATCTCCCTTACAAAAGGGTAAATTCTACTGCTTCCAGAGATCTGCAGTTTTTCAAGAATAATCAATTCAAAATAATCCTTATGCCAAAAAGACATATTTTAGGGTGACACATTCTGCTACCCTTTGTCAGGAAGGAAAAAAACCTTTCCTCTACCCATCTAGGTTCTTCTGGTTGGTCTAAGAATTAAATTGACAAAAGACAGATTAACAGGAAAAAATCAGATTAAATTTTGTACAGATAGGAACCCAACATACATGAGAGCTTCAGTGACAGAAAAGTAAAATAAGGTATGTGTGCTATCCTGAGCTAGGGAATGGGACAGGGGCCTGGGGCTTCCAAGGACAGGAAGTTCACTCATGGGATAATAATAAAAAGAGGACATGTTTAGTAATTAAATATTTGTCCTGCCATATTAATTGGGCCACTTAGATAAAATTTACCTCCAGTAATAACATTTTTCTGGGAAAAACCCCCAACTTAAGTTCTTCTAGGTAGTTAAGGGAGGGGCAGTAGTTCCCCTTGAACCCACAGGATCTTGATTGCCTTTAGTTCGAAATAATCCTCATGCCAAAGTGGCACATTTTGGGGCAGCTTGTCCTGAACCCTTACACCTTCAAGGGAGAGATGCAGAATCCAAATAGAGGAGTTGCGGTCCTGATAAGAAATTAGAGCCTCACCACATGGCAGGCGGGATTTTAGTTCCCTGACCAGGGATTGAACCCGTGTCCCCTGCAGTGGTAGCGCAGTCCTAACCACTGGACTGACTGACAGGGAATTCCCTAAAGACATTTGAGTTCAGTTAGGGTGAAAAGAGTTTGCAGAAACTACAAATTAGTTAGAAGAGGTTACAAAGAAAGCTAAAGGGGATTACGAGAGATTTGCATAAGAGAGTGAAAGATTTAAGTCAGTGGGAAAGACACTTAAATGTCTTAGGAAATAAAGAAATGCAAAATGAAACTAAGCCAAAGAGGAAGTCAGCTGCAATCTTAGTGGGTATTGCAGGCTTCCGTCTCCAACAGAAGAATTAGCTAATTCTTAAAACTCCTGTGAGGTTGGCCCCAAAGCTAAGTCATATATATATATAGGCTCATATATATAGGCTCAGGCCTTGGATCCTGGCACCAAATCTTGGCCACAAAGAACCTTAACTGATCACATCAGTTTGCTTGGGATGGTTGAACGCTTTCTCTCACGGGTGTGTGTATGGGTGTTTTAATTCTGGGAAAGTTTAGCACTTTGCTGTGATTGTGTTAAGTTCAGAGAAAATGTGTGAATATTTGGTATCATATTTGGTATATAAAATGTCTTGGATGTTTAAGAGACTTGGCATGTTAGCACGTTTGACCAAGTGGCCTGGTGTTTCCATTTAAAATGTATAAGAGAGTAATAAATGTATAATAGAATAATTGATTTTAGACTTATGATTTTAAAATGCAATGTTATAAATTGACTAAATTCAAAAACAGTATTAGAATGTTTAGGATGACTTAATATTTATTATATTAGAGTAAGTTTAGTTTATTAGATTTACAAGATTGTTTAGCTGGGAAAATATTACTCTAGGCTCAGAATTAAAGTGCTTATAAAGGAAAATCAAATATGGTAATACTATAAATGTAATTTAAACCTTTTAGTATAATTGAATTCATTAGAATGTAAATGGGACTGATATTTCAAAAAGTTTAGGTTTTTTTTTTTTTAAGTTTAGGTTTTTTTTTGTTTGTTTTTTTTTGCGGTACGCAGGCCTCGCACCACTGTGGCCTCTCCCGTTGCGGAGCACAGGCTCCGGACGCGCAGGCTCAGCGACCATGGCTCACGGGCCCAGCCGCTCCGCGGCATGTGGGATCTTCCCGGACCGGGGCACGAACGCGCGTCCCCTGCATCGGCAGGCGGACTCTCAACCACTGCGCCACCAGGGAAGCCCAAGTTTAGGTTTTTTAAATTTGAGTTGCTCAAACTTTACTCCAAGATGCCCTTGAATGTGATTATGAGCACATTTATGTATATAAAATACTATAGCTCATAAATTGACTTTATTATTTTAATTAGTCTATATTAATGAAAAATATCAAGGAATAATAAATAAACTTATGTGTGCATAAAGATAGCAATAATCCATCCGTTTTAAAGATTATTTTTCATGAAGGTCAAGTCCTATGCAGACATATATGGTTCTAACAAGCGAGTTTGTTTGCACTTAGCCTCTGTCAATAGCCACTGAAAACCAGATTTCAATTAGGAAATGTCCTAAACACAATATCCTGTTTTGAGCCCTGAGTCCTTTCTGCCCGTGTGAGAACTTTTCTTCCCCCCTCGTCTCTGCTTCCTTTTTTTCCACATGTCACCACTGGCAGAGTAGGTATGACTCAGAAACCGGTTCCTCGGGGTTGTAACATTAGATGATGCGCAACTTGGGTGATTCATTACACGGTAAACTAATGCCCTTGTTTCATTGGGTTGGGCTCTCTGGAAGGTGTGTTGCTGTGTAGGTGGCTGGAAGAACACTCACAGGTGTGGAAAGAAAGGACTTGCCACCGACCTGGGCTTCTAGGGACCTTTCTCTTGACTGGGAAGGATTTTGATGTTAATTGAAAATACCTCCAGAAGATTCAAGAAGCTGTGAAATAAGTCTGTGAAGGACCAGCATGGGAATCCTATACTCTGAGGTATGTAACTTCTCTGGAAATAAGATTCCCAAGATGTTAAAAATCGCTCATGCTTTTCAAATGGAATTTCCTATCCCCATTAATGCCTCCTTTTCGTCTGTCTTTCTGTAAGAGCATTAAGTTAAAACAAAGCCCAGTGTGCTAGTTTTTTTGATGTTTTAACATTTTAAGGCAAATTATTTTGCAATCCTAAAACTTTAGCTAGATAGTAGCTTGTAGAGAGCCGTATAGTATACATGTCATGATGTCCAGATGTTTGAGGGGGTAATCTGGATCTGTAAAATGAAATTTATGAAAAGAGAGTTAATGGAGTTGTGTTTTCTGATGTCAAACATCTAGAGGACAAGTAAAAATTGTCTTCAACTGGATTTTCTGAACAGACTAAAGATAGCCTGGCTCTTTTATGGAAATGTGTGTATAGAGTAATGCCTTTCCGCTTGATATTTGAAAGGAGATTTCACCTCTAGCAATTACTAATAAAGTCTATCCCTGTATAGAAGAAGGATAAAAACAGAATGTAGTTTTCATATTTTGAGTTTTTTCTTTTCACAGCTGATGGATACAGAAATGCTTTTTCCTGTATTGAGAGTAACCTATTAGAATCAAATAGATTGTTAATAACGTTTCAAAGGAGTACAAGAGGGTGATGTTTCAACAAGAGTCCAAGAGGTGTAATGACGTTATTATTCATGATTTGCTCCCTTTCCTCTCTGACACAAATAACCGGTCGGTCAGCATTTCATTGCAGATGCTCAACAGAACCTCTCTGGGTGCTTCTTCTAATACTAAAGGCAGTTTCTCAGTGTTGGCAGTTATGTCTAATGCCAGGGGTGTGTGTGTGTGTGTGTGTGTGTGTGTGTGTCTTTCTGTAGTCAACTTTTCTTTGATTAGTTTATATTTCTAGATATGTCTTGCCCAATGACTTTAGGCTAGTAAAGAACTCACATATATGAAAATGTCAACACATGTAATGTTCTAAAATGCTACTCTGGCCTTTCTTTTTTTTTTTTTTTTTTTTGCGGTACGCGGGCCCCTCACTGCTGTGGCCTCTCCCGTTGCAGAGCACAGGCTCCGGACGCGCAGGCTCAGCAGCCATGGCTCACGGGCCCAGCCGCTCCGCGGCATGTGGGATCTTCCCGGACCGGGGCACGAACCCATGTCCCCCGCATCGGCAGGTGGACTCTCAACCACTGCGCTACCAGGGAAGCCCCTCTGGCCTTTCTTAAGCCCTAGATTGCCTAAGCACCAGGAAGTGGAACTTGTTGAAAATGCAGTTTCAAGGGCCCCTACCACAGAGAGTCTGTTTCACTCAGTTTGAGGTACGGTTCAGAAACCTGCTTTTTAGGGGAGCCTCCCAAGTGATTCTGATGTAGGTGATCAGTTTACCACCCCTGGGAGAGAAACACTGCTCTCGGCTAGTGCTTTTCAAATTTAAATGTGCATAGAGATCACTCAAAGATCTTGTTCAAATGCAGATTATTATTCTATAGGTCTGGGTGGGGCATAAGATAATGCATTTCAGCTCTGCAAGATGCTGCTGGCCCTGGACCATGCTGTGCGAAGCCAGACTGTAGTCTACAGTCTAGGTCCTGGAAATAATTACTTAAGGAAGTCTTTGCGTGTAATTGTTTGTTGATGGGGTGTGGATTTGGCAAGTGGTTGAGTCAAGGCAAGGCATTGATACGTATAAGTATCAGTGAGAATATCCCTGGAAGTGGAATGAACTTTTCACTTTTCAGATATACTGAGGACAAAGCAAGGTGGAATCTACTATGATATTTGAAAGCAAATACAACAATCACACACACATGCACACACGTATACACACACCCCTAAAAGACCCTAACTTACCTAGAAGCTCATAAGTAATTATTCAAAGCTCATAATTAACATTGAATCAAAGATAGTGTCAACTAAAATAATATATGCACAACCTAAAAACTGAGAGTAGTGTTTTATTCAGCGGACACACTGAGGACTTCAAGCCCGGGAGGCAGCATCTCAAATAACCCTGAGAAAACTGCTCCAAGGAGGCGAGGGTGAATTAGGACAGATAGGAGTTTTGCAGCAAAGGGCAGGTAGTAGGAAGAAAAAGTTACTGTTAATAAAAGAAAACTAGATATGTCAAGCTAAGTAATTTAGTGCTTTTCTATGTATGGGAAGATGCAAGAGTCTGGGCTCACTAAAATCACTCCTTTGATATGCACCTCAGCTATATGGGGCCAGGATCCTGTGTTTTCATATCCTGAGCTTCCACAGGGCTCACCTTTGGAGTGGCTGCAGTCTGATGGCTGCTAGATGGCAGGTATTCTTTGTTTCCTTCCTAAATTCCCTCGGGGCTCACCGGCTCACCTTTGGCGGCTGGTGGTGACCGCAATTGCTGATGACTGTGACATCCTTTGTTTACTGATATGACAGGCAATATTTTATTTCTCAATAATCTTAAGTAGTGTTGGGATAAATGGTGTCTCCATGCAACTCCGTATCACAAGTGATACTACTTTGCGTAACTCAAAGAGGTACTTAGAACTTGGGCTCGCATAGCATCTTAACAAAAGAAAAATAAATTTTTAGAGGAGTGGCAAGACAAAGGAAAAGTGCTTTGAGTTTCTAAGGCAGCAAATTGAGGGAAGGCAAATATGTAGGGGAGCTAATGGAAGACAAGGGCTAGTTAGAAATGTTACTCTGTAGATTACTTTGGTGACTTCTCTGGGCTGACAAAGGTAATTTTGTCCTTCCTGGTAGACAGAGAAGGGGCAACACCTTCACATATTTATGTCCTGCTTTTAGCTAAAGAGGGGGAGGGCAGAGAACATTCTTTGTATCTGCTTCTTCTCAATTGCCTTAAGTTCAAAATAACTGTTACACTAAGAGGTGTAGATTGGGATGCATATTCTGCTACCCTCTGGAGGCTTGCATTGCTAATAGTTATGCTATTATATATATAGCATATATATATATTTATTGAGGTATAATTGACATAACATTATATTAGTTTCAGGTGTACAAAGGAATGATTCAATATTTGTATATACTGCAAAATGATCACCACAATAAGTCCATTAACATCTATCATCACATAGAGTTACAATTTTTTGTTTTTTTTTTTTGGCGGTACACGGGCCTCTCACTGTCGTGGCCTCTCCCGTTGTGGAGCACAGGCTCCGGACGCGCAGGCTCAGCGGCCATGGCTCACGGGCCCGGCCGCTCCGCGGCATGTGGGATCCTCCCGGATCAGGACAGGAACCTGTGTCCCCTGCAACGGCAGGCGGACTCCCAACCACTGCGCTACCAGGGAGGCCCACAAATTTTTGTTTTTGATGATAACTTTCAAGATCCACATTCCTAGCTGCTTTCAAACATGCAACACAGTATTATTAACTACAGTCACCATGCTGTACATTACATCCCAATGACTTATTTATTTTATAACTAGAAATTTGCACCTGTTGACCCCCTTCACCCATTTCTCACACCTCCGACCTGCTGCCCTGTCTCAGGCAACCACCAATCTAGTCCCTATATTCATGTGCTTTTGTGTGTGTGTGTGTGTGTGTGTGCTTGTTTGTTTGTCGTTTTTCATTGTTGTTGTTTAGATTCCACATAAAAGTGAGAGCATGTGGTATTTATCTTTTTCTGTCTGACTTACTTCACTTAACATAATACCCTTAAGGTCCATCTTTGTTTTTGCATATGGTAAAATTTTGTTCCTTCTATGGCTGAATAATATTCCATTGTGTATATATACCACATCTTCTTTATCCATGTGTTCATCGATGGACATTTAGGTTGTTTCTAATATATGTGTAAGAAAGGAGAGAATGAGGGGGTGTCCCAGAGTGGGTCCTAACCTCTGCAGTAGAGGATATGCTTAGAGCTCAGTGAGAGAACTAAGCTTGGATTGATCACCCCCAGCTATGCAGGCCAGACTTTTAAACAGGGCTGATTCATTTAAACCAGGGATCCCCAACTCCTGTTAGGAACCAGACCGCACAGCAGGAGGTGAGCTGCCAGCAGGCAGGCGAGCGAGGGAAGCTTCATCTGTATTTACAGCCGCTCCCCATCGCTCCCATTACTGCCTGAGCTCCGCCTCCTGTCAGATCAGCGGCTGCATTAGATTCTCATAGGAGCACGAACCCTACTGTGAACTGCACATGTGAGGGATCTAGGCTGTGCACTCCTTATGAGAATCTAATGCCTGATGATCTGAGGTGAAGCTAGCGCTGGGGAGCAGCTGCAAATACAGATTATCATTAGCAGAGAGGTTTGACTGCACAGAGACCATAATAAATCAATTGCTTTCAGACTCATATCAAAACCCTATCTGTGAGTGGCAAGTGACAATTAAGCTGCATCTTACGGAGCAGACTGGACATAAGCAGCACACTTCAGGTGTCACTGTCTCCCATCACCCCCAGATGGGACCATCTAGTTGCAGGAAAACAAGTTCAGGGCTCCCACTGACTCTGCATTATGGTGAATTGTATGATTACTTCATTATATATTACATTGTAATAATAATAGAAATAAAGTGCACAATAAATGTAATGTACTTGAATCATCCCCAAAACATCCCCCCCTTCCTCGGTCCACGGAAAAATTGTCTTCCATGAAACGGGTCCCTGGTGCCAAAAAGGTTGGGGACCGCTGATTTAAACCCTTATCACACATACCTGTTCATACTATTTACAATAATAACAAGTATTTAATTAGGCCTTTATTATGTGCCTGGCTGTGTTCTAAACATTTTAAGTGTATTAACTCATTTAATACTCACCCAACCACATAAGAGAGTCACTATGATTATCCTTATTTTACAAGTGAAAAAACTGAGGCAAAGATAGTTTCAGGAACTGGCCTAGAGTTATGCAGCTAAAAAGTACTTGCTGGCTAGAGACCTGTGTACATTCAGGGAAGTTGTGCTCATGTCCTGATGAACATGCTAAGTTCTTTCCCTAAAGCTCTCTCAACAGGCATGTCACCCTCCATAAATAAGCCAGTCTTAACCACTCTGCTCTTTTGCCAGCACTCTTCCCCACGAAGTTACACTGTTGTCCTTTTCCCTTTGTTAGAAGAATAGGGTAAACTAAATCCAGGTTCCAGTGAGGTACATTTTACTCCCAACCTGTAGAGAAGTGTTGCACACTGCAAAGTATTACAAAAATTAGAAAGAAGGAAGCTGTATAAGAACTTAAAGAGCTCAAGAATTTGTGCTTAGGAGATCTATAGAATCTTCTCCAGGCTCTTGTCCTTGTCAACTGGGGAAACAAGGCCTTAAAAGGAATATCTAGAAAATTATATTACAATCATGTATCCCTTTAAACTTGGGGAAAGTCTAATGTTAAAGTTACCTATGAACAGTGGTACCCACACACACACATACACACACTCTTAATATTAATGTTTTAGGAATATATCTGTTTTTCAGACAGGAAGATGTTACCATAGAAAAAGAGCATATGGTTTAAAGAAGAAGGGGATCATATTGAAATATACAGTGTCCAGAGAAAGCAATTGAGGCTGAGCAGGGTTTTTTGGGAGAGCTGGTACCATCGAGGAGGAGAACTCAGGGGGAACAAGAATAGAGATGCAATGAATGGGAAGGCCATTGGACTGGAAACCCAGGAAACCTAGAATTTAGTCCCTATTGTGCCAGAAACTCGGGGCAATTGGCGTAAATCACTTAACCTCTTCTGGTCACAGTTTTGATATATAAAACAGGATAGTTGGGTGAGATCCGGTTCAGCATGAAACACTGTGTCCTTCCATGATAAGGGAAAAGGAAAGGCAAAAGCAATTGAAAAAAATGCCCCCTTCACAATCTCTATCTACTTAGTTTGTGTATTGAATCCTTTCAAGATTTTGGCATTGTATATTTATTTATTTTAAAAAATTATTTTATTTTATTTATTTTTGGCTGTGTTGGGTCTTCGTTGCTGTGCACAGGCTTTCTCTAGTTGCGGCGAGCGGGGGCCACTCTGCACTTTGGTGTGCAGGCTTCTCATTGCGGTGGCCTCTCCTGTTGTGGAGCATGGGCTCTAGGTGCGCAGGCTTCAGTGGTTGTGGCCCGCAGGCTCAGTAGTTGTGGCTCGTGGGCTTAGTTGCTCTGCAGCATGTGGGATCTTCCCAGACCAGGGCTCGAACCCATGTCCCCTGCATTGGCAGGCGGATTCTTAACCACTGCATCACCAGGGAAGCCCTGGCATTGTATATTTTAAAAAGAGCACCAAATAGCTTCTATCCCAATTGATTTCTTGATTCTTTCCTTGTATATTTTAAGTATTTTACAAGTGATAATGTGATACTAAATCACATTTTAAAAAGGAAATGATAACTTCAATGTATGAACAGAAACCATCACTAAACATTTGTAAATATTTATTCATTCACTCAGTCATCCATTTATTTAATCAACAATATTTATTGATCACATACTATATTCCAGGCACATGTGAGCTCCTGGTACATAGTGATAAATGAATAAGAGTAGATCTTGACCTCTTGGAGCTACCAGTGTAAAATGAATATACAAATTAAAAAAAGTAATTGTAAGTAGTGAAAGAGAAATCAAGGAAGCCACAGGATAAAGAGAGAGTATATAAGAGGGGTGTGTATATGTAATTAGATTTGACCTGAAAGGCCCCAGTGAGGTAATGACATTCGAGCTGAACTCTGAGGAATACGAATCTAGTCTTGGGAATCTTGGGGAGCGTGTTTCGGACAAGGGGTGTATGTATGGAGAATCTGAAGCATGGGAAGTTGGGCCAGTTGGAATAACTGAGCGGTATATGAAAGGTATGGGTGAGAGCAGTTCATCTAGGTACAGGCAATAAGAAGTTTTATTGTCTATTCCAAATTTAGAGACTAATATTACTGACTAAAGGTAGATTTGCTTTTTGTCATCACGGTGCTCCAGTAATTCTAAATAATGTCAGTTTAACATGGTCATCCTCACCCTTGGGCAGCCATTGTTTGGCAGAAAGTCCTGGAGCCCAGGAGGCAGTGAGAGTGACACTACTGCTTCCTCAAAGCCCTGCATTTACGTCTTTGGTGGTCTGAGGTAGTAGGGAGATATCAGGGCCTCCGATTTGCTAGATCAAGCAGCTAGAAGCCGCCCTTCCTCCGCCCTTTCTCCTCATGATTGGAGGCAAAGACTTTCTTGCCCTGCCCCAGCCTCAGAGCTTCTCAGGTCTCAAGTGTGGTAACGAAACTTCTTTAACTTCCTGGCCGTGAAGACATCATATTCTCAGAAAGACCTTGTTGGAGAAGGAATACAAAATAGATAAATGTGTGTCCTTCCTTGGTTTCCCCTTCACTGTTACTATCCTCATAATCCAACAACTTCTGGGACTGTCCTTTATGTCACATAAAGGCTAAGGTGGACCTAAGACAAAAAAAAAAAAAAAAAATTCCTGTGCCTTTTTTATTTATCTGAAAGAAAGAATTTACTAAGAAATTTAAATCACAGTATGTGAAGAAATGAGTCATCAGAAGGAAAGCCTTGAGATTTATTGTACGAATAAAATAAAGCCTTCATTATCATTCCCTAAGATTTCCTAAGTTGAAGAGGAAGAAAACATCTTCTTGCCTTTTCTGGGAAGATACTTCATTAGTGTACACGTTTATCTTGTACACTATCTGAACCGTGTTGCATCAAAAGCCACAGATTCTCCTCAGAAATTGCGAGGGGACATTTTATTGTTTTTTTAATTAATTAATTAATTTATTTTTGCGGTACGTGGGTCTCTCACTGTTGTGGCCTCTCCCGTTGCGGAGCACAGGCTCCGGACGCGCAGGCTCAGCGGCCATGGCTCACGGGCCCAGCCGCTCCGCGGCATGTGGGATCTTCCCGGACCAGGGCACGAACCCGTGTCCCCTGCACCAGCAGGTGGACTCTCAACCACTGCGCCACCAGGGAAGCCCAGGGAACATTTTAAATGGGGGGAGCTTCAGCATGGAGATGGTTAATAAGCAACTTATCAAGGCAGAGTTCCAAAGTCTCTTTCTTTAGACTGACAATTAGGGAGGATCCACTATACTTCAGGGGAAGCAATACTGAAAGTGGGGATGGTGGGGAAACTTTGCTTTTCAAGACCTCTATTACAGTGCAAGCAGCTCAGATTCCTCCATGGTACTAAAATAATGTGAAATATTTTTCCAGCCGTGATATCTATTTTACTTGGAGCAGTGTAAAACACGGTTATGTTAAATAACCCATACAGAATAGTTTAGTTAATCATCAACAAACTAAACGTGTCTTGTGCTCCCCAGAGGCACTTAAATTTTAGGGCCTGGAAAAGGGAGATACAAAGTGGGACTGGGGTGGGCCTCTAGCACCCAGTTATCAGCTATTTTGAAAGCCAGGCACGTACCTTTCCTCTTCTTCTGGCTGGTCTATGAATTAAATGGACAGGAGAAAGATTAATAGGAGAAAATCAAACAAAATTTTAATAACATGTATACTTGGGAGAGACCCAGGAAAACTGAATAATTCACCAAAATGGCTGAAACCTTCACGTTAAATACCATCTTCAGCTAAAGACGGAGAGGGTGTTGGGGGTAGTGATTTGGGACTTTGAAGGGGAGGAATATAATTCACAAAAGATGAAAAAGCAAATGTTTGGTAAATAAATGTTTGCTGGGCCTGCAGAGACAATGGGACACAGAGTGGACTCTGATCTTCAGGCCCTGCTGGGTTTTCCCCATACTCTTTGCAGAGATCTCTGCTGAAAACTCTATTCCAGAACAGGGCTCCCTTACCCCCACTTTTTTTTTAATTGAAGTAGAGTTGATTTACAATGTTGTGCCAGTCTCTGCTGTACAGCAAAGTGAATCAGTTTTGCACATGTATACATTCTTATTTTTAATATTCTTTTCCATTATGGTTTATTCCAGGAGATTGGATATAGTTCCCTGTGCTCTACAGTAGGACCTTGTTGTTTATTCATTCTAAATGTGATAGTTTGCATCTACAAACCCCAAATTCCCAGTCCATTCCTCTCCTCCCCCCCCGCCCCTTGGCAACCACAGTCTGATCTCAACCAACAGTCTGTGAGTCTGTTTCTGTTTTGTAGACAGGTTCATTTGTGCCATATTTTAGATTCCACATATAAGTGATATCATATGGTATTTGTCTTCCTCTTTCTGACTTACTTCACTTAGTATGATAATCTCTAGTTGCATCCATGTTGCTACAAATGGCATTATTTTGTTCTTTTTTAATGGTTGAGTAGTATTCTATTGTATATATGTATCATGTCTTCTTTATCCATTCATCTGTCGATGGACATTTAGGTTGTTTCCACGTTTTGGCTATTGTGAACAGTGCCGCTATGAACATAGGGGTGTATGTATCTTTTTGAATTATAGTTTTGTCCAGGTATATGCCCAGGAGTGGGATTGCTGGGTCATATGGTAGTTCTATTTTTAGTTTTCTGAGGAACCTCCGTACTGTTCTTCATAGTGGCTGCACCAACTTACATTCCCACCAACAGTGTAGGAGGGTTCCCTTTTCTCCACACCCTCTCCAGCATTTGCTATTTGTAGACTTTTCAAAAAAACAATTATTTATTTATTTGGCTGAGCCGGGCCTTAGTTGCAGCACACAGGATCTTCGTTGCCGCATGCAGGATCTTTTAGTTGCGGCATGTGAGATCTTTAGTTGCGGCATGCGAACTCTTAGTTTCGGCATGCAGGATGTAGTTCTCTGACCAGGGATCGAACCCAGGGCCCCTGCATTGGGAGCTCAGAGTCTTAGCCACTGGACCACAGGGGAAGTCCCTATTTGTAGACTATTTAATGATGGCCATTCTGACCGGTGTGAGGTGGTACCTCATTGTAGTTTTGATTTGCATTTCTCTGATAATTAGTGATTTTTAAAAATTAATTTTTATTGAAGTATAGTTGATCTACAATGTTGTGTTAGTTTCTGCTGTACAGCAAAGTGAATCAGTTATAC
Source organism: Stenella coeruleoalba (assembly GCF_951394435.1). Taxonomy (NCBI): domain Eukaryota; kingdom Metazoa; phylum Chordata; class Mammalia; order Artiodactyla; family Delphinidae; genus Stenella; species Stenella coeruleoalba. The sequence continues at coordinate 37,079,180 of NC_137162.1, forward strand.
ATATACGTATATCCACTCATTTTTAGATTCTATTCCCATATAGGTCATCACAGAGTATTGAGTAGAGTTCCCTGTGCTATACAGTAGCTTCTTATTAGTTACTTATTTTATATATAGTAGTGTGTATGTGTCAATCCCAATCTCCCAATTTATCCCTTCCCCAGTAATTAGTGATGTTGAGCATCTTTTCATGTGTCCACTGGCCATCTGTATGTCTTCTTTGGAGAAATGTATATTAAGGTCTTCTGCCCATTTTTCAATTGGGTTGTTTGTATTTTTGCTGTTGAGTCGTATGAGCTGTTTGTATATTTTGGAGATTAAGCCCTTGTCGGTTGCATCATTTGCAAATATTTTCTCCCATTCTGTAGGCTCTCTCTTTTTTTTATATAATGGTTTCCTCTGCTGTGCAAGAGCTTGTAAATTTGATTAGGTCTCATTTGTTTATTTTTGTTTTTATTTCTATTGCCTCGGGAGACTGACCTAAGAAAACATTGGTAGGATTTACGTCAGAGAATCTTTTATCTAAATTCTTTAGGCAGCTGAGGGAGAGGTAAAAAGACTTTCTGAGTCTTCAGTTTCTTAAAAATAATCAGCCTAAATTAATCCTCATGCCAAAGAGGCACATTTTGGGGTGGCAAATTTTGCTCCCCTACATCATTAACCCATTCATGTATTTAAACATAATTGTTGTTTATTGAATATCTATGTCTATCTATTTATTGATGATAAATACATGTTAGCATAACGCATGAAGATCAAACCTCAGACTTTCTGGCAAAAAATTCAGCTAATGTAAAGTTCTCTCTATCCTGAATATTTATCTTTCCTCCCTTGCTTTGGCTTTAGAACCAAACTGTCATTGTTTAGTAAGGTTAATTCTTCCGACTTTTGTTCACTATCCTATCATCTCTTCATTCTCTTTCGGTAATTATTTATTTGATAACCACCCCTGCCCATCTTCACTGGCTGCTATGTTTTTTAAAAATAACTGTAAGAGTAGCTTACATTAATTGAGGGTTTATTATGAGTCAGACCTGAGTTATGTGCTTCATCTATACAGTCACGCTTAATCCTTTCTGTAACCTGATAAAGAAGATGTGATTATTAAATGGAGAAAGAAACTGAGCACCAAATGATTAAGTAAGTTGTCCAAATAACATAACTGTTTCGTGGCAGAGTTGAGATTGGAACCAGAAAGTTTGTGTCCAGTGCCTGTATTTATAACCACTTGAAGCCACCACTTTGCCTATAAACGTGCAGAACTTTGGCTGGACGTTGCTACACCCCTCTGGGTACTCACTAGCTCCCGCTTAGCTTTCACTACCAAACTTACCACGAATTCCTCTCTGATCACACTCCAATTCTTCATAGACCGCGAACCCAGGCCCCTGTATTCTGCCTTTTGTCTGACACTGTATGAAATTCATCTCTGAATGGTCATTAGTGATCAAATCCAGCAATCTTACCTTGCACTTGATTCTCTTAACTCTATCTTCCTTCTGGAAACTTTTAAACTTTTTTTTTTAGCAGGTACTGCTAAGCACAGAAACTGTGTGTCTAGGAAATAGGCAGCCTAAGAAAGATGGAAAAATAAGGTCAGGTTAATATTGGAAGTAATATTGCTCAAGTGGGATTGAGAAACACTCCAAGACCCCGTGCGACTCTTGCAGGAAAACTCTCCACTTTTCCTCTCCTCTTATGCTTAACTCTCAGGGAAGATTTTGAGGCGCCCGAGCAGAGCAAGCTTTGTGAGGTGTCCTGTGTGCATGTGGGCCCAGCGTTGCCAAATCTTTCAATTTTTAAAGAGAACCTGGAAAGCCAGATCACTACATGAAAAACTCCAGCTTTTGAAATACTGTAAGTTAAAATGCTAGGAAAAGAAGAATTAACAATTTGTATGTGATGTCTAAGTGAGCCAGGAAGGCATTTTACTTTTTAGCAGAAAAATTAACTCTATAGCTGCCTGTTTTCAAGTTCTGCGTAGAAGACCATCAGTTCCCAAGTGCTAGCCCGTGAGTAGTAGTCATCAGTGGCAAATTTTCATTGGTGTATGTGAAATTTTTAAAAAAATGAAGTAGATTTTTCCATAGAGCTAATTCTAACAGACTTTTTCCCGTCCCCTCGGATTATAGACTTATGTTGTCAGTGCTTTTATGACCCTGAGCTGCCCCCTAGTGGAGACAGCGTTTATAACAGCATAGAACCTTTTCAGCTGCTTTTACCTCATGCAACAAAACACTATGTGATGTCTAGTAATTTAATTTAATTTTCTAAGTTTAAAAAAAAACTTTGCCTCCTTTGCATCTGGACCATGTCTTTTTCTGATTTCTCCTGCAACAGCTCTGACCATCACTTCTTTACCTCTTGGCAGATATCGCTAATTAATTTAATTAATACTTAATAAGCAATTATAAGAACCTCCATAAACTGAGCATCATTCATGTGCCACGTATTCTAAGTGCTTTTGTATACTAATTAAAATCAATCTGAAACTATTTAATGTGTGCCTACCATGTGCCCAGCACTGTGTTATATATATGTTGGGGCTATGGCAGTGAATGGAGTGAAGTAGCCTCTATTCATGTGGAATTTATAGCCTGAACTTCAGTGCTTTCTCTCACTCACTGTGGCCTCAACCCCTCCTCGTTCACAGTAGCTTTCAACACACAATTATAAATAATTAAGAAAAGAGGTATAGTTTTGTCAGTTGCTGTGAAGGAATGCTGGACTCAGGAAAGACAGATAAAATGAAAATAAGTTTTGACATGAAGGATGAGCTAGCAGTTAGCCAGGTGAAGAGAGAAGTGAAAAAGTGGCTGTTTTTTTGGTTTTTTGTTTGTTTTGTAGAGTAAGGGCAGAGGCCCCAGTAGAAGAAACTAAACATGAGATATTGGAAAAAAGAGAGAAATCCAGGGCTTCCCTGGTGTTGCAGTGGTTGAGAGTCCGCCTGCCGATGCAGGGAACACGGGTTCGTGCCCCGGTCCGGGAAGATCCCACATGCCGCGGAGCGGCTGGGCCCGTGAACCATGGCCGCTGAGCCTGCGCGTCCGGAGCCTGTGCTCCGCAACGGGAGAGGCCACAACAGTGAGAGGCCCGCATACCGCAAAAAAAAAAAAAAAAAAAGAGAGAGAGAGAAAAGTCCAGAGGGAGAGAAGAGAGGGAAAGTAGGCAAGATGATGTCTGCTCAGATCTTGCTGTTAAACTCCCATCGTGCTTTGCAAAATTCCTTATAATGCTTTCTAAAATAAAAAGCATCTAGTTGCAGCTAACTGCATAATTCGTTATTTGTATATTATTTGTCTAAAATAGCTCTTTCCCACTGTGCAGATTTCCTTGAGTACAGGGGGCCATGCGTCTTTGTCCCATTACTTAGTGTCCCATTACTAAACTCCTCCGATATGCAGATTTTGTCTTGAGTAGAAACCTGCTTTTCTAACAGGCATCATTTATCCATGAACTCAACACACACTTTCCTTACTGAGTTGGCAATATTGCATCCATCTTTTCACTAATTCGTCCATTCAATGAACATTCCTGTGTGCCAAGCAATTTAGGGAATAGTAAGGGATCCCTGGTGGCCCAACCCTTGTTCTAGACTTATGGCTAGACATAACTGAGACCCCAAATCTCATCAACAAAGCAGTAGATTACAATTTGGAAACACGGGATTTTAAGGTGTCGGGTGATTTTTTTTTCTTGGTGTGGTTTAATTATTCCTATATTTCAAAACCTGCTTTTGTTTTCCTCTCCTCAGCCCATCTGCCAGGCGGCCTATCAGAATGACTTGGGTCAAGTGTGGCAGTGGGTGAAGGAAGACGGCAACAGTATCAACGTTCAAGATGGCTTTAATGGAGACACCCCCCTGATCTGCGCTTGCAGGCGAGGGCACCTGAGAATCGTTTCCTTCCTCCTCAGAAGAAACGCTGATGTGAACCTCAAAAACCGGGTGAGGCCATGACCATGGTAGTTCCTTTCACCTCGCACCAATGGAAGCAGTGGATGTCATTTGCTTACTGTTTGTAGCTCCTAACACCAACAGTTTTGGGGGGCCTTACTTTAGAGAGACTGACACACTGAGGCCATATTACCAGGCTAAAAAGCAAAATAAAACATAGGTCAAAAACAGACATATTTTGTGGGTTTCATGTCTGATTATGTCCTTGTATTTCTAAAAAAAAAAAAAAAAAATGGTTCACTCATTTGTCTGGATAGAGCGTCTTCCTTTCTTTTCCTCCTCCCCCCCCCCATGCTTTTCTTTGCCCTTCCTCTCTCCCTATTCCTCTTCCTCACTATTACAGAAGTAAAAGGAAAGATTTCCTGGAGAACAAGTATTGACCTGGTGGTGTTATTTCATTAGTTAGATTTTTACCTACTCTGTCAATGTTCTGATCTCCAGAAGGTCCTATAATTTGCTTGTGGAATAAAAGAATTTCAGTGAGAAATTTGCCAAGAACAAATATGCTCACGAACCAGAGACTACTTGAAACCAGACAGAAAGGCATGAAGAATATACTTACATATGTATTATTAGCTGACTTGGGGTCTTCAGAACTAAGGAAGAGCAGGACGTGCCATGAACATCCTTTCAGAACCCCTTGGGAACATCCAGTGTCTGCATCATAGTAAAGGCAACATTTAAAGTACACTAAGTAAATATAAAAAGTCACTCTTTGTAATAATTATGAACGCCCTGTACCCACTCAAGTACATTCAATGAGGGAAAATAGCCTGTAGGGCCCCACTTCTCCCTTCCAAGTCAATTTAAAGTCTAGCTCATTGGGAGTAATAATATATTATCAGACAATGGATCACTACTGGACTTTCTTTTAATTTTTAAAATTTTATTTATTTATTTATTGGCTGCATTGGGTCTTCATTGCTATCCGTGGGCTTTCTCTAGTTGCCACCAGAAGGGGCTATTCTTCGTTGTGGTGCACAGGCTTCTCATTGCGGTGGCTTCTCTTGTTGCAGAGTGCGGGCTCTAGGCCCGCAGGCTTCACTAGTTGTGGTACGTGGGCTCAGTAGTTGTGGCACATGGGCTTAGTTGCTCCGTGGCATGTGGGATCTTCCTGGACCAGGGCTCAAACCCGTGTCCCCTGCGCTGGCAGGCGGATTCTTAACCACTGTGCCACCAGGGAAGTCCACTACTGGATTTTCTTGTTTGTGCTTCCTATTTTTTGTGGGTTGGGTTTAAAAGCAAGTCATGGCTGTGTTAATCTAACAGATAGGCTGCTTAGTGGAGTGTGACATGATTGCCCCAGCACCCAGCTGAAGAACCAGGTGTCTGGCCTTGTGGTGAGATGGGGTGGCCAAGACAGATGTCTCTGGGTTTGTGCCCTCTCAGGAGACTTGCTGGTTAGGAAGCTGAGGGAGGGAGATGTTTGTCAACACAGGGACAGGGCTGAGGAGGCATGCTTATCTCTGTTTTGCAGAGAACCTGAGCCAGGCTGCTTATGGAAATGCTGGGAAGGACTTCAGTGGATACCTTAGCAGAGATTTTATGAGAAGTGTTTGGTTTGCAACTGTCCATTTAAAAAACATTTTCAATGGTTTTTAAAGGTTTAATCTTTTCCATTTTCCCCAATACTAATCCTTGTACATTAATAATCTGAATTGGTGCTTTCCCGTTTCTTAAGTCTATATTTGAGTTCTCTTCAGAAGTACTAAACAGAGGCCTTAAAAGCAAGCAAACAAAAAGCTCTGGTGTTGGTACAGATGTACATACATGCCTAACAGAGTGACGGATTGTATGGAAAGCAAATTAAACTAAAACATAGAGATATCTTTTGGTTGTGTTGTTTGTTTGTTTTGGTGTGCCAGATTGACCAGGATGAAGACAGAAAATCTAATGCTGATCAGGAAGGGAGTTTAAATCATTATCATTTTACCAGAGCACAATTTAGCAGTACAGTGTGAGGGGCATCAATGCCTTCCTTGTATGCCAGGAATTCTATCTTTTGAAACTTATGCTAAGGACACATTTAGAAATGTTGACAAAGCTTTACACATGAGGATTCAAGCAATGTTATTTGTGAAAATGAAAAGTTAAAATTACTTGAAATGTTCAACAGGTAGGGTTTGGCTAAATAAATTCGAACAGCTCCATAGAAGAGTAAACAGTGCAGCCATAACAGTTACATGTTTAAAAATATTAAATGGCATAGGAAAATGCACATATTCTACATGTTAACTGAAAAAAAAAAGCAGGTATAATTTTGCATGTGCAGTATGATCCTACACTGAAAAATTCCACATATATGCATTTTAAAGACTGGAAGAAGATACAGCAAACTATCAACAGTTAACTCTGGGCTGTTGGATAATGGGTGATTTTAAATTCTATCCTTATACTCTTGTCTAGTTTGCAAAATTTTTACAGAGAACACAGATACCATTAGAAAAACAAAAATATTCTTATTTAAGAAGAGTAGAAATGAACTTCTCTTTTCTTCCTGACTTTCCTCTCTTCTCATTGATTTGGTTGGAATTCCAGTCACCATAGCTTGTTTTGCATTACACTTATTTGTGCGTGTTTCGGTCTACCTTTGCTTTGATTATGAGGCCCTGAGGTTTTATAACCCCCGCAATTCCTAGAAGCTTAAATCTGTCACCTGATAATTATTCATGTATTTGAAGAATTAAACTGAGTTATTTCCATTCGTCTGGCACTGCTTGTGTTCATGTAAGAACATGGAAAAATTGCCATGTGGTTAAAATTTTCCTATAAACAAACCACAAAATGAATAATTGTGTACAATAGATGATTAAGGAGTAACTATAGGTTTCATACTAAATTGTCCTATGTTTATATCTCCATGTATTTTTTTCCCCAAACCAAAATGAATGTGAGAATCTGTCTTTTGATGATTAGTAAAAGGTACATTTCACTTGTCTTTCTATGGCCCAACTTTTCCTTTAGACTGTACTGTGTTCAATATTCTGGTCAATGGAATTCTGGGTTTATTAATTAGATTTATTCCACAGAAAGAGATGCCATGGATACCACAAAAATAAAAAGTGTGGACTAAATTTTTTGATAGGGTAATCTAAAAATATGCAATTTAAAACAATATTTTATTAATAAATAGTCCTTTTCTTAATTTTTTAGAAACAGAGAACCTGCTTGCATTATGCTGTGAAGAAAAGATTTACCTTCTTTGATTATCTACTCATTATCCTCTTAATGCCTGTCCTGCTTATTGGCTATTTCCTCATGGTGAGTACAACACTCGTGAGAGCAAAAGATAAATGAGTACAAATGAGTAAGAGATCGACAGCATGAGTCATTAAATTTTGCCAAGTTGGTGAGATGTAAATAAAAAGTAACAAAGTAAGCTCTTCGTTTGTATTCTGCAAATGGCATCTCTAACATACATGCAATGCTATGACTGAAGTAAAGCAAGAAGAAAGGTAGCCCGGTAAATCAGTCAATGGTAAAATCATCTGTGCAATGTTTATTAGGAAAAATAAATTAAATTTGTTTAAGAATCTTCTGAAGGAAAAGCAAAAATCCTGGATATTAAAAAGAATCCCCTCCCTACTATTTCTTTTCTTTCTTTAAAATTTATTTATTTATTTATCTATTTATTTATCTATCTATCTATTTATTTATATGGCTGCATTGGTCTTCGCTGCTGCACGCGGGCTTTCTCTAGTTGCGCTGAGTGGGGTCTTCTCTTCACTGAGGTGCGTGGGCTTTTCACTGCAGTGGCTTCTCTTGCTGCGGAGCATGGGCTCTAGGCGCTCGAGCTTCAGTAGTTGTGGCTTGCGGGCTCTAGAGCGCAGGCTCAGTAGCTCACGGGCTTAGTTGTTCCATGGCATGTGGGATCTTCCTGGATCAGGGCTCCAACCCGTGTCCCCTGCACTGGCAGGCGGATTCTTAACCACTGTGCCACTTATTCTTCTATTGTGAAGAATAAGTCATTAATCCAATAGTGACAGAACACACGTGAAGTTCCTATGAGGTAGTTGGTAGAGAGAGGTGGTCAGTGTTAGGAGAGCCCAGAGGAGAGGGATGTCGCCTGGACAGGTAGGTTAGGGACAGCCTCCTGGAGGGAGAGGAGCCTGGGCTGAGATATTAAAGATGAACTTACCAGGCAAAGAGGAGAGAGGAGGCTTCTAGGCAGAAGAAACATTCAGGGCAGCTCTTCTATGGCACGGGGGAGCCTGGTGGGAATGAAAGACTAACCGAGGCCAAGGTGAGCTGGGGCTGTGGATGAGATGCCTGGGGCCATAAGCAGAGGGAAAAATATATGGCACCTTGTCACAGGCTGAAGACTTTGCTTTAGCCCCCGGAGCAATGGGATGATAGAAGGGTTTTGACCAAGGAAGGGAAAGACCAGCCACTGGACTCCATCCTCAGTAGGATTTGGCAGGAGTGGGGTAGGGCCCCAGATTTTGCATTTTTAGGTCCCAAAGTGCTGATACTGTTACTCCAGGGCCACACTCTGACAACCATGGCTTTACCTAATTAATATTAAAGAGCAGTGAGGAAGTGGGGAAGAGTTTAAGAAAGATGCATAGACGCGTAGGGGTGTTGGGATTAAAATGAAGCCTATTGATTGGAATAGTCCAGACGTAAGAGGGAGACAATGTTTGTAAATAAACCTCTCTTGTTCTTGTGCTTGCTGTTTGTCATAGGTATCAAAGACAAAGCAGAATGAGTCTCTTGTACGAATGCTACTTAACGCTGGTGCCGAAGTTAATGCTACAGATTGTGTAAGTTTATATTTTTAGTCACTTTGAAATAACATTGCAAATGGTATTTGTGGGTAGTGTACTTGTCAACTATAAAGTTGCTCGCTTTATTTTCTGAAACACTTGTACATTTAGTTTCTGCTTCCTTCCCCTCCTTCCTTCTTTCCTTTTTACTGCGTCAGGCAACCTTGATATTGTTTATATTCTGTCACTGAACTCATGGGAATAACATTTTTATTGAATATAGAATATTTTTAAAAGAACTGTCCCACCACTGGTGGGGAGTTAAGAAAAATGCAGGCTCTGATTACAAAATTCCACCGTCAGTAGTTAAGCTGGAGTCAGAATGCCTATGTGTAAACCTAGGCTTGCCACTTTTTACCTATGTGAGTTTTGGCAAGTTTTAAACATACTGGACTCTCGGTTTCCTCATCTGTAAAATGGGAACATCACTAGTCCTTACTTATAGGGATCATACGGTATTTGTTTTTCTCTTTCTGACTTACTTCACTCTGTATGACAGACTCTAGGTCCATCCACCTCACTACAAATAACTCAATTTCGTTTCTTTTTATGGCTGAGTAATATTCTGCTGTATATATGTGCCACATCTTCTTTATCCATTCGTCTGTCGATGGACACTTAGGTTGCTTCCATGTCCTGGGTATTGTAAATAGAGCTGCAATGAACATTTTGGTACATGACTCTTTTTGAATTATGGTTTTCTCAGGGTATATGCCCAGTAGTGGGATTGCTGGGTCATATGGTAATTCTATTTTTAGTTTTTTAAGGAACCTCCATACTGTTCTCCATAGTGGCTGTATCAATTTACATTCCCACCAACAGTGCAAGAGGGTTCCCTTTTCTCCACAAGCTCTCCAGCATTTATTGTTTGTAGATTTTTTAATGATGGCCGTTCTGACCGGTGTGAGATGATATCTCACTGTAGTTTTGATTTGCATTTCTCTAATGATTAGTGATGTTGAGCATTCTTTCATGTGTTTGTTGGCAGTCTTATAGGGATCATTATGTGAAGCGTTGGGCAGAGTGCCTGGCACATAGTAAGTGCTCAATGAATCCTAACAGCTGCTGCTGCAGCCAAGATCCCAACCCACTGGTGAGAAGGGTCCCATCTGCAAACTAAGGAAAGATAAGGACAAAGGTCAAAGAGAAATCCAAATGACTGTAAGAACAGCGATAACAGGAGTACCATTGGCTAACTTCTCCCTGTTTATAAGGTTTTGTCTTCACCTTTGGCCCCAAACCTTTGCACTCATTTTCTTCTCTCAGAAGTTTACTTGCGTGAAATAGTTCCACAAAGATGGTTTTCAGACTGTTTGTTTGGCTTAGCTGTACATTACAAAATATGAAAAGTGCTTGCTAAAGAAGCCATATGCTGCAGTGTGTAAGGATTCCAACTGATGTCGATCCTTTGTGTTTCAGTATGGCTGCACTGCGCTACATTACGCCTGCGAAATGAAAAACCAGACTCTCATCCCTCTGCTCCTTGCAGCCCGTGCAGACCCCATGATAAAGAACAAGGTAAGGATCTTTGGACCTTGGTCTGAGGTTCTTCTATCATCATAACCTTCTAACTTTGGCTTTGTGTTGACATAAATTAATTGCCTCTGAAGTTGTTAAGAGCAAATCAATTGTCCTCATTAAGGAATCAAGTTATCCTATTAATGCTAGAACCGAATGACAGTCAACATTGTCTGTCATTCGGTTCTAGCATTAATAGGATGACATTGTCATTGCATTGACATTTGACTTTCTTGGAGGTAAATAGCTATGATTTCTTTTTCTCCTCAGCATGGTGAGAGTTCCCTGGATATTGCACAGAGATTAAAATTTTCCCAGATTGAATTACTGCTAAGGAAAGCGTCATAATCATTATGACCTCATATGAAGAAGTACAAAAAGGACTGGATTCTATTTCCATCTTGGACTGTTGGTCTGTGGACCACTCAATCTGGAGGTCACCATGGTATGAGGATAACTATGGTTGCCACGGGTAATGTTTTGGAAGAGCTTTGTATTTCTAATGTTTTTTTTTGCTCAGTGGAGTTCACTGTGGTCAAAATCCTTCTAGAGGAAACACTGGAGCTGTCGGATTCTCCACTGCAGTCAAAAAAGGGTGATGTTTCAAACTCAGTCTCTCCTAAAGGAGAGTATCAGCGTTATCCATGTTATCTGTTTTCAGTTGTGTTGCTCTTATAAAGAGGCTGTCCCATCCATATCCTGCCACACGAGAAAAACTGTTCTTCTGAGGCTCCTTTGAGGAAGAATCAAAGCACGCACATTTGTATAGAATGGTGTGCGTATGTGTGCCGGTTTAGAGATTCGTATATAAATATTCCAGCTTCAACAAAATCGTCTATCAGTTGTCACCACAGATATTGGCAAACGCTACAAGTCAGAGCCTTGTTTTCCTTTCCAAGGAGCCAGTGTACCAGCATACCTCTAGATGTTTTGCTATCGATTTACAAATAAGAGCCGTCTTGATTTTGAAAAATATTATGTAACTATCAAGTTGTTTATTGAAAAATAGCTTTATGATTCTCTTGTGAATGCAAAGCAGTTACTAATCTTGTTAGTACTGTTTATTTTTTATTCATAAAATTAAAACTATTACTGTAAATTGTTTGTATAAAGTAATTCTTTACAAAAAATAGAGCTATATGATGAGGTAGTGTCTGGATTATACTTCTAGAGGAGAGATTGTGAATATCAATATATCTCTCTCAAGTCCTTTGTCAGTGACACAGAGCAGAAATAAGCACATTTGAAAATGACTGAGGGGGCTTCCCTGGTGGCGCAGTGGTTAAGAATCCACCTGCCAAGGCAGGGGACACAGGTTCAAGCCCTGGTCTGGAAGATCCCACATGCCGTGGAGCAACTAAGTCCGTGCGCCACAACTACTGAGCCTGCACTCTAGAGCCCGCGAGCCACAACTACTGAAGCCCGTACGCCTAGAGCCCGTGCTCCGCAACAAGAGAAGCCACCGCAGTGAGAAGTCTGCGCACTGCAAGGAAGAGTAGGCCCCGCTCGCTGCAGCTAGAGAAAGCCTGCGCACAGCAACAAAGACCCAACGCAGCCAAAAATAAATAAATAAATTTATTTTTAAAAAAAAAACAGACTGAATTTTGCAAAGCAAGACTGAATCATGAATATTTTTAGACATGGACTAAGCCACACCATGTGGTAACAAATATAGTCTAAGAATGAAAGATTTACCATCCTTGAACAGAACAAAGGTCTAATAAAAATCAAATCCAGGAATATTTATTGAACTATGCACAGTGTCTTAAGGCACATATTTTGTGAGGGAAGTAGTTGTATGTAGATATAGATTCTGAAGCCCTTAAACATCTCTTTCTACATTATTTAAGATCCATTCACATTGAACTGAGTTATCAGGTGACTGAGGATTGAAAGAAAAAACAAGTGAAACGTCACACATCAGTATACTTTCAACACATTGCCAGTATACCTTCAATTTGGTGTCAGAGTTTCGCAAAATTACCATGCCACGTAATTTATAAGTGTTGTCTCTGAAACTGTGAAAATTGGACAATTTTCTAAAGAAATAAATCCAGATTTATAAATGAGTTGGGTGATTGTCTAATAATACCTTTGTCAAGATCAAAGCATAATGTTTTATTATGCTCATGACATTTTAAAACTTTCTTCCCAGCATTTAATTTTTGAAGGCAGAAACCTGGGCCAGACATTTGAAACCAGAAGGTCTCCTAGCGGCAAGCTGTAAACTCTCAAACAAGCTTGGACTAGAACCTAGGTACTGAAATACACATGCATGCTTTACGCAATGCATATTGCATTAATTAGAAAACTCAAAATACCCTACAAAATTATCTTCTCTGACACTCAACTACAAAACTTGGCCTTTTCATCTCTATTTGTACATTGATTTTTCTTTTTCTTTTAAAGATTTTTTTTTTGATGTGGACCATTTTTAAAGTCTTTATTGAATTTGTTACAATACTGCTTCTGATTAATGTTTCAGTTTCTTGGCTGCGAGACATGTGGGATCTTAGCTCCCCGGCCAGGGAATGAACCCGCACCCGCGGCATTGGAAGGCGAAATCTTAACCACGGCACTGCCAGGGAAGTCCCTTCTTTTTCTCTTTTGGCTAAAGCAGCTTGGCTTCCTGAGGTAGTGTTATGTATCTGTAGCAATAAGGTGAAAACATCTAGCTTATTTTGTCAAATTCAACAACAATCCAGAGATTTAAGATCTGTGACCCCAATTTGTCATTTTATTTTATTGTTCCAAAAATGTGGCTCGTAGACAAAAAAATAAATGTTTTAAGGACATTTACCTGAATGACATAAAGAATGTCTAGATAATTTCTAGCTGTCAGGTAAAACCTACCCTTCAAGATGGCAGAACACACAATAGCACATGAAAAGTATGTTCACCCAATGAGTCATTTAATTAACTGAAAAAATTAAATGCCAGTTTTAGTGCCAAATGTAGAAAATCTAAAGGAATGTATACTGTATTTCTGCCTTTCCTTCTACTAATATGGTAGGTTTCCAATGCTGGAAATCTTTAAAGTCCTCCATTCATGTACGCCGGCCCCATCTTTCATGAGGTTTTTCCTAAGACTTGTCATTATCAGATGCTTCACAAGCTGACACTGACAGCTCCCTAGGAAATACTTGTCTCTTCCTGCTTCATCAGACGTATTATTTCATTGTACATACGGTGAGGAGCATCCAGACCCCAGATGAAATCCACGTGAGCCCATTCAGGAATGTTCTTATGGTAGATGATGTTGGTCGCCTCGGAGAGCAGTATTCTCACGTCTTCTGGATTTGAAAGCCAGTCCTGACCCCCAGTCCACATTGCTGTAGGGACCGTCATGTCTCTAACTTTGTACCTTGCAGGAGCTGTCTAGAATAAAGGAATAGTTTTTAACTGTAGATAACATTTGGACTTCCAGACTCATAATTTACTTTTCTAATAAACACAGTAAATATGCCTTGTGTTGTAATGAAAGGTGCATGGGCACTAAAGCCATATAGAACTGCATTAAGAGTTTCTGCTCCAACCTCTGCTTGAAGGAAAAAAATTGACTTAGTCTCACTGAACCTCAGTTTCTTCATCTGCGAAATGGGGATGATATCTGAAATAATTTACTAGATGAAATGAGAAAACATCTCAATTGCCTAGCACTTTAGGCGTTACATGTTCAATTCTTTTCCTTCCTATTAATAAATATTTAACACACAAAGTGCCTTTTAAAAGTTAACGCTCCTATCTTTTTCAAAGATAATTTCACAAAGTTTCATGAGGCCAGATTTGGAGATACTCTACAGAGAAAGGCAAGAGGATGGAACCTACTGAAAAGGACTTGGGTGTTCACAGGGGTTTTCTGTCCTAACAGAAAGCCCTTGGGGCACACCCAGCTTGGCTGTGTCTCCAGAAACATGGGGAAGTCCATGGCACTGGAACTCAGGGAGTTGGATCAAGAGGAGATAAAAATTAGATTCGGAGTCCAGTCCCACATCACCCAAAGAAGGTTATCTAGGATTCCTAATTCTTGAGAACTTCCCTTATTCAAACAGATCTGCTAGATCAAGCTGGCTGACTGAGAGCCCTGGAGGTTAACCAACACTCAGAGCTTTCAACAGACATGTCAAGGTCCACTTCTCACTCAGAAAATCCACCTGGAAGCCGGGGTTCCAATCCCGGCAGTCTTTGTTTCTCTTTGTGGCTTTTAAGAATTTGAAGTTATAGCATCTGATACTGTGAGTTATAATAAGACATATGTATGTGGTCTTCATCCACATTTGTGGTACAGAGCTCCTAATAACCCTTGGAGTTTCCTAAGTGACAGGAGCCATAAAGGTGTGTTTTGTGACGTTAATGAGGTGATTTTTTGAGCAAGATGGGGGCTGAGCTCCAGAAGTGGAGCCAAGCAAGTGATTAGAGAGTTGGAAATTTCAGTCCCATTCATGACCTCTGGAGAGGGGAGATGGGCTGGAGATTGAGTTCAATCGCCAGTGGCCAATGATTTAACCAGTTGGACCTCTCTAAGGAAGCCTCCACAAAACCCCAGAAGGACAGGGTTCAGAGCCTCCAGGTTGGTGAACACGTGCACATGTGGGGAGAGTGGCCCCATGGAGAAGACGTGGAAGCTCTGCTCCCCTTCCCTTGCTCAGTGCGTCTCTTTTATCTGGCTGATCCTGAGTTATATCCTTTTATAATAAACCAATAATCTAGTAAGTAAAGTGTTTCTCTGGGCCAATCTAGCAAATTAATCAAACCTCAGCCTGAGAAGAGGGTCATGGGAACCTCTGAATTATAGCCAGTGGGTCAGACACACAGGTGACAGCCTGGGCTTGCGATTGGCATCCGAACTGGAGGATAGTCTTGTGGGTCCGAGCCCTCAACCTGTGGGATCTGATGTTATCTCTGGGTAGACAGTGTCAGAATTGAGTTAAACTCTAAGTCACCCACCTGGTGTTGGAGAATTGCTTGTTCATGTGGAGAAATTCCCCTCCACATACATATACTGGAATTTGGTGGTCAGAGTAGAGTAACTTAGATACGAAGTTTTTTATAGAGTAACTTAGATACGAAAGGTTGGAATATTCGATGGAGCCTGTAATATGTTTTTCTCATCTAACAGATGAAAAGACTGAACTGAATGTCAGGTGTAGCTCTAAGGCTCTGTGAGTCTATGACACATTTTTGCATGTGTGTTTTCTCTTTCTTTCCATGACCATTTTCTGACACCTGCTCTGCACAAGTCACTTTCTCTCTAACTCATGACCTTAAATGTTAATAAATTAAATCTTATCTTGGAACTAGGATGCTTTCTCTAAAGATATATTTTAGGAAACAATGAAGAAGGATCTTAAAAATGTAGCTGGTACCTGTGATTGAGGGTTTGCTATTCAGAGGCACGACAGTGGTCTGTCCAATTTCCGAGACTTTTATATCTAGATATACAGAAGTACATCTACAGAAGTGGATGTTAAGTGTGATATGAGACTCTCAAAGATTAGCCTGTGTGTGTTTTCTGCTCCCTCCAGCTTTATGTGTGTAGTCAATATTTGCTTACATTCTCATACAAGCTAACCAATAATCTTCAGTGAAGGTTTTATGCTTAGAAAAGTTTAATACTCATTTCTAATTCTCCATAACTTTTGTTTTAAATTTTATTCCACAACATTGATTACACACATAGATTTTCTTGGGTAATATTGTTTTATATTTTTCACTTGCAAATTACAGATTCATTAAAAGTGTGACCAGGGAGAACTCTTACATGTAATCTAGTCCAGTAATTTTTATTTTAAAGGGAAAGAGATTGAGCCCTGAAGAATCAAAGCAGCCTACAACTACTGAGCCTGCCCACCACAACTACTGAGCCTGTGCACCTAGAGCCTGTGATCCGCAACAAGAGAAGCCACAGCGGTGAGAAGCCCACGCACCGCAACAAAGAGTAGCCCCTGCTCATCTCAATGAGAGAAAGCCCTCGAAGAGCAACAAAGACCCAACACAGCCAAAAAAAGAAAAAGTCTCTTGGCTAAGCTTTGAACTTTTCCATTTTCAAATGAAGTCGAACCAGAACTAATTACTTTTTACTTGAATTCTTTCTTTTTCATATTCTTTTCCATTGTATTCCCTGTGCTGTATAGTAGGACACATTGTTGTTTATCCATGCTATATATAATAGTTTGCATCTGCTAATCTCAAACTCCCAATCTATCCCTCCCCCATCCCCTTCCCCACTTGGCAACTACAAGTCTGTTCTCTATGTCTGTGAGTCTGTTTCATAGATAAGTTCATTTGTGTCATATTTTAGATTCCACATATAAGTGATGTCATATGGTGTTTGTCTTTCTCTTTCTGACGTACTTCACTTAGTATGATGATCTCTATTGTCCATCCATGTTGCTGCAAATGGCATTATTTCATTCTTTTTTATGCCTGAGTAGTATTCCATTCTACTTGAATTCTTGTATTTTACTGCTATTTCTAGAATAAACGGCCAGTATAACTTCCCTCTCACACATTTCAAAAGGATATATTTTCAGCAGATGGTATTTGCTTTCGTTACCTGATTTCCTTTTTCCAGATTCTTGGTCTCACTGCCCCAGTCAAATGCCTGAAGTTCCCCAGAATTCACTGCCTAAAAGGAAACAAAAATTTACATGACATTCAAATGTGTCACGGGATAACGGTGGGAGGAGGGGTGAAAATGTGCTACCAAGTCTGCAATTGTGAGGGAAGCAGAGAACAAAGGCTGAGGCTGCTCTACGGTTCAACTTTAGGATAATCTTCGGGAGAGTGTAAAGGCAAGAATAAGGTCCTTTCAGGGAGAAAAATGTGCTATAGAAATACTTGACCACCATATTATACAACTCCAAAAAGTGTATCCCCATTGTAGTCTATGTAGGGGGATATCCTGCACAACTCTGTAGGCTACAATGGGAGAGCAACCCCGAGAGTTGTACAACGTGGTGATTCTGGGAGAAGATGACCAACATTTAATCCAGTGTAGAATTCTTGTTTGGTTTTGATTATAAAATCTCTCTCTCTCTCTCTCTCTCTCTCTCTGTGTGTGTCTCTCTCTCTCTCTCTCCCTCTCTCTCTGTCTCTTTCTCTCTCTTTCACACATGTACTAAAACATAACAATGACATTTCAAGAAAAATTTGACTAGGTTCTAAGTTGTTAGAAAAACAGATAGGACCAATATTTATGATTCATAGGTGTCATCATCACTATGAAAACTTTTTGCTCAAGTTAAAAGTCTCCCACTTTTTTTTAAACAAAGTTGTAGTTTTAGTAGGCGAGAATCTAAGGTTAGTGATGCTTAGCTCTCTGTCCTATGTACATTCTTATTTCCACAGCCAATTGGGGTCACTCTATAGTATCATCTATAATGAGCAATATTAGGTTCAGTGCTTCATCACATGTGAAAGAATAATTAGCAGTCACATTGTCCTTGAACTAATTCTGAAGGAACCCACCACACAGTGCCTAGAGACAGTTCCTGTGACTGGTAATCAGGACATTCTCTCCTGTGACCTCAGGTGAAATCTGCGGCACAAAGGACTCCTGTGAAAATCTCCTTGGGTAATTAGGTCCACATTTGCATTTTTATGACCACTTGGCCACACTGTCTTGCTGGAAGAGCCGAAAGGAGAATGTGGAAACTGATCTCCAGCCTCATCTTTGAGATGGCTAAAGACTGAGAAAGGTCTCACTTGAACCATCTGAATTCACACTTTTAAGGTCCACTAGAGATGTCCTAGGGCCAATCCTTTCCTCCCATATCCTGAAAAGTTTCAGTGTTCTAGATCAAGCTCACAGTTGAAAAAGTGTTGACAGAATCACAAGTCATCTTGGAATAAATGTGAAATAACCCCTGGGCTGTCCAAAGGGCCTCCCCTAACTATTCCAGGCAAACTGCACAAAGACCCTTAACAAAGACCACAAATTCAGCATCCTTACCTGGCTCCAGTGCAGGATATTTTGCACAGATGTTCCAGCAGGTGTGTGAGCGACATATACATTTGCTCGGCTCTGTAATAAAGCATGAGTAGTTTGTGGGACGTGGAAAAACTCACAAGATGTGCACCTTGTCAAGACCAAATCTACAGGTTATCAGACTAAGAAATGGGAACATCATTAAAGTATCAGCAGTTATCTATGAAACAGGAATATACACATGCACATAAGTAAAAAAAATGCCACTAAATGTATCCTATATTCTTCATCAGAGAAAAGCTTCTCATTAGATATCTTGACTTCGTCTTTTAAAAAAACTTCCTTAGAGTAATTAAAGATGAAGGCTCAGGAGCTGGGCCTGTATTCAAATCTCACCTCTGCTATATAACTGTTAGGTGAAATTGGGAACATTACTTAATCCACTAAGTCTAATCTATAAAGTGGGAATATTGATAATACCTGTGTCATAGGGTTGTTACGGGGACTAACAGCCTGGCATATAATAAAATGCTTATCAAAAGGTAGCTATTATTCGTATCATTAATTAAAGAGAAAAAAATCCTCAGGAATTAAAAACATGCTCCTCCAGCTGTTGGCAGATAGCTCGCTCGCTGTCTGGTGTCCTTGGGGGTATTCTTCCCTCTGCAGAGAGCTGCTCTGCCCAGTATCTCCCGATTACTGGTGTTGTCTGCATTAAATGACTAGTTGATATGGGGGTATAAAGACCCAGCCCTCTGATGCTAACTTGGGACAATTCTGAAAGGTCATCCCATTTTCACAGGTCCCTAGAGGATCAACTGAGATTCCCACTGGGACTGCATCACAGCTGGACGTTTTTTTATCCACCAAATCCCGTTTCCTTCCCTTCTCTAGATGTTATCCCAAGGACCTAACCCCAAATCATTCTGCACATGAATCTCCATCTCACAGTATGCTTCCTGGGGAACCCACTGTCACACTCATCAAGTTGTAGCTATGCCTTAGTCAAACCGAAACTCCCAGACAGCCTATCACAGGACTTAAGCTACAAGCTGGAAGCACCCGAGTAGAAAGAAGAAGTAGGTGACGCATGGCAGTTTTCTCTTTTGACTTCTGGGTTCTAATCATATTTTTTTGCATCTGTTGATTCACTGTAGTAAAGCTGCTTTCAGACCTCTTCGATCTTTAATCTATGAAGTTAATGTGTAGTCATGCCCTTGTGTTAACCTTGACTCAGACCATGTTGAAGCGTTTTCCACATATTATTACGATTTGAAGAAAACGGAGTTTCTTGGAGTATCGTTTCTCTAAGTCTTCCCTGGCATTAGCTCACCCTCAAGGAGTGAGACTAATAACTCCTCACTTTGCTTTGGGACAGTGAGAATTCACTAGGCTCTCACTTACCATGTTCATGTTGTTCGTGTTAAATCCTCCCAGGAGTAACATGATGTTGCTACAGATCTGATCAATAATCACCTGGCCGCAAAGGTAAATAACAAACAGTCTGAGAAATCTGGTCTGGTAGAGAAATTCTTTTTTACCAAACAATCCCTGTAAAAATATGAAATGGAATAGTCATTACATTACAGTCAAAAGAAGTGTCTCTAACGTAAAAGTGTATGTCCTAGCAAATGGGTTGGAAAAC
Organism: Stenella coeruleoalba; assembly: GCF_951394435.1. Classification (NCBI taxonomy): domain Eukaryota; kingdom Metazoa; phylum Chordata; class Mammalia; order Artiodactyla; family Delphinidae; genus Stenella; species Stenella coeruleoalba. The sequence continues at coordinate 37,098,994 of NC_137162.1, forward strand.
TCTTGTGCATAGACAAGGAATTTTCTGAGGAGTCACACACCTTGATCATCACATCTGGCAGCAACAAAAATTTGGCCCCAGGGCTTTTTGCATGTTTAACAGTAGCTATGGGTGCTAAAGCAAAATACATTCTTATTTTCTGAGCCAGCTCTGGCATGGTGGAAAATGCAATAAAGCCTGCAAAAGAGAAACATGTCAGCATGGATATTGAATATCCTAGAACTAATAAAGTGCTTATTTTACTTTTATCAAGATATTTCAGCAATTACATGTGACTGTGTTTTAACTCTCCTTTGAAACTATAAGCTCCTCGACAGGGAAAAGCAACAGCAGCAACAAATGCTCTGTGTTCCCGCTGACATTTAGATACTTGTTGCCTAGTATTAGGTTCTCAGTGAATTATTAAATTAAATTAGTCAGTCCAATAACACGGACTTTGAGAGGTAACTATATGTTAGACACTTTGCAGGAGATTTTCATGGTTCTTGTTTAATTCTCAGATTCTTGGGGGTATTTTTTTTTTTTTTTTCGGTACGCAGGCCTCTCACTGTTATGAGAGCACAGGCTCCGGACGCGCAGGCTCAGCGGCCATGGCTCACAGGCCCAGCCACTCTGCGGCATGTGGGATCCTTCTGGACCGGGGCATGAACCCGTATCCCCTGCATCGGCAGGCGGACTCTCAACCACTGCGCCACCAGGGAAGCCCCTTGGGGGTATTTTTAATAAATCTTTACAGTGAGAGAAATCGAGAGTTAAAGAAATAGTCTTGTTTATTGATAAGAAGCACGTTCTGTAACATAATGGGTGTTGAGATAGCAGAGTTTTGCTTGTTTTCCTGGATCGCTAACTTTTCCGGAACCCAAATTGGAACATAATCTAGTGGACAAGTTGTCTAATGAACTGGATTCCAACTCTTATTTCTGCCATAGACTAGGTATGGGACACTGGTTAAGTCAAGGTATAGGCTTCTATACCTGTAAAATAGAGACTAATTCTCCCAATTACAAAGGGACAATCTCTTTGGAGCCATTGGGAGGAAAAGGCTATCATATACAGCCAGGGCATGCCCACTATATTTGAAATACTATGTGTCTATTTCAAAAGAGCCTGTATACTCTCTGTTTAAGCTGATATTTGCAGGTTGTGGAGAAGGGTGGGCAGAGAGAAACTAGAATCCCGCGACCCTGAAGGGGTATATCTCCGGATAAGGCCAGATCAGAGAGACGTCTGTGATGCCTGATCCCAGGCTTGGCTGTGCGCCATTTGCTCACGTTTCTTCTGAGTATACAAACCTGATTTTTTTGGAACCTACCCATGGTGGTACCCTGTGAATAGCCGACATAATAGATATTTTCCTGGCCCGTTTTCTGCAAAATAAAGTCTATGACTGCAGGAAGGTCAAACCTAGCCATCTCATCATAACTACAAGGGGAAAAGACAAAGTTATATGAAAAATTATAATCAGAACAAACAAAAGCAGCCCCCATGGTTTACAAACAATGCCTTGAATTGTTGACCCCATCAGCTTGTTACTGTGCCCCTTACAAGACTCAGAATGGACTTGTTTCAAACCTGTGACGCATGGGTGCCTCTGGGGTCACAGGCTGTTAGCAAACTGCTGTTTTCTCTAGATATTATCATAGAGAAATAACCATCTTAATGAACATTTAGTGAGCATAAGCTCCACCCGCTGGTGGAGGTGTCCTCTTATTCTATTAGCAGAACAGCACAGGGCCATTCAGATTCTTTATATGAAAAGTATTAAAGATGCTGCAGGGGCCTTTCTCTGGTGAAATGGATAAAGAGAAAGTTGAATATCAATAGGTAATTTAAATAAAAACACTAAAAAACTTTTGTAAGAGTGTGAGAGATGTGTTAATCAAATTGATGGTCCCTAAGGCTTATTAGTTCCTCGTATATTTTTAATACTGCCTGGCCTCGTCTCCTTCTGGGGGTACTAGTCCTTTCCTTGTCATCACTCAGGGAAGAGTTAGTCCCAGGATATTCATCTGAAAGGAAAGGAACCTACACTTCTCCCATTCCAGTCTCAATCACCTAACACCAACCACTATTCTCATCCCATTCACCAGACTAGCCTTCTACTTGGGGAACCCAATTTACATAATCCAAAGAATCACTAGTCAGTTAAGCCAATTGGGAGATATTATGTTGGGACACTGATGAGCCAACCAAAGTAAATTATCTACATACCAGAAGCCATAATTCTTTTTTTTTTTAACATCTTTATTGGGGTCTAATTGCTTTACAATGGTGTGTTAGTTTCTGCTTTATAACAAAGTGAATCAGTTATACATATACATATGTCCCCATATCCCCTCCCTCTTGCATCTTCCTCCCTCCCACCTCCCTATCCCACCCCTCTAGGTGGTCACAAAGCATCGAGCTGATCTCCCTGTGCTATGTGGCTGCTTCCCACTAGCTATCTATTTTATGTTTGGTAGTGTATATATGTCCGTGCCACTCTCTCACTTCGTCCCAGCTTACACTTCTCCCTCCTCATATCCTCAAGTCCATGCTCTAGTAGGTCTGTGTCTTTATTCCCGTCTTACCCCTAGGTTCTTCACGACATTCTTTTTTTTTTCTTAGATTCCATATATATGTGTTAGCATACGATATTTGTCTTTCTCCTTCTGACTTACTTCACTCTGTATGACAGAGTCTAGGTCTATCCACCTCACTACAAATAGCTCAATTTCATTTTTTTTTATCAGAAGCCATAATTCTTTACCCAGTTCTCCCAAAGCCATCCACGTCCACCTCCACTCTCAAGATTTTCATATACCTGAAAGCCCAGAACTCATCTTGGTCTATGGAGAGGGTCTTGTGTTTCCGAGACCAGGTGTTTCCCCTGCTGTTCCCTAGCCACACATCAAAACCCGCATCCGCCAGAATGAAGCCCAGGCTGTTGTTGGGCAGGTTGGAAATCCAGCTGCTGGCATCTCCAAGCAGGCCGTGCTGCAGTAACACCACAGGCCTGGGACCTACAAAGAAGGGAATTTCAACAGCGTGAAATATTCTACGCCTTTCTCGTTATCCCTTAAGGTGCGAAAGATTTCAAGTTAGACAAACCTGTGTTCGAATCTTGATTCATCTGCTTGTTAGCTTGATTATCTTGGCCAGTTACTTAAACTTTCTGTGCCTTGATTGCCTCGTGAAAAAAATAGTATTTTTGTTATGATTAAATAAAATAATACACAAGAAGCAGATGGCACAACGTATGGACACCAAGGGGGGAAGAGGGGGTGGGAGTGGTGGTGGTGGTGGTGGGATGAATTGGGATATTGGGATTGATGTATATACACTAACATGTATAAGATAGATAAGTAATAAGAACCTGCTGTATAAAAAATAATAAAATTCAAAAAAAAAAAGCAGATGGCACAATGCCTGGCACAGAGAAAGAATCAATAAAGTTTGGCCTCTATTGTTGCTTTTGTGTAGTTATTATTATTACTAGACATGTCTGGGATCAGAGAAAATTGGAAGTGCCCCAGGAGGTAGTATAATATAATGATTAAGATAATTATATATAATAATCATAGCTACTATATATTAATAAAAAGAAATTATGTTATTATATATTAATATATTATTTATATATTATAGAATTATACATGAATATATGTGTATATATTAATGTTACAATATAAATAATATATACTATATAACATTTCTATTAACATAAAATTAATATACAATATAAAATTAATATATATTATATAGTATTATAGAGTATATATACTTATTGACATACTGTTAATATACACACATATACACACACTTATAAAAATACATATATAAAAAAACATATATACACAAATATATTTAATATATTATATATTTGCTATATTAATAATAAACAAACATATATTATATATAATTATTAATATTGCCATATATATACAGATATGTGTATATATATGTGTGTGTATATATATTACCACATATATACATATATATGTGTATATATGTTAATATTACCATATATATACATATATATGTGTTTGAGTGTATACATACATATGTGTGTGTGTGTGTGTGTGTATATATATATATATGTATATATATGTAATGGTTTGATGATTACGGGCCCTCATGTGAAAAGGACCCACAAGCCAACCTGATAAAATAAAAGTTTAAAAAGTATTATTTTTTAAAAAAATTATTTATTTTGTTTTTGGCTGTGTTGAGTCTTCATTGCCACATGTGGGCTTTCTCTAGTTGCGGCGAGTTGGGACTACTCTTTGTTGTGACGTGCAGGCTTCAAACTGCGGTGGCTTCTCTTGTTGCAGAGCACGGGCTCTAGGCGCAAGGGCTTCAGTAGTTGTGGCTCGCAGGCTCAGTAGCTGTGGCTCACAGGCTCTAGAGCACAGGCTCAGTAGTTGTGGCGCATTGGCTTAGTTGCTCCGCGGCATGTGGGATCTTCCAGGACGAGAGCTCAAACCCATGTCCCCTGCATTGGCAGGAGGATTCTTAACCACTGCGACACCAGGCAAGTACCTAAAAAGTCTTTTGTCACAAGCTTATAGACATCTTTCAATTGTTTTCAGGATGAATTTCACTGGCCCTCTTTTTTTTTTAACATCTTTATTGGAGTATAATTTCTTTACAATGTTGTGTTAGTTCCTGCTATATAACAGAGTGAATCAGCTATACATATACATATATCCCCATATCCCCTCCCTCTTGCATCTTCCTCCAACCCTCCCTATCCCACTCCTCTAAGTGGTCACAAAGCACCGAGCTGATCTCCCTGTGCTATGTGGCTGCTTCCCACTAGCTATCTAGTTTACATTTGGTAGTATATATATGTCCATGCCACTCTCTCACTTCGTGCCAGCTTACACTTGCCCTTTCCCGTGTCCTCAAGTCCATTCTCTACATCTGTGTCTTTATTCCTGTCCCACCCCTAGGTTCTTTAGAACCTTTTTTTTTTTTTAATTCCATATATATGTGTTAGCATATGGTATTTGTTTTTCTCTTTCTGACTTACTTCACTCTGTATGACAGTCTCTAGGTCCATCCACCTCACTACATAAAACTCAAGTTCGTTTCTTTTTATGGCTGAGTAATATTCCATTGTATGTATGTGAGCATCTTCTTTATCCATTCATCTGTTGATGGACACTTAGGTTGCTTCCATGTCCTGGCTATTGTAAATAGTGCTGCAATGAACACTGTGGTACATGACTCTTTTTTTTTTTTTTTTTGTGGTACGTGGGCCTCTCACTGTTGTGGCCTCTTCCGTTGCGCAGCACAGGCTCCAGACGTGCAGGCTCAGCAGCCATGGCTCACGGGCCTAGTTGCTCCGTGGCATGTGGGATCTTCCCAGACCGGGGCATGAACCCATGTCCCCTGCATCGGCAGGCGGACTCTCAACCACTGCACCACCAGGGAAGCCCCATGACTCTTTTTGAATTATGGTTTTCTCAGGGTATATGCCCAGTAGTAGGATTTCTGGGTCATATGGTAGTTCTATTTTTAGTTTTTTAAGGAACCTCCGTACTGTTCTCCATAGTGGCTGTACCAATTTACATTCCCACCAACAGTGCAAGAGGGTTCCCTTTCCTCCACACCCTCTCCAGCATTTATTGTTTGTAGATTTTTTGATGATGGCCATTCTGACCTGTGTGAGGTGATACCTCATTGTAGTTTTGACTTGCATATCTCCAATGATTAGTGATGTTGAGCATCTTTTCATGTATTTCTTGGCCATCCGTATGTCTTCTTTGGAGAAATGTCTATTTAGGTCTTCTTCCCATTTTTGGATTGGGTTGTTTGTTTTTTGATATGGAGCTGCATGAGCTGCTTGTATATTTTGGAGATTAATCCTTTGTCAGTTGCTTTTTTTGAAAATATTTTCTCCCATTCTGGGGGTTGTCTTTTATTCTTCTTTATGGTTTCCTTTGCTGTGCAAAAGCTTTTAAGTTTCATTAGGTCTCATTTGTTTATTTTTGTCTGTATTTCCATTTCTCTAGGAGGTGGGTCAAAAAGAATCTTGCTGTGATTTATGTCATAGAGTGTTCTGCCTATGTTTTCCTCTAAGAGTTTTATAGTGTCTGGCCTTACATTTAGGTCTTTAATCCATTTTGAGTTTATTTTTGTGTATGGTGTTAGGGAGTATTCTAATTTCATTCTTTTACATGTAGCTGTCCAGTTTTTCCAGCACCACTTATTGAAACAGCTGCCTTTTCTCCATTGTATATTCTTGCCTCCTTTATCAAAGATAAGGTGACCATATGTATGTGGGTTTTTCTCTGGGCTTTCTATCTTGATCCACTGATCTGTATTTCTGTTTTTGTACTAGTACCATACTGTCTTGATTACTGTAGCTTCGCAGTATGGTCTGAAGTCAGGGAGCCTGATTCCTCCAGCTCTGTTTTTCTTTCTCAATTGCTTTGGCTATTCGTGGTCTTTTGTGTTTCCATATAAATTGTGAAATTTTTTGTTCTAGTTCTGTGAAAAATGCCATTGGTAGTTTGATAGGGATTGAGTTGAACCTGTAGATTGCTTTGGGTAGTATAGTCATTTTCACAATGTTGATTCTTCAAATCCAAGAACATGGTATATCTATCCATCTGTTTCTATCTTCTTTAATTTCTTTCATCAGTGTCTTATAGTTTTCTGCATACAGGTCTTTTGTCTCCTTCAGTAGGTAGGTATTTTATTTTTTTTGTTGCAATAGTAAATGGGAGTGTTTCCTTAATTTCTCTTTCAGTTTTTTCATCGTTAGTGTATAGGAATGCAAGAGATTTCTCTGCATTAATTTTGTATCCTGCTACTTTACCAAATTCATTGATTAGGTCTAGTAGTTTTCTGGTAGAGTCTTTAGGATTCTCTATGTATAGTATCATGTCATCTGCAAACAGTGACAGCTTTACTTCTTCTTTTCTGATTTGGATTCCCTTTATTTCTTTTTCTTCTCTGATTGCTGTGGCTAAAACTTCCAAAACTATGTTGAATAACAGTGGTGAGAGTGGGCAGCCATGTCTTGTTCCTGATCTTAGTGGAAAGTGTTTCAGTTTTTCACCACTGAGAACGATGTTGGCTGTGGGTTTGTCAGATATGGCCTTTATTATGCTGAGGTAAGTTCCCTCTACGCCTACTTTTGGAGAGTTTTTATCATAAATGGGTACTGAATTTTGTCAAAAGCTTTTTCTGCATTTATTGAGATGATATATGGTTTTTATCCTTCACTTTGTTAATATGGTGTATCACATTGATTGATTTGCATATATTGAAGAATCCTTGCATTCCTGGGAGAAACCCCACTTGATCATGATGTATGATCCTTTTAATGTGCTGTTGGATTCTGTTTGCTAGTATTTTGTTGAGAATTTTTGCATCTATGTTCATCAGTGATATTGGCATGTAGAAAGCTGGAGTAGCAATTCCCATATCAGATGAAATGGACTTTAAAATAAAGACTGTTACAAGAGACAAAGAAGGACACTACATAATGATCAAGGGATCAATCCAAGAAGAGGATATAGCAAATGTAAATATTTATGCACCCAACATAGGAGCACCTCAATACATAAGGCAAATGCTAACAGCCATAAAAGGGGAATCGACAGTAACACAATCATAGTAGGAGACTTTAACACCTCACTTACACCAATGGACAGATCATCCAAAATGAAAATAAATAAGGAAACACAAGCTTCAAAGGACATATTAAACAAGATGGACTTAATTGATATTTATAGTACATTCCATCCAAAAACGACAGAATACACTTTCTTCTTAAGTGCTCATGGAACATTCTCCAGGATAGATCATATCTTGGGTCACAAATCAAGCCTTGGTAAATTTAAGAAAATTCAAATTGTATCAAGCATTTTTTCCAACCACAATGCCATGACAGTAGCTATCAATAACAGGGAAAAAAACTGTAAAAAATACAAACACATGGAGGCTAAAAATTATGCTACTAAATAACCAAGAGATCACTGAAGAAATCAAAGAGGAAATCAAAAAATACCTAGAAACAGATGACAATGGAAACACGACGACCCAAAACCTATGGAATGTAGCAAAAGCAGTTCTAAGGGAAGTTTATAGCAATACAATTCTACCACAAGAAACAAGAAAAATCTCAAGTAAACAACCTAACCTTATACCTAAAGCAATTAGAGAAAGAAGAGCAAAAAAACCCCCCCAAAGTCAGCAGAAGAAAAGAAATAATAAAAATCAGATCAGAAATAAATGAAAAAGAAATGAAGGAAATGATAGCAAAGATCAATAAAACTAAAATCTGGTTCTTTGAGAAGATAAACAAAATTGATAAACCATTAGCCAGATTCATCAAGAAAAAAAGGGAAAAGACTCAACTCAACAGAATTAGAAATGAAAAAGGAGAAGTAACAACTGACACTGCAGAAATACAAAGGATCATGAGAGATTACTACAATCAACTCTATGCCACTAAAATGGACAACCTGGAAGAAATGGACAAATTCTTAGAAAAGCACAACCTTCCAAGACTGAACCAGGAAGAAATAGAAAATATAAACAGACCAATCACCAGCATTGAAATTGAAACTGTGATTAAAAATCTTCCAACAAACAAAAGCCCAGGACCAGATGGCTTCACAGGCGAATTCTATCAAACATTTAGAGAAGAGATAACACCCATCCTTCTCAAACTCTTCCAAAATATTGCACAGGGAGGAACAGTACCACACTCATTCTACGAGACCACCATCACCCTGATACCAAAACCAGACAAAGATGTCACAAAAAAAGAAAACATTGGCCCTCTTTCTGAAGAGATGGTTAGAAATCTTTTTTTCCTTCATGGCTGGGAGATTTCTTCCTTAGAGGCCAACGGGTGCTGCAAGAACAACATCAGACACTAGAGGGGAGTATTCGGCACCGACTGGACCTTAAAGGCTGATACCTTGAACTCCAATCGCCTGGGCAATGAGTGAACAGTCTAAATAAACAGGACGTGAGAAAACAAAACTCCTTCCATGAATAGGCACTGCAGGTGACCCCTAAGCTTATGAACTGCCACAGTCTTCCGATTTGTGGAGCTTAGTGAAAAAGTTCTCTCTGTGTCTCCAGGCTATACATGTATTTATATAAAATTCATTCATTCATTCCACATATATTTATTCGCACCTGCCATGTGCTTGGCACTCTTTTAGGTACTTTTTATAGCCTTGAACAAAATCGATAAATTTTCTGTGCCTTCTGAGTTTACATTCTGGTTGGGAGAGACAGATAATAAACAAACAAGCAAATATCTATCATATCAGTGGTGCTATAAGGAAAATTAAGCAGGATTAGGGGCTAAATTTCAGTAGCTGGCAAGGGCTTACAATTTTGAATAGGGTGGTCAAAGGAAGAATGGGAAAGAGAAGGCCTGAAAGAGGGGCCAAGGCAAACTGCGTGGATATCTGATGAAACAGTGGTGCAGAAGGAGAACTGCAAGTTCAAAGGCACTGAGATAAGGGCATGCTGGACATAGATAAGGCATGGCTGTTCAGCTGGTGTAAAAATAGCTGGTTTTCAAAAAGCTGCACAAATATAAATTGGAATAAAATAGAACCCTGCAGCTTCTTTATACCAAAGCCCAATAGCATTCACCCAGCATTTTCTGGTCCTAGGTAAGAGCATGGGCTACACTGGCTGACAAATCTTAATTTGAGTGCAGGTTTTGCAGTGTACTAGCAAGGACTAGCAAAGACTCTCTGGGCGAGTTACTTAACTTCTGTGAGTGGCAGTTTCTCAGGATTATTGTGAAACTTATGAGACTAATACAAATAAAGCACTTAGCACTGTACCTGGCATACAGAAAGAACGCAATAAAGAGTTACATTATCTGTACACATGACCGATAATGTAGTTGCTGCTATAAACATAGAGCTAGAGTATTAAAAGGAATAGAGCCGAATAGAGATGAAGGATGGGCAATAGTGTACTATTACACTTTAATAGTAATGAAGGTGAATTTCTTAAAAGCCAACAATAGCCAAAAATCCCATACAGGGAAAAAACAGGATTATATGGAAACACGTACCAAAAATTTTAAATGTACACATAGTGCCCAATTCTTTAAAAGACTTTAGTGAAAAGCTGGGCAATGTCTTAAATATTTAAAGGGCTGTCTGGATGGGGAATATAGAGTGTGCTAGGGTGGGCGTCAGATGCCATGGCAGAGTCTGCATTCTTCATGAGCAAGGGTTGGCGTCACCTGCTGAAGAGATCATCAGTGGATATTCTAGAATATCTATATTGGAGGGGTTTGGGGAATGAACTAAATACTAGAAGGGATCAAGAAATGAACTTTTCTTGAAGGTGTTTTTTGAAAAGCAAACACTATGTTTATTTGAAATAATTGGGGATAGGGCAGTGGTGATGGGGACGGTGAGGTAGCTGAAGGCATCTTTTGGCTGGAACAATGGGCCCAGTCTGTACCAAGAGCCCAGGCTCCCTCTACACACTCAAATCACAAGGAGGTGTTTAATGTAGGAAGGATTGCTATGTTGGGGTAACATAGGGTGAACCATACCTGTCTTCTTAAGTTGCACTAGGCCCTGAGGAATCCTGTTAACAGAAAGGATATACCCATCTTCTGTTGCAACTTCATACTCCTCACAGGGATAACCTTTATGTTGGATGATTTCACTCTATGGAAAAAACACAATTTTTTTTTTGAGTTCAGTTCTGTATGGTTATGTTCTCAATGATTATAAGGTAAAAAGTAGATTCCTTGATGCTGGAAGAGATAGACAAGAAATTCCTTGCTTTTCACTAGCTAATTATGTTACTGTAAAAAAAATTCGCAAACCCTCTCCAGTGCTCATTTTCTTTGTCTTTAATGTAGAGATTGAACTAGAAGGGTAGTTCTTAATGTGGGCTCTGGACCAAGAGCATAGCATCACTTGGGCACTTGGTAACAATAGCAAATGGTCAGTCTCCACTCAAACCTATTGAAATGGGAACTCTGGGGCTGGGGTCCAGCAATTTGTGTCTTAACAAGCTCCTTAGAAAATTCTGATGCACTCTAATATTTGAGAACCACTGGAAAAGAACACTGATTCCAAAACCTCGGTGTGTGTCAGAAACATCTGGGACACTTAAACATAAATATTCCTGGACCCACTTCGGGTTAAGAATCAGGGAATTCCAGTGCAGCCAGTGGGACAGGACAGCTTATGAGAACCCCTGGTCCATGTATTCCTTAAGGTTCTTTTCAGCTCTAAAACCACAGACTCAAGAGCAGTACAGTCATTCCTCAGTATCTGTGAGGAATTGGTTCCAAGACACCCCATAGATACCAACATCTGAGGATGGTCAAGTCCCTTACATAAAATGGGGTAGTATGTCGGTCCTCCGTATTGGCGAATTCCGCATTCACGGATACGGAGGGTTGACTGTAGTTCTTAACACTTTTAGGTTAAGGATCCCTCAGTGAATTTGAGGAAAATATAGAAATGGATATACACATGGACACACTATATACTTTCAGTGGTTTCAGATTTCCTGTTTCCTATATATGGACTCCTGGTTAAGGACCCCTACTCCATACAGTTGTTACATACAGAAACTCTTTGTAAAATATAAAGCTGCTGGTCTTCCCTGGTGGCGCAGTGGTTGAGAGCCCGCCTGCCAATGCAGGGAACACGAGTTCGTGTCCCGGTCCGGGAAGATCCCACATGCCGAGGAGCGGCTGGGCCTGTGAGCCATGGCCGCTGAGCCTGCGCGTCCGGAGCCTGTGCTCCGCAACGGGAGAGGCCGCAACAGTGAGAGGCCCACGTACGATAAAAATAAATAAATAAATAAATAATATATATATATATAAAGCTGCTGCGATCTCCTCAGTATCCTCAGTTTCTGCCTACTGTAGTTACTTAGAGAAGGAGGGAATTATTTCTATTAGCTGCTGCTTTTAAAGGAACAAAAGAGGAGAAAGCTAAATGCCCAGGGTAGTATACAAGACAAAAGGGCATAATAGTTAAGAGAAAGGCCCTGGGGTCTCACTGCTTGGGTTTTTAAATCCTGGCTCTCACACTAATGCATAAACTAACTGTGTGATCTTAGGAAATTTAGTTAACTTGTCCCTATTCCTCAGTTTATTCGTCTGTAAAGTAGGTGTACCAGTGGTTTATACTCCTTGGGATTATTGCAAAGAATGTAAAAAGATAACGCACATATGACACTAACAAGATTGGCTGGCACATAGTAGGGACTCAAGGAGCATTAGCTACTACTATAATTAAAAATCACCCCCACCCTCCCTTTCAAGTAACTCCTATTCACCTTTCAGAATTCAGGTTAAGAAACCTTTCTTCAGAAAAACTTTCCTAAATTCCCTAAGTCCCCCTATTTTATGTTTTCTTCTTTGATTTCACTTCTCTTGTGATTAGTTTTGAGTGATTAGGAATTGAGTGTCTGTCTTCTCTGCTGGATTGTAAACTCCATGAAATCAGGGCACTTAGATCTCTCTGTAACCTCAGTGCATAACACAGTATCAGGGCCAAATAGGTGCTCAACTAACACTAGCTAGAAAAATACCTGAATGAGGACAGTTGTATACCAAAATACAGAATAAATTCTATCCATATATATTAGTACTCAGAGTCAAACCCATTCAGACTCTAAGCACTTTTTATTCTACTTCATTTAATTTATATGAGAGATTACAAGAATTTTCTATCTTACTTTGCCTCTCCATGTATGACTGCTAAATAGCAGAGTCCAATTCATTGGATTTTAGTCTTAGAGCTCCTGAAGCCCAAACAGTGTGTAGGTGCTGGCCACGCCCAGTGGGTGAGGCCCAGGGAGATTGGCTCTACCTACAACTAAAGAGATCCCCTTCACTTAACGACCTAGAGGAATTTGTATGGAAACGGCCCTTAAGGATATACACCAATTTGCTAACTATCTGGACAAACCATCAAAAGACAGTCAATAGTTGGAATGGTCAAAAGAAACCTGATATTTGGCATTCATGTAGATTCAGAATATTTCTATAGCCTGTCAGAATTTTAGAATTCATTCAAGGAGGCTTCTGTAAACAAGGTCTTAAATCTGTATAAAAGCATGTTAAATCTATGATAAATGTATGGAGCATGAACATTACACACAGTCACCTCACTCAGCTGGAGGTAGCCTCTCCTTCCCTGGGAGGGTTTATTGCATAGTTGTCACAATTATAAGCTTTGTGCTCTGGCAGACTCCGGATTTAAATTCTAGCTCTACCACCTACCAGGGGTGTGGCCTGATTTGAGTTGTTTCACCTCTTTAATCTCAGTTCCTTGATTGGAAAAATGAGTATGGTCCTATCTATGGAATAGGGCAGTGAAGATAAAATCAAAAGCTTTTTCTGACCTATTGAGATGATCAAAAAAAAAAAAAAAGAGAGAGATAAAATCAAATGGTATCTCTACAGCTTTCATCACAATGTCTGCTATGGGATAAATATAACTATATGGTGGACATTGTTACAATTCAACTAAGAATGTGAAAGTAAGCCAAAAAGTGTTCTCTGAGATACCTAGAAATTTCACTTCATTCATGAAATTTACTCATAGGAGGACCTCTCTAGCATTCATAGGGGTCCTTTTACTTCTAGACCACAGAGTTACCAGCTCAAACCAGGATTAGATAGATTAGGGTGGCACAGGGTGTTACTAGAAGTGACTGTCCTGAGAGTATGAAAGGAGGTCTAACATCTTTCTAATATTGGAAGAAGTAGAAAAAGAACAGAAAGCACAGACAACGTGGAAATAATCATGGGTCTGAGCTTGACCCAAGATACTGCAATGATTTAACCGCTCCTGGAATGAGCCTAAGAATTCAAGAAAAAGTTGAATTGAAGCTCAGAGGGATTAAGTCATTTGCCTAAGTTTACTGAAATTGTTGAAGATGAACCCATGTTTACCCACACCCAACTTAGTTTTCTTTCCAGTACAATATGTTAATTTACAACTATGTTCTACTAACAGAAATCACCACCACATATAAATATAATATATAATGCAGATAATACACGGAGACAAACAATAACATGTAAGGTACTTTGTTTCCCCCCAAATATGGAAAATCCCAACTTACAACATTCATGAATGCTTCTGGGTCCACAGCTTTAGTTGGCATATGTCCTGAATTCACATTTCTCTGGAACAAATGTGCCACCAGAATCAGAAGCCACATCTCGTTTCTGTGTGAAACAATCCACTCTCTTGACAAGATTTTTGACATGGTCCAACATCTGCATTTATCTGTTCTTGGTAATATAACAACTGATTCTAAAGTCAGAAGAATCTGTAGGTTTAAAAACTCTTTCATATATTTTCCAGCTGTAATTTCTTCTCCAAATTCCGAAGCAAAGTAAACAAGCTTGGTTGACAGGAACAAAAGAACGTAAGGTAGAATTGAAACAACATCCAGGATGTCCCAGTACTATCTGGCTCCGCCCACTCCCTCAAACAGCTTGGTGTGTAGAAAGAACTTTCTTTGATGCAACCTGGAGTTATGTGATATGATACAACTCATAAAATCCCTGTTCATCAACAGGTAATATGCACCATAGGAAGCATCATTTTCTTTTTTTCCTAGTTCTTTAAAAAAAATTGTTTTCTTGGAGTATAGTTGATTTACAATGTGGTACCAGTTTCAGGTGTTCAGCAAAGTGAATCTGTTATACGTATACATATATCCACCCTTTTTTAGATTCTTTTCCCATATAAGCCATTATGGAGTATTGAGTAGAGTTCCCTGTGCTGTACAGTAGGTCCTTATTAATTATCTATTTTATATACAGTAGTGTGTATATGTCAATCCCAATCTTCCAATTTATCTCCCCCCTTTATCCCCTGGTAACCATAAATTTATTTTTTACACCTGTAGAAAATTGTAACTCTATTTCTGTTTTGTAAATAGGTACAAATATCATATGATATTGCTTATATGTGGAATTTGAAAAAAAGGTTACAAATGAACTTTTTGTAGTTCTTATCTATCTTTTATAGGTAGAAAGGTATGAAGTCTGCAGAAAACTTTATGACCCTTTAGAGTCACAGTCTGGGGCTTCAATGATCACTGACCTTTGGCTGAAGGTCAATGTAGTGATAAGCATTTTTACTTATCAAGAATGTCAAAAAATTTTAGGACATTTTCTATTTTTAGCTATGGGTAAGAACATTGATTGGAAGAAAATGAATCTTCCATGTTTAGGCCATTTCTAGGTAGCTCAGCTAAATAGACATGAAACGTTTTATTTGGGTTTATAATCACTAGTTAATTGTTGAGAGATTACTTTGATGGATACCTGGTCATTAAATCATCTGCAATAACTAAAAGGAGTTGCAGCCTATTTATTTTCATGAACTAAATGCCCCAATTCAATCAACTATGTGGCCATGTGAGCAATTTCTTAGCCTACTAATATTTAAGCAGGCCAGGAGACTAGTTATTGTCATTTTAAGTAAAGAATGTGTTAGAATTTAAGAAAAATACTATTTAAAGTAAAATATTTCTTTACTTTTACATCAGCTCTTCAGAACTGAGCTACCAGCAGCCACACTAATTGAGAGACTTTTGGAATGTGGGTTGGTGAAGGAGGTGAAGCCAGAACAGGAATGGTGAGTCTGTGTGTAGACAGCCGCCCACACTCTCAAGCCTCACCCACTCTGGGCCGCCTGCATAGATGTCATGAGGTGAGCTTGCAGCTCTAATCTGGAGCAGTCTCAACATTCCCACCACTAGTCATCTGATGTGTGCTAAGGAGTAGCGATCTGACCTACTTTAGGAGAGCAGAGGAAGCCTTTGCCCAACACCTGGCAGAGCCCCAGGTCCTCAGCACCCACTGAGCTCACTCCGAAGTGATGCAAAATAAAATTTGGGAAAAGAACTTGGGCTCCCAGTGTTGACATTTTAGGATTTTAAAATGTTCATCAGCCAGACATATACACACTACTATATATAAAATAGGTAAATGACAAGAACCTACTGTATAGCACAGGGAGCTGTACTGACTATCTTGCAATAGCGTATAATGGAAAAGAATCTGGAAAAGAATACATGTATAATATACATATATGTGTGTGTGTGTGTGTATATATATATATATATATATATATATATATATATATAACTGAATCACTTTACTATATACTTAAAACTAACACAACATTGTAAATGAACTATACTTCAATTAAAGAAAAAGTTACATAGCCAGAAGGAAAGAAAATCTCATTCTGCCCTTTCATTTTCATTTGGGAAGATATGTTAAAAAGCCTTGCCCAGGGCTTCCCTGGTGGCGCAGTGGTTGAGAGTCCACCTGCTGATGCAGGGGACACGGGTTCGTGCCCCGGTCCGGGAAGATCCCACATGCCGTGGAGCGGCTAGGCCCATAAGCCATGGCCGCTGAGCCAGCACGTCTGGAGCCTGTGCTCCGCAACGAGAGAGGCCACGACAGTGAGAGGCCCACATAACGCAAAAAAAAAAAAAAAAAAAAGCCTTGCCCAATATTACCTAGCTAGATTGTGGCAAGGCCATAACTAAAATCCAGGTGTTTTAATTCATCATTGAATATTATTAACGCATTTGAATAAAATGTAACATTTCCATGTTCTACATTCAAGGACAAAGGCTCACCTACGATCGAAAGCAATTACATCAGTTTCTGTGAATTGTCTCTTTAAAAGTTCTCTCTGGATTTAAAATTCGAAACAATTCTCAATAATTTCATTATAAATTTGGGACGTATAATCTCACATTGTTCCAATATATTCAGGTAAGGTCAACTCTCACTTTACGTTTTCCCTTGATGTCATCCTTAGTATTAGAAAAGTTTCCTGAGTACCTTGCCAGACTTGCTCATAATGTGCTGACACAAAACTAGAGTTTAATTTCCTCTTTGTTAAAATCATAAGATATCTTAGATTATGGGTCTTCTGTTATTAAAAGCTTATAAAATTTTTTCTTTGCCTTTTATGTAATCTGCCTAAGAAGCAAAGATTCTATGTCTTATTAAATATTTCCTGTACTTCATACTGTCGTTATCAGATCTTTGCTTACTTAGAAAAACTAAGTCTTTTCAGTAAAAGAATGGTTTTTTAAGAACTTGTAATTTTCTGTATTTGCCTTTCAAACCTTAAGTAACTTGATATACGGATACGCATTACACCAATGTCATGCCTCCCCCCCAAATCTATTTAAAGAAATTACCTAGTATTAAACAATTTTAATAACATTTGCATTTCCTAATTTTCCATCATACATGTATATTATTTTTATAGTATGAATAGTATTGTTTCATTATAACTATAAACATAAAGTTTATCACCACATAGCCTTATGATAAGTCTTGTACAGTATGTAGTTAATAATGTCCCCTTTGCTCCACCCCAATTCTGATTTGCTGGATTCTGTTTCCAATGTGCAGAGCTTCTCCATCCCACACTGTTGATGACACGCTTTGACAGTCTGGGACCAGGTATTCATTACCTATAGCAGAGTTTCCAGGAATCTTTTCTTGGGGGAGGAGGAAGTGTCAGCGTGTGGAAGATATTTTTTTTTTAAAGTGCTAATTCTGATGACGCTTACTGAGGATGCATAGCATTCCAAATAAATTAACTTTCTCAGCTCAGTTGACTGGTTTGGTTAGGAGAGCAGTTGGCACACAAAAAAAATTGGTGCTTTTATTTATACTTTATATAATGTTTTTAATGATTGCACAATATTGTTTTCATTATTATTATTATTTGGACTTGGATTGGCTCTGTGGGAGATGTGATGATGCTGATGAAATTTTTGTTTGTTTTATTTTAAAAGTGACTGAAGTTCTGATGGGACTAAAACCCTGTCACACCTTGACACTGGCTACGGAAAGTATTTCTTAACCTATCAAGAATACCAGCGATCTGTTTTCACTCTACCCCAAAGCACTTAAATCATGTTAGAACTCTAAAATGTAAAAGAACCACATCAATATCTTGTAATCTCTAAATGTCAGATTAAAATATGAGTGGAGAATGGTGTAGTAAGTCAATGGAAGCTTTTAGAGAACTGATATTTCCCCCTGGTATCAGCACAGAATTCAGCTTTGGGTGAGACTAGGAGTTCATTCAAATGAATGAATCCTAACTGAGCGCTTTCTGTTTTCAAGTCCCCTTGCTGAAAGCAATGAAAAGTTAAAACATAAAGCTAAAACTTGGAAACAACTTAGAGGTAATCCAGTGGGTGAATGGTTAAATAAACCGTAGCCGATCCGTACTGTAGGATATTACTCAGCAATAAAAAGGAACAAACATACAGGTTAACAATTTGGATGGATCTCAAGGGCATGGCTCTGAGAGAAAAAGCCAACATCAAAAGGTCACATATTGCGTGATTCCATTTATACAACATTATAGAGATGAAGAACAGATTAGTGGTTGCCAGGGGTTAGGTTCAAGGAGGGATGGGGGGTGATGGGAGTGGTTGTTGACTATAAATGGATAGCATGAGGGAAATTTTTGTGGTAATGGACAGCTCTATGTCTTAATTGCAATAGTGGTTACACAGCCTACACATAAGATTACACTGAACTGTACACATCCACACACACGCTCGCACGCACACGTGCACACGAGTGCATATAAAACTGGTGAAATCTGAATAGACTCTGGATTGTATCAAGGTCAGTTTCATGGCTTTGAGAGTGTGCTATAGTTATGTAAGATATTACCTTTGGGGGAAACAGTGAAGAGTACGTGGCACCTCTCTATACTATTTTTGCAATTTCCCATCAATCTATATCATTTCAAATAAAAAGTTTTTAAAAAATTAAAAGATAAGAAAGACGTCACTCCTGTCCTCTTCCTAAAATTTATTAGGAAGATAGATTTACACAAAACTCTTCCATGCAATAATTCTGGAACATAACAAAAAAGATTTATTAAGAGGCACTATTAATTTTGGAGCATGAGGTTCAGGAAAAGCTTTTCAGATATGGTGGTGTTTTGGCCAGACCTTGGAAGATGTGGGTAAGCTTCCCATGGGAGGAGAATGGGGAAGTGGTTGGAGCTGAGCAAGGCCCTTGATGGTCAAATATCTTCCTAGCTTTTGGATTAATGAGTCTCAGAAAGCCATTATTTTAGTCTGGTTTCACCTCTCTGAAACTGATTACACTTCCTGAAAGACATTCACCAAAGAATTTACATTTGACATGAATTTGCATTGATTGAAATTAATGTTATCACTTACCTGTTCCATTAAAAAATATCAATGAGACGTCTAAGCTTGGGAAACTATAGTAATATAATGAGCCTGTTACGGGGTTGTGAGCATGAGTTTCTTGCTTCGCATAAATGCAAGGTTAAGACAAAAAGGAGAAACGTTGCCAAAATTTCCATAAATTTGTATTACAAAGTCTGTAGCCAAATTCCTCATCCGTGGTGGATTGCTAGACTCTATGCCTACTTGTAAGGATACTGATATTTCAGATAAAACAATGAAAATGTGTTATAATTGACTTGCCTGGAAATCTTACACTCATCTCAATTTTTTACCAGCTTTATTGAGATACAGTTGACATTTAACATTGTGTAAGTTTAAGGTATACATTGTGATGATTTGATATGCCTATATATTGTGAAATGTTTACCACAAATAAGGTTAGCTAACACATCCTTCACCTCACATAATTACCACTTTGTTGCTACAGTGAGAACATTAAAGCTCTGCTCTCATATCAACTTTCAAGTGCACAACACAGTGTTGTTAACGATAGTCACCATCCATGCTGTATATTAGATCCTCAGAACTTGTTCATCTTATAATTGAAAGTTTGTACCCTTTGATCAACATCTCCCCATTCCTGCCACCCCTCAGCCCCTGGCAACCACCATTCTACTCTCTGTTTCTACGGGTTTGATGTTTTTAGATTTCACACATAAGTGAGGTCATACAGTATTTGTCTTTCTCAGTCTGACTTATTTCACTTAGTATAGTGTCCTCAAGGTCCATCCATGTCGTCACAAATGGTAGGATTTCCAAAAAGCCTGTATATTATTCCACTGTATATACATATATGCACATATAAGTATGTATGTGTGTATATATGCATACATACATACATCACGTTCTCATTACCTAAGTGTCATAGTCAATAGACACTTAGGTTGTTTCAGGTCTTGGCTATTGCAAATAATGCTGCAATGAACGTGAGTGTACAGATATTCCTTCAAGGTAGTGATTTCATTTTCTTTGGATGTTTACCCGGAAGTGGGATTGATAGATCATATGGTACTTCTATCCACTCATCTCAATTTGAAAGTTAGAGTTTGCAAAACAAAAAATTTAAAAATAAAAAACCATTTTCCCATCTCCTGCCTTAATTTTCCAAGTAATTTTAGTCTAGAGTAATGCAAGTATGACCTCTATGGTGTTCCATATACCATTTGAGCCCAGTTGTACAAGTATATGCTGCAGTGTGGGTTTTGGGATGTCAGACTTCCTGGGTTAAAACCATGACTTCTTCACTTACACAATCTTAGGCAAATTGACTTTTATGCCTCAGTTTTCTTTGTGTCTCAGTTTTCTCATCTGTAAAGACGACCATACCATAGTACTATCTCATGGGGTTATAAGTTTTAAAAGAGATATTTTAGGTAGAACTCTTAACCAAGAGTAAACTCTCAGTCTGACCTATAATCATCAATATACTTGCTATCATATGCAGAGCTAAAGTATAAAATATGTAAAAAAGCAGTAGTATTGGTAAGAGTGGGGCATTCTTCTATATGTCTCAGCTTATTGATTTAAAGTAGAAAAGCTTAAATTAAAAAAAAAATTTTATGGAAATATATATAAGAGGAAAAATGCACACATTATAAATATAAAGCTTAATAATTTTTTATTGTGGTGAGAACATTTAACATGAAATTTACCCTAACATGTTTTTTAAGTATACAGTACAGTATTCTTATCCATAGGCACAATGTACAGCATCTCTCTACACTTATTCATATGGCAAACCACAGCTTTATACCTGTGATTAATAACTCTCCACTGTCCCCTACCCCCAGCTCCCGGCAACCACCATTCTGATCTCAGCATCTATGAGTTTAACTATTTTAGCTACCTCATGTATGTGGAATCATGCAGTAGCTGTCTTTCTGTGACTGCCTTATTTCACTTAGCATAAAGTCCTCATGTTTCATCGATGTTATTGAATATGACAGGATTTCCTTCTTTTTGAAAGCTGAATAAAATTCCATTGTGAGATATCTATATCTACATCTATATCTATATTTATATCTATCAATCACATTTTTTAATCCTTTCATCTGTCGATGGACATTTAGTTTGCTTCTCTACATTGGCTATTGTGAATAGTGCTGCGTTGAACATGAGAGTACTGATACCTTTTTGATATCCTGATTTCATTTCTTCTGGATAAATGCCCAGAAGTGGGATTGCTGGATTATAAAGTAGTTCTATTTTTAACTTCCTGAGGAACCTCCATACTGCTTTCTATAGAGACTGCACCATTTTGTATTCCCACTAACAATGTACAAGGGTTCCAATTTCTCCACTTCTTTGTCAACACTAGTTGTCTTTTGTTTTAATGATAATAGCCACCCTAACAGCTATGATTTGCGATTTCATGTCAACCAACGAAGTTAAAAAATATTTTCATCCAAAATTAAAATTCCACATGCTCTTTGAACCAGAATTACTGGTTCAAAGATAATTTATCCTCTAGGTATAAATGATATTTGTATAAAGTATAAACTGATGTTTGTACAATATTTTCTACAACACTGTGTGTAATTACAAAAAAATCCTAATTCATCTTAATCTCTGTTAATAATGAATTTCCATGTAACCTTTAATAGTGTTCCATATGAACTGATGGGGAATGATCTCCAAGATATACTAAGCGATCAAAGCAAGACGTGGAAAAGTATGAATAGTACGGTACCTATAGGAGAAAAAACTAAATGGGTATCTGTGGATTCATTAGAATATGCATGGCATAGTCTGTAGAAGGATACACAAAATATTGGTAAGAGTTATGTGTCTTTGAAGTGGAGAGTGTATGACAAGAGTTGGGAGAAAGAGGAAGAATTATTTTTTATTGTATTCCCTATTTTTGTCTTTTGAATTTTATGCCTATATATGGTAGAATGGAGTATCTTCCCCAGTTCTGCACACCTGTATAATAGCATTGTATATCCACACTCTCTGCCATGTGGTTTGCAGCTTCACACTGCAGGTGAAGCAGACTATTCTACCCCACTGAGGTAAGGCTTGGTCATGTGATCTGAATTAGCCAAAGGCATGTGAACAAACAGAGGTTCAAATATGCTAGCGTGATCTAGCTAGCCCTTTTGTGCTCTTGGCATCTGTCATGCAAAGAACATAACCCTGAGAGCTGCTAGTTCCAGAATGAAGAGAAGATGTAGAGCAGACCTGGACCCAACCCACAGCTTTGAGCCAAACCCAGGTGATTTCAGTGTGAAATAGAACCACACCAGCCAGACTGTGGACTTGTGAGCATAAAAAAATAAACGTTTGCTGTTATAAGCCACTGAGTTGTTTATTACAAAGCACTGTTGTAGCAGTAGCTGAATAAGACAAATCCCATAGGAGCTCTCTTAACTGACCCCCACTTAACCAGATTCTTATATTAACCAATGCCTTCTTTTCTCTCTGTAAACATATCAACCACCGTCCAATGCCTCTTAAATGTTCATAACTAGTAGGCTAATCTATTACAGCCACATCCTTCCATTCCTTCCAGTTGAGTCATATGCTTACTAAGAGTTAGTTTTTCCCCTAGCTTGTAACAGTAAAACAAACTCCTGGAATACTTTAATTTGGTTAGTTTTCCATTCTGCTAATTTTTTCATGCTTGATGTGGGTCAGGATTGTTTCATAGCTTGTCTATAGATGACCATATGACTATTGCCCTAATTGTGATTTCAAGAAAGCCACAAGATCACAGCCACCCAAAACATATTGCCACATGACTCCCTTGACAAGGTTTATCTAGGCCAGGGGATGGGGAGTGAGTATCATTTGCATGAAACCACTATATATATTTGAAATAAGAAAGAGAAAGGCCTCTTTTAACTCCTCCCTGAAGTGTACAGTTAGCAGAGAAGAGTTTACTAGGGCTTAGATTTAAAAATAGACCTAGCCCTTGACTGAGGGGAAGATTCTAAGATTTCAGATGTGGACATTTCCGAAAGAGCAGCACAGTACAAATAATTCCTAGCTGGGATGCCGTGATAAGGGAACACCTCAGCGACAGCAACAAGGTGAAGGATGCTGGAGTAGACCTCATTGCTGATTAGTATTTTGCCCAAAGCCTCTTATGGGCTTGGAAACAACTTTTAACTGAAGAGTAGATGTATTGCAGTCAGGGAAATGACTTCATCAAATCTATGATTTTACTGTACACCCGTTGAGCAGCATCGAGGCCCCAGATGAAATCAAAGTGGTTCCAATCTGGCAATAGGTTGAAGTAATGGAGATTCCTGATTTGGGGGAGTACCCTGGTTACATCCTGGGGTGTTATAAGGACATCACTTCCACCAACCCAAATAGCAGTAGGCACTTTCATGGCAGTCAGGTCATATAGTGGGGGACGACTCTATGGAAGAGAGAGAAAGTACATTCATGAGAGGAAGCTCCTCAGAGCAACAACTGACTTCAAATAAATAGAGACTACTGAATATTTACTATGACCACAGGAAGAAAGCATGCAATGGGCTCTATATTCAAGGAGTGTGAAGGAACAAGGCAAGATGGCTAAATAAACTTTTGTAAACAAAGTAGGGTATATTCAATGCTATAAAACATTTGTCTTCTTTGAAGACAAAGAAGAAATTATTTCCAACTGGGGCTTCATATAAAGAGCAGTCATTTGAAATGACTCTTGAGGAATGGTTGGATTTTACAGACAAGGATGAAGGTGGCAGGCCTTTCCAGCAGGCAGGAATAACATGTATGCCATGGTCAGGAATGCCAAGCTGTCCAGTGTACCCAGAAAAGAAAATATGTAAGGGAATACTGTAGGGTATACGATTGGAGACAGTCAAGGTCTAAATGAAAGGCTGAAGCAGCTAGGCATCTTTCAGAAGTTTTGAAGACAAGGCAAGGTCATTTCTCAGAGCTCTGTCTTAGCATGATTGCATAGGCATCAGTTTGTGGGATGACTTGAAGAAGAAATAGGTTGGAAATGGGTCCTGAACAAAATCTAGACAAGCAGTTTGGATGACCCACATAAGGGGGTAACTGAAGCCATAGGGATGGCTAAGTTCTCCAAAGACAAAGGGGAGAGAGATTTGAAGAATTTTGGAGGAATTCTGACAATTTGAGAGCAGTGGGGGACAGAGAGTAGCCAGTCAGAGGACAAAGGGAGCAATCAAAAGGGGAAGGAAAAAAATCAGAGATGGTTATATTACGGAAGTCCAAATCAGGGGGGTGAGTTGCAAGGAGACTGTGGTAACTAACACAAGATACAGGTGAGAATAGGCAATTATATTTGGCAATTAAAAGCCACAAGCAACTTTAAATAGAGTAGCTCTAATAAGAAGATGAAGACCAAAACTACATTTTCCAGGGTTCAGGAGTGAGTGGAGAAGTGGAAATACTTCTCCACTTCGCTTTTAAATATTAAAAAATGTTGATAAAAACAGAGTGATGGTAGGATGACTTGATAGAATTGATGGGTTGAGGGAAGGTTTTTTTTTTTTTTGAGGGAAGGTTTTTTATTTGTTTTTCATAAGGGATAGGGATTCGTTTAAGATAATAAGAGAAGCCAGTAAGAAGATATGAGAAGAGATGGGGTCGAGGGCACAAGATCAGGATAACTTGCATAATAAGAGGACCTTCATTTTCTGAGAGTGAAAGGAAGGAGAGAATCAAGAAGACAGAGATTTTAAGATGGATTAGAGGGAAGTTAACAAATTTCATTCGTGCAACAAATAAGTATTAAGGGGCCAGTAAGTTCCACATACTCTGCCAGGTGAGACAATACTGGTGAACAAAAGAGAAGGAAATTCCTACTGTCATGAGGCTTACATGGGTTAATCCTCTTATTCTTAAAAAAGAGTGGACACAGAGAGTGGACACAGAGATTGTGCTGGGAACTTAAGGAGAAGACAAACTGTTGATACTTCTGAATGTAATGAAAATTGACTTCCAATGATCTAAAATTACAAACAAATAAAACAGGATTGGCCTGGAGTAGGGTAGGACCAGCTAGCTAACTGTGTGTAAATTCTGAGGACATTTACACTCTCAATACTTGTCATCATGTTGTACACTTCAATCTTAAATATTTTTTGGTCAGTTTTACCTCAATAAAGCTGAACTTGACAATAATGGTCTTACGTGTGTGTGTGTTTTGTTTTATTTTTTTGTAAATGTAAACAATATGTAACATGCTCATTACAATAATGAAAAAAGACAAATGTATGTAAAATCCAAAATGAGAGCCTCCTTTTCTCTTTCATGTCCATCCACTTCACTCTTCCTTTCTTCCCCTTTTTGAAAGTTATCACTTTAACATTTGCTGTTTATTTATTTTATGGCCTTTTTCTAAGCATTTGCAAATATATGCATTTGTAAATATACATTGTCTGAGGAGCAGGAAAAAACCTTTGCGGGTAATGAAAATATTCAATATCTTGCTTGTGATGTGGCTACATGAATGAATATATTTTTCAAAACTCACTGAGTTAGACACATAAAATCAGTGAATTTTACCGTATGTAAATCACACCTTAAGCTGATTAAAAATAATAATAAAATTATATATAGCTCTCTTTGTCTTAAGGGCTAGTAGAATCATTTCTCTAATAATTCAATCCATTACTGAGAAATTGACTGGTCTGATTGACTGATTTGATGTTCAGCAACAATTTCATCAATCTATGTTTGCGTTAATAGCCTTAAATATGTCAGTCTGGGAAAACATCAGAAAAATGTGCTTAGTTCATACTGAGAAGCCCAGCCCCTGACTTAGAGAAAGGAAGGTGGCAACAGGATTGATTAAAAGTATAGGAAGGCTAAATGAGTCTATAAATTTTGGTGCATAAAGTTAGAGGGAAAAAGTTGCCTTAAGATTCAACACTGCATGGGTGGAAAATTCTCTTAACTTTTACGTGTAATCCTAATTTTCTTCTGTTGCTATCAAGAAGCGTGTATTCATTTACTCTGTAAATTTTTATAGATTTTTATAAAGCAATGTTCATTATTATGCAGCCATTAAAAATAATGTTAAAAAAAACCCTCAGTAACATTGGTTATGTTTTGCTATGACTGTAAATAAAAAAGCAAGATTGAAAGTTGTGGAAAAGCAGTGATGTTGAGATTGGAATAAATGTAATAAAATATTGATACATCTACTATAGTTATCTCTGGGTGGAGGGATTATAAATGACTTAACTCCCTTAGTATATAATTCTTTTATTTCTAGATTTTCTGAAATGAATACATATTAAAACTAGACTTGAAAAAAAAGTCTCTATCAACCAATGTGAATGAGACCTATTGCCAGCTAGGATTCTTTTTACTCTCAAATAATTTATCATTGTAAGTTTTCAAAGCCACTCTCCTGGGGTCACTGAATAGCTCACCTGATTGTAATGATGCATGTTCTCTGCTTCACTTCCCCAGTCATAAGCTCTGAATTCATCAGATCTGTAAAGCTGAATTAAATGTTTTATAGAAAAGTAATATTCACAGTTAGAATCATGATTGTTAACAGCAAATCTTAGAAAAGCACTGTACGCTGGGAAGAAAATAAGGCTTCAGGATGAGCAGAAAGATATAAATAAATTTTACCAGTATGAAAAACAAGGTCGACAGAAAGTGATGCAATGATCTCCTTGGTTTGAAGGAAAAGCTAGTGGAAAACCAAGCCTCATTAAGGGGAAATCAAATCTCAGGTATTTCTCTCTCTGGGGAAGGCTCAGTTCTGAGGCTCTCCCAGTTTACCTTTTGTTTCAGCTCAGGGCCTATTTTACAAACTCTGATTTAAGATGGGGTTCATTTATGTCACCAACTTGGTCTGCCCCATCCCTTGTTCTTTCTCTTAAAATCCAGGGAAATCAAACCATAAAGGTGGTGACAAGGGCAAAAAGGAAGCCAGCTGCTAAGTTTCTTAGAACAGACATGCTAACTCTGTCCTTTCATATATAAAGAAAATTAAGGGAATACTTTTCCATGACAAAGACCCTACCTGTTTTATATGCAGGATGTTCTGTATTGACGATCCAGTGGGAGCATGGGACATATACACATCCATTCGGCTCTGAAGGAAAAAGGACACTTATTACAGCATTAACCACTCAATGAAAAAACTATGCCTTTCAGAAGCAGATCATAATTATGCTAAGAACTAATAAACAAATATTGCGGTTTTGAAAGTGGCAAGGAAGAATCATCTAGATAATTACAAATTCATGTCAGGCACTTGAATGTGGGTGAACCATGGGCTGACTGGTGGCATGGGCTGCTTGAGAGCAAACTTGCATCAGCTCTGAAGCTGTAGGATAATTTGCTTATTTTGAAGCAGAAGCAACGATGGACATCACGGAGCAAAGCAACCAAGAAAGGTACTCTGTGCAAGTGTGTGTGGGGGAGAGCTGGGTGTGTGTGTGTGTGTACAGATGTGATGATCACAGATCAATAGATCAAAAATCCTGGAGTTCAGGACCTAACTTTGTTAATGATAAGCTTTGTGACTTTGGGCAAGTTATTTATCATCTCTGAGTTTCTGTATTTTCATCTATTAAATGGACATGCTAAAAATCATACTACAGTTTGCTGTGCTCTTGTAAGGATAAAATAAAATACTACCAAAAAAAAGCTAAAAATCAATCACTTCCATGTGTACTGTACTTTAGTCTTAATAAATATAATAGAGATGAAAATTGTAGACATAAAATAGTACTGATAATTGTATGTCTTAGAATATAATGGAACAAATCAAGGAAACTATTAAAAATCTTTACTTTTGGAGAAGCAGGCTTTGAACAATCGTTCCTCAAGGTTTTTGGTCTAACACAACTTATCCTCTTAAAGAATGGGGGTAGGGTGGCTGGCCAAGAAAAGCTATTTTGGAACTAGCTTCACTGTAACAGTCTCCCTGGCTGCCATTTGGAATATGACAGAGATAACTACTCAACCACACTGGTCTGTAGTCTGAACTCCTCACCCCTCCTTGAATTCTCAGCAACAGGAATCAAGGAGTTGATGAAAACAGGACTTCTGCTCTTTCATAGGAGAGGGATTACACTCCATTCCATTCTGTCTTGTATGTTCCAAGTTAAATGATGAATTTTATTTGAGATTAAATTCACACAAGTGAAGGCATACATGGAATAAATTTAATGCTTGTATGTACTTCTTTTCTATGATTTTATTTTATTTTTTAATATACTGTGTTGTACTGAAATAAAATCAAGTTGACTGTAGTAAGTGGTAGCTGATTGTGAACATGTGAAACCACTACCTATTGTGGAACAACTATTTTCTTAAATTTGACCAGGTATGAAAAGATGAAGCTGCCTATTGTCTTCCTCAGTCTTCACATTCATGGTCCATTGAATATCTAATCTTCTATGCATAGCAAATCTCTGCCCTTAAGTTTAGAATACCACATTAATTTATGTAGTATAATAGATACATCAAAATCAATCAAAGAAAAGCTGGAATTTCTAAAAGCGTCGAATGGCCCCAGAATCATTATACATACCACGTTCACATTTTTCATGTTGAATCCGGCCCATAAAGACATAAATTCAATACATATCACCCATAATATTTTATTGTTGCAGATTTTGGTAGAAGGTGACTTGCCTGTTTTATCTCCTAAAAAGAAACCTTTGGTACCAAAAATCCTCTGTAAAAATAAAAAATAATTATTCTTTTGAGGACCATTTTCAGACTTCTTGACATTCCCTTCATCCCAGGAATGAGAATTCTCGGGGCTCTACTTATATTTTTATATTTATTTGCTGTTTTGGTCAAGGAGACCAAGTCATTCAGGAAAAGTTCCTATTTATGAATCGGTCTCCACCCAGCTAGTATCATCAAACATAATTTACAAGGAGACTGCAGTAAGGACCCTCAACCTCAAATTAGCTAATTTCTCCACAGTGAAGCTCTCCCACATTCTGTCCAATCAGCGATTGCCTATATTTCTCATTAAATGGCAAGAAAGGTAGAGCAGTTTCTCCTTAAGGTCAAATATTGCCTTGAATAGGAAGGAAAAGAAGGGTTTTTCCCTATTACCCGTGTACACGTCACATTTCTGGTAGTGTTCCAGGGTAGCCAGCTTTTATGCTGAAAGGTAGAGGACGGAGTACTGAAGGGAGGGTGCCACTGGACAGAAAAAAAAATGATGTCTTGGGAGGCAGCATAGTTAAAACTTCTAGGGCTTTTGGAAAAGCAAGCTTGGGTGGGCATCTCTGATGGGAGGACTGGAGCTTCTAGGGGCAATGGATATTATGAAATGGTGGGTGGGCCAGAGAATGGGACTTAAAGTGGCGGGAAGTTTGACAATAGAGGATAAGAAACTGAGATAAGTCAGGGACAATATGTGCCTCAGACCCGACCTATGTAGGCAAAGCCACACATATGCAAAACTGGTGTATTTAGAAATAGATGTGTCTATCTCTGAATTTAATTCAACTAATTTGTCTGCTCAACTCTGCCCAAATGTAGTAAACATCCAAAACTAACTGATGTCAGCACACTTTAAAATAGAACTATCAACGACAAAAAAGGGAAGTTATATCACTTGAGCTTACTAAACAATACCAAAAAACTACTATCAAACCAATCATTAGGCCTCATGGAAGTTCTTCCTTGTGTTAGCTCACAAACACTTTTTTTCCCATTTCTACCTCTTCACCTCAGACCAGGACCTCACTATATATATGAATTATTGTGATACCCTAATTGGTCTCCTTGACTTCATTTTGGTCAAAATTTATTCTATCCTTCTCTCCAAATTTGAGGGGCAATCTTGATAAAATACTGTGTTCATTGTGGCAATGGCCTTTTTAGAGAAACAAAAAGCAAACAGAAAAAAACTTTCAAAGAATAAAATCCCAAACTCACAATTGACCATCAAACTACTTTTCCAACCATTGGAAAATAACCAATAAATACTTGAATGAATAATTCAGCTGTAAGACATTTACTCTTTGGAATCTTAGCTTTAGTAAATTAGAGCAAGCTCCCATATGGGAAGGGTTATATTATTCAGGCTTTTCTAACATCAAAGTCAGGGATATCAGTGATCCCATGTAAC
The DNA here is from genome assembly GCF_951394435.1 of Stenella coeruleoalba. Taxonomy (NCBI): domain Eukaryota; kingdom Metazoa; phylum Chordata; class Mammalia; order Artiodactyla; family Delphinidae; genus Stenella; species Stenella coeruleoalba. The sequence goes on from NC_137162.1 coordinate 37,129,295, forward strand.
TTGGAAAATGTCTTCCATTTGGGCACTGTGAATTCATTGACATGCCCAGGGGAATAAGAATGGAACAAGGAAACTTGTGAGTAGATCTTAAACTGACACGGCAGTCAGCTCAGTTAGAAATTCTGATTTATACTCAGGTCTGTTAATAACTGAGTATAGTGAATTGCATATGGGAGCTGTAGACATTGTGGCATAGACAAACACACACAAGGACACATCCACTCCAAGCACATGATCCCAGAGTCTGGTTTCTACAGATTTCATCTAAATGTGCTACTTTTGTTTCATAATAGATTTTAAAATAATAAGGATCTATCATCCAAAAGGAGATCCTCACATGCTTTTTGGCACAAGGAAGAGCCTACCTTGACTGAGGAACTTGGAAGTAGGAAAAAACTGGTAAAAATGCCCGTGGGGTATTTGAATGAGATCACAGGACTCAAGGCAAAATTCATTTTGATTCTTTGTGCCAGTTCAGGCATGGTGGCAAAGGCTGCAAACCCTGAGAGAACAGGAGACAAGACGATCTTGTAAAAATTAGAAGTATTTAGGCAATGTTTCTACTAACAAAAGTGGGACTCTGCTTTGTCATTTTCATCCTTTTACTGCACTCATCTTGGAGATGAATTGGGAAACTCTTCTAAGTTATCCTGCAGGGTTAATCTGCCTTCAGCCCTGTCTGCTCTCCAGTCTCCATTTTTCTCTTATTCTGGACAATTTAACTGGGTTGGGGAAAGTGAAGGATACGTTGCTGGAGCAACTCCTGCCGAGTAAACTGGGGACACCTTCACTTCCCAAGCGTGGGGTAAGTGCTGGCAGTATTGTCCCTTTACCACCAACTCTGAGATGTCAGAGTGAGTCACAGAGCCTCTAGTTTGTGGGAGGTGAATCAATCAGCTCTTTCTGCACTATCGTCCAGTTATGCCACAGTTTTTCTTTCTCACAGTTGATGAGATTTCATTGCTCTCAGTGCTTCATTGGATGCTTACCAAAACCTCTGGAATCTTCCCTGCATCCGAAAGGGAACGGGCTTTCCCTCAGTCCACCATGGTCCCAGTAAGGACCATACGTCTCCATTTGCTCTGACTGTTCAGGAATAGCATTGCATCCATATCTAGCACTATGAGGATGAGGGTGGGGGTCAGCCTCACACGGGAAAGGCTATGTGGAGGATCTCCGTGTTTGGGATCCCCGAGGTACTTTCCTGGGCCCCCCTCCACTGTGTGTGTGTGTGTGTGTGTGTGTGTGTGTGTGTGTGTGTACGTAGCCATAGCAGGGGTTTTTTTCTTCTGAACTTCTTGTTGAAATATTGAAACTGTCTTAGCCAGAAGAGGAACTGGCTGAGTAATTGATACAAAGACTGAAACAGGCATAATTGTTCCCCCAGAAGATGTCTAGAAATGTGTGGAGGTGAGTTTTTTTGTTTGTTTGTTTGTTTTTGCGGTACGCGGGCCTCTCACTGTTGAGGCCCCTCCCGCTGCAGAGCACAGGCTCCGGACGCCCAGGCTCAGCGGCCATGGCTCACGGGCCCAGCCGCTCCGCGGCATGTGGGATCTTCGCGGACCGGGGCATGAACCCGTGTCCCCTGCATCGGCAGGCGGCCTCTCAACCACTGCACCACCAGGGAAGCCCTGGAGGTGAGTTTTTGATGGTCATACTGACTGGGGAGCCCAACTGTTATTTAAGGGGCTAGGACCTGGCTTGTTAAATGTCCTATAGAGAGTGGGTCCTTCCCACATAACAAAAATTTCTCTGCTCAAAAGGCAAATAGCGCTCACTGAAAAATGTCATGCCCTAAATGCAACGCAGGGCCCTGATGATGAAATTTACCGTTTTCTCTGCTAATCAGATATGAGAGCATATCTGAGTCCTCTCCACTTTTCTAGACGCCACTCAAGTCGTCCTTCTCCCTGCAGTTTCTCCACGGCGCCCAAGCACCCCGTCGGTGAAGGCAGAGTGACCTGGTTTGAATTAATGTGCCACCGTTTATGTATTAAGAGACCTTGAAGGAGCCACTTAATTTCTTTGAACTTCTGTTTCCTTTTCTATGAGATGGAAATAATAATGGTAGGATTGTTCTGAAGCTTAGACAGAGATTGTAGGAAAGGTCCTGAACAGAGGACCCTAAACATAGTAAAGGCTCCTAAGTGTTAGCTATTATGGTGTAATTATTTTCCTGTTAGTGACAGCTTTTTGGGGGGTGGGGTTGGGTCCCCTTATTAGTTCTTTGATCCTCTTTTAGTGTATTCGCTCTCATGTTCACTGCCTAGTCTAAATTTGTAAGCTGCCTATCAGTACAAAGCACTGGTAAACACCTATTTGCTCTTGATGATAATGAGACTAGTGTAGGAATATTTATTGTCTCTTGCACAGTTTCACCCAAACTAAAATACTGCATTTTCATATAACCCAGTCTCTTAAAACTGGAAACTTTAGTGGAAGATTACTAACAAATTTATACTTTTAATAGTATGGGTTCCTTTAAATTTTTATGTGGAGCTAGACTATTGATTTCTTAGAAAAAATCTAGGAACCACACATTCAAAGTACATTTCCTGGACTTAAAAAAAAATCTATATAGTGCTTACAATTAATTGCTACTCCATAAATATTAAATCATACACTAAACGGATAAGCCCAGTTGATTTACTGTAGTAAGCTTATGTGGTCTGATTCACAAACAAAATGTTACCATATCTTTTCAATTTGTTCAAATATGAGTATAAGCCTCTCTTTTTTATTTTTTAAAATTCCATGTGGGTTGTGAGGAAGGTATGATTGATGCATAGTTAACGTTCTTCAAGGATATTTCATGGCATTTGGCTTTACTTTTTCAGCTTGGAGGTGATCTAGAGACTTACCCTTTGGAAATACCTGTTTGGATTTTGAGCACAGATCATTCCTGGGAAATTACGTCACCATTACAAATGTGTTGCGGTGACCGGAAATAGATGAAAGGCTCATCCTACATATTCACAGTCTCTGGAATTCAGGTTCACAGCCACTTAGGGAACTAGGGTTATGTGCCCAACACAGGACAGAGAATTAAGGACACTGTAAACGTAAAACAGTTACTCTGTTCCAATTCAAAGGTGAACTTTTGCATGGCTCTGACCCTTGTAAAGTGTTGACCCTTGTAAACATACCTATTGTAGTACCAAGTGAATGTCCAATGAAATACAACTTCTCTTGACCAGTTTTGTTTACAATGAAGTCTATTATTCCTGGGAGATCATATTTGGCCATTTCATCAAAGCTGAAAAATAAAACAGGGACTTATAAATATTCCCAACTAAGTTCAAAACTCAGAGCACTTGCTTGTTTATTTTTTACACACAGAATTCTGTGCTGTCCACTTACATGGTTTGTATTTCATTATTTATTCAGTTACACATAGGCTATTGTAGCTTTTCTTTGCTGCACTTATATGTGTTACTTTCTAATAACAGGAATGATTTTGAGACTTGTGTAAACTACATTATCTGAAGTTTAATCTTGTCATTCTTCCTTTTCGTTCCCTTCTCTTGCATTTCTTTTACTGTCCTTTCCCTACCTGGTTTGCATGCCTCTACTTCAGTCTCCGCCAGGGAACTTCAAGACTCTTAGGGCCACTTAATACCCGGCTTTGGAAACAGAACTGGTTGTAAATCATGATTCTACCATGTACTAGCTGAGTAACTTTTCATAAGTTACTTAAATGCTCTGAGCTTAAGTTTCCTTATCTGTGAAATGAACATGATAATACTATACGGCAGGGCTGCTATAGGGGTTGGAGAGTATTAAAGGAATGGCTCTGGCTGCTGTCAGACACTTAGTCAGATGTTACTATTATTAATATTTCTGTCCATATAGAGATATATTCAATATATACCAAAATCCTATAGTACCAGTTCGACCAACATTAATGCAAGAGAACAAAAAAGGCCTAAGTAACATATAGTAGAATTCAGTACCTCAGGAACTAAGGGCCTGCTTATTAGAAGAACATGAGAGGAAATATAGATTGGTACTCACCAGTATAAGAGAACGGTTGTGATGCCTTATAGTAAATAAACTCCAAGCTCCCAGCTGAGGACCAACCACACAAAATATTTCCCAATGCTTGCCCTGGGGCAAAAGGTCGGACCCTAACGATTTCATCTATTCTTTCTTTCCTTCCACCTTGTCAGTGGGTACTGAATATTTCATTAACGTGGTTTTGCTCTAGCAGCAGGCTTTAAACCAACAGGGAGTTTAAGCCTGAGAAAGGATGTCCACTGTTGGCATCAGCCTGTCCTTTGGTGACAGCAGAAAACACTTTCATTAAAAGAAGCCGTCAGCATATCAAAAGATTCTTTTCTCTTGCCTATTAACAAGGTTAACAAGGTTTTGTTTTCCTGAAAATGGTATTCTACACATGCTCGACCACAGTTTCTGTAGGTAAAATATGGCACTGATACACATCTTCTTTGCAAAACTGATTGGCTGTCCAAGAGAAAAAACTTGTAACAGCATCACTAGGATAAACATAAGCTTCATGAGGGCAGAGACTTTGTCCACTCTTGGATGCTCAGGGCCTAGAACAGTGCATAGAGTAGGCACTCAATAAACACTGGTTGAATGAGTGCATACTCTGGTCACAGGAATTTCCTAAGCTGTCCCTTGGGACATACTTATAATGTATAGTATTGGATAGAATTGTATGTTAAAATGACCCTGTTGAGATGATATAATTCGTTTGTGGGAGAATCAATGGAAATCAGAGCTTCTTGCTGTTTATTTCCTTCGAGATGTTAATAGAAATTACGAGGAGCTGTGTGACTCCAAGTATCATGCATTATTGTTAATACCACCCACACTATTATATTGAAAGGACTTGTCTCAAATTGCCTTCATGAGCTTTCATAGATATAGTTTACCTAAAGGCCCAGAATTCCTCTTCATTCACTGAGAGTGTTTTGTGTCTCCTTGACCAAGTGTTGCCCCGACTGTTTCCCATCCATACATCGTAACCTGCATCTGCTAGAAGGAATCCAAGGCTGCCATTGGCGTAATTCTCAAGCCAGGAGGCACCGTCTGCAAACAGAGCATGCTGCAAGTATACAACTGGCTGGGCACCTGGAAGGAGGGAGGAAGGAAGAGAGAGAAATTTATAATAAATAGAGCATCTCGGGAACATGATAGAAACACACACACACACACACACACACACACACACACACACACACTGGGAAAAGCAAAAACCAAAAACAGCATTCACTTTTCCCCTTGTCATTAGTGTAGAGTGTTGTAATCACATAACAAGTTTTTTGAGCACATACTTTGTACCTGGTGTTACGCTGATTGGTTGACATGCATGAGCTTATTAAATTCTTACAATAACTCTATAAAGTAGGTCCTACTTTGAGGATCCTCATTTTATACATGTGGAGACTTAAGGTAGTTAAGTAACTTTCCTAAGGGGTCATTCAGCTAATAAGGTACATGGGTAGGACTCAAGCCTGGTTCTGTTTCGTGCCAAAGCGTGTGCTTGTAACTGCTCTGCACTATGTATTCACTTTTACATGTATCTCCTGGGTTTGACTTACAGAGACATGAAGATGCTCATGTTTGATGGAGTCTTATGCCTCCTCCAGGAGGAGGGGGAGGTGAGCATAAATGTACAATGACTATTTCCTCACCAAACTTCCAGTCAAACCCCCAGCCTCTGCCCCCTGAAGAGTATTTGAAAACTATAGCAGTAAAGTCAGCTCAACGCCCTCTTGTGAACTCTCAAGTTTCTGAGGAAAAGAACCAGGACGGAAGATTCTATGACTTAGTAGTTAAGAGCACAGGCTCTGGAGTCCGGCTTTCTGGGTTTGAATTCTGGTTCTGTCATTTGCCATTTGTGTGACTTGGAGCCTATTACATAACCTGTTTTACCTCAGTTTCATGATCTGTAAAATGGTAACTCTTAATAGTGCCAACTTCATAGGGTTTCCGGGAGGTTTAATTCATTTAATTCATTTAAAGCATTTAGAAAGATACACCTAATAAATGTCTTTTAACTCCAAATCTTCCCCAAATTCTCCCTCCTTAAGTAAAGCCTTTCTTGTAAAAGTTTTCTCCTTTTGTGTTTCATAGCACCTCCCTACCCCACCCCTCGCCATGCCTAATATTGCAAGATTTAGCGAAAACCAAAACAAAGATAAACAAAACAACCCAGGATGCCCTGTTAAATTTGAATTTCAGATTAACAATGAATAACTTTGTCATATAAGTACATCATAAAGTGAGATTTACATGAAAAACTCATCTGCTGTTTATCAGAAATTCAACTTTACCTGGGCATCTCATATTTTAGATAGTAATCCTACCCATGTCCCACTCGCAGTTTTTCTTGTGAAACTCTTGAATTCTTGAACTACATGACTTTAGCTGCCTCTGAATGTGGATGGGAGATGAGATGATTCATGGGGGGGGATGAGATGATTCATGGTAAATGGTCTCATTTACCATGAATCATCTCATGGTAAATGATTTGGTAGGTAAAGGCCACTGGGCCTTTGCAGATATTTTGCTTGCTCTTCTCTCTCCCTCCTCAGGGACTTTGCAGTTATATTCCCCCCCCCCATTTTTTTTTTTTTTTTTTTTTTTTTTTTTGTGGTACGCAGGCCTCTCACTGCTGTGGCCTCTCCCGCCGCGGAGCACAGGCTCCGGACATGCAGGCTCAGCAGCCGTGGCTCACGGGCCCAGCAGCTCGGCGGCACGCAGGATCCTCCCGGACCGGGGCACGAACCCACGTCCCCTGCATCGGCAGGCAGACTCTCAACCACTGCGCCACCAGGGAAGCCCTATATTTCCCCTTTTAAAGAGTGTAATTTGTCTGCTTTTGCATGGCTCGTTCCTCATTCTAGAATGGAGCCTTAGTAACCCCATGCTCTTTCATTGCATAAACTGTCTGTTCGTCAGGTCAAAGCATACATGAATGTTAAAGTTTTCCTTCCTGGAAAAAGTTTCAGAAATGCCACTGTCATTTAATTGGGTTTTTTTAATCCTGCAGAGGGAGGCCTGTTGATTCTAGAGGGGGCAGGAGAGACTCTTTTGGGATACCCTGCAGCCAGCTTCATACAACCCAGCCAATCTCTTTCCAACAGTGAGGAAATCCACTATTCGGAATACAGCAATTTTCCACATGAGAAATCAGTAATGAGCTAACAAAATGTAGGCTCCACCTCTGCATTTACTCCCTAAGAAGAAAGCCTGGTGGCAGTCAAGAAGATCTTGCTCTTTGTAATTGTAGGTTTTTGCCTGTCTTCAGAGAATTGGAAAAGAATGAGACTCCCTGTTAACAATGTAAAGACTAATCCAAAATTCAAACCAATTTTGATAAATCAGTCATTGTCTTAATGAACAGCCAGCAATAAACTTTAGTCATATGCAATTCTCCTTCTCAGGAGAGACACATCTTCCACCTGTGCTCCTATTGTCTCTTCGTCCATGGGGGATTCTGTTGACACTGAGTATGTACCCATCTTGAGTGGTGACTTCGTACTCCTCACTGGGGTAGCCATTGTAGGTGATGATTTCACTCTGCCCAGTAAAAATATGAGCGTTAGCTAAACATCTTCTCTAAAGGTTATCGAAAGGAACTAGAAAAAAGCAACTAGTGTGTGCTTTTTGGGGCAAATTATCTGAAATCTGTAGCCCCAGGTAACTGTAAAATTAATTTACTGCATAAAGTCTTGATAGAAAAATAAGTAGACTATTAGAAAATGTCTGCTAGTGTAAATTTTTGGGGGGGTTGGAGATAATATCTAGCATTGACCCACTCTTCTGACAAAACTATATTCTCAAGTCATTTGTCTTTTTTTTTTAAAGTATACATATATATATTTGATTGAAGTATAGTTGATTTACAAAGTTGTGTTAGTTTCTGGTGTATAGCAAAGTAATTCAGTTTTATATATATATATACACACACATATATGTATTATATATATTCTTTTTCATATTCTTTCCATTATGGTTTATTACAGGATATTGAATATAGTTCCCTGCGCTAGACAATAGAACCTTGTTGTTTATCCATTCTATATGTAATAGTTTGCATCTGCTAGTCCCAAACCCTCCCCTGCCCCACCCCCCAGCAACCACAAGTCTGTTCTCTACGTCTGTGAGTTTGTTTCTGTTTTGTAGATAAGTTCATTTGTGTCATATTTTAGATTCCACATATAAGTGACATCATATGGTATTTGTCCTTCTCTTTCTGACTTACTTCACTTAGTATGATAATCTCTATGTCCATCAATGTAGCTGCAAATGACATTATTTTATTCTTTTTTATGGCTGAGTAGAATTCCATTGTGTGTGTGTGTGTGTGTGTGTGTGTATACCACTTTTTTTAAACTTTTTGTTTTATATTGGAGTACAGTTGATTAACAATATTGTGTTCATTTCAGGTATAGGACAAAGTGATTAAGTTATACATATATATGTGTCAACTGTCTTTTGAGACCCCTCTTGGTTTAAAGATAATAAAACCATAGTCCAGTAGAGGGCAGTCCTATATATCATCCAGAGGGCTTAAAATAGAAATTCTTAATATTCTTAAAAATGTAAATTCAAAAGAGGAAGTTATCTATAAAAAATATAATTCTGCTTTATATTGCTAGAAAGTATTACTTATTCAGCCAAAAAAGAAGATCTACCTAGCTTAACTCTTGGAGAACTGTTAAAAATCACCCATGTTTTATGTTTTCTTTTCAGAGATTTTTCTGCCATACAGGAGCTTTAATATCTCACAATCAATTAATCTGCTTTATTTGATGGTCTTGGGGATTTTCCATCACTTACAATATTCATCCACACTTCAGGATTTGCTTCTTTCTCCAAATTAAAGAATCCGCCAGCATTTAAAGTTCCACAAATCAAATAGGTTGTTGTTAGAAACAGCCACATCACGCGAATGCCTGGCGTAAAACATTTAATAACCACAGATTAATGTCATATGTCAAAGTAGATTCACGAAATTAAAATAGAGAAAGCTGAGACAGCGTGGAAGGGAGCAAATACAGTGAGCTAACTCCGAGCACTATTCATCTATTTTTTTCACATAGAAATTGCCCTGACATAGTCCACTTCCAGAAATGAAATGAATTCAATCTAGTATGAAGCCTTCTTTTTTGTTTTATTTTAATCCAAGCTTTTCAATTAATTTAAATCTTTGCTCACCTGTGAGTTGTCAGAACACATGAAGATTCAGAGGACAAGTTTCCATACCATGGCAAAGCTAAAAGTGGAGTTATCCTCTAGTCTCATCCAGCAACCCACCAAAAAAACAAGAGCCATGAACAAGGAAGCTTCAGACAGGCTTATGATCAGTTTTAAGTGATGTGATTATTTTTCTTGTGGACACCCAAAGGCAAATTTGGCACATTTAAATGTGCAGTGTCTCCTCCTTGGCATGGCTTAAAAGCATGTCTCCTCAAACCAGCCTGACCATAATCGCCAGGCAGATTACTCATCATAGGGGAGTTGCAGTCCAATGGCCTGAGTTCGAAGTCCAGCCTCACCACGAACAAGATTTCTGACCTTGGGTAAGTTATTCAGTAGCTTTGTCTCCTGGTTTTCTCACTGGTAGCATTAGGATAATAATGTAACTTACCTTATAGGGCTGTAGGGAGGATTAAGTGACACACAAAGCACTAAGCCCAGTGTGAGCTTTCACTATTTTTTTAAAATCTAAGAACGAACAAGAGAATAACATCAGAGAGGCTTTACTGTAACAAATTAATGACAGACTTCTAGAAATTCAGAATTTACTTTTGAAGTTAAATAGCTTTCGATAAATTTGCTATCTGGATGAAGACGATTTTACTTTTGTAAATGTTATATAATTAAAAACATTTAGAAACTAATAACTATTGAGGGCTTAGCTTGTGTCAGACACTATTCTAAATGCTTCACATTGTGTTATTTAAACCTCAGAGAAATGCCATAAAGCAGCTACTGTTATCATTCTCATTTTTGTCAATGAAATTAACAATGGCTTAGAGAGATGAAAGATCTGCCCAAGGTTACAGAACAGAGAGGTGACAGAACTAGGACAGGAACAAAGGCAGCCTCAGCACAGAGCCCTTACACCTGGCTACCACTCCCAACCTCTCTCCCGATTGTGATAAATTTTGATCTTACCTAGTTATGTGAGCTTCCCTTATTCCTGAGGACTCTTAGTGGTGAAGAACTTCTGAACTTTTGCATGTGACAAAATGAAGAATGAGATACGATTGCAGTTAGAAACCAGAGACATGAGAGACAGGAAGCCCGTGGAAGTGAAGAAACCCTGGACAGTGACACACGCCCAGGGACAAATAACCAGTTTGACTGAATCCTCCACGTTTCCACTGAGCGTCTGTCACCGTTGGGAGGGTTCAGCCACATTTTCAAAACAAGGTGTCAAAAGTGGAAGTATGTACTCAGTATCCTAAGACAAAATCAGACTTAACAATATCTATCTTCTCAACACCAGAGTTCATGATGAGAGTCAACTGAAGCAATGTTTGTGAAACTACTGATGTCAACCATGTAATGTGCAGAAAGTGATTGATTATAACTCCGTTGAGAAGTTGAGGCCAGCCTGACTCACTTTTGAGGCCAAAAAGGGTTTGGAACTAGCAGAGGAAACAAAATCCTTAGGCCAAAGGGATTCGACCTGCTGTTAACTTTGGCATACAGACCTGAGGAGAATGAAGACATTTTAGCTCTAAATGTTGCCAACAAATTCTGGCTCCCTGTGCACTCATGCCAAATAGAAATATGGAGACAGAGATTTGGAGGATAAGAAATAGAGAGGCTTTTTATTTTCCTTGCCAGGCAAAGGGAAGACACAGTAGGCTAGCACCTCAAGAACTGTGCCCCCCTTTCCTGAGGAATTACAGGGATTCTTACAGGGAAGTTTTCAGTCCGAAGTGAGTGATAAGGATCAAAATGGTGAACGTCTAGCAGTCTTCTTCTTGCATTATTTCAAAACAGTCACTGCTGGAGTCGGGCAACCCAGTAGTTGGGTCCCGTAGTCTCTGGGTTAACAGTCTGCGACCTCCTTTCTGAAATGCAAACAGCTACAAGGGGTGATTTGCTACAAGAGATTACAGGGGGAGCAAATACCAGGGGCAGAATGTAAATTGCCTAAATTACACAGGATTAGAGGTGACAGGTTAGCTTTGTGAAGGACAAATCTAACTACAGACGCTACAGATTAGTAACAGGTAAAACTAGGATTGATTAACTCAGGCCAGTTTATGTTTCTTCTCTAGCCTGTTCACTGGTCCCTTTATTTTCCTTGTTCTCAGGAGAGGGAAAACTTCATTTCTATTTTTTGCTGCAACATAAACTCCACCAGAAATACTGGATAATGGAGGCAGAAATGCCACCATTTTCTCCTTCACAATTTTTTTGCGGTACGCGGGCTTCTCACTGTTGTGGCCTCTCCCATTGCGGAGCACAGGCTCCAGACGCGCAGGCTCAGCGGCCATGGCCCACGGACCCAGCCGCTCTGCGGCGTGTGGGACCCTCCTGGACCGGGGCACGACCCCGCATCCCCTTCATCGGCAGGCGGACTCTCAACCACTGCGCCACCAGGGAAAGCCCTCTACTTCGCTTTTTATGCCGGTAAAGCCCAAGGAGTAACTGCATCTCTTTCATCTCCCAGTGGGAAGAAGGGTCAGTTGCTACCCAGCATGAAGAAGTTTCAGTTCTATTAGTCTGGACTCAACCCCTTTCAAAAACAAACATTCATATTCGTCCAAATCCTAAGATCGGTTCCAGTTGAGCCAATTAAACAAATATGGAGTGAAAGGAAGCCCTCAGCTTGCTGGAATAGGTGGAAAGCTTGGGTACCAGTCCAAACTCATTCCGTCTTTTTGATAAAAGACGAACCACGCTTTGCCCTGAATGACAATGCGCAAAGGTATGTGTCAATGGCAGAGGGGTGTGGACTTGCCTGGATCCTCTCATGGGTGAGGACTTTAAAAACAATCCCTTCCAAGAGAATTTCAGTGGACTCTTTGGAGAGTTCTAGGAAGCACAATGTTAAGATTATTGATGTTGCTTTGTTGAAATGACTTTATGTGGAAATAGAATGACTATAGTTAAACTTCTCAGGGCTTTATGGACTGTAGACTAGCTTAAAACTCAGAAGAATTTCTACACCATTGCCTTCTCATAGTCTTACTCAACTTTGAGGTTTATCTAAATAATCTGGAGAATTCTTTCAATCTGTTTTCTCGTACAGACACAAAATTGTCTCAAATAAACGAAGCTAGTCTTTTCCAAATGCTTTCGTCATTCTTCTTATGTAACCTTGCTATTTGAATAAGTATTCAATATGTTGAAATGAATTAAAACAAAAGACGTTGAAACTTCTTCCTTGGTGCTGCGAAATGTAAAATGATAACTCCTATTCTCTAGAGGGTCAAATTTTCCCTGCTTTTTTTTCTTTTTCATAAAACTGGATGATCTTAGAACTGGAAAGGGATCTTGAGCAAAATGTAGATTAAGGGACAACCTTTCAGAAGGCCTGTGGTATTTCTGGTATCTTGACCCAAGGATCATATCACAAATTGTTAATGGTGGCTGCCCAGTTCATTATCAAGATGGCTGAAAATAGACTGTTGAACATAAATCTTTGAACTTGGTGTCTTATTTATGAAAACGATTGTTATTTTCTTTCCAATGCTCTAATTCAAAATACATCTGCTATTACAATGTCTCATTTTTTTGTTTAATAGTTTGCTTCTTTCTCCCCAAAGACTGCTTTTCCTTAACACATGACTTTGTATTAAAAGGGGCATAATTTCCCCTTGAAAACAATGTAAAGTTAAAAAGATTAGGCTATAACCAACAAAATAGAAACTAAGGAGAATTTTGGAAAAGAAATAATTTAAAATCTTACACCTTTGAGACAAATTTTGCCCTGAGTAAAATACCTTGCATGAACAGGAACATGGAACTTGTCACTTGCCCACTAGATAATTTATCTAATCCACTATGCATCCTAAAATTCAGACAGGGCTCAAGAAAGCCATAAATGGTGTGTGTGTGTGTGTGTGTGTGTGTGTGTGTGTGTGTGTGTGTGTGTAAAATGATAGATTAGCACACTTTGGCTTTAGAAAAGGCACTTTAAATTACATTTAAAAATTTTGTTTACTCATAAAGCAAGGTTGGCAGTGTTTATGATATCTATAAGAAATGATGTTTGTTTTTCAGATTACCTACTAGAGTAGAACATGTTCTCTTCAGGGTTGGTGTCAATGAATCCCCATTTCAGCTCCACTTTATTACACCCGCCTTCAAACACAGTATGGCTATGACAAAGAGGCACAGAGAGAAATGACAAAGTTCTATCTGTCATAAATGACTGAAATATTAAGGTTTTTGAAAAGAGGCCGTAATAAGCTAATCCAGCATACACCCATCACAATCCCAAATGCTCAAAGGAAAGATCACTTACATTTAAAGAGAAGTTAATACCAAAAGCCAAAAGTTCAGGAGGTTGTCTTTAAGGACATCTAGGTCCTGGAGTGGCAGGATCAGAACTTAATTGGTGGCCAAGGTCAAAGCTTGTGAGAATGGAGAGGAAGGGTCCTATGACTGAATAGAAGGAAATTTATACCATCCATTCCTCCAAGGAGGTTTAACTGCTTAACTGCTTACTTAATGTGCAGAGTTTATGTATGGTATGCTCTACAGCTCATTTTGTATTTGAATTCCTGTAGGAGGTATATTCAAATAGAGATTTTCTTTTTAAACACACACAGAATGCTTACCGAAAATTCCAATTGAATCTAGTTTTAGATATATTAATAGTTTCATCAATTTATGTAGGTAAATAAATGATGATTAGAGTATGTAAAAAGGTAACACTGGCTATTTTGATATATGCTCCTGTTTCTTTCCTGAATTTTTATTTGGTTAAATTACAGTTAAATTACCTCAAATCTCCCCAGCACTGCTGAAAAATGGGTAAATGGCTTTTAATATCATAGTATCTGTGTTTCATCATTTTCCTAATCACCATCAACATCAAAAATTTGCTGAGTAAATAAATGAATTAGTGGATAAATCTAGGCGTCCAGAGAATGTTGCTTAGTTACTGAGGAATATGATAAAGTTATTACTAACAATTCTTAATTATTTATTGAGTATTTACTTCATGTCAGATGTTTTACTTTGAGACACTGCCAGCTTGGCTGCAAACTCTACTAGGTCTCTTTCCTTTTAATTATGTTTCAAAGGACATTTTTCTTAACATCAATATATAGTAATTAATAGTAATTTAATATAAATATAGTAAATTTTATACAAGCTACATAATAAATTTTACAGTAAATTCATAGGAATGAACAATCTTGCTTCGTGCTAATCTGGAATAAATCCACTATTATTCATAAATTGCATTGCACACTAATACAATAACAGATTATTACTCAATAATAATTTTTCTGCTGTTCAGTCTCCAAATTATCCTTAAACTTGGTAAGTGCTGTGGCACAATCTGATATCTTTCACACAATCTATATTCTCTCATTTTCTCTATATATTTAGAAAAATTTTATAAATGCAGAATTATTTAAAATTTTCTACAAATAACCAGATTTCTTTGGGGATAATTACCTTTACTCTTTTCTCTCTACCAGTGCTGTTCAATAGAAATGTAATGTGAACTACAGATACAATTTAAAATTTCTTACAGCCACATTTTTTAAAGCATAAAGGACAGATGAAATCAAATTTTTATTTATAATTCATTTTATAAGTAAAATTTAATTCTATTTTTATTTCTTTTAAACCAATAGATCCAAAATATTATCATTTTAACATGTAATCAATATTATTATTAATGAGAGATTTTCCATTCTTTCTTTTGCACTAAGTCTTTGAAATCTGAATATTATGTTACAGTGATAGCACATCTCCATTAGTATTAACCACATTTCAAGTGCTAAACAGCCACATCTGACTAATGGCGTGTATTGGAGAGTGTAGCTGTGTGCTCTCAGCCTTATGCTGCTTTTTCTTTTTGTTGTTGAAATGTTTCTTCAACCACATTCTTTATTGTTTCATATAGTACTCATCCCAAATATATAACTTTGTATCATAGATTGACCTGAATTGAATATCTGCCTATCAAACTTCCTACTATTTGAACCATCAAACGTACCTTCTCAAGTGCTTGACCTCTGCTCTCCAAATGAGCTTTGAGTTCTTATTGTCCAGCAAAAAGACATATGCACAACTATTTAGCTATAGTCCTTTATCAAAAGCATGATATCCACCACTGTTCTTGAAGTCGCTAAACCTGGAAGGATGGCTTGTTACACTGACTCTATCCAATAACAAATACCAAACTATTATTTAAAAGTTTTTTTTTTGATGATTTAACGTTTCCTAATAGAGAAAATGTCACCAAAATAATTGTTATTTTTTAAAATCATTTACACGTTCGACAGCTTCCTGGATCTAATGCTTCTGACAGTGTTGATTGAATAAAGAGCAACAGATACATATGTGTATAAGTAACATAGCAGCTTACTTGAGAGATTTTGCTTTGAGACCATAGGTATCAACACAAATTGTCCCCAAAAGAGCGCTGATTCCTCAATATTGAACTATTTGTTCATGGTTAGTTCAATAGCCACATAATAGCCCAAGCTATCTTCATCACTAGCTGGACCACTGCAACCTTCCAACTAGATTCCCCACAACCACCTCATTCATTCTCCATATTGTACCTATTGTCATCATTTTATTTTATTTTATATATATATTTTTTTAATTAATTAATTTATTTATTTTGGTTGCATTGGGTCTTTGGTGCTGTGCACAGGCTTTCTCTGGTTGTGGCGAGCAGGGGCTACTCTTCGTTGCTGTGTGCGGGCTTCTTGTTGCAGTGGCTTCTCTTGTTGCGGAGCATGGGCTCTAGGCGCACGGGCTTCAGTAGTTGCAGCACGTGGGCTCAGTAGTTGTGGCTCGCGGGCTCTAGAGCACAGGCTCAGTAGTTGTGGCGCACGGTCTTAGTTGCTCCGCGGCATGTGGGATCTTCCCGGACCAGGGCTCGAACCCTTGTCCCCTGCATTGGCAGGCGGATTCTTAACCACGGCGCCACCAGGGAAGCCCTGTCATCATTTTAAATCACAGATCTGATTCTGTTTTAAGCGCTTTTGAGATTAAAATTCTTTAATGGCTTAACATTCAAAATTCTGTGAGTGGCTAGGAAGGTGTAAAACTAGGCTCTACCTCTTCAAACTCATCTCGTCCCATTTCCAACCTGGCTCCCTGTGCTTCTTTAGTTTCCTTTGGTAAATCTAGCTCCTTGCCACCTGAGCTAGTCCCCTGCCTGTAGTCCCATGTGGCAGATTTTACAGATCTCAGCCAAAATTTCATTTCCTCAAAGAATAATTCCCTGTCCCCCTTGATGAGAGTGGTCTTCTTATTGGTGGATTCATTACAATTATAATTAAAGATTTCATTATGTGAATAAGCAGCTGTAGAATATCTGCCTTTTTCATTAGTCTGTAAGTTCCACTTGGGAAGGAACAGTGTCTACCTTATTACTCTTCATGTTCTGAATGCCTAGCTACTTCATAATAAATACTCACAACATTATAGCATAAAGATTAAGAGCTTGGCATCTAAAGTCAAGATTCCAGAATTAGAGAATGATATTTTGGGGCAAGTGGCCCAATATCTCCAAACTTCAATTCCTTAATCTATACAGTAGGGATAAGAAAGGTACCATTTTATAAAGCTATTGTTAAGATTAAATAAGATAATTCGTGTAAAGTGCTTACACTGTTATTTCCTTATGGAAAAAGGCTCAGTGTACTTGAATGATTGTGTAGGTGATGCTTTTTGTTAAACCACATACTTCCTCTGTGTTTTATTCCCTTGCACAAGCAAGTAACATTTTTATACTAGAACTTCCCACGTGTTTTATTAAAGGGAAAGAATGAACTATTTTGGCAAAAAAAATTGATATAGTTCTCGTAACAATTATAGTTTTAAATGTAAATTATAAAGACATGCTTTGGTTTATGCTTTGCAGCTTCCTGTAAGCTTCAGTTATATGACTCAGCATGTGTAAGTGCAACTTATTTCTAGGACACTGACAAGGTCAAGTGTTGGGATTGGCCAGTCTGGTCTGCCATAGTCACCGAAGAGGTGCCTCCCTGTGAAGCCCTTTGGTGGCCTGCCAGCCAGCATTCCCCTGTCAAGGCTCAGATCTTATTTAATACCCTCCCCCTCACTTCTACAGCCCCTTTATTTATGTATGCTAGGAAAATTTTGAGAAATGAGTCTTAGCTAAATACATATTAATTACATGTCTTAAAAGTATTCCAGTTTCCATAGGACCCGATCAAGTGTCTGGAGGACAAAGATGGCATTCCCAGCCACTCAACAACTATTTTTTGATCACATCATTGGATAAAATATTAGAGGTTATTTAACTGATTGTGTGAATAAATGGAGAATAATTGTCTAACAAATACTAATATTCTGGCAATACTGCATTGTGAGAAGTAGTATAGCATCATGGTTAATTAACAGCACTGGCCCCTATAGTGATGCAGCTTTGGAGTTATTCCCCCCCCCAAAAAAAGTGGGTCTACCACTTCAGGAAGTTATTAACTTTTCAAAGATTCAGTCTCTTACGTGTAAAATGGAGGCCACATGGAGTTCATCTTCAGGACTATTAGGAGAATCCAACAAGATAATGTATAGAAAGCACGTAGTATAATGCCTGGCAAATGTTAAGTGTTTCAAAATAATAGGTAGAGATGATTTCTATTTTTAATGTTATTCAGATAAATATATCAAAATCTCAAGAGGGCAAGAAAATAGGACTTATGATTAAATATGACTTTGCATATGTCATTTAATGTCTTGGAATACTTAATTCCTATGTAAATTAAGTTACTATTTTTCCGTATGGGAATTTGTTCATGAATAAAATTTCAAGCAGTTATCTTTATATAGCATTTTATAAAAATATTCATTAACCTCTTTATATGTAACTGGCATTATGTTAAATCTTTTTAATGCATTATCCCATAACAACTCAATAATAAAGGTACTAACATTATCTCCATTTCACAGATAGGAAAATTTGGATTAGAGTGATTAATTAACTTGTCTATGGATATAAAGATAATAATGGAGCTAGGAGCCAAACTTAAACAGTGTGACTTCAAGGCCCATGTGCCGGGCTATGCAAATATGATTCATGTACATCTTTGGTCTCCATGACAGAAGATGGGGTAGGCAGAAAAGAGTGTCACCATTTTGTAGAAAAGGAAATTGCTGGAATCAGTGATAAATGATTTTTTCGGGGTCACATGGCTAATCAGTTGTGGAACTAGATCTGGAACTTCCAATGGCTAATGCTAACATGAGCATTTATACATAGCCATTCCTTGTTACCTCTCAAAAATAAAAAGGAAGGTAATTATAGCTGTGAAAGCACTTTGAATAGAACATGAAGTGGTTCAGAAATGAGAGTGATTTTTGTTATGATTATCTTTATAACTATTGGTATTATCCATGATGTCCTTTAAAGGAAGGGCTAACAGAACTAGTTCATTTCACTAAGTCAAATGTATCCATCTAACACCATATTGGTGTGCAGGACGCATTGGTTGGAACCAACGCTGAAAGGACTAGATCTGGAGGATGGAACTTAAAAAGTGTGAAATGTTCAGCCTCATGGAGGAAATCTCAGGTCTGAAGACAAAGGAAAGGCCTTTTCTTACAAAGAATAGTGACTTTCCAAAATTTCTGATTCTACTAAATATAGAAAGGAGGATTGTTATGCTGAGGGTTGGGTAATTCTCCAGTGTTGCAGGACGGGCTTCATTGATATGAATTACATTGGGTAGGGTCAAATGCATGACTCTGCTCCTTAAAGTGTTGTGACTATGGAAAAGCTATAACAACACATCTATCAACAGATTGTCAAATAAATAGCAACCAGGCTGCCAGACCTGGCCTTGCTCTGGGCCAACCTGGTTTTGACTCAACTTGGGTAGCCTGTTTCACATACTCACCCACATTCCTCTTCTGTCCTGACATTACCCATCTCATACCCTGTCCCTGTTTCTGGTTCAACCACTCCTTTCTGTTGCTCTGGTGATTTTGCTTTAGTGTCCCTGTTTACTATAAAAATGTATTAAATTCTGGCCTTACCCACTGTACAGAGCCTCAGAGATTCTCTAACAAGCAGGACCTTGCCCAACCAGGAAAATCTACGTTGGGTTTGCTCATCTATATCTTTAGGGGGAACAAAACAAAGAAGCAACAAGAGTTAGAATTTGGATTCAGGTAACTCTGGGCTCAAGATCCAGATTTGATTCTAATTCTTAAATATTTGACCTTAGCTAGTATTTAAGTCTTCTGAGCATCAGTGGTATTCCTTAAAATAAGATAAACATGGTACCTGTATCACAGAGGTGTGGGCAGAAATAGATGGCTTTGGCCTTGCCTTTGATAAATGCTAAACAAGTTAACCAGTGCCAAATAATGTTAGTTATTTTTATTACATTTCTTTTGGGTTGAAATTCCCCAGCATATTTTCAACTCAATATAAATTTAAAGGGTAAGAACCATGTTTTCCTTGTTTCATCAGATATCTCCAGCCTCTAACACACAAAAGGTGCAGAGTAAATTTTTTTATATTAACGACTGGTAAGGATTACAAAGACACCCTATCACCAAGGAGACTGTGACTCCCCAAGTCCTGTGCAAAGTGGGCTTATAGTGGAACTGAAAAATGGTTCCATGTTAAAGTGTTCTCCCCTCTAGAAGCTGCTAGTTCAGATTCCTGAACATGAAATACAAAATCAAAGTAAAAGTATTAAATTGATATGATTGGTGAGAATGATGGTGATGTACCTTGAGACTCCTACTGAAAATAAACTATAAATTAAGATAGAATATTTTTAAGATGTAGGAATAAAAACAAGAAAACCCTACCTGATTAAGAAATACAATGTTGTAGGGGGGAGTGACCCAGATAGCAGAGTAGGAAGACCCTGAGCTCTACTCTTCCCACGGGTACACCAAAATACAACTATTTATAGAACAACTGTCAATGATAATGACCTGAAAACTACCAGAAAATATTTTCCACAAATAAAGATATAAAAAAGGAACAAGACAGAAAGGAGGGGTGAAGATGCAGTATAGTCAAGGCCTGCACCCCTGGGTAGAGGACCCACTTAAAAATATATTAAGAGGGTAAATCTCACGTTGTGTCATTACTACAATAATAAGAAAGAAAGAAAGAAAGAAAGAAAGAAAGAAAGAAAAAGAAAGAAAGAGAAATAAGAAAGAAAGAGAAATAAAGGAAGGAAGAAAGAAAGAAATGCAAAATTGACTCTTAGACAAAACACTGAGAGAATGGAGCATTAGCGATCTGCAAAACAAGAAGTATTCAAGGAAGTTCATCATGACAAGAGAAATAAGACACAGGGAAATAATGTAAATAAGAAGCTGGGTTTCTCAAGCTTCTAACCAGAGGTACAATAATAATAATGATATTAATAATAATTTATTATTAATAATAATTGTAGTAGTTTATTACCATCGTGGATAACAAATTACCACAAATTTAGTGGTTTAAAACAACATATATTTATTATCTCACTTTCCATGGGTCAGTAGTCCAAGCATGGCATAGCTAGGTCCTCTGTTCAGGGTCTCACCAGGCTGCAATCCAGGTGTTAGACAGGCTGCTCTCTCAACTGGAGGCTTTACTAGGAAAGAATGGGCTTCCAAGCTCATCCAGGTTTTAGGCAGAATTAATTTTCTCATAGGTGTATGACTGAGAGTCCCAATGTTTTGCAGGTTATCAGCTGGAGGCCACCTGCAGATCCTAGAAGTCACACACTGTTCCTTCTCATGTGGGTTTCCTCAACATATCTGTTTGCCTTTTCAAGCCAACAAGGAGAATCTCTTGCTCCAGTCTGCTAAGATGGATTCTTACATAATAAAATGTAATCAGTGGGTGACATCCCATCACCTTTGCCAATTCTCTTGTCTAGAAGCAAGTCTCAGGTCCCTCCCACACTCAAGGGGAGAGGATTACACAAATTCATGGACACTGGGAGGTGAAAATTATTGGAGGGGTCACCTTAGGGTCTGTGCTCCACATTCTTATGACAAAAACCCGCTTCCTTAGGGAAAGGAAAATGTATTTAATTTTGCAAACATTCCTCCATCAATCTAATTAGGTCTTGGTAAACTTCATAGGGTGCATCCTGTCCAAGGTAAAAATCCACATGATTGTAGTGTGGAATCAACTTGAAATAGATAAGCCTGGTAATTTTAGGAAGTAAATTCTCAACATCTTTGAGATCAGCCACAGGGTCCTGTCCACCGCTCCACACTGCTGTTGGAACTTCCATCTTAGAAACGTTGTATAGGGGAGGTGTACGCTAAATAAAATTGAAGAGAGAGAAAAATAGTTTTCACAGAAAACCACACTATAGAAGTAACGTTAACTGTCAGTTGTTAAGCAAGTTCTTCAAATGCTAAAAATGTGCAATTAGTACATACTTAATGATATATAAACATTAACATGTTAAAAATATTTGAAAGTACTTTTGTGCAATAATATGAGTTGTGGATTAAAAAAAGACAACCATTATATTCCCGATTTTCACTTTTGGGAAAAAAGAAAAGGATCCCAGAGTAAGAGAGGCTCTCATTTCTATGGGGGAACCATCTTTCTAGTAGCACTTGGGTTGAGAGTGTATCCATTTCAAACAAATATTGGATAGAATAAATATAAATACCCCTTCTTATATGCAGAAATCGGGGCTCAGTGGACTTAGTAACACTTGAGAAGACTCTTTAGGGGGCATTGAGACTAATGTACAAAAAAGACGTTTGAAAATAATGTTTAAGAGGAGCCAGCCCATTACAGAGAAATAGAGTGGCTATGATGCTAATCCCCTGGCAATTTTCCCTTCTTTCTGGTAACACAACCTTTCTTGTGCTGATTCAACAAATCCCAAAACCCCAGTTCCAGAGTGGTCCAGGGTTATCAGTCCTGGTCAATTAGTCCTTCATTCTTCTGGCCGCAGTATAATTGTACGAGCAATGGGCACATTACTAAAATTGGGTCAGAGTTCCCTCGGGAACTCTTTACCAGAGCTATTGAGAAAATATTGCCATTTTCTTTGAGTTTGCAGTTAAAAAAAGCTTCATGAGCTAGGTACACACCATTACCATTGTACTACTATCTTGGAAATAGCCTAAGAATGGAAACAGCATATGCAAGCAGAACTGAAAGAGACTGAGAGGGAGAGAGAAAGAGAGAGCCTGAGAATGGTATATAAGTTCCTGGCTATTGTGTGTTTACCACTATACCTTTTATTTCAGTAAAACTAAAACATTTTTTAAAAATATAAAATAAAGTTGATTTCTGCTACTTACAATGGAAAGAGTTGCATATTCTATGGACTAAATTGTGTTCCCCTCAAATTCACATGTTGAAACCCTAACCCCAAGGTGATTGTATTTGGAGGCAAGGCTTTTAGGAAGTAATTAAGGTTAAATGAGGCCATAAGGTTTGGGTCCCAATCCAATAGGATTTGTGGCCTTATAAGAAGAGGAAGAGAGGGAGATTAATGTCTCTCTCTCTCGTCAACCACATAGAGGAAAGGCTATGTGGATACACATGAGGAAGGTGGCTTTCTGCAGTCCAGGAAGAGAGCCCTCACTAGGACCTGACTGTGCTGGCACATTGATCTCAGACTTCCAGCTTCCAGAACTCTTAGAAATACATTTCTGTGGTTTAAGCCACTCAGTCTATGGGATTTTTTATGGTAGCCCAAGGAGATTAATACACCATAGTTAATTTTGGCAGCAAGACTAGGAAGAAAAGGTAACATGGACCAGGTTATAAATCCTTAGGAAACAGTAACATTGGCCAGGGAAAGGTTTCTAAGAGGACTAGAAATGTGCCTGGGGGAGACCCCTGACTCGGTGATTCTGCACCTTGAGTTCTCCTAGTAGAGAGATATGAGGCAGAGCGCATTGGTATAGTCATTCCACATTTCACTGTCACTGGATGGGTCTTTGCATTACCAAATATATCAAATATAATTCCCCTACCCTGTAATACTGGGAGGCCTTGGACCTGGGCTTAGGAGCAAGTGGTAAATGGGAATGTGTAGCTATGAGAAGGCAATGTGAATGGCAAAGAAGGAAATGAGTGCAGATTAGCACTGACCAGTAGTGCACTCGAGGGAAGGGTGAACTCAGAAAAGCCTGGTGCAAGGCCTCAATGCAAAAGTGCAACTGATGAAAGAAGAGGCATGCTCTTCCTGACTTGACAGTTTTCTCAGCAGAATAATACAAAGCATAAATATTCAAATGCAAGGATGGAGAGACATAAAGAATAGAAAAACAACACAGCACAGAGTGGCAAAAATATTTGCAAGTTTTAAGGCACAAGTGGGTCTCAGGGGCCTCTGAAATGAGAATACATTTACTGCAATAATTTAATACCCTGCTAAGAATGAATGGGGGAGCCCAGAAGATGGCAAAGCAAAAATGAACATCAAGATCAAGATCCAAATGATATATGGTGGCCTTTGGCCAAGAAATAATTTTTTTACTTTCTTAGTTTTACAGGATTGGTGATTGTATTGGTAATCACACCTGCCTAATTTATGGGGCTCTTACTTACAGTTGTGACAAAGGTTACTGATGTTTAAAACTTGTATATTGTTCACCCTCAGTCTGTTTTAGGTTTTCTTTTTTTCCCCCAAAGTTCCAAGCAAAAGATTCATATTTGAACCTGAATGGCCATGTATTTTGATAGAATCTGCAAGCACAGTGATGAAGTTAATACTTGTGATTCAACTCTCATTCAAATAGGTATTTGAGTCTTATAGGGTAAGGCCATCATCTAAAAAGCTTTTCTTAAAGCAACTATGTACTCTTGCTAGGACAAGGAATTGGTTAATTACAAGAGTAAATAGTACTTTGACACAGTGTGTGAGTTTGTGTGTGTGGGCACACACCACCCCACACACATATAACTATAGCAGTTTAGGAGAAAAATCAGATTTTTCACACTAGTTGAAATTATGCATTTTCACTATTGTAGTTATTATGGTGGCACTGAAATTGATTTTTTAAAAGTTTCCAAATTTCCGTCCATATCCTTGATTTGAAAAACCCATGTATCTTTGATGACTATTTGTTTAATTTAAGCTCAGTCTATCAGCAAGAGGCCAAAGCCATCATTGGATTTCCTTACATACTGAAAAAAAAATAATAATAATAATAACAACAACACCTATTTGCTTTAATATAGAGTTTTTGCTCCAAAAGTCTTCATGTATAATGTCAAGAAATATTTTGACATATCATTATCTGGCAGATAGGACTGCTTCTCCTTAAAGGTGATATTCCTGTCTGGAATATCTCTAATAATTCATGTACTTTTAAAAAATGACTAGTAAATGACATCCCAAAGAATTATTAGGAAAATGTTAGTTCATTTTATGAGAGACAGTTAAGAAGCCAGAGAATATGCTTCAGAAACAAAATTATGTATCTTTAATTCTTTCTTTAAAACATGGTCTTAATTAAGTGCTGAGAATTTCTATTTTTTGAAAAGGAATAAGTGTAGTGGAAGAAGAACAGACTTTTGATCCACGAACTCCTGTGTCATATTCTGGTTCTTTATAAGCTAAATAATTTTGACAATTTACCTAAAACTCTCTGAGCTTCTAGAAAAATAGAGACAATAATATTTACCTTGGAAGGTCATTCTGAGGATCAAAAATAATGTTATGGCACATGGTAAGAACCCAATAAGCAACATCTGATCTATACAAAATATCTGGCATAGTGAATGGGGCCTAGTAGGTGCTTGATGAGTAGATACTATTTTTTAAATTCATTTGCAGTATGCAATTGTTTGATTATTGTTGATATTATACCTGGTGGAAGTGCCTCATGTTCTGATCAGGGTTTCCCCAATCAAAAGCTTGGAACTGACCAGAATTAATAGCCTATAATAAGATAAAAATAATAAACATGTTAAAATGATGCAAGAAAACAACATACATTTAAAGACAGTTAACAAAAAATTTATAAAATGGTTTGACATAATGTCCCACTCTTTAGCACATGAGCTAAAAGTCAATAAAGTTTAATAAGTCAAATAATAAAAATGATAAAAATTGATACTAATTCACGGAACTGACTTACAATCCTTTCTTCCCCTCTATACTTTTCCAACAAAAATCCTCAAGCAGTGATGGCTTTAAATATTACAATGTTGTATACATAGAAAATGTTTGAAAGATGCTAAATTGAATGATTCTTGAATATCCTGGCTTCAGGAATTTATATATATTTTAAAAAGGCACCAACTATACATTTCCTACATTAAAAAATGACTGCTATTATTATTTAAAAACTTTATGCCGTATCATCCTTGTCAGATGGTCTAGGATATTATGATTATATTCCTTATTCTTAAACATTTTTGTTACTTTTGAAAGGAATGTTCACTCAAAGAACACCCTCAGGGCTTTCTGAGGTATAGCCTCTGTCTGTCTGTCTCCTGTCTGTAGAGCCAAGCAGCCTGCCATGTTGTCAGTAATTTGGCCATGGACTGAGTGTCTGAGACAGCGTATGTAACCTGTTTTCATTTTAAATTTTAGACTTCAGATATTAGAGTAGAAGCATTAATACTTCTAGGGGATCCTTTTTCTGTTATTTGCTACCCATGTTGGATTGAGGAGACAGATAATTTTTACCTTTACCTCAAGCACTTCACTAAATTATTCTCAGACTACTCCAAGGATTTTTTTTTCCCCTTAACTTGAATCTCAGATTTTTTTTTCACATTGATTTCGTTCTGATTTTGTGTTTGAAATGGTTCCCATCGTGATTTATATTGACAGAGGCAGTAGTCTGCAGCTGTTGAAATTCTGTAGGTTTTCAGCAACGAGAGGCAATAGAGTGTACAGTTAGGAACTTGGGTTCTAGCATCAAACAGACCTTGTTTGAATCCAAGCTTAATGGATTATTAAGTCTGTGATCCAGGCAAGATATGTAACTTCTATAAACCTATTGTCTCATCTGTGCAATGGAAATGACAATAACATTCTTCTTATAGGGTTGTGAAGATTAAATATGGTAATGCATAAAAAGCATGTAGCACCTGGGAATGGTCAAGAAATCACTCTTTTTATTAATATTACTACCATCATCACTATCATCATCATCTGTGCCTTAGCTCTCTACATAACTTATGACCAAGTGTTTTATCTCCCCACGCCCAGTTATTTCTATTCTGAAGAGAACTTTCTGTCAAAGGAGAAGAGATATCTTTAAGAAGAGTCAGCTGTGAGGTGTGTAAGGGGTTGGTTATGACATCTGTAGAATGGGAAAATCAATGCCTTCATTGAAAGATTGTTATGAGAATTCATAAGAAAGAATGAGACAGAATTAAATCGTATATTTGGACAACAAGGACACATAGTAAGTGCTCAATAAATGTGAAATTGAAGTTGTATTTCCTGGAAAGGCATGCCTATCACAGTCTACCTGTCTCCTCACCAGTAGGAGGCTCTGTGTCCAGAATATCTTTCTTCCTGTAGGAACTTGAAGGCTTATCTTCTGGGGGTGGAACTCTTCAAAGAATTTCAGAAATCCTCAACTAGTATTTCAGACTATCTATAGCAGTGATTCTCAACTTTAAAGCATGGAACAAATTTATCAGGGTGTAGGTTAAAATTCAAATTCCTAGGGATCTCAGATCCCTATTAAATGTTTTAAAGTATTTAAAACTCAAAATGTGTAATTAAATATTAAAACTTCGGGAAGACCTTTCCCCCCATACACACACTCATACATACTTGGCTCAGAAAGCTATACCAACAGAATTTGACTTGCCAAATATTGAGTAATATAGTAACAAAAAAAAAACATAACCCTTAAACTGAGAGTAAAAACAGAAACAATCTATTTTAATCCCTCTCTAACATTTAATTTCCTCTGAATTAAGCAATATTTCCACACTCTGAAATTGCCCATATCCCAATTAGAGGATAAACAGATCTTTTTGGAATAGCCTGTATTATGTTATATAAAGCTCTTTTAGAGCTAATGATTTTGCAAAAGAGGAAACACAAGCTTTTCCTAAAAAAGGCAATTCAGAGTAATCTAAAGGTCAGAATTTAGTCAGAATACCTGGGAACCCAAACACCAGATACAGAGGACATGGAGAATAGACGGGAGTAAAGGAAATCAACATGAGTTGATGCTGATTCCAGAAACATCCACCTGAAACATCCACCTGACAATAGCAGAACCTGCAAAACCCTGCAGCGAGCTCTCTTGGGAGTGCTCCTCAGGGATCTTGCAGAGATATGTGCGTGTCATATCAGGAACAGGGAGCACGTACCTGGGCCCAGTGCAGCATATTCTGAACAGATGTTCCCGCAGGGCTTTGTGACAAATAAACATCTAAGCGACTCTGCAAAGTAAAAAGATTCTTACCTGAAGGCTAATCATATAATCACACCACAAGTAAATCTGAGTATTTTTTTCTCTCTCTTTCTCCCCTCTCTCTCTCAAGGAATAAACATGTACCATACCCTCTAAAGACATATTAACCAAAGAAGAAGCCCATCTTTAAGAACTTTTTTCTCCCTCATTTCCATACTTCTGTCCTGGGCAGTATCTTTGTAAAGCCCACAGAGGGCATCCTGCTGGTCAAAGACAAAAGGTAATGTACCTTTTCTTTCCAGCCTCACCTCAGACAGGTCTAAGAATATAGGCAGTCAAGAGATAAAATCCCCAGTGATCTTCTCCTTCACCCTGTGATAAGTCCTAAGGGACATTCCCAGAAAGTTGTTCATCATGAAAGATTGAGAACAGATCTGAATGTTTTATCATGCCTTCTTAAAAATTTGGTAAATGTTCTGCAGGACTCTTTGACAGTTTGTGGGACATAATCCATCCAGTATTTAAACCTCTATTAATGATTAGATTTCTTTTTGAATCAAAAAAATCTTAATTTTTAAATATTTCCAACAGCATTTTGTTTGCTTTAGTATACAAGAGAGTTATTTTCCACCAGAGTGAGTATCTGAAAGATCTTGGAGCTTTAAAAAATATAGCTACTTATGAGCTACCCAAACTTATGAAACAATACCAAAATCTCTAGGGTTGAGTTCTGGACATGTGTAATTTTTGAAAGCTCTACAAACTCTACTTATGTATCCCTGGTTATGCTCCACTAAAGTAAACATCCTTGCAGGCACAGTAATATTCTATAATCCAGTCCACAACAGCGAGAGAAAATGGGCAATCTGACTATATAAATGTACAATGAGGGCATCCGACGAATGTTCTAGGATGTCATTTTGTGAAGTCTTTCTTTAGCAAACTCTTAGGCCATGTTGAGAGGGTGTTTTTTGAAATTGTCTCTATTGATTTTGCTTAAAGGTCTTTTTACTTAGCTCTACACGGTACACTTCTATCTAAGTGAAAGGCAAGCATGGTTTCCCTAGTAAATCGAGAAAGTAAGAAAGTCATGTGAAAGGCAGTGGCTAAGGCGTGCTTTGCATAAACAGCCTTTTATAAATCTTGCTTGAAATCAAGGAAAATATTAATCACCACTAGCTACTGAGGGAGGCAAGGGTCTAGGCAGAAGTCTGTGAGACAGACGGAGACCAACTTCAACTTTGTCCCACCCCTGCTTTCAAACCTGTCTGCACTCTAGCTGGGGACAGTAGCTTCGTCTTTTTCTCCCTCCCACCCCTTCAGGTCAGTTAGAGGTAGCTAAGAAAGGAAAGGCTCTCAGTTAAGTTGGAAAGGACTTGATAAGAACCTCAACAATTATCCCTCTCAATATCACTTGAACAGTGAGTCTGTAGCTGTTATTGAAGAGCCATTCCTTTACCCCTTTGGATAAAAGACATAAGTCGTTCACAAAATGACTATGTCCAAATCACCTATGAAAGTAGAAAATTGGTTAAAAATTAGATGGCTGGGCTCACTCCCTGAAATTCTGCATCAGTAGGTCTGAGATAGGGCTCAGGCATAGCAAGATAAATTTCAAAACCATAGCCTAAGTGAAGGACTCTTTAATGGTGACACTTCGTCCAACAACAAGAATTGGTGAGAATTTTCAGCGGCAGAGACTTCTCAAATCCTCCTGTTAAAGCAGGTGGACTCTCAGCTTTGGTTGGAAGCCGTAAACATGCTAGCTACCTTCCAGGAGACAAAAAGGAGACTTTGAAATGTGGTTTCCATGCAATGTAGAATGAACTCTCCTTACCTCTGTGCAACAAAACAATTGCTTTCCTGGATCTGACTACTTACACGTACCATATTTAAGTTTTTTGGGTCAAATCCACTCCAAGTAAATAGAAAGTTGCTGCAAATATGATGAAATATCTTCTGGTTGCACACCTTGGTGGCGATGAATCGGTCAAAAAATATGTGAGGATAGAACATCTTGTCACCAAACAACATCTGCAAGATCGATTTAAGACACCATCAAGCTTTTCCCCAAGATCTTTTACTTGGAGTGTTTTTTGGGACTTCCCCTAAAAAACTAGTCCCCGTAGGAAATTGGTAAGCCTTTGGAGTCAGGGTTGCCTTGGTTTGATTCTAGACTCTGTCTCTTATACCTTAGGAAAGTATTTAATTTCTATTATTTAATAGAAATTAATTGAATAGAAATTAATTAAAATCTATTAAATAAATTTAATTTCTATTATCTTGAATTTCTTCAACTATAAAATAGAAAATTAATATGCACTAAGTAGAACTGCTGTGTAGATAATAGGTCACATTTAAAACGCACTAGTGCAGAGGGGAGTAGGCAAAATAGTGGAGTAGGGAGACCCTGAGTTCATTTCTACCCACAGGCACCCTAAAATCACATGCTGTGATCTCAACCACTACACTATACTGTCCTTGATAAACTAGGGGGCACCAGAGAGAAATTTAACCTACTAGATTAAACCAATCAATCAATCAAATCAGCTCTTGCTGTATCTGTGACTGAGGAATGACATGAGAGACAAGCCCCTAAGTTAAAAATGAAGGCAGCAGAGTGAGCACCCTGAACCCTGTTGGCAAAATTGTACATCATCAGTAAACCTACATGTGTACCTCGAGCATTCCTAGATGTTTGTAAAATGTTATTTGTCTCAAGCTGTCTTCTCTTGAAATCAATGGAAATAGGGCTAGTTTTAGTTACTACAGATTTAAACTTGGGGGAAAGTTGTCACATACCTTGATTACTTTTCTGGAAAGAGTTGTTAATTTTTTAATAGGAGTTTGGGTGTATTTCACAGTGGTGACTGGAGCCAATGCAAAAAATATCTTAATCCTTTTAGCCAGCTCTGGATTAGTAGAGAATGCTATGAAAGCTGAAAGGGAAGAAGATGCTAATTCATAGATTTAGAACAATTCTTAATTCACTTTAAATTATAGTAAAAGTAGTTATATTTAAAAACTAAAACAAAGAAACTCAGAGTAAGTACCATTTTTAGGGAAGGATTTTTCAATTTCTGAAGGTGGAACTGGCTAATTCGGAATAAAGTGAGTTTCCTGTCCCTGAAGGATGCAAATCTACTTATAGAGAATGTTGCAGAAAGGGTTCAAACATACAGTGTGGGGGGCTTCCCTGGTGGCGCAGTGGTTGAGAGTCCGCCTGCCGATGCAGGGGACACGGGTTCGTGCCCTGGTCTGGGAAGATCCCACATGCCGCGGAGCGGCTGGGCCCGTGAACCATGGCCGCTGACCTTGCGCGTCCAGAGCCTGTTGCTCCGCAACGGGAGAGGCCACAACAGTGAGAGGCCCGCGTATCGCAAAAAAAAAAAAAAAAAAAAAAAAAAAAACATACAGTGTGGGGCATGTCTAGGTAAACTCCAAGGGCCATTCTAGCTTGACGATAGTCTTTGGTATCAGACAAAACTGGGCTATAATTTTGGCTTCCCATTTGCTAGCTATGTGAAAACTTGGGCAACTTAACCTCCCCTGTATAAGTCTCAGTTTTCTCTATCTATAAATATGGAAAATAGAATCCTTATAGAATAATTCTTTTGAAGGTTAGATTATATATATATATATATACACACACACACACACTTTCTAATTGGCTTTATCACCATTAGAAAGGATTCCTAAGTTCAGCCATTTGTAAAATATGGATGACAATGCTCTCAAATAACTGGTGTAAATGCTGTTGGTATTGTCAAGGTCTCTAGCTGAACAGAGAACAGTGAATAGAATGGAGTGCCTTATGGCACTGCCAACGTAGCTCACCCACACACATCTAGCCTATCCCAGCACCCACTGGGAACTGACTAAAAGTTGCACTGGTTGTGACATATAATCACTGAGATTTGTAATTCTCTGCTTTTTTTTTAGTGTCCCTCACTAGACTGTGAGCTCTTTAAGGGAAAGATACATACCATACTTATTTATCTTTGGTTCCCCAGTATCTAACCTCGTGTCTGTCAAGTGTTGTTGGGTACACAAATGAATAGATAAATAATTGTTTCTCTTTCAGGCTTATCCATCAATCTCCAGATCTAGTCCTGGGGGGAAAATCCCTAAGTCATCCACACTTTATTTATTTGCTCTTCAGAAGCCAGCCAGACAAGATTGTTTCCCAGCTCAGAGTCCCCAAGCTAGAGACTGCACAGAGGGAAGAAATCCTGACCCCTTTCGTGAATATGAAGAAGATCCCCTGACACTCTCAGATCACACCTGCCCCAAACACACCAGTGGTGGTGCCTTGGGAGTGGCCCACATAGTAGAGTCGCTCCTGTCCAGTTTTCTCTATGATAAAATTGATTGTGGCTGGAAGGTCATATTTAGCCATCTCATCCAAACTGCCAAAGAAAAAGAACAACAACATTGGGAAAAAAAACCCATCTCATTTTTAGGCTTGCAATACTTAAACATATTCATTGCAGACCTAGATGTTTAGCTTTTGTTAAATGTAATACTGGAATCAATACGTGATATCATGCGTCTGTGCAACTTTTGAGGATATCACCTTGATTGCAAGAATAACTTTGTTAAGAAACTGAAATCAGAAAAATCTGACTTGCAAAAGCCTCCAGAGGCTTTTCACTTAATTCTATAGCAGATTTACCAAACTCCCTTGAAAAGAAAAGTTACCTGGAATGCTTATTTTAAAAACAGAATAAAACAAAGAGACTTGCAGACTTCAGCCCAGACAGACTGAATCAAAATGTCCAGGGAAGAGACCTGGTCATCTGCATATTTATCAAGCACTTCAGGTGCTTCTTTCCTGTATGTAGTTGGGAAAACACTCATCTAGGGAATCATGATGTTATTTGCAATTGTGCCATGACACAACTGCCCTGGAGTGTGGAATTAGGGAATGCAAATTGGCTTCCAGGAATGAGGCCAAGGAACAAACAGCTTTAGTGACCTTCAAGGAATGGTTCTTAGCTCCACTACAGGTGCCGTGTTTGCCTCTGTGACTCAGCTGGCCTAACTTCTAAGGAAGACAGCGTCCACAGGGGCTGCTGGCAACTCAGCTCCAGGGACAGATTTCAGCACCACCAGCCTATGGAGGGTCGAGTTCCTTTACTGCTCAGTGAATTGGAGTGTCCTCTATGCTAAAGGGCTTGGCTCATCTTGGCTTATCATGAATGTCTGTTTCCCAGGATTTTCAACCAGAACCTTGTTTCTGGTCCCATTTCTTGATCAGTTTCATTTTTCCTCTTTAGTAAGGGTACCAAGTAAATTTCTGGGGTGCACACTGACAATATGACGGTCCTGGAATTAACCTTTCTAAAGTTGACCTTTGCATCTTGATTTTTTTTTTCTTGCGTATATACTTTACATACACACACGCCAAGTGGAGTATTTAAAACAACTCTCGAAGCAATAATAAGCGCATTTCTTCAGAGCTTGTGAAGAAAACCTGCGTAGAAAAAGAAATGTCCATTTCCTTCTTGTAGATTCCATAGTGTGCATTTGGACGGAAAGGGAAAATTCAAAGAGCAGTCATCCATATAAATGAGCAACGTACACACTTTATTCATTGGTAGTAGTCCCCTTACCTGAAGGCCCAGTATTCTGGTGATGTGGTTGACAATTTCACGTGTCTTCTGGACCAGATGTTTCCCCGGCTGTTCCCCATCCATACATCATAACAAACATCTGCCAGAAGGAAAGCCAAGCTGTTGTTGGGCAGGTTACAAATCCAGTTACTGGCAGAGGCAATTAAGCCATGCTGCAGATACACAGCAGGCTTTGCAGCTGCAAAATACAAGTAACAGGAGTTTTTTATATGAACTTCCTTGGTGCTTACAAGAAAATTCTTTTTCCTGACTCCCTGCAATACAGAAGGAAAGTTAAGAGATGAAATTTGGCACCAGGCAAGCCGAGGTTCTAAGGTTTTGAACTACTTCTGAAGCTGGGCAAGTTATTTATCTTCTCTGTGTCTTGTTTTTCTCTTTGCAAAATCGGAATTATGTGCAGTGTATTGTATTGTTATACAGCTATTGGAGTCAGCTTGCCCTGATTTAAAATCTCTTCTGCTACATGTTAACCTCTTTGTGCCTTAGTTAACTTATTTTGTAATGGGGAATAATAAAAATTGCTATCTTATAGTGTAGTTATAAGAATTAAATTAGAATTAAAATACACAAAATTCTGTCCAGCACAATAAATATCTGCTCTACAATTACTCACATTAACGACATTTTATTTCTCAAAAGGCATCTGGTGACAAAACTAAGGTTTTTCCAAGATAATAACAAAGACAATAAAAGTGCCATTTATTGAATGTTTCCTGAATGCCTGGCATTATGCTAGTTAATTTGCATTGTCAGAAAGCAAAATGCAAGGTTTTAAGTGAAATTTACACAAGGTAAAATTGTTAATTTGACATAAAAATCCTACTCACAAGTAGAATTGGAACAATTTGACTAAAGAAAGAGAAAAAAAGAAAGAAACGGGGAAGTGGTGCTGAAAACACAGAGAAGAGAAAGAGAAGTGACTAGGATATTTCTGTCTTTTATAAATGGTCTGTGATGCTGTGTTGGTACCCCAGGACTTTCCCTTAGGTCACCTTTGGAGCTAGACCAGTTTCCTGAGATTGAGTAGGCTAGATTGGCCTCTCAGAAAGCCTCCGCCCTCTGGAAGTGAGGATAAAGTTTATATCCATTAATCCATCTTTTGAGGAAAAAGAGAAAGAAGAGGTGTTACTAATTCTGCTAAATTACAGCCAAAGAGCTGTCACGATCCATAGCCCCTTTCTAATCTGAGCCCTTAGGCAGCTTCTCATTGCAGAGACAGCTTTCATCGCATGCCTTTTGGCAGCTACCTGGCAGAACTGATAAGATAAAAGTTTGTGGAAACAAAGTTCTTGTGAGTATTTCCAAAGGTAATGGAGTCATTTTAGGGGATGGTCAGTTCTGTAAAGTGAACAGCACCGTTCCACCTCTCTCTCTTTTTTAAAATCTAGATTGTCTCTTTAAATAACTAACCCTTCTGATACTGGAAATTTTCGTGATACAATGCTCCAAAGAAAAAAAGGAGCTAAGAAATGAGAGAAGAAAGCAAACAGTTCTTGCCAAGTGGATTCCTCTCTTCTCTATAGGTATCAACCTATATTGTAGGGAGCTAGAAATGGCTCTAACTGCATTGAAGTATAGGACTAATAGGGTTAGATTTACTTTAAAAAATAAAATCCCAGTGACTTGCATAGAGAACTAATTACAAATGAAATAATCCCAGTTAGAAAGTTGTTGTAGTAGCTGGAGCACAAGATAATGGTGAAGTTGAAGCCTGGACTTGAACAATATTGAAGCTGAGAGTTTTCAGATTAGAGAGAAGTTTGGAAGGCAAAATTGATAGGTCTTGGTTATTGGCTGTGTATAGGAAGTGTGGGAGAGAAAAGTACCAAAATGACCCTAAAGTTTTGGTTTTTAAGCCTGGAAAGTGGTATCTCTAGAGTAAGACCAAGTTTTCTTTTGTTTCTGTGTTTGTTTGGAAAGAGGACAAAGTGATGGAGGAAAGGAAAGAGTAAATAGTGTATGTGAAAATGCTTTAAAAACTCCAAAGTGTTACGCAAATGAAATAGTAGAGGTGGTGGTGATGATTTGCCTCCACTTATGGAAGAGAATAGGCTCTATTTCAGAATAAAAGCTGCCCTGCTGCTATCGTCGCATCCAGGAATCTCTCCTTAGGCACTATTGCTTTCATAATGAAATAAATCCCACCTGTTCTTGGACATGCTCTTCCATGAGGAATCCTGTAAATTCCGAGGATATAACCATCTTTTGTCACAATGTCGTATTTTTCATAAGGATAACCCCAGTAGGAAATAATCTGGCTCTAAAAAGAGGAAACGGAAAGGTATACCTCATGATGTAATCTCTTGATTTTTATACCCACATTTCAATATAGTACTTTAAGTCACAACCTACTGTTCATCTCTGTATCGGAACAGAATGTAGCAGGAAAATCAGGATAACTTGAGGAGGGTTTTAAAAGGAGGATGCATGCAAAGGCATGGGTAAGGCAAGGTGGTGGGTTTCCATACATGCTGGTTTTCTTGGCCTGGTATTATTAATGCACTCTAGTTCACTCTCCAAATGTTTGATGGAAAATGGCATGTTCATCTTACGAAGGAAACCATACGGCATTGTGCAGAACCCTATGGCTAGTAACAAGTGAGTTGTTACCAACCTTAGACCTGAAGGGAGATGGGAGAGAGTGGTTACAAGACCCTGAATGAGAAAGTCAAGTAAAGAGGGCCATATTGAGAGGGGCTGTGACCTTTAGCAGAGGGAGGCAACTTGCCCAAGATGACCTTATGGACGGAACCAGGGCAGTAAACCATCTGGTCTCGCTCCTCTCCCACCTTCTGATCTCCTGCTCAATATGTCCATTGGCTGAACTGAACTGAAAACCAAAGGTCAAAGGAATTTAACTGACCTAGTTCTTACAGGGCAGAAAGAAAGGTGTAAAGACTAGAGAGTGGATCTAAAGGGGTAAAAATAGAAGATACCTCATCCACAGATATACAAGGAAGAGGAGAACTACCGTTTATTGGTCATCTTCCACATAGAAGATGGTTAATACCCCTTGTTTTATTAATCCATATAACAGGTCTTTGAGATAGAATTATATCCATTTTATAGTTGAGAAAACTGAATTTCAGGGAGAATAATAATCTGTCCAAGACTGAACATTAGGAAGAAACAAAGACAAAATTTAAGTCAAAGTTAGTTTGGCACCAAAGCATATGCTTTTATGATAGGATTATGCATTTTCCCAGGCCGGGCACTCACAAGAGGTGTGCACATATTGTGCAGCTATATAAAGCACTGGTTATGAGAGCCCAGACTCTAGAGACAAGCTGTATGGCATTGAATTCCAGCTCTTCCTCTTATTAGCTGTGCAGCTTTGGGCAAGTTACTTAACTCCTTTGTGCTTCATTTACTTGAACTGCAAAATAAAGATAATAATAGTATCTCTTCACAGATATGTTGTGATGATTATACACACAGTAAGTGCTCTATAAATGTTTATTATTCTTCTTATCATTAGAGAATAGCCAAAAAGCAGCCAGACCAGGGAGGAAGAAAGTGTCTGTGAATGTGGAAGGAGGAGGAAAATATTTTCATGGAATGTGAGCTCAGTAGTGTGGTAGAAGCTTAGGAGTACCTGCTGGATACTTTGGGGAGAGAAACAAGAAGAGACACTAATTAAAAAACATCGACAGTTCCATTCTTAAAGTTCTAATACAAACTTGGGTATGGGTGAGGACTTCAGGGTGCACAACGTACACAAGAAATTGTACATTTCCATTGGAATGAAGCATTTAGCAAACATTTGTCATTTGTCTTGTTTTTGTTTTTTGCCTAGATCTGTTCCGTTTCACTTTATTCCAGTCCACTTCTGGTATGAATTCCTGCATGTTAAGACACTTTTGTTTATAAGCAACCCAAACCAAATCTGGCTTACTAAACTGAAAATGTACATGGATATAGTTCACAAATTAAAGGAACTGCTCTAGAAAGAGCCTCCGGAAGAGCTCAAGTATACTCCATAGAGATCATCGGTAGGAACTCATGAACCTTCTCTTCAGGAAACCACCATGAGATGGTAGTTCAAACTACCAGCAAAGGAAGTATTACTGCCCCAATTTGGGTCAGGTCTTTCAATTCTTTGGTTAGTTAGCTATGCCAAGGGACAAGGGAGGAAACACAAATTTAATCAGTTCAGAATTTTTAAAAACTAGACAGGCATACCAATTGCATCTAAAATGACAATAGCTTAATAATTCCTTCTCTTAGTTTTTTTCCTTAATGAGTGACTTACAATATTCATATTAGCTTCCGGATTTGTTGAGCTTCCTTCATTTTGACTACCATATATAGGTCCAAGAAGAAGCATCCAGCATGTTGCTGTTAAAAGCTGCCACATTTGGAATCTGCCTGGGAAAGGAAATATTAATATATTTGTCATCAAAGAGAATTCTACAAGTGAAACTCAGTGTAATCTTTCTATAACACTACTGAGAGAGGGAGTAGAAAGATGTTTCTAGGTTGTGTCTTAACAAGTAATATACTTAATTATTCAAGACTCATCCCATGAAAAATCTGAAATGGTGAATTTTTGGTAAGAAAAAAATGAAAGAAGAAAACGAGGAAAGAAGAAATGAAGAAACCAACATCAATTAAATCTCCAATAGATAATCAAACAAAAGGAGATTTATAATTCACAGAAAAATGTAATGGCAAATGTATTAATCAAAGCACCTTTAGTATCTCTAGTTATCAGATAAATTAGTACTCTTCTGATGGTGGGAGTGAGCATTGGCACAACCTTAATGGAAAGAGATTTATTAACATGCATTGTGAATTTTAAAATATTTATACCCCTCACTCAGTATAATTCTATTTCCAAAAGTCTATCCAAAAGAAAAATATATATATACAAGCATCATTTATAAAATTATCCCTTATTGTCTATCTTAACATAGGGAAATTTGCCAAAATAAGACATTGATAAAATAAATTATGGGGAAAGAAGAAAGGAATTATTCAGTCACCAAGTATTATGTTTTTGTGTGATATGTGAATTCCTATCATATAATATTAAGGGCAAAACAATGTCACTTGTACATACATTTTGATAACAAAATATAACGAGAAAAAAAAGGACTAAGCATCAAATTTTAATTATGGTTATATCTAGGTGGTAACTATTTGGGTGATTATTTTCTCATTTTTAAAGAATTCTCCATACTTTCTAAATTTTCTATATCCAGTATTTATTTATCATAAGAAGGAAGTTATTTTTCAAATAGAAAATTGTGAAAATTATGGGGGGAAAAAGATGACATGTATTCCTCATTTGGCTTTTTTTTTTTCCTCATTTGGCTTTGAAACTACTTCAGTTTAAAAACAAACAACTACTTTGTTGTAAGGCAGAAGCTAGCACACCATTGTAGAGCAATTATACCCCAATAAAGATGTTAAAAACAAACAAACAAACAAAAAAAAAAAACAAACAACTGCAAAAGTAACAGAGGGGGACATTTTGCAGGAGACTTCCCATTAACTACTATATAAAATGAAGATCTTCAAATTACGTTAGAAAACACGCTATCTGCTAATCTGTTTTATTTTCCTCTAGAAAGAGATAAAGACAAAATTTAAGCCAAAGTAAGTTTAGCTCCAAAGCAAATGCCCTTATGACAGGATTATGCGTTTGCTTAGGCCAGGCAAATAAGAATTGTGTATATACGTAGTCTTCTCTTGGTATCCGGGTGAGATCAGTTCCAGAACTCCCCCACTTTCCTCCCCCATGGAAACCAAAATCCACAGATGCTCAAGTCCCTTATGTAATTGTCATAGTATTTGCATATAACCTATCCACATCCTCCTGATATTTTAAATTATCTCTTTATTACTTATAATATGTAAGTATTATAATGCAATGTAAATGCTATATAAATGGTTGTAAATATAGTGTAAATGCTATGTAAATAGTTGTAACACATGGAAAATTCAAGTTTTGCTTTTTGGAACTTTCTGAAATTATTTTTCTGAATATTTTCTATGTGGAGCTCACAGATACGAAGCACTTAATGTCTACTGTGGGGTTCTGTAAAGCAGAATAGTCACTTCTCTCTCTTCTCTGTGCTTTCAACACCACTTCCCCTACTTCCTTTTTTTCTTTTCTCTTTCTTTGTCAAATTGCTCCAATTCTACATTTTGAATAGATTTTTATATCAAATTAACATATAAGAGAGATGGCAAATCTCACCCTGTAGGAAATGGAAGGATTTTTCAGACTATGCCTTCACTATTCTGTTACAGAAAATTCCATGAGCTCCTCTCTTGGATTTATCATAATCTCTGTTGACTATATGTATTAACATAATTAATTTATACCATAATTAATATGATTAACTATATATGAATTAGGTAGTACATATGTAATTTTATATTAATGTAATATATTTATATATAACTAATATTGATTAATATAGCCAAATTCTGGTGAAACTCTATTATAATATGGTAGTGATAATAATACCACCACAATAATTATTGTTACTATTACAACTTGTTTTGAGCACCTATTATGTGCCAAGTAAAGTATCAGACATGATTGTGATTATCTCATTTTATTCTCAAAATAATCCCAAGGGATAAGAAATATCATTCCAATTTTATTTCCAATGAAACCTGGTCTTGAGTTCAAGTCATTTGCCTGAGGTCAAAGAGGTAGTGATGGAGGCAGGATCTGAACTCAGGTTGTCTGACTCTAAAGGAAATGCTCTGAATCGTCATGCTCTTAACCACTCAGTCCATTCAGAATAGACATACTAGGGTTCTCTGCTAAGCACCTGGTTAGTGTTACCTGTGGCCTATACACCACAGCGATCATAATCACCATTAAAATCAATATAGACTTTTAGAACCCACCCCAGCCAAACCGGATGAGCATCTATGGGGGTGTGGCCAGGGATCTGCATTTTAAACCCTCATTTCAAGGGATTCATGTGCATTCCCAACCTGTGAAAGACAGACTGACTGGATTCCTTGAGAGGAGAAAATGTTTCATTCTCACTTTTGTCTCTCTGAGACCCAGCATGAAGGTTTTGAGAAATGAAGTATTATTGCCTGCCATATCAGTAAACAAAGGATGTCACAGTCATCAGCGACTGCAGCCCTTCAATGGCAAGCAGGTGAGTCCTGAGGGAACTCAGGAAGGAAACAAAGAATACCTGCCATCTAGCAGGCATCAGACTGCAGCCACTCCAAAAGTGAGCCCTGAGGAAACTCAGCATGTGAAAACACAGGATCCTGGCCCCAGATAGCTGAGGTGCATATCAAAGGAATGATTTCAGTGAGTCCAGACTCTTGCATCTTCCCATAAATAGAAACGTTCTAAATTCCTTAACTTGAGAGGTCTAGTTTTCTTTCATTAACAGTTTCTTTTGTTCCTACTACCTGCTCTTTGTTGCAAAACTCCTATATATCCTACCTCCCCCCTTGCCTCCTAGGAGCAGTTTTCTCAGGGTTACTTGATATGCTGCCTCTTGGGCTTGAAGTCCTCAGTATGCCCACTCAATAAAACATAACTCTCAACTTTTAGGTTGTGTATATATCTTTTAGTCGACACTTCCTATAAATGTTTGCCAAATAGACAGATGGATGAAAGAGAGAATGAGTACATCATTTAATCTTAAAGACTATCCCAAATTGACTCACTATTTTGTATCATATCTTTCTTGCCTGCTTTCATTTTACCCCACTGCATTGCTACTCTCTTTTTGACAGCGAGAGCTGATTAATACCTTAGTTCAGGTCTGTATATTACAGGAAGGTAGTAGGGCAATTTAAAAAAATTAGTCTTTTCTCTCAAGACATTTACAATTTAGATGCTCCAACATCTGTTGAGTGATTGATACTTGAGGCCTCTGGGTTACAATCATTGGCAAGTGACCCTGGGACCCCTGAGGTAGAGCAGATCTGACCCTCGAAGGGCAGGCTGGAGAGCTTGTGTGGTTTGTAATGATGCAGGGAGGAGGGCTGTGTGCTGCTTATAGGAAGAGCTGAAGTCTAGTCCCCAGCGATGGAACAAGAATGTGTACTAGTCATGACACTTTGTATTTTGCAGCCATGACATAAAGCCCATTCAGCTACCTTTGTTTTGTTCTTCTGTGTAATGGATCTGGGTGTGGAAAGGTGACACACCCAGGCAAGAGGTGTCTCTGTGTTATATTTTCTAAAGAGTAGCATGTTCTAACCAAACAGGCTTTGTTCAAGCACTTCTCACCAAGGCTGTGCTTACCTGTGCTTTCTAGGCGTGTGTTTGTAATAGGGAAGAACAAATCTGACTCCATGTTGGATCTGTTTCTTTTACTTTAACCTTTGCTTTCTGTTGCTTTTGTTGCAAGTTACTGTAATCACTGAAAGGATGTTGTCTATAGCTATAAGCATGCATAATGACCTGTCTCAGGGAACCCTGCCCCCTCTGCCTGAATGTTAAACTAAACTACCTTTGTTCACCTCACAGGGAAACATCCTGACCCTGCCCACCTGTGAATGGCTGCAGGAAAGAAGAAATTAACACATCCCCTCCCTGAGTCTGGTGAAACCAGGAGATATTATGCAAGACTTGTGGCCTTTTTACTTTACCTGCTCACCTCCCCCATCTCTGTTCTATAAAAGAAGCTAGCATCCAGACCCTGGTAAGATGGTTCTCTAGGACTCTAGTCTACCATCTTCTCAGATGCCTGGCTTTCTGAATAAAGTCGCTGTTCCTTGCCTCAATACCTTGGCTCCCGATTTATTGGCCTGTCGTGTGGCGAGCAGTGAGCTTGGACTCTGTAACATGTTTACCTGCTCTGCCTGATCCGAGCCTCACATTATTTATTATCATTGTTGGGTAAATCCACCTGATTCCGGCACTTCTACTTAATGATACTCCAACAATCCTCTAATCTCTTTGACCTGTTTCTAGGATAGCTTCCTGATGAATGCATCCTACATTGACCTCCTGCTGATTCACACTAATGTATATATGGATGTTTGACTAAGAAGAGAGAAGACGTCGTAAATTCCAGGGGACTTTTAGTCCTTAAAGAGGAGACCCTTATCTTCAAGAACCCAGACTAAATCAATATAGATTTATTTATTATAGGTTTATATATATATATATATATATATAATCTACACAGACTATATTGCTTTATTACTCTAAAGCATTTCACATTGCTTTCCTATAAAACATGACTCTCATAAGATGCTATTTGTAAAAAGAACTCATGGAAAACATACATTACAATATTTAGACATAAATATATGTTTTTTAGACTATATATATGTATATATACAACCTATATACATGACTTGCTTGGAGAGTCTTAAATTACAATATCATAATTAAGACTCAATATGGTCCTGCAATCAAGACTCTGTTTAACTTATTTAATTTACTTTTCCATAGTTTTATTTGCTCTTAGAATTTTATCATTTGAATAACACCAATTAAACATAACTTGACCCATATTTTCCAAAGAATACACTTGGGAAATTCTAGTTTGATATTTATTTCTTTTTCTATTCATTATACACTGTGATGAAAGTGAATTAAAAGGACTTCCCTGGTGGCGTGGTGCTTAAGAAACCTCCTGCCAATGCAGTGGACACGGGTTCGAGCCCTGATCCGGAAGATCCCACATGTCACGGAGCAACTAAGCCCGTGTGCCACAACTACTAAGCCTGCACTCTAGAGCCCACAAGCCACAACTACTGAGCCCACGTGCCACAACTACTGAAGCCCATGCACCTAGAGCCTGTGCTCTGCAACAAGAGAAGCCACTGCAATGAGAAGCCCACACACCACAAGGAAGAGTAGCCCCTGCTCGCCGCAACTAGAGAAAGCCTGCAGGCAGCAACAAAGACCCAACACAGCCAAAAATAAATAAATAAATTTATTTTAAAAATATTTAAGGAAGAAATTGTTACAATTAAGAAAAAAAAAACACCAAAATACTAAGAACAGTGTTGTTATATTTACAGAGTTTTTAAGAACATCCTTATCTTATGTCCCAGAGGTTCTGCTCAATAAGTTTATACTAAGAGGATAAATTCTCAGTTTGAATGTGGAGGAGAGCCCTTTGTATAAAATTACTTTAATGCTTGTTATTTATCATAAAAAATTAAAAACAGATTTTTAGTTATAAAGTGTTGCTTAAATAAACTATGTTAATTAACTTTTGTAGATAAAGCCATTAAAATGTATATGAAGACTATATAATAACATGAAAACAAACTTGTAATAGTATGTTAAATGGGGAAAAAAATTATTGTTTGGAGGAAGGGTTAGTCTTCATGCTAGGGTATGCAAAGACTTTCCACAAATACATACACACATAACTAGTTTTTAAAAAATCAAATTC
Organism: Stenella coeruleoalba; assembly: GCF_951394435.1. NCBI lineage: Eukaryota > Metazoa > Chordata > Mammalia > Artiodactyla > Delphinidae > Stenella > Stenella coeruleoalba. Next base: position 37,172,781 of record NC_137162.1, read on the forward strand.
TAGATCTTTTACTCTCATATATATTCTCTCCTAAAATTCATATGGCCCGAGATTTCTAACTTCAAGGAGGTTCTTGTTTTCTAACTACTTTACAAAGGTAAGGTGAAGCTCTCTCCTCTTTTGAATCTTAACTATGGTGAATTGTCCCAGGTTGTAAAAAATTCCGAGGCCCCTCACAAAGGAACACTTCACAATATTGACATGGGTATTGGGAAAAGGAGAGTTTAATCAAGTATCAATCCTTTTTCAAAAGCAACTATCTCTGCAAATCTTGTAGTTTCTAATTCTTTGCTTTCAAAACACTGAAAAAAGATCTACTTGAGTTGTTAGGAGGTAAATCATTAAAAATTGTTTTTGCAGATGCATCACTGTGATTTGTGATACAGAGCTTCGAAAAGTTCAGAGCTGAATGGCATTAGGTAAACATGGTTTTTCAGCAATTTACATCTGTCAAATAAATGGAAAAGAATTGATTCTAAATTTTGTGTCATCTGTGAATAAATAATAATTGTCATTGGGTGTATGAATTAAAAGGAAATGTTTCATTCATGTCATTAAGAGATTCATTGCTACTAAAATTTGATTTTAATGCTTAATAATTATTCATTGAACTTTTAATATATTTATGATCCTTTGACCAACTGTATTCTAATAAAAATTACAAAGACAAATCATTAAAAAATTAAAAGAAAAATGCAACCTTATAAGAAGTGAAAACAATTTAAATTTTAATGTATATCCACTTTTTAGTTCCAGAGAAGAAAGATCAATTGATCAATAAAAGACTTTTTAAGCATATAAATAAATGACACTAGAATATATATTTATGGAAATATATAAAACACCTGTAAGAAAAAAGTGGAATGGAAATATGAATTCAATAAGAAAGCAAAGGATATAAAATTTTAATCCATTAATTAAAATATTGTTTTCAATGGATAACTTAGATATTAAAAAACTACTCTATTGAATATATTTTTTAAATTGTATAACAATTTCAATTTAAACTGGCAATATTTGTGAGATACCTTAAAGTACATCCTTTGAAACTATTTAGAATTATGATAAAAATTTTTCATACGTCAGCCTAAAAATATGTAAACATTTATAGAGTTTTGCAAAATTTGTTTGGGCCTATAGTAGTAAAACCAAATTTTAAGCAACTACAATTTTGTTTTTTGAATATCTCAAACAAATAAGCAAATCAAAAAAGTATGATCTTCAGAAACTCTGGAAGAATTACTGCAAAATGATAATGGTTATATCCAAATAGTAGGAATAACAATTTTCCTTCTTCTACTAATTTACTTCTTGGTTACATATTTCCCTCAATGACTTTATTAGTTTGAATTATTCTCACAATAAAAATATACTGAAATATTTATTATAGTGAATATTTATGATATAAAATATAATAATATACTTACACTAAATAAGAATACTTAGAAATAATTAGCTGTAAATTTAAATGCAGTGAACTCTGAATAAAGGTTCTAGAAGCTTATGGGGCAAAGTCCACAAGTTTTAGTATTTCCACCTTGTTATAACCATTTTGGCAGTTCCTCATAGTTTTTCTTAATAATGAGATTTTTGTCAGTGACACAAATAACTGGGTTTGCCAGAAGCCTGCTGTCTGTCATTTAAAATATCTTGGCCTCTGACACAATTTCTCTTTCTAGCTGACACTTTTAATCTAAAACTGATTAGGGTGTTTACAAACATTTAGATTCTGTCTTGCCCTTACCTCAGCATCCTTCACAAAACTCTGATATTCTCATCTGTTACCAAAGTATAGTGACTCACAAGTTTACACAACTATTGGTAGCAAAGTTAATCAGAATCTAGATTTAAATTACTTCTCTGTTTTCTGAATTCCCCCAACCACAGAGTGAAAGAGTTAATGAATCAGGAAGATTAATGAGGCTGTGAACAAGTGAAAGAAAGGAAATGATTGCACAATCAGATGTCCAGGCCTGAAAATTTCAGATTTGAGGATTAAGTATTTTTGTATCAAAGGAAGGAGTAGGCAGCTGTGATAGGATCTTCAAATAGCACTGAGAGACTTTTTAGAGCCCAAAGCTATTGCTCTGTGCTCCAAACCCAGAGGCATCAGAAGACAAAGGAGTACCAGGGTGAATGGGGAAGAACAGACACAAAAGAGAAAAGAAAAATAAATAGCAAATATCTAGAAGGCACTAATTTTCATGGCTCTTCTACAATATTAAGGAAGAAGCACTTGTTCTGCTTGGCAAAATAGCCTCTGAAAGATTGCTGCGTTAAAAATTTTAATATAAAATAAATAGCAAAAGAAGAGCTGTGGAGGAAATAAAATGTCCTTCAATTTTTTTTAGATGTAAGATAGACCAATGAAGAAATATTAAAGCAAGCTGCTTTATAGTAAAATGACTCCTTTAATATCATATTCCTATCCCCAAATTTAATTCCACACTATCATATTTCCTGCCTGAAGTGTTGTGTGCTAAAGTGACTATATATTTGATATATGTGATTATATATCTTTTTCAGACATGAGGAAAATCTGGCGACAACTTCTTTCTTAATTCTGGAAACAGAAAATAAAGAATAAGTATTAAAAAAAAAAGGGCTTCTCTGGTGGCGCAGTGGTTGAGAGTCCGCCTGCCGATGCAGCGGACATGGGTTCGTGCCCCGGTCCGGGAGAATCCCATATGCCGCAGAGCAGCTAGGCCCGTGAGCCATGGCCGCTGAGCCTACGTGTCCGGAGCCTGTGCTCCGCAGCGGGAGAGGCCACAACAGTGAGAGGCCCGCGTACCGCAAAAAAAAAAAAAATTTTTTTAAATAATAATAATAAAAAAAAGAATAAGTGTATTGTAAAAGCAACCAAACAAAAAATACCAACCTTTTGACTTTGATATATAGAATTAAAGGACAATCATTTGATCTCTCAACGTCTTGGCCGGGGGATATTAGTCCATCAGGTTGGCTCATCCTCATCTCCCTAGACTTGAATGCTGGTCTGCAATTATGAGGACTGGAAGAGCATGTACTCTTAAATAACATCAACATTAATATGAACCACTTTTTCACACAACACTCAGCAAGGCTATTCATTATGAAGCAGCAGGAAGGAAACGGCAGGTACTTCACAAATTATAAGGGTCCATCAGCAGGCATATCACTTAGTACAGTGATTCCTGCCAATTCCTGCCACATTTCCCTGCAGATGACCTTGCTCCTAAGAAAGAATATTCAGGCTCAAGGCCATTGGAATGAGACAATAAAGGGCTTTTTGAAAACGCTAAACATTTTTAAAAACATTATTTAAATATTATTTCCCAAAGTCCTAGATGCAATCCCAAAGAAAGATCTCTTAAATTCTTAAAAGTATCTTTCACTAGTATTTCCAGGTATCGATATGTGATATCACCTCTCACTGAGATTCAAAAATAGCAACGTCTGCTTTGTTAACTGCTACAGCTTTCTGAAAGGGAAAACTCTTCTTAACATGACTGGAAAACTCTCCAGTATATCTTCTCCATCTGGAGTGGTCACATTCTACTCTTGCTATGTTTTGCTATCAAAACACGATGTTCCTCACAAACAAAGTTCTGTACCTCCAAATATTTTCCATGTCTCACAGACTCTGCAAATAGATCAATAGTCATTACCCACCTCTGAAGTCTCCGGGCATCTGTCTTCAAGTCCTGGGAGCTTCAGATAGATTTCAGCTCCTTTCAGAGACAGCTGTCAATAGAGCATGGTCTGTTTGATACAGCCCAGAACGTGTTGCAACCAGGAATTTCTCAACTGGAGGCAGATTAATCATGACTTGAAAACCAGAAATTTCTCAACTGGTGGCACATTAATCATGACTTGAAATGCAACACATGCTACCCAGACAACATTGTTAGGTGAGTTCTTAGCCAGTGATGAAAAAAGAGTTGTAACGGACCAAAGTCCCTGCTCCTGCCAAGCCAGTCCCTGAGTTGTGTGCTTCAAGGGCTAAATGGATTGAAAGCTTCTCAGCAGAATGTAGACTCTCCATTCAGAAAATGATTTTCACCCAACAATGGTTGCAATGACCCAGTCATATAAGCATCTCTATAAAGCGCCTAAACCCCCTGCATCACCCAACTACAACACCTGTAATGCTATTCATTCTCAATTACTGTTTTAGCTTTCCTAAATTTTCTCTACCTTGCTCTATAAATTGCATATTAGAACTGGCAGGAAACACAGAACATGTTGTTTCCAATCCTTTCAACTAGAGCCTAGAAAAACAATGTCTCATTTAAGATCTCCACCTAGCTAAAGGCAAAAAACAACCAAACACAAAACAAAACAAAACAAAACAAACAAACAAGAAGAGTTTTTCTCTTACTCTCTAACCAGTCTCTTTCCTACCATGTAAGCAGCCCCTGTGTCTGCACTGGGCAGAGGAGGTTTGGTGTTAGATAACCTGTAAAAAATTTTAGAATTGCATAGATTTCTATTTTCCACTTTCATACTTACAAGAGTGCAGATCTAATTTGCTTAAAATAAACCAACCAAACTGCTAAAATGATCCAAAATTAACGTTTGACATGTGTAAAATCATCTGAAGAGGAGGAAGAGAATTCCGGAATTATTTCCTGAATTTTCATCATTGATTCAGGAATATCTATGTCAACTCAACTCATAGGAGATGGCTGCAAATAGTCTCAGAAGTTGCATTTTGGTCAGGCAGCCAGAACTTAGTGGGAAGAGGCTGATTTAAAACGTCTTCAAGTTTTTCTAGATTGTATCAATTTGTAATTAGATTGGAGTCGATTTGATTCAAAATTGTAGTTGGAATTGCTTCTGTTACTCTAATAGTTTCAGCACTTTAATTAAAATTGTTTAGAGATTTATTTGCTTTATTAGAAAAGTTTTGTACCCCTATGGTTTTAACAGTCAATTACACTTTCAAGCAATACCTTCTGCTAACATGTCATTTTGAGTCTCTAAAAGAAAAACAAAACCAAATGGAAAGACAGTACATATGTTGGCAATTCATAAGCAACTGGAATCCAGTCTATGCTAGAAAATCAGATTATTCTTGAGCAAAAGAAATGGGAAGTTAAGGTTTCCAAGTATTGCATAGTTGATGTTGAACATCTTACCAAAAATTTTCTGCAGTGCATCCTTTGGCAAAGGAAATCCAGATCATTGTCATTAGGAAATTTTTATAGTGAATGAGTTATTTATCCATGTAAGGGCACGCGACTGTTTTGTTCACTCTTATCTCGTATAATTTGCCTTTAATCTTTGTCTCCGATCTCCACTCCCACATTTTCAACCTCCATTTTATGCAAAAGAGTCATTGTAACATAGCATTGTATATGAGCTTTTCATATGGTATTTTGTAATAAATCTCATTCTGTCCCCTGCTTTTCTTACTCTGTACTATGCTTGTGAATGAGACGGGCTACAGTGCCCAGTTGAAACACCTGCATGCTTTGGCATATCATGAAGTGAAATCACCTAGGATTTTGCAAGCCCCAAATATCTCTTCTTTAAATTTTATAGGGGCATTTTTATAAACAACTTTCCTTTTTGATGATAACCATTCTGACAGGTGTGCAGTGATAGCTCATTGTAGTTTTGATTTTCACTTCTCTGATGATGAACTATGTTGAGTATGCCTGTTGGCCATCTGTATGTCTTGTTTGGAAGAATGTCTATTTAGGTCTTCTGCCCATTTTTTTTTACATCAGTTTTTTTTTTTTTTTTTTTTTTGGATGTTGAGTTGTATAAGTTGTTTACATATTCTGGATATGAACCAGTCATATCATTTGAAAATATTTTCTCGCATTCAAGCCTATGATGACTGTCTCTCCTTTGCCCACATCTATCCCACTTCTTCTTTCCTAGCTTAAAGTGCAGCCAGTCAGGAAATCTCTAGATCTTTAGCCTTCCAGGTGGAGTCAGACATCAGGCTGCTGTTTCCCAAAGTGCAGGGTATATACATTACCTTCTCCAAGTTGCCCTGTTGAAGTTCTTTCCTTGGTCCTGAACTGAGAGACAGGCACTTACATCTTTTAAAATGTGTTTTAAGGTTATTAATTTTTTAAAAAGTGTAGCATAGTATAAGAATTGACCACAGATTTACAAAGCAGAACAGACAGACTAAAAGCAATTATTAAATAGAAAAACATAATGTATAATACATTGTAAGATATGTAATAAAAATAATATACATTCAGTGGAGAATAAAAGGTACATGTATGTTAAAGGCTAAAATGGCCAAACAAATTGGATAGGTCTTGGGATCTTAGAGGAAAATCATCACACTTAGAAAGAATCATTATAAAACATTCTCAAATTTTGAGATGATAGAAAACCTATCCAAAATTGACACTGAGGGGGAGAAAAAATACTTTTCCCTTGTAGGTTCCTGGCTGAGAGACCCCTGTAATAAAAGACAGATTAACAAGAGAAAAAACAAACAAGTTTCATAACATGTATACCTCCTGTATACAACATAGGAGAGACCCTGGAAAACTGAGTAACTCCCAAAAATGGCCCAAGCCACGACCTTAAATACCACCTCAAGTTAAGGACAAAACAAGATCTTGGAAGGGGGGAGGAATTATGAGAGGTGAACAGCAAAACACAGTAACAAGGGGAAGGTAGTTATGCACAGTTAAGTTGTTGTCTTCTCCATACCTAAGAGTGCCTAGAGATTTAGAGGCATTCTTCTCCTTCTAGTACTACAGAGAGGGAGACTGCCTTACCAATGGAGATTTCCCTTATAAATGTAAACGTCTCGTACAAAATGGTAATTTCTACTCAGTGTTTAGAGCCTTTCCTATGTGTACTGTTTCTTAAAAATAATCAGCCTAAAATAATCATTATGCCAAAGCGTCATATCTTAGGGTGACAAATTTTGCTCCCCTTTGACACCGTTAGTCACAAATCAGAATCTGGATTTGGGCCCAGCTCTAAAGCATATGTTCTAATATTCTGCCTTGAAGAATAAAGAAAAAAATATATGGATTAAACAGCGGGGAAAAAATCTTCTCATGAGCCTATGTTTATGTCTTCTGTATAAACTAACCAAGACTTTAAGATCAGTAAGCATTTTAAAATCTTTTAATGGTCAAAATACTTTTATTAAGAGCTCAAATGTTTGGCTGTGCTATTTGGCTCAATCACTTCAGACTGACAGCACAGTTATCCCCAAAAGTGCTCAGTAATCAGCCTAAATGCATTTCCCTAATTGTGGAATGCACTGAGTTCAACTTTAAAATACAGGAAGAACTATACCTTGGATCATTTGCAACTTGGGCTCAGGAAATACTTTTGAATGAGGACATTTGCCTTAATAACTTGAGAACACATAAGAATGACTTTGTACTGGAATCTTGCAGCAATTGCAGAACAAGTGGCAGGTATTTTTAACCACCTTCCTATATCCCTGATGATCAGGGCTCCTCTGGAAAGATTTGTCTTTCTGATTCCACCATGCTGTTTATTCAATAATAAAGATTCCAGAAAGAGCTTTTTTTTTTTTTTCCAGAAAGAGTTTTTAATTGTTAATAAGAATAGTTGGCTCATAGGTGATGTAAATGAAATCAAATTCTGACATGGGTAAAGGAGTAACCAAACAAGTCCAGGACGAAAACCTCTTCATTACATCCTAATTATTCCTGAAAGCATATCTCGTTATTTTGATGAGAGGGTGGAAATTCAGGGAACGACAACAACTTCTTAAATATTGTTAAAAACAAAATTTAACTGAGTAAATTTGAAGATCTAATTGGGTTTATTCAGTGATTTATGAATCAGCATCATCTTCCCTAGAAAATAGAAAGGATCTCCAAAGAGCTACAGAATGGGAAATGCTTTTAAGGGCAGAAAGGGGATGGAACAAGAAAGTCTTAAAAATGAAAGAATTATTTCCCCAGGCAAGGCCACTTTCCTTTGGGGGAAGGCAGGGGTCTATCAGGTGGATTACCTCATTAATGCTGGCCATGTAATTCCAGATGGTCTGGTTAAATTTCACATTCCTGGGAAAGGTTGAAACTGCAATTAAGTCTTGGTTTGCTGACTGACATGAGACTTGGCACAAGTGACTTCATTTTGAGCCTTTTTTAAAAACACTTCCCGACTTTTGATCAGATTCTCAAACGAATTGAGAGATGTGATCAAAATTTAAGATACCAGTGCCACTTGCAGCTACTGCTCTGGAGTTCTCCCAGTTTTTGATGATCCTCAGTGTGGTATTCACAGGTCATGACTTTTTTTGTTGAATCTCTGATGTAGTCCCAGGTCACAGTTTCAGGTTGACTCTTGTTTTAGTTGATCATTCTCTTCATTCCATTTTTGATGTTCCTGTCTTAAGGAGACCATATGCTTCAGCTTAGTGGCTGTAACATGTATTTAAAGCCTTTGAAAGAGTACATTGCACCAGTAGAACTACCATGATTATTATAAACAGAATAATTCCTGATGTCTGGAGTACACTTGGAGGCTACGGTTGCCAAGACCCAAACCAGTCAAAATCAGATAAGTCAAAGAAAGAACCCACTGAGGGAGTAGTCTTTTTAAGCTAACTGGTTTGCTCAGTGATCTTATGTAACTGAATTTCAACATCCCCAGAAGTGTCAATCCAGGTACAGCAGGTGATATTGATCACAGCACAGACGACTCTTTGCTCAGCTAAAAGATAATTCAGGGCTAGTGTATTACAAGAACAACTTTGGCCAGTGAGTCTAAGGATTTTCGATGAGCAGCTATTGTTTTAACTATCACCAATACTTTCAAGAGTTAAGGAAGGCTTCCTGATTATAGCATATTTGCAGGCATACCTCAGAGATATTGTGGGTTCAGTTTCAGATCACTTGCAATAAAGTGAATATCACAATACACCAAGTCACATGATTTTATTTGCTTTCCCAGTGCATATAAAATTATGTTTACTCTATACTGTAGCCTGTTAAGTGTGCAATAGCATTATGTCTAAAAAAAATGGACATACCTAAATTTAAAAATCTTTTATTTCTAAAAAGTGCTAACCATCACCTCAGCCTTCAGTGAGTTGTAATATTTTTGCAATAGTAGCATAGTTTCATTTTAGGTTATGGGAAAAGGCCAAAAATTTAAATGAAATTCTTTTAAATATCTTGTCAGTTTTCAGCTGGGACAAATAATAAATATTTCTGCAGTATTGAGCAACTTTTTTTTTTGAATTTTATTTTATTTGTTTTTTATACAGCAGGTTCTTATTAGTTATCTATTTTATACATATTAGTGTATATATGTCAATCCCAATCTCCCAACTCATCAACCCCGCCTCCCCCAGCCCCTGCCACTTTCCCCGTCTTGGTGTCCATACGTTTGTTTCTCTACATCTGTGTCTCTATTTCTGCCCTGCAAACCAGTAGTATTGAACATCTTGAACTCAAGTGATATCCCCAGTAAGGGTGCAAAAGATATTTTATTTTCCTCTTTCTACCTGGTACTACAGACAGAGATCTGGGACAGCTGACTCTGGTAAGAATTCTCACCCTTTGCGAGCTTCTGCTAGTTTTCCCAGGATACCATCTGCAGCTTAGGTACCCACCAAAATTTGGAAAGGTTTTTTTTTTTTTTTTTGTGGTACGCAGGCCTCTCACTGTTGTGGCCTCTCCCGTTGCGGAGCACAGGCTCCGGATGCGCAGACTCAGCGGCCATGGCTCACGGGTCCAGCCGCTCCGCGGCATGTGAGATCTTCCCGGACCGGGGCACGAACCCGTGTCCCCTGCATTGGCAGGCGAACTCTGAACCACTGCGCCACGAGGGAAGCCCTGGAAAGGTTTTTTAAATTAATTTTAATTTTAGTTTTCTTTTGACTATTTCAGGAAATAACTAGCAGTTTACTAAAAAATCCTTCAGAGTCCTGTTGACCCTTGGAGGGACCATACAGTGGCTGTCCTTTAAGGTTAGATATGAGGGTGCCTTTAAGGGTAGATATGACTGTCACTAATTAGGCGACCTTTTATTTACAATATTGTGGTCTCTTTATAATGGAAAGACAATTTAGACAGAGAATTACTGGAATGTGTACTCAAATGAAAGAGGAGAGAGGAGAGCAGTAGGAGTGACGTCAGTCTCTTGTTTTTTGTTTTGGGTACTTCTTGTGTCTTTAATTTTCATTAGCCTTTGCAACAATTTTTTTAATGAAGCAATTTCAATTATGAAGAATCCCATTCAGTTTGTTACTTTGGGAATCTTATTTTCAAGTGTGCTTTTAAAATGATCTTATTTAATTGGAATGTTCCTCATAACGGCCATGGTAATTTCCCTGAGGGCTGCCGGTAGTTTGGTAGGACCCTTAGCTGCAAATAAGGAGAACCCATATGTCTGTCCAGCCACATCTTGGGGCCCCCAACCTGATGGTTACCAAACTAAGTTCTGAGGAAACAAAACAAAGATCTTGTCTAAAATCTAGATGCTCTGAGTAAGATTTTGTCACTTTCATAGACATTTATACCTTCTAGGACCATAGTTCTTAGACATAAAATAAGCAGGTGTGCTGGAAGGTGGCAGGCTTAACTCTTGAGAATTTAAGGGTCCCATCTTTTATTATTTATTTATTTATCTATTTTAGTGAAGTTTTGGGGGCTCTCAGAGCCAAACTGATACTTAAAAGGTATGCGCTACTGGGTTGGGAATTGTGTGATGTTTTACAGTGTAACCTGTTGCACAAAATTTTTCTTGAGGTTGGTGGGTTACCTAGTGTCAATCTAGCCCACTCTGTGATCAATATATCCTAACACAGGAGTCTTTAGATTAGGTGGTAAGTGCTCTAACAGCTTCTAAATACTCAATCCATGCTCACCAATTTTTGTGGCTTTTTGGCTTTTAAGATTCCCATTGGCAGTAGCCTTTAACTATACAAAAGAAAGCAAATGAACATGTGCATCTTAATATATCAGGTAACCAAGAGATGTTGCTACATCCTGGCCAAGAGAAGGCTCTGGGTTTACCACCACCAACTCCCACCATGGAAACTTGGACTGGGGAAAGGATGGATTGGGGACTGCGAACTGGGGTCTCTACATTAATGGGGAAGTGTGAACTGCCACTAACAGTTTCCAAGTGGATCTTGGGACAGAATTAAGGGCTAAGAGTTTTCATTAATTAAATTACAATTGTGATCTGGAATAAAGGTTAAGGGCTTGGGCTCCAATCAGAACCATCTGTCAGCTCAAGCTGACCTGCCCTGTGTTGGAAAGTCAATTAGATCAGAAGCTCCATGCAAAGAGAGTGGACCTCAGAAACGAAAGGAACTTACATACGGCCCTTGGAAATGGGGAGAAGACAAAGAACTCAAAAGGGTTCATGGGTGCCATATCTGTGTTTAACAAAATCTGTTAAAAAAACAATATTCAACTAAGTAAATTTGAAGATTTAATTGGCTTTATTCAACAATTCATGAATTGAACAGCATCCCATCTAGGAAATAGAAAGGAGCTCCAAAGAGCGGCAGAAAAGGAAAGGTTTTTATAGTCAGAAAGGGATTGGGGCAAGGAAGTCATAAACAAAAGAAAGGATTATTTCAGGCAAGATGATCTTCCTTTGGGAGACGGCAGGGGTTTATTGGATGGATTACCGCATTAGTGCTGGCCAGGTAATTCCAGACTGACTGGTTAAACGTCTTATTCCTGGGTGAGGCTGCAACTGCAATTAGGTCTTCGTTGCAGACATGGGGCTTAACACAACTGACTCCATTTTGAGCCTGTTGCTTCTTTTTAAAAAATGTACAGGCATACCCTTGTTTTATTGCACTTGGCTTTATTGTGCTTTTCAGATATGGTGTTTTTTACAAATTGCAGGTTTGTGGCAATCCTGCATTGTCAGATGATGGTTAACATTTTTTTTGCAATAATGTATTTTAAAATTAAGGAATGTACATTGTCTTTTTGGATATAATGTTACTGCACACATAATGGACTACAGTATAGTGTAAACATAACTTTTTTATGCCCTGGGAAACAAGCAAACAAACAAAATGTGTGATTCACTCTATTGTGGTATTCACTTTATTGCAGTGGTCTGGAACCAAATCCACAATATCTCTGAGGTATGCTTGTATAAGGATATTATTAATATTACAGGTCTGTCATATCATGAGGGAAAAGACTTTTTTAAAAGAAACTCAGAAATCAACTTGATTCTGATTTAGGAATTAAGCCTCTGTTGGTTAAATCAAAAGCTGGAAATTGTGAGAGGCTTCTTATGTTGGATTCAATCAGGAGAGATGGAGTCCAAAAACTAAGGGTTCAATAGTCCAGCTCTAGCATGAGGTTGAGGATGAGCCTAATAGTATTGATGTTATATGGTAGGAAAATGTGTTTAAGAGGGGCTGGGGAGTGGAATTTTATTAGGAATATAGCACTTGCATAGATTGAACTTAATGTGGCCATTTTTGGAAAAAAATAAAAGGGAACATTAAAAAGTAAAATGGGATTATAAATTGGTTCTACCTTGCTGTCTTAGAGGAAAAGGATTGCACTTGGTAAAAGAAAAGAATTAATATAAAGTGTTCTCAAGGATGGATTATATTATTGGGATTGGAGAATACCATCAGTAAATATATGGCAAGAAAGAAATAAGAAAACAGGAAGGAAGAACTGGGATAAACAGAGTCTTGAGATACTTATAAACCAAATACAGTGTACAGGAGTGTTTATGTCCTGATTTGGACAAACTAATTGTAAAAAACACATTTATGAGACAATCATGGAGAGGTGAACATTGCCTGAATATATGATAATATTAAGGAATTTTTGATTTGCTTGGTGCTTAGATGTGATATTGTGGTTATGTTTTTAAATTGTCTTATGTCTTAAAGTTATATAAGAAGATATTTCTAGATGAAATGATATGATGTCTGGAAGTTTGCTTTTAAACAATCTGTTGGGCTTCCCTGGTGGCGCAGTGGTTGAGAGTCTGCCTGCCGATGCAGGGGACACGGGTTCGTGCCCCGGTCCGGGAGGATCCCACATGCCGCAGAGCGGCTGGGCCCGGGAGCCATGGCTGCTGAGCCTGTGCGTCCGGAGGCTGTGCTCCGCAACAGGAGAGGCCACAACAGTGAGAGGCCCGCATACCGCAAACAAAACAAAACGAAACAATCTGTTGCTGGGTGTGGTGGGATATAAATGAAACAAAATTGGCTATATACTAATAATGATTTATGCTGGACTATAGATATTTGGGGGTTAAAGTATTTTCTCAATTGTTACATTTGAAAACTTCAAAACTAAAATTAAAAAAAAATAACGAATAAGAGATGAAGTAAATCAAACTCAGAGAATTGTAAGTTTTATATTAAGTTTAGGAATAAGTGCTATAATGATTGTTTGCTATTATATGTGATTTGCTATTATACATGTAAATATATGTTATTTATATGTTTACTATTTATATGTGATTTTAAGAGAATCTGGCACATTAAAGAAATGGACAGATTAGGCACATGGAGAAAAATGTGTTCAATTCTTTGTTACACAAAATTAGTAAAGGCATTAATTACAGATGCACATAATGATAAGCTTCAATAATTAAAACCAAAACTCCTATGTTTCTGCCTGTGCCATGCAGAAGAGAAGATATAAAAAGAAGCAAACTGGGTTCCCTGAATTTATAGACTTTATAAACATAGAAGAAGTGATTAAAAACACATCAAACATACCTACTGTGCAAAACAAAATGGTAAGAACCATAACAGAGGTAAAAATGTACCTTGTAGCATGGTATCATGTGAAAGATTTATTTGTATTAGGACTTGATTTGGGGTGTAGAATTTGGTTGTGTGGAATATTGAACAAACTTGGGTTTTCGAGTCAGGCAGAACTGAATTAAAATTACCTTTCCACTATTTGCTGCGAGATTTTGCACACAAAATTTATCTTCAGCATTCTTACTTCTTAAGATTGGTATAATATTGTCACTTTTGTAGTATTTTTGCAGGAATTGTGATGCCATTATCAAGTATTAATATTTAGCAAAGTGCTATTTTCCCTACCTTAAGTTTGTGAACTTCTCTAAAACTCAATTCCTATTTTTTAAGATAAATTTTCCACAATTTTTACACAGGGTCTTAACATACTACATAAAATAACCACTATTGATAAAATGTATATGCCCTGGATTAAGAGGAAAAACAGAAGCAAATTTCCAAATCTTCCCTCTAGTGTCAAATTTGGGTAATAGCATAGTTCCTACACATTTCTTTTGAAAATAGATTGTGAATATGAAAATACTATTTTAAATAACAGTAAGTGTTTTTCTCTTAAGATTATTAGCTGCATGTTCCCTTCTGGCCACTTAAGGAATTTATTTCATAAAACAGTTAAATTTTAGAGCTGTAAAACAAAAAACACTGCCAGATCTGCAGGAATTCTCATGTAACCATTAAGCATATTTTTATATTAATGGCATAGGTTTCCGGATCTGTGTGTAATCTGAAATATCTAAATACGATTGAGGCAGGAGATAGACGGGCCCCAAGCTAGGCATTTACAACTGGCCTCCCGTTTACATTTCATGGGGCAGGAAAAAGTGGGCTTCAGGTTGGACAGCTACAACTAGTCTCCTGTTTGCATTTCCTGAGACAGGAGATAGGTGGGATCCAGGTTAGACATTTAAAATCAGCCTCCTGTTTGCTCACCGAAATGGAAGTAACAACAGAAGCAGGTTAAATAGCCAGGCTTTGTGTCCTGTGTACCTCTTAAGAAAATAGTCATGGCAGGAACAGAGAGGGGCTAACCCTTGTTTGAGTAAAGGACCAACAGGTCACATATTTCCCATCCTTGGGGCCAGGGAGACACTGCATCTGTGCATAAAGGCTCTTCGGGGGTCAAAAAGGAGGGGGCACCACCCCATAATATGTGATGCTAAGACCATCCCTTAGGCCTCTGGGCTGGAATCCATCTTGGAAAAAAGTTGTGCACGCATGTTGGGGAGGCTAGGGCGGGTCAGGTGGAAAAAGAAACCAGATAATTGGCCAAAGGTAAACAAAGACCCAGAAGAACTGACCTATATAAGTGACTTAACCGCCTCTTCACTGCGTTACTCCTTATTAGGACGGACGCCCACACCCTTTCTCTCTGGGTGTGCATCTCTGCCTTGCTTCTGTCTTAACTGAACAAGCTGTTTCTCTGTGTGCTCTCCCACTTGTTGTTGCGCTATGTCTCTAATAATAAATTTTGCACCTGTTTCTACAGATTTTGCCTCCTTGAGAAATGCATTTTTCACTGGGGGCAAGGCCCAGAGGGTCTGGTGGCTAGGATTCCTGGTTTTCATCCAGGCTACCCAGGTTCAATTCCTGGGCCAGGAAATAAGATCTGCTGCCTTTCCGAGATCATTATTATGTTATTTAAAACTCAATTTTGACTTCAAAATGTTTTTATAGGTGAAGAAACCAAGAATAGGTTATAGTAGATGGAAAATGATCATCACTCTTGAAAGAATTTGAAGAGGTTCAGAACAAGCCTCCCCAAATATGCCACTTTGTTATGTAGACTATTTTGAGCTGAAGGCAGCCACACCCAGCAGACTGTAACAAGGTAAAACAATTTAGACAGGGGGTCTAACTCAGAAAGAGAGCTATTACCAAGAGATAACTTTTTATCTGAATGATCTATCTGTGTGGCAGGACAAACATCAAATTACCAAACATCTGCCCTCCTCGCCCTGTGAGTCACCTCCTCCCATTGAAGCCCCAGGTCCCTATCCTGTTCCTTAGCCCAAGATAGCATATAAGCCTCAATTGTCTGCCTTGTCCTTCGGTTTCATTGTCTTTGTGGGGTCCCCATATGTACATAATTAAATTTAGTTTTCTCCTGTTTATATGTCTTATGTCAGTTTAATTATTAGACCAGTCAAAGAACATAGAAGGGTAGAGGAAATTTTTTTATCTCCTGCAGTTCTGTGCTTCAATCAGTGCATCTTGTAGTTATAGACTGAAATGTCATTATATCAACTTTAGGCATGAAATTACCATTAAGATTATTAAGATAATATCACAAGCAAAAATTTTTCTCTTTTATTTCAACTGTTTCTTTGTTTCATATCTGGATAAACTGAAGTTGATAATGAAACCGAGCAGGACCCCGTGGGGCTCCTGGGCATGGAAGCCTTTCGGTACACCATTTCTTGTTCGCTGGAAATAGGCTTTAGCCTCCATAACCTTCCCTGAGTTCCAAAGGGCAAGTTCAAACAGTTGTTAATCAGGGAAGGGAGGGGATGCAGAGACAAGGGAGGGGCAGTCAAGAAACAATAGTGCAGCCTTGGGACAGGATCCTGGTCCTGCCTCAAGGGATACGTATAACAATATCTTTGAGCTCTTCTGCAGAACTAAAACCCTGAACAAATGGAAGATGTTAACTACTTGAAGCACTCTTCATTCCAGAGGGAAGGTCACAGCTTGAGAACCTTGAGAATCACAGAAGCTCATCAGGAGACCACCTGAGTCCAGATTAAAGGAGTGAAGCCCTGCAGGCGCCCTGATCCTTATCAGCAACCCCGCCCTTGAACCATTGCTATAAAACTCCTCACCAAACCCTCCCCCCACATCGGGACACACAGTTTTGAGGGCACAAGCCCACTCTTTCCCCCTTTTGTAACCAAGCGGGACCCTATGGGGCCTTCCCGGGACGGGCCTTCCCCCATATCCTCTGTTAGCTCCTCTCTGAAGTACCTAGATAATAGCATTTGATGCACAATTCCTGAGTTGTTTTGCAGATGTGAACCGCTCCCCCCAAAATAAAATGTAAGATGTTAACTACTTGATGACCATGAGCATATAGCCCCAGGCCTCCTGGAACCTAGGGATTGATAATGTTAACCCCTGTGACACTACCCTGTTATCTCACCATCAGCCAATCAGAGAATTGTGTCCAAGCTGATCTGCTTTGCCGAACCCCTTCGGGGAGTTTGGGGCTTTTAGGGCATGAACCACCCATTTCCTTGCATGGCCTTGCAATAAACCTTTCTCTGCTCCAAATTCCTACGTTTCAGTTTGTTTGGTCTCAGTGTACATTGAGCACACGAACTTGCATTAACACTTTGCCTGGCAAAGCAATAAAGTTATTCTTTCTACTTCACCCAAAACTCTGTCTCAGAGATTCAATTTGGCACCGGTGCACAGAAGCCGAGTTTTCGGCATCAATAACAGCTAAGGTTCGTCTGAAATAGAAGTATAAAAGCCACAAAGCTGAACCACATTATAAGATATGAGAAGTGTCTCTAATAAGAAATATGTTACTTACCAGAGTCAATGACATAAAGATTACAATAGGTATAAGTATTTAGAAATGTGAGTTTCTGATTATAAAGCCTAGCCAAAGGAAACCAAATCAACAACAGCATAACACAAGGTGTCTTCTTAATAGATTTAGAACAGAGATTCTCAAAGTAAGTATTTGTGGTTTTTTTGGTTTTTTTTTTTGCGGTACACGGGCCTCTCACTGCTGTGGCCTCTCCCGTTGCAGAGCACAGGCTCCAGACGCGCAGGCTCAGCGGCCATGGCTCACGGGCCCAGCCGCTCCACGGCATGTGGGATCTTCCCGGACCGGGGCACGAACCTGTGTCCCCTGCATCAGCAGGCGGACTCTCAACCACTGCGCCACCAGGGAAGCCCTGAAAGTAAGTATTTCTGACCAGAAGCATCAGTGTCACCTGGGAAATTGTTAGAAATGCAGATTTTTAGACTCACCCCAGACCTACTGAATCAGGAACACTGGGGTTTAATCCTAGCAATTTGTGGTTGTAAAGGCCTTTCAGGTGATTCTGATGTACACTAAATGTTGATGTTGAGAGACTATTCTCCAGAGTATTTCTGTACGTCTCAGATCAGTTTTTTCCAGACTATCTTTTCAAGGATGTTTGTAAAGCAAACAGCCTGGAAAGACAGAAGTACTGTCTCTTTCCAGGGTAGAGGGCAGGTTTGTTCTTGACCAGTATGATAAAGAAAATGTCTCTCTCTGCGGGCAGAGACTGGACAGGTTTGCTAACAGCCGCCTTTATAAGACTGGGGGCTTCCTAAGCGTGGGGATCCTCACTGTGACATAGATACACTATATGTCCAATGTTCATCGAGGCCTGCTTTCACATTATCCCTATGGATCTTGAAGATCAAGGGGAATGTGAAGGTCATGAAGTCTGTGTGTTACGAGTAATAGAGTCTTTTATCTTTGAAATGGGGGTTTCCTCTCTTCTGCCAGCATCCATGAAATTGTGGCAGGTTACCTTGCCAGCTTGCAAGACTAGTCACATCTGTGACAGATCAGACCTACTGGACCAGGACACTCAAACACATTGGAATTCTTTCACTTTAGTCAGTTCTCTGCTCAGGTGTCACTTCTCAAAGAGACCTTTCCTGATCATTCTATTTAACATAGTGCCTTGTGTGCTTCCGACTCACCTATCTACTGTATTTTTATTATCAGTGGTTCTATTACCCGATAACATAATATACATACATACATTTATCTGTTTATATTTTATTATCAACCTTCACCACTAAAATATAAGTTCTGTGAGGGCAAAAGGTTTGTCTTTTGTTCTGCAACCAGAACAGTGTCTAGCTTGATAAATATTTATTAAATGAATATCAATATAGTGTATTCTATACAACTTAAGCTTACTAAATGGATATAAATATTTTCCACAAGAAGGGCAGATATACTAGACCAGGAAGTTTTTTTAAAATATTGAACCCAATTGATTAATTTTACCCTGTTTCGATAATAAGTTCAGCCATATTTTATATCATTGCTTGGAGAGGCATTTAGCAGAAGGCATATAAAATAACTCTGGGATATCATTTCCACATCTTCTCACCTCTTTTTTTGGTTTGAACTTGCTCTAGAGCCAAACCATTTGCAGATCTTCTAATCTTTTGATTTCCTTTGGTGATTTGAGCTGTTTTAAATTCAATCAGCCTTTAGAATTCTGAGGAATAGTAAATGTATGCTATGAGATGTTTCAAAGTGAAACGTGTGAAACATAGAATCCTAAACTCATTAAAATGAAAAATCTGAAGCTCTCAGAAAGGGTATATTAATGCTTCAATGATTAAAATTGTTTGGCAGTATATTTATTCAAGGAAAAATAATTCTTGCTCTGACTGTGTACCTGGCTGACTGTGTACTCATATTCTCAGCAAATCATGTATGTTTGTGCATAATTTTATATGTATAATATTATACATGATGTATTATGTATATACTTATACACATAAAATACATAATATGCATTTGTAAAAATATGTATGTATACCTGTACATAATGGACATATATTCTTCAGTGTTCTATAACCTAATCTAACATGTTTATGATGAAGACATAAGGATTCACCAGCAGAGTCACCCGACTCCCAGTAAATAACCCTGTATCATAAATCTCCACCTAGTAGGTATTGGCCTTGCTATAGTGACATAAGTTGAACAATAAAACAGTAAGCTAAGTAATCTGGTGCTACTGAGTGTGCTGACGTACATGGATTGTGTTCTCTCCAGTAAGGAGCAGTAGATTGTTGGGACTTGTAGAGAGACCTTGAATTAAGGACATTTAAAAAAGCATAAGTGAGGGAATTCCCTGGCAGTCCAGTGGTTAAGACTTTGCCTTCCAATGCAGGGGGTGCAGGTTCGATCCCTGGTCGGGGAGCTAGGATCCCACATGCCTCGTGGCCAAAAAACCAAAACATGAAGTGGAAGCAATATTGTAACAAATTCAATAAAGACTTTAAAAATGGTCCACATCAAAAAAAATCCTTTAAAAAAAAAAAAAAAAAAAGCATAAGTGTTTCACTGAAACCTCAGGCTCACAGATACGGCAAGTTAAGCAGCCCTGGTTTAGAGAGCCAACTGGATGATACGATAGATGAGATGAAAACTTTGGAAGAATGAGTAGGCAAACCGCATGAATATGAGAAGAAGAAAGTATTTTTCAAATGCTTTTTCAGTCTCAGAAATAAACCTTGAAATAATTAGATGAGGGTTAACATTCAGAGAAATATAATTCATTAAGCTCCAAAATGTATAGTAAGATAAAATCTTCAGATGGAAGCCAACTGGTCCCTCAGATTGGGTCTAACTTGGATGCATAATTATGTGTAAACTTTGGCTTTCTGTGTTTTTTAATATGACTTCAGTACTTCAAGATAGTCGGGTTTGAGGAACTGCTTTATACCAACCAAAATCACAAGAAGGGCTCAATGAACCAGAATATCAATGCTTTATGTGTGCAGAGAAATTACCTGCTGTTCAGTAGATCATACACTTAATATTGACTGTTCTATGAACTTCTCACTTAGTAGGTTAGTCCAGCTTGAAGCTAAGATTGTCTGGTATGTAAGAACAACAAAATTAACTTAATAGATAGTGCCTTGGAGCTATAAAAGTAATAATGGGTCATATTGGTTGAGTGCTATCATGAATCATACAGTAATTATATTAAACTCCCTGGCACAGAGTAGCCATTCAATACATAGCCGTTCAAAATGAATATGGAAATCCTCACAACAACCCTTTGAGGTTGAAGCATAGATCCATACTTCTGTAGAGCTTACTATGACATCTCCTTGTTATGATGCTTTGACTTGTTTTACAGTTTATTTCAGCTATAATTTAATATCCTTGATGAGGTTTTGGATTCACTGCTATTATGAGCAACCCATCTGAAAACTACTTAGGGTGGGGTTATTTAAGCAGACATTTCATCTCATCTATATTTTAATTTGCTTTCCTACGTGCTATTTTGAAAAGGAAATTCTACAGTGGCATCCTCCTTGTATGCCTTAAACATTTTTCCCTGTTTGGCTAAGATTATATATGGCTTTTGCAATCTGGTCTCTTTGAGTAGGGTTACAACAATGACCAACTGAGACACAGCAAAGCAGATGAGGATGAGGTTTGCATCTGAAAGCACTAATCCCTTCCTGTACCTTCTTTTTTTCTTTTTTTTTTTTGAATTTTATTTTATTTATTTATTTTTATACAGCAGGTTCTTATTAGTTACCTATTTTATACATATTAGTGTGTATATGTCAATACCTTCTAATATTTTCCATTCTTTACTTTTCTTCTCACCTCTATTCCTTCTTTCTCATTCTAACATCTATCTAGCTACTTCTACTTTCTTTCACACTAGCAGAGAAAGCTCACATTCAACCGGCATTTTTCTCATACTAGGTATCTGTGTAGAGCCTAGGAACTCAGATATCCAATATTACTCCAAATAATGCTTTAGAAAAACCTCAG
This sequence comes from Stenella coeruleoalba, assembly GCF_951394435.1. Lineage (NCBI taxonomy): Eukaryota > Metazoa > Chordata > Mammalia > Artiodactyla > Delphinidae > Stenella > Stenella coeruleoalba. The sequence continues at coordinate 37,194,032 of NC_137162.1, forward strand.
CACCACCTCACCCCATTGCCTCCTTCAGATAACTCTAGAAATATTTAATTTGAAAGTACAACAGAGCTATGTACATCAGCTTTGTGCAGCAGAAAGAGAAGAGTACTTGGGCTAGAATGTGTGGATTTTAACAATGCCAGTTGTACATCCTTTATTAAGGTGCTCAACCTTTATGAACTTTAATATCCTCAGTTGGAAAATGATGGGGTTAAACTAGGTAATGCTTAGACATCTTTTAATTTTAGAATATCTTGACTTTTAAAAATGTGAATCGTATTATATCTAGTAGGCTTGAGATTACAACACAGTTCTCTGTTCAGATATATTGGTCTTCCTATGAGTTATGCACAGAGCATGGATACATACTTGTAAACCCAAAATAAATTAAGAATTTTGGAGGGGAATGTGAGCAACAGTATGACGGTGCAAGTTAAGAGGTATATATGAGGCACAGCTTGGGGGGTGTGCGTACTCAAGGCATCTGGTAAGTAGAAGCCAGAGATGATGCTAAATATCCTACAATGTCCAGGACAATAAAAAAATTATCTGTCCAAAAATGTCAATAATGTTGAGGTTAAGAAATCCTTTACCTCCCACCTTCCTGAACTGGGGGTTGCCTGTTGCTCCCTAAGCTACCCTTGTTCTTTTCTCCCTAGAAAGGGAAAGTGAGCTGACCTCAATTCAATTTACAGTCTAATTTGCCTTTTCATGGAGTTTAACAAGCAAAAGAGCAAGTGATATCCCCATAGCACAGATGGAGAGACTGAGCTTTAGCAACAACAGACAATAGGAAGAAAACAATTTACTCAATCTCAAGTGTGCATACGAGGTATCAATACTCAACCCCAAGACTGTCTTTTGGCAACACCCATGATTCATGGCTCATTATCTACCTGGAGTTTAGAAGATAAACTGAATGGGAGGATTGGAAGGGAAGTTTCACCTCCCCAAGACTGTGTTCTCTCAAGAGTTTCTAGATAAATTTTCAAGTGAAAAAAATCTAATTAAAAAAAATTCTTTTCAATTAAAAATGACCAATGAAAAGTTTGTTGATGCTAATATATTTTGAAAGTCAGAATTACAGAAAGAAACATTGCATTTAAAACAGTACAGAAAACTATGTGGAAGAGAAGAAATCATTTTGGGAAAAGTACATGAATAATTCTTTAAATCCAGCACTACTTTTTATCTTCTGCCATCATAGAAATGATTTCATTGTAAACTTCTTGAGGTGCATCCATTGCCCAGATAAAGTCCAAGTGATTGTAAGTAGGAATTTCCTTGTGGTAAATGAGATTAGACAGTTTTGGAAGCAAAAGACCAACATCCTGAGGGTCAGCCAACAGGTCATGGTCACCACTCCATACTGCAATTGGTACATCCATGGCTGTCACATTGTAGTTGAGAGGTGTGGCCTAAAACACCAGAGGAAAAGAATCAGAGTTTTAAGAATCAGAGTTTTTATAAGTAACTGCACTTGAAACTCAATACTTACTCAGTGGGTAGATTAGATATCATTAACTTAGTTTTTTAAAAATTGAGATATAATTGATATATAGCATTATACTAATTGCAGGTGCACTACAATGATTCCATACATGTATACATTGTGAAATGATGACCACAATAAATCTAGTTAACATCTACCAGCACATGTAGTTTTTTTATATATATATTTGTAATGAGAGCTTTTTTTTTTTTTTGGCGGTATGCGGGCCTCTCACTGTTGTGGCCTCTCCCGTTGCGGAGCACAGGCTCCGGACCCGCAGGCTCAGCGGCCATGGCTCACGGGCTCAGCTGCTCCACGACATGCGGGATCTTCCCGGACCGGGGCACGAACCCGTGTCCCCTGCATCGGCAGGCGGACTCTCAATCAACCACTGCGCCACCAGGGAAGCCCAATGAGAGCTTTGAAGATATACTCTCTTGGCAACTTTCAAATATACAGTACGGTATTATTATCTGTAGTCACCATGCTGTACATTACATCTCCAGGTCGTACTTATTTTATAACTGGAAGTTCATACTTTTTGACCACCTTTACCCATTTTGCCCACGTCTCTGACACCCACCAATCTGTTTTCCGTATCTATGAGGTTTTTAAATTTTTTTTTTTTTAGATTCCACATGTAAGTGACATCATACAATAGTTATCTGTCTGTGTCTAACTTATTTCATGTAGCATAATATCCTCAAGGTCCATCCACGTTGTCACAAGTGGCATGACCCAGTTTCATAAGTAAATCTTAACAATTATTGCTCAGAGTTACCTTTATCCACAGAGGAACGTGGATGCAATGTTTTAAATCAGTGCTTCTCAAATTCTAAAGGCCCTGTGAATCACTAGGAGATCTTAATAAAATGAAGAATCTGATCCAGTATATCTGGAGGAAGAGCCTAGATTCTGCATTCCCAGATGATGCTGAGGCTGCTGGTCCTGGACCATGCTTTGAATAGGTGGGCTTTAGTATATGTGCTGCCGAAGTGAGCACATGAATAGGCGGGCTTTAGATAATAATTCTTACAAAGTAAAAACTTAGATTTCGACTCAAGCTGAAGGAAGTGAATGTGACTGAATTTTAACTGTGATAGATAGTTTCTATACAAATAATTACTCAAAATGTCCTGAGTCATTTATTTTGGCTTTGTATGGCTGCCAGTATAGTCATTCCATAGGTAATCATTTCATTTAAGGAGCTGTATTTGTTAAATACTTGCCTGATTTTACTAAATATACGTTCAAATTCTGAGAAAATCTATCAGTGGTCCCATTTCCTATTTCTACAAAATCTCCATTCACACAAAGATTTTAAAGAGATTCATAAAGCAGGCCAAGGGGACAAGAGAATCACTGCTAACTTTCCCACAGTTCACAGAGAATTTTGTTAGTTTTTAAAGATGATATTCTCAAGAATTCTAATATGAATATTTTCTTTATCCTTATGTAATAGCCAATTCACCAAAGAAAAATATTTTATTATATGCAATTTTTCATAGTATTTTAATACTTTACTATATTCCTTTATATGTTGAAGAAAAGGGAAAATTGTGGAGAATATCTATAAGAATAAACCTACTTTTCTTTACTCATATTCCACTATTCAAAGTGTTTTCCAGAACCTAGCTTCTGGCTCTTAAATTAGTGTCACTCCCTCAGTCAGTTGAAACCATCCTGAGTTTGGCTTGGTTGAAGGGAGAATGGAATTGGGAGTGGGTGTTTCATGCCCCACTTGGCCCTTCAAGACGGAGTCTCTGATTACTGTTATTAGAGCCCAGCATAAAGATAGAGTCTGTGTCTGGGGGGTTTGAGGTTGTGATGGTTGGGGGGAAAAGTCTTTACAACAAATGTTTGATCTGATTGTGTTCAGAAAACCTCTTTAAAGACATCAGAGATGTAAAAACAAGGAGGCTGGGCCATCTTTTTCACACAAAAGACATTGTGGTGAAAAGATATAAATCCCTTGTAGATATTGAGTCATTGGAGCAGACAAAAACTAATAGGGTTGTTACTTGGTTGGAAAATTGGACGTGGGGTGAAGTAGAAGGGGAAAGAATTACCAAAAAAACACAGAGCAATTCTCTCATTCAAAATTAGCCTGTGACAATGCGAGAGTTTATCCTGAGCTGACATTACCCATTAATTACTGTCAATAACTCCCTGAGTCTGGGTGGAGAGATGAAAAGTTATTGTCTCAACTTATATTAACTTCAGGTACGATGGACTCCAAAGCCTGGCTTCTTTGTACTACAAGTAGGAGGAATGCTCAGTATATCTACCTGCGTACAAGGCTCTTGTCTGCTGAAAAATATTTCCAGCCTTGAACTGCAAGCATACCATCCTTCTTTTATGTCTGGGAATATGGTGAGAAAACTTCTCTGGCCATCAACAAAGGATAGGAAATTGTTTAAGAAGACCAGAGATTCCAGCTCTATCCCATGAACAGTTAGAGTTATTGGTTTAGGGAATTCCCTGGCGGTGCTGTGGTTAAGACTCTGCACTGTCACTGCCTGGAGCCTGGGTTTGATCCCTGGTCGGGGAACTAAGATCTGGTAAGCCTCGCAGAGCAGCCAAAAAAAAAAAAAAGAAGTTATTGGTTTATTATAACAGTTAGTTGCACTTTGGAAAGGAGAAGACAGCATGCCGGGGGTCTGGGATACAGGGCAGATCTGTCTAATGCAGCGAGGGGTGACAAGATCTAGAAGGTTCTCACTGCAGTGGTGTGGTACTTTGAGGGCAGCTTGAATGAGCACAGACACTGGAGCGTGAAGGCTCAGTGGAAGAATTAGAGACCAGTGTGATGTTCCACATGACAAAAAGACTCAAAGGATAGAGTCATCTACTTTATAATTTCCTTAAGGCTAGGTCTAGGCAACAGCATTCCTTTGGAAAATACCTGCAAAGTTATCGTAATTTCATCTTTAACTTTTTATATCTTTGTCTTTCAAAATGCAAATAACCTCAACTTAAGATGCTTACCTGGTTATAATGCAGTATGTTCTGAGTTGGGGTTCCCCAGTCAAAAGCTTGGAATTTCCCAGACTTAACAGCCTAATGTAGAGAAATTAAAGATACAAGGAAATTAAAAAGTCACTTGGCTATGTAAATAATAAAATGCCAACTTTTCCAAGTAGTTTACTTTTAATTTAAATATTATTTAAAAATTTTTTCTCATTCCAAAAATAGACCATTAATCCTCCGCAACAATTTATTCAAGTTTAAATGCAGCTTTGCTTGAAATAATTTCAAGTCATAATCATCATTTATTTCTTGTTACCCAAAGCACCTGTTTTTTGTAGGATTTTCATTCACATGGATTGATAGATATTTTCATCTGGTAGTCACGTGCCAGAAAAATTCCCTTGTAGAAGCATTTGACAGAATATTTTAAGACTGTGCTTTAGGTAAATTGTTAATGGTTTAGGCCCACAAAAAGTTTGAGCAGCTTGAAATGATACCTGACTCCAGTGGAGGGCGTCTTGAACTGAAGTTCCTGCTGGATTATGTCCTAGATACACATCTAAGCGAGTCTAGAAAGCAAACATACAAGCACACACATGCGCACTTAGATGTATGTTCAGTTTCTCACAAACATCTAAGACTTAACTTTTTCTGATCTAGATCAAGTTTTATGGGCAGCATTACTGGCAGGATACGAGCAAAAAAGTTGTACATCACTTTATGGCTTGCAAACTGTGATTATATGGGCTAATTTCGAGGGTATATAACAAAACTAAACAATTTTGAGGGCGAATAGGTGTCAGTGTATCATACTATTAGTAGCAAAACATGATATACTATGAGCAAAACATGATATACTATGAGCATTGCTTTGTACTATGTTCTATATACTTTACATATGTTAGCTCATTTAATCTTCACAACAACTCATTTCATGGATAAGGAAATCAAGATGGAGGAGTTCAAGTGCGCTGCAAAGATAGGATTTGAATTTAGGCTTTTACCCTGAATCCATATTCTTAACTACTTTCTGATACCGCGTTTTGTCATATGTGCTTTTAAGCATCCACTTGGTGCAAAGCAAATGAAATAGAAGGTAAAGAGTGTGGACAAGATCTTACATAAATGCTCTGAAACAAGTTTTAGAAAGTTTATGGAGATGACTATCAGCATTAAAAATATTTAAAGTAATATTCAATATCTAGACATATTTTTCCTACAGAGGAACTTGACAACTTGGTTCAATGCCTCCACTCACAGAATTTAAATGTCACACCAATTATTCAGGTGATCAGAAGTGAGTAGGGAGTTTTTTGTTTTGTTTTGTTTTTCCTACAAGCTGTTTACTTCAGGGCACAGTGAGGTGATGGAAGAAATGTGGAGGCAACAAAACTGCGAGCAATGACTTGTGATTTCTCGTGGGCTTATCTGCATATCATGGACAGAATTCTGAAGTGACTCCTGGTTCTAATAAAGTACCATTCCTAATTGATGATGAGACAAGTAATCATGAGGGTTGCTCAAAATATTCAGAATAGAAATTTCAATGCATACAAACCATGTTCAAATTTTTCTTATCAAATCCAGTCACGGCAAACAAGGCATTCCTACAAACGACATTCAGCATCTCACGGGAGCACACTTCAGCACCAAGAAATTTTTCCAAAAAATTGTGTGGGTAGAACAATTTGTTACCAAATAGAATCTGAAAAATAAAAGCATCATTAAAGATTTGCAAATAACAAGCTGCAGAAAAGACATTAATTTGTCTTGTTTACTGGTACAAATGGGAATAGACATTATATTTTCATACTTCTATATGTTGTCTTAAGAGGTTTAAATACTCTCTCTCATTGAATCCCCACAATAAAGATATGGAATGGACAGTGCAGGTATGAGTATTGAGTATTAATTGCTGCATTGAGAACTGCATTGGGTGCTGGGTAAGACACAGAGTTACAGTCTAGTTGGGGTCATAGGAGTTAGGGAATAAACTCATAAAACAACATGGCAGAATATCATAATTAAGTGCCAAGATGTGTGATTTCGGCAATAAATAAAAAAAAATCAGGAGGGGAAATGGTGACTTCTAAGCCATATTTTCAGCAAAATCTTTAAGAAGACAAAGAGGCTTGGTAGTTTAAAAATTGAAAGGACACACCCTAATTGTTCTTAAAATAAGTAGACACTTTGTTATCCCCATTTTATTTAATTTATTGAAGTATAGTTGACTTACAATATTATGTTAGTTTCAGGTATACGACATAGAGACTCCATATTTTCAAAATTATACCCCATACAAAGTTATTATAAAGTATTAACTCTATTCCTTGTGCTATACATTATATCCATGTGACTTACTTATTTTTTAACTGGTAGTTTGTACCCTGTTATCCCCATTTTATACGTGAGAACATAAGGCTAGTGAATAGTCAGGATCTTGGTCTAGTGAGAACTGGATTACAGCTAGAATCTTGATCTGAGCCTCAAGCCTCTGACCTAAGGTCTAATGCTTTTTTAAAAACCTCTCTCTACATTGCCTGTCAGAAAATATGAATATGAGTAAGAAACAAACAATTTCTGAATCAATGCAACCGGTAAACATACTCAGGGTCATCACACAATTTTACATTTTGAGTAAAAGCTTTACAAATGTAGCTGGTCTGTAGGTAAAATCTCTTAGATTTTAGGCATGCGTGTTAATTGAGTGAAAAAAAAAAAAAAGAATAGCACTCAACCACAGAAGAAAATGGCATCATTAAATTTTGTAGCCTGAGGTAAACTGTTCTCCTAAAGGAGACTGTGTATGTGTGTGTATGTGTTAGTTTCGGTGGGTGGGAGAAGTCAGTGATTAAACACTGGAAAAAGGAAAGATTATTAATTCCCTACCATGTATGCCTCCATAATATTTACAGTTTATTGAAATCTATGCTACTGCCCTATGAAATCCCCATTTAAAGAGGAAGGAACTCTTAGGAAAAGGCTTGGAAAGCCAAGGATATATGATAAGTGGTCTCCGAGTCCTTGCCTCACTTCACCATTGCTATCTTCCCCCTCTCTCTCCTTTTCCCTTTCCTTCCTTTTCTTTCCTATCCTTCTTCTTCCCACTTTTCTTGGACCAGGTGGTTTAGGCTTCTCATTTGACTCTTTTGCTTTTATTTCCCTTTCCCTGGTCTTGGGGGGGAAATCATAGCCTTGAAGACCTGTGTGGGTGCTTGGTAAAGAAACATCCATGGAAGGAGCAAAAACTCTCCCAGGCATTGCTAATCCGCACAAGGTAATCGAGAATAAAGAAATCGGTGGGGATCTCATAAACTCTAATGGGGATTCAACCATGGTCAGTGCTATTCAAGAAATAATATAAACATGTTAATTTCCATCCTTGAATATAAACATGATTGTCCACCAGGTGTTTGTTCTCTTTCCATCACTTTGAAATACACAAACAATTTAACATCTTAGACCCAGTTAAAGGGAATCACATACCTTGAAGAGGAAGGGAGGAATGAGTGCAAGTTTGTTCAACAGGGTTTTGGTATACTTCACTGTGGCAACTGGGGCTAATGCATAGAAGGCTTTGATTTTTTTAGCCAGCGTGGGATTTGTAGAAAAGGCGATAAAACCTGAAAAAGAACAACAAAAGGTGAAAGGTGTGTGTGTGCGTGTGTGCTTTACAATGTGACATTACTTTGGATTTACTACGGGTGCCATCTGGGACAACCTGAAATCGACAGAATGATCAGATTTTAGTATATTTGTTTTATTTTCATAGATTCTCTCTGGGAACATGAGGGTAGAACTTTTTGAAAGTTATAATAAACTGTTTTATCTGATTTTAGAAAATAGGCCTACTTTAGAATAATCATGTGGTAACAAAAACGTTATATTACAACAGGTTTGGTTCAGTTTAAAATTATCTAATCTCGTAACAATGAGATAATTAACATTTAATATGAGTAGGGTATATACGTGGAAAGGTTAAAGCACAAATTTGAAATGTGTCCAAACAGAGTCTGAAACCTGGTTCTGTGATTTATTAACTTTGTGACATTGGAAAAGTCACCTAAACTCTAAGAGCCTTAGTTTCCTCATCTAAAAATGCATGTAATAATGAATGCTTCCTTGGGTTGTTTAGGAAGTACTTGAGGTGAATCATGTAAAGTATTTACCAGGAACTAGTCACATGGTAAATGCTTGACAAATGAGAAGCCGAGATAATTCCAACATCTATATACAATAAACATTCTCAGCCTGTCTGCTTTTAATTGTTTTCATGAACAGTAGCATATAAATAGACTGGGTTCTAATCAAAGAATTATCAACTTAAATTCTTTTTTTTTTTTTTTCTGCGGTATGTGGGCCTCTCACTGTTGTGGCCTCTCCTGTTGTGGAGCACAGGCTCCGGACGCGCAGGCTCAGCGGCCATGGCTCACAGGCCCAGCCGCTCCGCGGCATGTGGGATCTTCCCAGACCGGGGCACGAACCCGTGTCCCCTGCATCGGCAGGTGGACTCTCTACCACTGCGCCACCAGGGAAGCCCTCAACTTAAATTGTTTACAGTTGAATTACATGAGACAATCTCTCCCTACTGTTAATAATGACATATTGACGAGACTCAATAATGCCCTGAAACAAAATTTTTCCAACTTACACAATGGCCTCAGTTACATAATATCCAGCCTGATCCCAATGGAGGAAGAATGGTCTTTCCAAGAGCACTCTGTTTATTAAGGGATTCTTTATCTGGTTGCCTAACTCTGCAGATATCAGCCAACAGATCACCCAGAGTAAGCAAGAATCACACGCAAGGAGCCTGAGTGGGTGTCCATGGGTCCATATAGGGTCAGGACAGGTGACTTCTCAGAATAAACTTAATCCCACTTTAGACACAATTCTATCAAGGATACTTATCTAACTTTCAAGTACACAGCAGATTGATTGGAAGATGTAAATTAGAAGGCAGAAAAAAATTTCCCAAAATTTATGAGTATGGTGACATAATGACAAACTATCCAGTGGTGAAAAAGAAGAATGAAAAGAAGTTCAAATGAAAGAAAGACAAAATTTAAATACTCAAGAGACTGGTAGGTTGGAGTTATTTTGTGTCAGGACAAGCAGTTCTATTGATATCAATAACTCCTAAGGAAATTGTTGCATTTCAGCTAAATGCAATCATTTTATAGCCCTATATCGTTGAAAAAAAGTTAAGCTATGTTCAACATGTTCTATTTAAAAAAGCATGGGCATCGGTCATAAGTTGAGGTAGATTTCCATCCAAAGGGGTTAAATTTTGGATAGTTTGGGAAACTAAAGGAGTAAATTTTAGGAATCTAGAAGATTTCTCACTTTTTAACAAAGAATTTGAATCCATGGTTAACCATGTGTTTTGTTGCTGTTCTTCATTGCCCTGATTTCTCTTCGAGTCCAAGGCATTTATTCAGCTGAAGCTGCAGGGAGACTTTTGATTTTGCATTTGCTCAAGAGAACCCAAGGTCCCTTCCTGGGTCATCCTGCATTGAATGACTGGTCAACAAATGGGTAAAGGACCAGCCAGCTAGTCCCACTGATGAAGACTCTGAAGAGCCATGTCATACAGAGCTGGCTGAGGACTTTTGGGGACTGCATCACTGCCCAACTTCTCCCTCTGCCTAGTCCTGCTTTTTTGCCCTTTCCTCTAAAAGTGCTTTTATTAAAAAAAAAAAAAATAGCACAAATCCTCATCTCCTTGGGCCCATAACATATTACACAATGACAGAAACATTGGGAAGCTCTTCCTCACTGACCCTTTTTTCTGTCTAAAATTCTACCAGTGGGATCCATGCTTTAGGATGAACAAGCAGTGGGAAGAGAACTTCCACAGGCTTCTACCAAGTATTTCATCCACTTTCCTGAATATGCCCATATATGGACATTCGGATTGTTTAGAATTGTAGTAGGAAGTAATGTCACTGGCTGACAGTGAGGATCAACATAAAAAATACACCATTATTTCTCCCATATAATCCCCTATTCCCCCTTCTGCTTTCATCCTTTCTCTTCCCTTTACAGTTTCTCTCATGGTCTCTTAAATTTCCTTGATTATGCTTTTGTCCCAACCATTCCACCAAAGTTGCTATTAGAAAGGTTCCCTTATAGCTTCTAGGTTGCCAGAACCAAGGGTCAGTCCTCAGACTTCATTTCACACGATTGATCAAAGCCTCTTCCACAGTTGACTGCAGTATTTTCCTAATAATACTTTCTCTACTTGCCTTCCAGAACACTAGACATTCCTGGCTTCCCTTACACCACAGTCACCATTATTTTCCAGTTTATTCACTTGATTCGTCCTCATCTTCCAAATCAATTGTGGCCCAGGCCTTAGGGCTTGGACCCCTCCTCTTTTCTGTCTGAGCTCAATTCTTTGCTTATTACATCCTGTCTCATGTACTGATGATTCACATTTTGTATTTTCAGCCCAATCTTCCCTCCTAAACTCCAGATTTGTATCTACAGTTGACTGCTTGACGTTCCACTTGGATCTCCAATAGCACCTAACACTTGGGTCCAGAACTGAGCCCCTGCTCTCCCCACCACCTCAGCTGTTCTTACTGTCTCCCTCGTCTTCGCTAATGGCATCTCCATCATCCCAGTGCTCTGGCCATAAATCGTGGTGTCATCCTTGACTCCTCTTTCTCTTACACTCCATATCCATTACATAAGCAAATTCTGCTGGTCTCCCCCCCCATATATAGAAAATACGTCTAGAACCTAACCAGGTATCTTTACCACCCCCTCTTCTGGGTCACTATCATCTCTCCCCTGGGTTACAGGAAGAGTTCAGTGACTGCTTTCTCTGCTCCATCCCTGTTTTCCTTCAACAACCGGAAGGATCCTGCTAACAAGTCAGATCATGTAACTCCTCTACTCAAACTTTTCTATGGTTTCCTTTTCACTCAGAGAGAAAGCAAAAATCCCTACAACAGCCTCAAAAGCCCTGAACAGTCGGCCCTCCTCACCACTCCCACCCAACTCATCTTTGTCTCTCTCAATCTGATTCATCCACACAATGAACAGCCCCATTGCTGTTCCTTGAATGTGCTGCGTGTGCTGTAGCGTCAGATCTTTTGGGCTATCTGTTCCCTCCTCCTGAAATATCAGTCTTCCAGGTATGAGCTTGGCTCACTGACTTCCTTCACGTTTACTTAGAAAGTATTTGGTGGTGTTCCTGGTATAAAATTGCTGTGTACCCCTCTGATGCTCCCTAATCTGACCCCCTGATTTATTTTTCTCTTCATAGTATTATCATTATCTAGCATAGTACGTATTTTACTTTTTAATTTTTATTATTTTCTCTACCTTCTCCTGCTAGAGTATAAGTAGTAGGAAGACAGAGATTTTAAACTATTTCATTTTTGCTGTATTCTTAGGATACATTATAGGTGCCCCATAAATATGGTTGAATGAATGGAATAAACTGAGACCAGAGCCTGTGTGGTACAAAGTTTCAGAGCATTGGCTTGGGCGTCAGATTTCCTGACCTGGTATCTGAGCTACCCTATTTGTAATAACTGTGTTACCTTACACAAACTATTTATTTACCTGCTCTTTAGTTTCACTATATATACAGTAGGAATAATAATGGTCTTATATCATTGGGTTGCTGTAGACATTATATAATGAATGGAAAGCAATTAGCATGATGACCAGCATGTCTGCATAACCACTGGAAAGGGGTCTATATGAACTAAACTACCTACTAACTGCTGTTACCTACCAATGGTGGTGCCCTGGGAATGGCCAACATAGTGTAGCTTCTCCTGTCCAGTTTTACTTAAAATGAAGTTGATTGTGGATACAAGGTCATATTTAGCCATTTCATCAAAGCTGCAAGAAAAAAAGACAAAATAAAAATGAGTACATTTCCTTGCTCTACTTTCTATAAGTCAACCTATTTAAGGTAAGGTTTCCTTTGAAAAATAGAAAACTAGATTCTCTAAGCATTGTTGCTTATAGACTGTTAGTGAGTGTCAGGGGCTCTTTGGGGTGGCTTCTCATAAACAGCTGACATCATTTCTGAAGCACAGCACATCATTTCTGAAGCACAGCTACAATGTAATCCAAACACAATAGTAGCTGTAGGTGGGGAATACTTCTACCCTTGAACCTGAATGTCAGATTTAATAATCATTTGTATGTTGTGTTCCACTGCCATGTAATATGAACAGAAAAATCAGCCAGAAAAACCCTTTGAAAACGAGAACAGGCTATGCCACTCCCCTGTTGAAAACTTTCCAGAAGCTTCTCATTACACTTAGAATGAGCTCCAAGGCCTTAACCAAGACCTATGCAGCCTGGCCTGATTTGGCCCTTGTCAGCATCTCTAGTCTCCTCTCCTCTCACTCGCCCTCTTCCTCACTACACTTGGGACACACAAGCTTCTTTCACTTCTTGGAACTTCTAAGAGCACCTTTGCACCTCATCATCATCAGGCAAATTCTCTTCTCCACTTCCATTAGTAATTTCTAGGAATAAGGCACAAGAGAGCCAGTGAGAGGAAATCTTTGATAATCTCTCCATGGTGTCAGAATTTCATTGTCTTCGCCACCCCCACTTGAATACTGATGATGACAGGTGCTGTTCATGAACCCCAACTGGGTTTAACCTTCTAGTAATCCTTGTGGATGTTCCTTCAGAATCTGCTGGGGGCAGCAAATTTCCTTGCTTCAGTCATTTAGCTCATTCCTTGTTGAAAAGCATATTTAGGGAATCCCGTAACAATGGTTACTGGGATCACAGACAGTTTGGAGGAAAGGCTACCCTTGGAATGAGGTGTAAGGAAGAATCCAAAAATGTATTAGAATGAAGATGACATCCTTCTCCTCCTATTTGGAGTGTAATTTGTTAAAATGAGGCTAGGCTGGAAGCAGTGAATACCCATGCTTTTTAACTCAATATTTATTTTCAATCGTCCCTTTTCTTTACCTGAAAGCCCAGAATTCAGCTGAGTCTGGTGAATAGTATAAATTTTTCCTGGCCCAGGTATTTCCTCTGCTGTTTCCCAGCCACACATCATATCCAGCATCCGCCAGGAGGAAGCCCAGGCTGTTGCTGGGTAGGTTGGCAATCCAATTTGTGGCCGATGCTAGGAAACCATGCTGCAGAAGCACAGCAGGTCTCTGACCTAAAGAAGATAATTGTTAAAATCTTTATAAACTCACTCCTTATTCTCAGATAAACCTGAAGATAGAAACAGGCTTTTATATGAATAGAATTAAAAACGTTTGCTTGGTGAGGTGAATATTTCTGAATACGTTATCTTAATTGTGGTGACAGTTTCTCAGATGAAAAAACATGTCAAATTGTACACTTTAAATATGTGCAGTTGATTGTATGCCAATTAAACCTCAAAAACCTATTGAAAAAATTATATTCTAAGGAAATTCAGCATTATGTTAATTAAGTGGGTCTTCTATTCAGGGGCCCTGAGTTTCCACCCAGCACGACAAACTAAAATCATGGGCCAGTGTGCTTCACATCAGAGAAACCAATGTAAATCTGGTTATCACTCAGACCCTCAGCTTAATCTCAGAGACCAAGGTGGTTCAGGTTTTTTTTGAGTAACTTAATCTAGTGTTTTATGATTAGAATATTTTTGACTGGAATGTATTTGATTCAGGATTTGAGACACTCATTTTTTTCCCTCACACCAATCCTACCCAAATGATTAGCATCATTCTTCCCATGAGGAATCCGATAGAGCTGAAGGATGTAACCATCTGCAGTTATAACTTCATGCATTTCACTTCGGTAACCCCAGTAGGAAATCATCTGACTCTGAATGCAGAAAAGACAAAACATTTAGCTTCATGAGTATACTTGGCCACTTTGGATTCTTAAAATAGAATTTCTTATTGGTTGGGGTAACATGTACTTTGTAAAGAAATCTTTCAGACTTTATAATAAATCATAAAGGATTAATGAGAGCAATAGTGTCAATATCTTTGGAAGTGTTTTTAAAATATTAGTGATATGAATAACTTACAATATTCATGTTGGCTTCAGGGTTCACCGCTTTTTTTCCAAGGAGACAAAATGAATTTCCAGACATGTGGATGAAACACATTGTTACAAGTAGCCACCACATTTTCAACCTATTAGAGGAAAAAAGTTATTGCATGATGTTTGTGTTTAAGGAGAGCCTGAGAACAAGGACTCGCCGCAGAGGGATCAAGGTTGGCAGATGGCAGGAGAAGCTGGGTCCGAGGATCCAGTGCTTGGTATATGAGATCCAACAGGGTCTTGTCTTCAGAGAACTCACCACATCGTGAGGGGAGAGACAGATGTGTAAAGAATCCTGCAGTGGAGTACATCATGTGCTCAGATGAAGACCAAAGCCCAGAAAAGGGCATGTCCAGTCCAGGATCCCTCATCAAGGAAGGACTTTGATTTCTGTCTGGAACCTGTGGATTCCCGTGTGATCAAAACCACGGGAAGGACACTCTCAGGCCTGCCTGTCACAGGGAGAGGGCTGGGGAGCTGGGGCATGGGGCGGGTGGAGGGCAGGAGTCCAGCCCCACATTGTGCCCCATCATAATGGACTCAGCAGTGTAGTCCTGTCTGCTCACCTCCCCAGGATTGTCTGTCCTTCCAACCCATTTCTCAAACCAGGTTTCTAGCCTTAGTCATGAGTGTCTGCAAAATCTCTACCTGAGTTTCAAAATGTTGTACCTTCACTTTAATAATAATCTAAACAAATTGACAGGAGAATAAAAAACTTTGCATGTAGTAAATGTTACGATATAACATAAAGTCATGATATTGAGCTGCCTTGCTATTTGCTTCATAGATTTTCCATTTATTACCTTATTTGTCCTATTGTTCTCCTTGTTTCTCATCACTTTGTCAATTAGTAGGTTTTTATAATACTTCTGCTATTCTGGCAATTTATTCAGCTTTGTACATGATTCTATTTTCCCAAAGGACCTTTTATTTATCAACCTACCCTTGTAGCCTTGATGTCAGAGCTACCATTTACCATCTGTTTTGGTTTGAGTTGGTTTCCCCCTGACAACCCGAAAAATAGATATGTTCAGGTCCTCAGCTCAATACCTCCGAATGTCACTGCATTTAGAAATAGGGTTATTAAAGACATAATTTAAGTTAAGATGAGGAAATACAAGAGTAGCGTGAACACTTAGTCCAGTATGAGTGGTCTCCTTTTAAGAAGACAGCCATGTGAAGACAGAGACACACTGAGAGAATACCGTGTGACAATAAAGGCAGAGATTGAAGCTATTCAGCTGCAAGCCAAGGGGCAAAAGAGTCTGCTGGACAACCGCCGGAAACCAGGAAGCAGCAATGAAGGATTCCTCCACATGTTCCGGAGGGAACATGGCCCTTCAGACACCTTGATTTTAGATTTATAGACTCCCCAACTGTAAGACAATAATTTTCTGTTATTTTAAGCCACCCAGTTGTGGTACTTTGTTCTGGCAGTTCTAGGAAACTGATACACCATCTGTCAGAAAAGGGAGAGAAAATTAATACCTGGAATGATCGTCTTTTTTGAAACTGTGAATAAAACAGGGAAGTCTGTCTGTTTTGTATGTAAGAACTTCCTTTAATTCCCGCAGAATGGCAGACTAAATGTTACTCAGATGATGACAATACAGAGAAATTTTTATATAATTGCCTTAAAGTACCTGGATTCAGAGATGACCTAATAAATAACTCTTGTTCACTCGCTATACTACACATGATGCATACAACTTAATCAGTGACCATTGCTCTGTTTTGAACTTCTAGGTGTCCTGATTCCTCTCAATTCCTACTGCAAAGATCTCCATCAACTTTTCCCCTCTCCCTAATGGATATTTTTCCTAAGGGATGCCTGCACTAGCATAATCCTGCTCCCACCCTGACCTTGGAAATGCTCCACTGTATTCCATTTGCAACCTTGTAATGTTTTCAAAGTTTCAGACTTTTATTTTCCCCTACCCTCTATTTGAAGCCATCATATCCAAATGTGGCTGTAGTTTCCACAGCTGCAGTCTTCTGCTCTAAACTTGACATGTTTATTCGACAAGGAAAAGGTTAGCCTGAGGGATACATGAAGGAATGGCATGTTCTCTGCCTTCAAGAGACTTACAATGTAGTGATAGTTCAGCAGTACCAACTCTTTATACTTGCTCTCTTACCTGTACTGTCCATGCATTTCTCATTCCCTTCTACTTCAGGTCTACTCAGGACCTATGTGCTTGCTCTTAAAATCCCATAGATAAACTGAAGCTTTAGATAGAGTCAAATAGAAGGATGACTAGGTACCAAGGCAGCTATACAGCACCCTGCTCAGTCCTTGGCTCCATAAACATTTGCTGCTCAATAAATGAAAATTAATTATACTATTAGTAGTACTCCTGAAACCTAATAAGTCTCTTTGTTAGCCTCCTACTTTCTAATTAACAGCTAAAATTAAATTTAAATTGACTTACCCCACTATTCCTAAGAGCCGCCTATGGCCCGTTATCTTTTATCAAAAATGAAAATAAAAATTGTTTCTCATTCACTATATGAACCTCAGCAAGGCTTATTAGGATTATTTGTTCTCTAAGAAACAAATTTGTGTATGTTGTTTTGACCAAGGTTGTAAAAAGCTCAATTCAAAGCTCTCAGGTTTTGACGGTAGAGGAAGACTAGGAGAGAAGGCAGGAAGGAAGGTAAGAGGTAGGGGTGAGAGGGGGAGAGTGAAGGAGAGTGATATTTCTATAAGATACTAGGATTGGTGACTGTGAGGGACCTAATCTGGGCAAGTCTGCCAAACTGGCCTTTTTTCATAACTATAAACACCATAAACATTCCTTGAATGTTATTTGAATTACTAAAATAAATGAATTTTTCCAAAATACCCCACATACATTGTTAATAAATACTGAATAGTTAATAAATACTGAATATGTTTTCAAACTCCTTGCCACTTCCCATAGAGATCGTGAATAGAGTACCATTCTACCCATATTGGTTTGAGAAACAGTCAGGTTTGATTTCAAGTTAGAAACTGCATAGTGAGGAGGTAGAGCCCGTTGGTAATACAGCTTGTTCCTGTTATACATTCAGAGCATTGCTTGTTCTTTCTTTTTTTCAAATGTCCTGAAATCAATCACCAAAGGAGAAAAAGAGAGAAGAAACTTCCTAGAAAAAAAATTTTATATACATATAATCAAGGTTAAAAAATTCAATGCAAAATTATATTTTACCTAAGGTAGAAATAAAGTTCACAAAACATATCAATATATTAATTTTGAAGTATATTAAGTCAACTTTATAACACCAGAGAGTCATACTCACTGTCACCACACTGAATGCTTTCTTGAAGGTAAATGAAAAACTTAATTCTCTTCTTCCTTCTCTCTCTCACTAAATACCCATATATATATAGGCGTACATGTGTGTGTTTTGGGTGACCTTTCCTAAAAATGTGAAGTCACTGCATTTCCAGTGACCTCTCATATTTGCCAAATGGCAAGTCAAATATTGCATAAGCAGTAAATTCACAAGAGGATATGGTTCCAATATGTCCTTAGAGATTCATTCCTTTTGATTTGTCACCTCCTGAAACTGCCTCCAACATCCTCATTCTCTGAGTTTTCTTGATTCTGGCAGAAATCAATTTTTTTCCCATACTTGGGTAGGAGCGCTTGAACCCATAAAGAATCATATTTACCTTAAAACAGTCAGTATGACCCCCTGGTATACTTTTCAAAATTTGAGAGAAAAACAACTTTTATCAAAAGGTTTTGATGGTTGTTTTTGCCTAAATTATGAAATAACTAATACAAAGTATTGCACATGTGAAAAAATGAAGTTTTATTTATTTATTTATTGAAATATTGCTTTATTAAGAACACTTAATAGGAGGCCTACCACCTTAACCAAAATGTTATGTGTACAATACAGTACAGGGGCAGCACTGGTATACCGGGATCCTCTCTAGTGTGTTCAAACTCGTATTTTTCTTTTCTCCAGTGGTGTGCTGGAATCTCCCTTCCAGATGGCTGGACTTCTATAAAGCCTTTCTCATCCACAGGTGTCGGACCACATTGGCATTCCCCAGGTTTTCCTAGTTGCAGCTATGAAGAGTTGGGACAGTTTCAATGGCTTCTGCTGGTTCCACAGCCCATACGGAGGTGTGTCTGCCTACCAGCTGCACAGGTGGGTTAGACTTTTCTTGGGTTGCTGGTAATATGGTGCTGATTCCACAACTCCCAAAGAGATTTTCTTGTTTGTGATGGATATTGATTTTTAGTTGTTAAAAAGGGGAACGAAAAGAAGGGACATTTTATATCACCTTGATGCTGATGTCACTTTAGTATTGTTAAAATGTCAACTTTTCTTAAATTTTTCTATTTTTTTCTATATTCAGTAGAATCCCAGTAAAAATTTTATCAAACTTTTTGGTAGAAATTGACAAGCTAATACTAAATATAAAAAGCAAAGTACTAGAATATTCAAAGAAAATAAAAGAAGAAAACCAAGTCAGAGTATTTCTCTCTGATTTCAAGACTTAAGTTACTGTAAAGGTACTATAAGCAAGACAGTGTGGTAAACAAAATATTTCTATAACCATACAATGGAATTCTACTCAGTAATAAAAATGAGTAAACTACTATTACATGCAACAACATGGATGAATCTCAAAATCATTCTATGGAGTGAAAAAAAGAAACAGGCATCCAAATCATAAAAGAAGAAGTAAAGCTTTCACTATTTGCAGATGACGTGATATTAAATATAGAAAACCCTAAAGACTCCATCAAAAAAAATAGAATAAACAAATTCAGTAAAGTTTCAGAATACAAAATCAATATACAAAAGTGTTGCATTTCTATTCACTAAAAATGAACTATCAGAAATGGAAATGAAAAAAAAAATCCCTCTTACAATAGCATTGAAAAGAAGAAAATACCTAGAAATAAAGGTAACCAAGGAGGTGAAAGACCTATACACTGAAAACTATAAGACATTAATGAAAGATATTGAAGAAGACACAAATATACATCAAGATATTCTGTGCTCATGATTGAAAGAATTAATATTGTTAAATTCTCAATATTACCCAAAGCAGTCTGTAGGATCAATGCAGTCTCTATCAAAATTCCAATGGCATTTTCCCCAGAAATAAACTATCCTAAAATTTGTATGAAAACATAAAAGACCACAAAGAGCCAAAGCAATCTTGAGAAAGAAGAACAAAGCAGGAGGCATCTCACGTTCTGATTTCTAACTATATTAAAAAGATATAGTAGTCATAACAGTATGGTATTGACATAAAACCAGACACATAGATCAGTGGAAGAGAATAGAGAGCCCAGAAACAAATGCACACATATATGCTCAATTAGTTCACAACAAAAGAGCTAAGAACATACAGTGGAAAAAAGAGAGTCTCTTCAATAAATGGTGTTGGAAAAACTGGATAGCCACATGCAAAAGAATGAGACTGGACCACTATATTATACCATGCACAAAAATTAACTCAAAATGAATTAAAGACTTTAATGTAAGATCTGAAACCATAAAACACCTAGAAGAAAAATAGGGAATAAGCCCCTTGACATCAATCTTGGCAATGATGTTTTTGTATTTAACACCAAAAGGGCAAGCAAAAAAAGCTAAAATAAACAAGCAGGACTACATCAAACTTAAAAGCGTCTGCACAGCAAAGGAAACCATTAACAGAATGAAGTCAACCTACCAAACGGGAGAAAATATTTGCAAATTATATCTCATAGAGAGTTAATATCCAAAATATATAAAGAACTCACACAACTCAATAACAAGAAAACAGTTCTTGGCCAGAGGACCTGGATAGACATTTTCCCAAAGAAGACAAACAAATGACCAACAGGTACATGAAAAGGTGCTCAATATCACTAATCATCAGGTAAATGTAAATTATAACCCCAATGAGATATCAACTTATACCTTTTAGAATGGCTATTATCAAAAGACTAGAAAAACAAGTTTTGGCAAAGATGTGGAGAAAAGGGAACACTTATGCACCATTGGTGGGGATATAAATTGGTACAGCCAGTATGGAAAACAGTAAGGAGGTTTCTCAAAATATTAAAAACAGAAGTATTAATGATCCAGTAATTCTGCTTCTGGATATTCATCTAAAGAAAAGGAAAACAGGGCTTCCCTGGTGGCACAGTGGTTGAGAGTCTGCCTGCCAATGCAGGGGACACGGGTTCGTGCCCTGGTCCGGGAAGATCCCACATGCCGTGGAGCGGCTAGGCCCATGAGCCATGGCCACTGAGCCTGCGCGTCTGGAGCCTGTGCTCTGCAATGGGAGAAGCCACAACAGTGAGAGGCCCGCGTACCGCAAAAAAAAAAAAAAAAAAAAAAAAGAAAAGAAAAGGAAAACACTAACTGGAAAAGAAATATGCACCCCCATGTTCTTTGCAACATTATTTATAATAGCCAAAACATGGAAGCAATATAAGTCCATTGATGAATGAATGGATAAAGAAAATGTGATATCTCTATCTATCTATCTATCTATCTACCTACATACCAATCTATCTAAAAAATACAGCCATAAAAATGAAAAGAATCTTGACATTTTGGACAATATAGATGGACCTCGAGGACATTATCCAAAGTGACGTAAGTCATAGAGAAAGGCAAAACCATATGATCTCACTTATATGTTATCTCAAGAAACAAACAAATGAAAACTGAACTCATAGTTAAAAGATTGGTGGTTGCCAGAGGTGGGGGGGTAGGGATGGGTGAAATGAGTGTATAGGATCAAAAGGTACAAACTTCCAGCTATAAAGTAAGTCATGGGTATGTAATGTACAGCATGGGGACTCTAGTTAATAATATTTTATTGTATATTTGAAAGTTGCTAAAAGAGTAGATCTAAAATGTTCTCATCAAAAGAAAAGAAATTTGTAATTATGTGTGGTAATGGATGTTAACTAGACTTATTGTGGTGATCATTTTGCAAACTATACAAAAATCGAATCATTATGTTATATCTCAAAAATTGTCTATTTAAAATTAATTTCTTAAAAAATAGCATCAGTTTAAGAAAAGTTCGTTTCGACTTCACAACTTATAGTTTAGTAATACCGTGAGTTTTTTTTTATCATTGCCGTCAAATCTGGAAAGCCCTCTGTCAAGGTTTTGTCATATGTGTGCTTCAAAATTTCAGGACAGTTCAAGTCGCCCTAAATACTTAAGTACTCTCTAAACTGACTACATTTTTCCTAGAAGCCTTTCAAGCCTTTCCTAGAAGCCTTTCAAGACTGTTATAAATAATTTACCTACACAGAAATTACTGCAAACTACAAAAATATATTACCCTATATTTAGACTATATATATTCTCAGCTAAGTGTCCATAGGCAAATTCCAAAACTTCCATTGGCCATGCCAGCACTAGCAAACCAAAGGGGAACAGTGACAAAGAGGAAATGAGAGTGGAAACATCCAATGGTCCTCATCAATTGTGGTTACTATATATTGATTTTCAAATTTTGTAAAAATATATCACCTTGTGAGTCAGTTAGAGAGCCCTGGAAGGGACTTATGCAAGTGAGGGTTTTAAAGCTTAAGTTTTGTGACTTTCACAGTCACTCCAGGTTGGCTTGGAGAGGAGCAATCAGATTTCGAAAGGAGCAGGGGAAAAGGTGGATCTGAGAGAACTGAATGATCTGAAAGAAAATATGTAAATTTAAAATACATGCAATCTATTATAATGGACAAATGTTACCATCCTGGAATAAATTTATTACTCTGTATTGGCCTCCACCACCTTCCTTTGCCCAGACACTCAGGAGTGAGTGTGTGTGTGTGTGTGTGTGTGTGTGTGTGTGTGTGTGTGTGTTTGTGGAGGTGGGGGGGCGCCTCAGGTGAACGTTGCATCCGTAAATTGACAATAAAGAAACTCTGTTTTCTTTGTGCTTCTGAATATAATACGAATAAACGTAGGACATTGTTTTTAAAAAGACAAAAAAATACCTCTGTGTTATTCAATTTATATAAAATTATAGACAGTGAAAACTGATCTATGATGACTAAAATTAGATCAGTGTTTGGCTGCGGACAATTATAAAGGGATAAATTAGTAAGGAGCATGAGGAAACTTTTTGTGACTGATGACAATGTTTGGTATCTTGATTAGGATATTAGTTTTCTGGATGTATACATGTAGTAAAACTCATAAAATTGTGACTTTTAAATATGTGTAAATTAATACATATAGCTGATTCACTTCGTTGTACAGCAGAAACTAACACAACATTGTAAAGCAGTTATACTCCAATAAAAAAAAGAGAAAAAATGTATAAATTAATGTATTTCAATTATATTTCAAGGTAGACAGAATAAGAGAGAGGCCTTTTTTCAGAATGATCTTTGCACTCATTCCAAAGGTGTAATTCAAGCAGATGGGGTGGGTGTTATGAAGCTTGGACCTTGGTTTTATCTTTCTTTGGAATTCCTGGTCTTGATCTTGTTTTTCCTGAATCAGTACCTATTGATACCATCTGACTTAACTGGCCCTAGCAGAGGCATCACTCACTTGGTCTTGAAGATTATGACCTCTCCCACTCTCTGAAGTTTATCTTAGCGTAACTCCTAAACATCTATTATGGTGATCTTTCTAGACCTAGTTTACACATGACATATTTTCATATAAACTCCCAATATAAATAGACTACATTCTTCATGAAATCCATTGAACTTATTCATTCATTTTTAAAAGAATAAGCCTACGGAGAAAATATTTTACTGAGCCACAGATAGCAATATACCTATGAACTCTAAAGACATTATAGTTTGTATTGTGTGACTTGCAGATACATTATAATGGTAATTAATTTAAAGTTCTGTCAAGGAATAAATAACGTGAGAAAACTATTATTTTGGGAGAGAAGTTAACATATCATTTTTTCATTTATCCATATTCTTGTTTATAGAAGAGATGCTTAGCAGAAAGGTGAGGTGTGACATATATGTCCTTACAAAATGCTAGACCTGTGTAATCTGCACTACCTGGTATAGAACTCAGTATTGTGGCCTGATAGTGCTCAGTAGATGAAGATTAAGTTGCTTCTCAGATTTAAAAGTAGTATCTGGAGATTGTAGTTAACTTATCTCTGACCTAATATATCTATGGCTGTCTGATCCTATACTCAAGTTTACTCGGTGTACACAAGGTACTTTGCAGAAATGAATATTTTAATATTTCTGCCTAGTTAGTACTTCCTGAGCACATAAATCTTCAACTTGAATTAAAGGACAAGCCTTGGAAGTTAAAAAGTGTTAGACCTAGAATGATTTGCTCCCATTCAAAGAGTAATAAATCTTATTTCCCTGGAATCAGTTGCTTTCATTCTGTGGTAGGGACTTTCCCTTTTCTCTTCCTGAGAAAATTTGTTCACATTCAAAGATGGATGAAACTCTGGGTCATGGAGCCAGCCATTTACATTCCAGTGGAGCAGTTTTCTTTCCCTCTCCCAGGAGGTGAGGTGGCAACTAAACAACTGTCCTATTACTATTTAAACTGCTGGATTCATAAGTCTAGGGTTCTTCTCTTATGGCACAAGAGAAATCCTTTGTGCCGTGGGCCTAATCATAATACAGCTTCAGAAGGGGAACAGATTGAGGCATGAGGAACTGATGTGTTTATTGCTACAATAGTCTTGCTGATCCAGAAACTTTACGTTTACTTGTAGGATAAAATAAATGCATAAAGATATTAAAAACTTATCAGGATAGTTCCAATTAATATCTAGTCAGAAAACAAGTACACTAACAATCACTTCCATAGTTCAGTTCAATAGACGTACAATTTTCAGATTTCCAGAAAATGCCAACTAGGGAAAACATTGTAGTATGTGGGAACGACCTCACTGTATCTCAGTGAGATCACGTGCAATTTTTCTAAAGAAGCTATTGCCATACAAAATAAACAGATGGATTACCAGTAATATGAAGAGTCTTTGTACTGTGTAGATTTGGACAAGTGTCTTTAGGAGCTAAAGGTTAGGATGCTCACAAATGCATGGAAATATCCGGGAGACTTTTACAACTGTTCAAACAACTACTGAATAGCTTAATAAGAGTTCCTGCCAGTGCTGCCATCCATGGGGATGCATAATGCGTGAAGTGAATTCCGGAGCTGTTGAAAGAGGGAACCAGAGGTAGGGAAGAGTAAAATAGAAGGTGACATAGAAAATACAAAAGGTTGAAAGGTGACATAGAAAATACAAAAGGTTGAAAGGTGACATAGAAAATACAAAAGGTTGAAAGGTGACATAGAAAATACAAAAGGTTGAAAGAAAATTTTCCAAGCACCTGTGGGGCAGGGTCTAGAACAGTAAAATGAAATGTTCTCAACTGCTTTAGTTAAATAAAAAGTAGTTAATGACAATGCGATACAAGATAATATTGTCAGCTTATATAACATTTTGGCATATCTGATATGTTTTGACATGAATTCTTTGTTGGCAGAGGTGAAGTTACACAATCCCTTTGGGAAAAATGATACCTAACTGAATGTAAGAATAAAGATATAGTATGTATGCAATTCGAGCGTTTACATTTCATGGGACACAGTTACAAGTTAGACAAGACCTAATATTTGTGGCCCATCTTGGCTAAGTTTTTATCTTCCATGGACAGATGGTGTTGGGTAGTGGAGGGCAGAGTGGAAAAGGAGGCAAGTGTCTCAGAAAGCAAGGAGACTTAAGGTGGACCCCTGATGGCAATCTTCTCCAGGACCAATTTATTCAAACTGAGAAAAGGAAACATGTATAAACCAATGAGGAGATTCTGGATTTTTATACATGGCCTTGAAATCCTAGCTAGCCATGGACCCCGAATCGTTCTCATGGCTACATAAGGTAGAATGGCCAACCAGCACCAAGTGATTTAAACCATTAGCTTGGATCTTGATGTTTTTGGTTTTTAAAGCTAGACCCTTGATGTTTGGCCTGATAGCTACACATGCTCGTCTGATCCATTACATTAACTTCACAAAAAGACAACACCACATTTGGGCTTGATTTAGCATTTTATGATTGAATTTTACTAGTTTTATAGCACAATTTCTATAGGAATAAGCTTTTCATTGTCCTAACATTTCATAATAAAGATATGATTGTGAGTTGGTGTATTTAAGTGAATTATACTGATATGATATTTTAACTTGATATATTTAAGATACATACTTTAAAATATGTAGGGAATGATTTGAAATGAATAAAGTTATATACATTTGAAAGTTTTTGCCTACAGCAGTGCTGGGGAAATTAATTTTATGATGTGTAAAAGTCACTTTAATTCATTTATTTCATTATACAAAAGTTTTTAAGTTTTTTTTTTTTTTTTTGGCTGCATCACAGATCTTAGTTCCCCAACCAGGGATCAAACCTGTGTCCCTTGCAGTGGAAGAGTGGAAACCTAACCACTGGAGCACCAGGGAATTCCACAAAGTTTTAAAGCTTTATTTACTCAGAGAAGAGAAGGAAGGGAGGAGAGCAAGGATAAGGAAATGAAGAAATTTTGAAATTTTCTTTGAAAAGAAAGTGGAAGAAGAAGTTTCCAATTAATATTTTTCCTTCCAGATCTTTTGAGATATAATTCACATACAGCACTGTGTAAGTTTAAGGTGCACAGCATAATGATTTGACTTACATGCATCATGAAGTGGTTACCACAATAAATTTAGTGAACACCTATCAACTCCTACAGATTCAAAACAAAAGAAATAGAAAAACAAATGTGCCTTGTGATGAGAACTCTTAGGATTTAACTTCTTAATACTTTCCTGTATAACACAGAGCAGTATTAGTTATATTGATAATGTTTGGCATTACATTCCTAGTATTTATTTAGCTTATAACTGGATGCTTTTCCCTTTTGACTATTTTACATTGTTGGCGCTTACTCAAGCAGTGCCCCAGAAGCAGCCCAGACTTCTGATGGCAGCAGGGTGCCAGATTTTCCATGACTGCCTTGCTGTAAGCCCCAGCCCAAGCAACATGGGCACGCTCACTCCACTCCACAGCGCAGCACTAGATCTGGGGCAGTTCTGACTAGGGAAACGATGTGCTCGTGGGCTGCATCTGAGCAGAACCACAGACACCTACACAGGCAGATCATCAGACTTCTGTAAGCACACACACTCCACTTGCTTCAGCACTCTTCTCCTTTGGGGCAAAGGTCCCAGTACAGGGAGAAGAAAAAACACACACTTAAAGGGGACAAAACCAGCTCAAGCCCAACCCTCAGCAACTTGAGAGTAGACCCTGTCCCCGATAGGGCAGTGACAGCCACTGAGCAGAGAGGAAGTCCTGCTTCATTCTCTACACAGCCTTTAGCTTCTCTGTCACCAGCCACACATGGTACCAGGGTGATAACTGCCAGCACTTCCTGAGGAAAGATATGACTGGTGTCCACATCAAATCTAGCTCTCCCACCAAAGGCATTGGGCACATGCAGTCTGCATAATAGGTACTCCCACATAAGAACACTCCCTCAAGACCACAATGGGTAACTGTTTCCACAAAATTCATAGAGACAGAGAAAGTAAGGTAAATGAAAAGGCAGAGGAAATATTCACAATTGAAAGGGCAAAGAAAACCCCTGAAAAAATAATGAAACACCAATAAACAATTTACAAGATAAAGAATTATCTTGTGGTAACAAAAATGCTAACTGAATTAGGGAAGAGAATTGATCTAAACACAGATCATTTTAACAAGAAACTAGACAGTATTAAAAAGACCCAATCAAAAATAGATGATTCAATATCTGAAATAAAAACCACTCTAGAAGCAATGAATAGCAGACTAAATGAAACAGAACACATAAGTGATCTGGAAGATAGAATAATGGAAATCACCCAATCAGAATGGCAGACAGAAAGACAAATGAAAAAAAAAATGAAAGCAACATATGATATCTCTGGGATAACATTAAATATGCCAACTTTCACACTTATAGGGGTTCCAGAAGAAGAGAAAGAAAAGAGTATGGAAAGTATATTTGAAGACATTATGGTTGAAAACTTTCCAATCTTAAAGAAGGAAACAGATATCTAGGTCCAGGAAGCACAGAGTCTTAACAGACACACACCAAGACATATCATAATTAAAATGGCAAAAGTTAAAGAGAGAATTCTAAAGGCACCAAGAGAAAAGCAAAGAGTCATATACAAGGGAACTCCTGTAAGGTTATCAGCTGATTTCTCTGTAGCCTCAACAAATTTAAGGGGATTGAAATTATATCCAGCATTTTTTCCTACCACAATGGTATAAAACTAGAAATCCATTACAAAAAGAAAAATGGGAAAAGAAGAAACACATGGAGACTAAATATGCTACCAAAAAAACCCACAATGGGACAATAAAGAAATCAAAGAGGGAATAAGAAAATACCCCAAGACAAATGAAAATGGAAACTCAACACTTCACAATTTATGGGCTGCAACAAGAAGTTCTAAGAGGGAATTTAATAGTGATGCAGGCCCTTCATAAAACCAACAAAAATATCTCAAATAAATAACATAAACTTACACTTAAAGGAACCAGAAAAAGAACAATTAAATTTTATGTAGACAGTTTCCATCTGTAGTATATCTATAATAAATATCGCTCTATTCCTATTTTATAAATCAATAAAAATGTTACACAAACAAGTTTTAACTTCAAACATTCTTGCTTCAGTTGTTGGCAAATTCTATACGAAGCTGCATTGGAAGGGAACTTCTAGATCTAGACAGAATTCTAGTTTGAGAAGAACACTAAAAACAAGTCCCCTTAATTCTCAGAAGCCCTATATTATGGTTAGTGCCTTCAGAATATCTTCACAATTCTACCAATTACTATATATTGAATATATAATGTAGGATAGATACTTTCACAATCAGTATTAAGTTGCATCACACAATGCAGCTTCTTTGAGGGTATTTGCATATTTCCTGTGAGGATCTATAAAAATTAAGACTATCATTTTGGAAAGGCTTTCAACACCTGAGTCAGTGGCAATGACAAACAACTTGAATTTTTCTGGCAGTATTTTCCAGTCCTTTCCAACTGATATTATAAACCATCTATTCTTTTTCTGCTTCTTTTGTGGGATTTTTTTTGTGGAATGTTCTAAACCTTGATAACTCTACTGTTTACAGTTCTCATGTTTTGCTCTCTTCCTTTTCCATAGCTCTTCAATAGAACTTTCTGCAACAAGGAAATGTTATCTGTGCTTTCCAATATGGTACCCAGTAGCCACATATGGCTATTGAGTACTTGAAATGCAGCTAGTGAGACTGAGAAACTGAACATTTAATTTAATTTAATTAATTTCGATTTCGATTTAAATAGCTACATGTGGCTGTTAGACATCTACCTTACTGGACAGCTCTCTGCGACAGATAAATGAAAGAGACAAAAGTATTTTGGTAAGTCAGATTAATCTTGGGCTTTGAACACATGAGGAATGACTCAATCCTACAGCATCATATGTTAATGACTCAGATTCTTTTAGATCAATTTATGACTGAAAATGAATGCAACCCTGGCGGTCAATAAAACATATCTTTTTGGCTTTTGACACTTTATATTAATTACCAACTGGCAAACTTCTCTCTGGAGCTACTGGTCCTAAGGCAAGCATTATCCATAATAAAAAATGATTCTTAAAATTTTTTCCTCTTTTCCATACGAGAGAATACTAATATATTCAGTTTCTTCAAAACAGGTCCTGGTTCATATAGAAGGTGGGACAGGAGAAGTCCTGGTCCAGTCCAGTCCAGCCAAGAGGACTAACTGAAAAAGTTCTCATTTGGCTTCTTGGCCAGAAAGTATGACAAGCATCTTTACAGTCCTTTCTCCAGACACCGTATCACTCCTCCTATCCCCAACCAAAAAAGCATATCATACAACTCAGTTCATTCCTGCCCAAATATTTCAAGATTGTTTCATTGCTAGTAAGACGTATGTTTATGTTTCAAAGAGCTCTCTTCTTGTCAAAAATATCAAAATCACCATGGCATGGAAAGCATCCACGAGATGAATAAAATATTTTATTAGTACTCGCACTTTTTTTTTAACATCTTTATGGAGTATAATTGCTTTACAATAGTGTGTTAGTTTCTGTTTCACAACAAAGTGAATCAGCTATGCATATACATATATCCCCATATCTCCTCCCTCTTGTGTGTCCCTCCCACCCTCCGTATCCCACCCCTCCAGGCGGTCACAAAACACTGAGCTGATCTCCCTGTGCTATGTGGCTGCTTCCCACTAGCTATCTGTTTTACATTTTGTAGTGTATATAAGTCCATGGCACTCTCTCACTTCATCCCAGCTTACCTTTCCCCCTCCCTGTGTCCTCAAGTCCATTCTCTACATCCATGTCTTTATTCCTGTCCTGCCCCTAGGTTCTTCAGAACTTTTTTGTTTGTTTTAGATTCCATATATATGTGTTAGCATACGGTATTTGTTTTTCTCTTTCTGACTTACTTCACTCTGTATGACAGACTCTAGGTGCTGAGGTTTTTTTTGGTTTTTGTTTTTCTCCAGTGGTGTGCTGGACTCTCCCTTCCAGATGGCTGGACTTTTACAAAGTCTTTCTCATCTGTGGGTATCTGCCCAAGACAGCATTCCCAGGTTTTCCCAACCTGGGCTTAGAGAGACTGTGGAAGGTTTGCTGGTTTCTGCTAGTTCTGCAGTCCATATGGAGGTATGTCTGTCTATTACCAGATGAACAGTGGGTGGGACTTCTCCTGGGTCACTGGGTCCCTTGTGCTGGATTTCACAACTCCCAAAGGAGTGTTTTGTTTGTGGGTGGGTGCCATTTGTTAGCTGTTAAAAAGGAGGACAAAAAGGAGGCATATCTTTCACCACCTTGATCCTGACATTACCTCAGTATTTTACGAAGTCAATTTTCCTCAACTTTTTCCATATGTTGAATATTGTCACAGTAAACATTTCAGCAGACTTTTTGGTAGAAGTTGACAAGCTAATACTAAAATTTATATGAAGGACGAAGAACCTAGACTATTCAAAAATTTTAAGAAAGAAGAATAAGTTGGAGGACTTTTCCCTGACTTCAAGATTTAATCAAGTTACTATAAAGTTACTGTAATCAAGAAAGTGTGGTAGGGCTTCCCTGGTGGCGCAGTGGTTGAGAGTCTGCCTGCCAATGCAGGGGACACGGGTTCGTGCCCCGGTCCGGGAAGATCCCACATGCCGCGGAGCGGCTGGGCCCGTGAGCCATGGCCACTGATCCTGCGCGTCCGGAGCCTGTGCTCCGCAACGGGAGAGGCCACAACAGTGAGATGCCCGCGTACCGCAAAAAAAAAACAAAAAATAACAAAAAAAACCAGAAATGAAACTCTGCCATTTGAAGCAATCTGGATGAACCTAGAGCAGGGGCCCCCAACCCCCAGGCTGTGGACTGGTACTGGTCCAGGGCCTGTTAGGAACTGGGCCACACAGCAGGAGGTGAGTGGCGAGTGAGTGAAGCTACATCTGCCACTCCGTATTGCTCCCCATTGCTTACATTACCACCTGAACCATTCCCTCCCTCACCCACCACCCCATCTGTGGGAAAATTGTCTTCCATGAAACCTAGAGCATATTAGGCTTAGTGAAATAAGTCAGACACAGAAAGACAAATACTCTCTGTTATCAGTTACATGTGGAATCTAAAAAATAAAACAAACTAATGAGTATAATAAAATAGAAACAGTATCACAAATATAGGGAAAAACTAGTGGTTACCAGTGGGGAGAGGAAAGGGGGAGTGGCAAGATAAGGGTAGTGGATTAAGGGATACAAATTACTGCGTACAAAATATAAAAGCAACAAGAATATACAGCACAGGGAAATATAGCCATTATTTTGAAATAACTTTAAATGGGATATAATCTATAAAAATATTGAATCACTATGTTGTACATCTGAAACTAATATTGTTAATCAATTATACTTCAATAAAAAATTATCTAAAGATTTTCTATAAGGTGTGAAACTTTCATCTTTCATATGCTCCAAAAATTTGTTTACTATTTGTATTTTGTCTTGTATATTTTGAACATAATTTGTAAATGATTATGTATTCGATGTTTTTCTCTTCAGTTCCATTTTTATGTTGTTTTATTTTTATGCTTAGGAATGTCTTGTTAGGTTACATATGTTCATCTGTATCTTCTAGTTCTATTATTTTTTATTAGATATATGCAATATTAATCTATCACCAACTTGATGCCTGGTAATTGCTTCATGATGTGTACATAAAGTAAAACTTATAATTTTTAATGTTTCCGTTGTAATTGGCTACCACTGTCAACTTTCTTATAATTCCGATAGCTATTCAAGTTTCTCTGGTTTCCAGGTAGTAGTTTATCTGCAATTCAGGGTAACTTAGTTTTTTTATTTTTTAATAGTTCAGTCTTATCCTTGCTTTTTATCGTTTCCTTGAGAACCTCCAGGGCAACGTTAGAAAAAACAAAGACTAGTGGTAATGGCATGAATCCTTGTCTTGCTCATCTTCATGTCCCTTTATAGCATTTGGAATGTGTTTTGACATAAAACTTAATATCTACTGAAGAGATGAGTGATGTAAAACTTTCTGGTGAACCAAGTATCTTTAATTTTCAACAATTTGGAATGTAGAATTTTTTGGCCCCCTTTCACAGATGGCGAAATTGAGGTTCAAAAACGTTATATCCCTTACACAAAGCCCGAGGGCTAGTTTAAGAAAATCTCTCCCAAACTCTTTTCCTATTATGTGAATAGTGGCCATTAAGGTCTATTGAAAACAGCTGGCTCTGGCATCGCTGGTAAGTTCCGTTCGGACTTAGAATACTAAGCTAGCGAAGGTTCCAGCAAGGCATAGCTACCCTAGTAAGTTACCTTGGGCTGGGTCTCAGCAGTAGTCAACACCAGCCCTGTGGCGAGGCGGGGTCTCACACTCTAACCTACATGATTTACAGGTTTACAGGGGGCGAGGGGCAGGCTGGAATTCACAGCTTATCGGATGGGGCCAGCCTGTCTTGGAAGCCAGCTGCTGGCCCTCAAACCAAGGGGAAAGCCAAGGTTTGCTGGTCTTCAGCGCTTATCATCCCCTCAGCCCCGGTCGCCTCCTCTCCGACCCCTGCAGGCCAGCCGAGGAACTGCTCAAGGACCGGGTGGGGCCCGGAGCGCGGAGCCGACATCTCTAACCCGCTGAGCTTTGGCTGTTCCACCTACTGCAGGCTGGCCACCCCGCCGCGGAGACAGCGGGGCATGGCGCGGGTGCTGATCGTGGGCGCCGGGCTGACGGGAAGCCTGTGCGCAGCGCTGCTGAGGAAGGCGGCGACCCGTCCTTTGCACCTCGCTGTGTGGGACAAGGCCGGGGACTCAGGTGGGTCGTCTCCCGGCCGAAACGGGGGGGAAAAGAAGCCGGCGGGGACCATAGCTTCTGAGGTGGCGTGGGCCCTCCCGGGGTAAGTCTGTGAAGAAAATCCCGCAGCTCGGCGGGCGTCTGGTCACGTGATCGGAGACTTCCGGCGCCCGTAAGGCCTGAGAGGGCGCGCGGGTGGAAGCCGCGACCCCGGCTGGGCTGGGGGGTGGGGCGGGAGTGCCGAGAGCGCTTCAGAGGGCGGCCTGAGCGGCCTGGGAGGGATCCTGACTGGAGTTTGCAAATCCTGGGCCTGCCGCTGTCGCTAAGAAATGGATTTTTTTCTTGGCCGCTCTGTGCCTTGGAGGCTTATCTCTAGATTGTGAGAATCCTCAAGTGCTCATTGACCAAGACTTTACGAAGATTTAGTTGACAGCATCCTGTCCATCTCCTGAAATCTGACTGCAAGAGGGAAAGCATTCGTTGATTCGTTCATTCTGACGTTTCATTCATTATTTTGTTTTCTTTTGTCCGTTCGTTCATTCCTTTTACTCAGATAGGTAAATAGATGCCTCAGTCACAGTGCTGAAGGGTGGCGCATTATTCATGTGTTCTTTTAAACAAATATCTCACACTCAGTGACCAAATTGTCTCAATTACTTCCTGACAATGTTAGATGACAAAAATCTTCAGTATAAAAAAACGTTTTCTAGATGTCTGTAATCTGGAGAAAGCAGAATATTTAAAAATATATTAATTATTATGAAAGTAAAAAATTTTTTTAAAAAATTTAAAATGTTTCCTAAAACAGTTCTAAGTAATCTATTTGTGGTAACCTGGGGTGAATAGCGTCAACTGCAAAAGGTTCATTCTAATGCACTAAGACATTTTCCTGGGGACTAATTCCAGGGGGAAGAATGACCACAGCCAGCAGTCCTCATAATCCACAGAGCACAGTGGACTTGGGTGCCCAGTACATCACCTGCACTCCTCATTACGCCAAAAAACACCAGAGGTGAGTCAGTTGAAAGGGGTGGAATCAGTCTTACTGGTTGTAGGATGTAAAAAGATACAAATCATCCATTTTTAGCAGGGTTAAACTTTGACCCTTGTAATATAGTGAAATTATATTATCATCATTGATCATATTAGCAGTAAAAGGTTAACCTGAGTAAAGCGGGGAGATTGTAATACATACCTCATCCAATTGTTGTGACCATCAGATGAGATGTTGCGTGGAACATAGTAAGGGCTCAATAAATAAGAGTTCATATGTTGGTGCTGAGGAAGAGGACAGATAGCTGTGATGGAAGTCAATCTTAACCAGATTTAAACCTGGTGTATTGAATATCTTGCTTTTTATTTTCACTGTCTTTAATTTTGAAATATATGAGAAAACAGACCTTTGACTAAGATTAGCAAAAGACTATGGATTCTCAAAACATTTCCATTCTTCACCTGAATTATAGTTTTTATTAACATAAAACATATGTTGAGTTGTTCATAGAAGATTTCTAGTTATTATTTAGGATTGTAATCTCTAAGAATTCTTGGAAGAGAATATAGTATTTAGAGCTAAGTATAGCTTATAGTTATGTTATACATATTGATTTATTTCAGTTTTTATGATGAACTGTTAGCTCCTGGTGTTTTGAAGCCTCTGACCTCTCCTATTGAAGGAATGGTGATAAAAGAAGGAGATTGTAACTTTGTGGCACCTGACGGAGTTTCTTCAATTATTAACCATTACTTGAAAGATTCAGGTGAGAAGAGAATTTTTTCTGCCTTCTTTTAAAGTTAGCATTTTAAAATAAAAGTTATACACATAAGTAAATATTAATGCTATAAAGAAAGTTATAAAATAAAGTAAATGTTCTCCTACTCACCACTCAATAGCTAGTTGTCTTCGCCTAAAGTAATCATTGTTTCCAATATATGCTTCCAGAAAAATGTTTATGCATCTATCTATTGTTCTACGTGGCTGTCTCTATTTACCTATTCATATATTTGTATATATTCTTTTTTAAAACAGAAACGAGATTATTTTACATAAGCCATTCTATACTTTTCTCATCTATGTTTATAATAAATCAATCTCTATCTCTATCTATGTCTATATATATCCTATTGGTTCTATTTCTCTGGAGATTCCTGACTGATGCATAATCATAGAGTGAATCATATCTTGGGTCTATTTTCATATCAGCAAATTCAGTGTGCTTCATTCTTTTCAATGCCTGTTCAGTATTACATGGTATGTGTGTATTGTTATTTAGTTAACTCTTAACTTTCTGGTAAGCATGTGGATTGTTTGGGGGGGATGAGGGGTTGTTTTGGTTTATGCTAATACAAATATTACTGCAATGTTTAACCCTGACATACTTTTGAAAGCATATCTGTAGGATCAGTTCCTAGCAGTACAGTAGGTGTGTCAATGGTATGTGCATTTTTTATTTAACTAGGTTGTGCCATCTCTTCCTCTTAAAGAATATCTCATCAATAGTGAAGGAGAACGTCTCTTTCCACACATCCTGATATTATGGAAATTTAAAAATTTTGCCCATGTGATGGGTTAAAATGGTATCTCCTTGCGTTTTGATTTGCATTTACTTAATTATGAGTGAGTTTATGCATCTTTGTTTTGCTAACCACATCTGTGCTTTTTTTTCTTGTGAATGTCTTATTCATAACCTTTGCCCATTTTCTATGAGGATTTTCATTTGTTCTTTATGTTTATTTTATAATGTTTATTTTATAAGTGTTTTAAAATGGACTTTTTTGAAAAAGATGATACATAATCTTGGATGATAAATGATTTATTTTTTAAAACAGAAATAAGCTTCTTGATGAATCATAAATAATTGCCCAACTGAAGAGCACTGAGGAAAGGTATAAGGCTGAGTATTTGTTTTGTTTCATAAGCTATTTCTAGAATAATTACTGTTTTTTTTGGTCTCCTTCATCAAATATTACTAATTGGGAACCCTGAGAATCCTTGATACTGGGCATGGGAGGGGCCAGTGAGATTGAATATACAACATGAGGACATAGTAAATACCATTCTGGGTGAAGCCATTTCTCCATCTAGGATTTAGTCTATGAAGGTGTATTCATCAGGATTTTCCAGAAAAACAGAATCAAAAGGATATATATATACGATATATATATGATAAAGATTTATTGTATAGAATTAGCTTATGTGATTTTGGAAGCTGGCAAGTCTGAAGATCTGCTGGAGACCCAGGAGAGTTGATGGTTTAGTTTCAGTCCAAAAGCCTGAGACCCCAGAGAGCTAAAGGTACCGTTCCAGTCCAAAGGCTGGTGAGCCTGAGACCCAGGAAGAGCTGATGTTTCAGTTCAAGTCTGAAGGCAGGAGAATAAAACAATGTCCCAGTTCGAAGGCTATCGTCTTCGAACTGAACAGAACAGAACATAGGTCTGTTCTCATTTATTGTCTCATGTGTTCACATTAAGCTTATTACAGAGAAAACTGCGTTTATTGACATCAGTTTTACCTACTGCCTGTC
The DNA here is from genome assembly GCF_951394435.1 of Stenella coeruleoalba. NCBI lineage: Eukaryota > Metazoa > Chordata > Mammalia > Artiodactyla > Delphinidae > Stenella > Stenella coeruleoalba. The sequence goes on from NC_137162.1 coordinate 37,230,394, forward strand.
TTACTCCTGGGAGGGTCAGCCTTTCTGTTTTATTCAGGCCTTTGATTGATTGGATGATACCCATCTATGTTAGGGAGGGCAACCTGATTTATTCAGTCTACCAATTTAAATATTAATCTCTTCTAAAAACACACTCACAGACATACCCAGAATAATGTTTGCCAAATATATGGGAACCCCCATGACTCAGTCAAGTTGACACATAAAATTAACCATCACAGATGGTGACACCATTTGGACATTTTGTAGAATGTCACCATCAGCTTCATATATTGCCACCATACAACTTTAAAAAAAAATCTCATTTCCATCATGATTTTTACTTAACCCAAATTAGATGTGCATACTTACTAAAATTTCCAAGTACTTACTAATTGTATTATATATCTAGCCATCCATGCATGCATACATCCATTCATTCAATAAACATTTACTGAGTGCTTACTATATACTGTTTTAGGCACTAATGATACATGAACCAAAGTCCCTGCCTCATATAGCTGAGGGACACTCCTTGAATACATTGTACCTACACCCTTTTGTGTTACGTGTTTGGGGGAATATATGCTTTATTTTCCAATTTTGCTTTGGAAACTCTTGGCAGAAGAGGTCATATTTAATTATTTGTAGCTCAAACAGAATCTAATAGTACCTTGTACATAGTAGGTAGGTATAGTGATATAGATTTAGATTTCTAAGATATATAAATATACATATATTCATTCTAATTTAGCCAATTCTTAGTAAAAACCTATTTATTCTTTCAATTTGTACAGTCTGTTCAGAGTGTACTTTAGATTTTCTTATCACTATGTAAAATATTTATTTCAAAAGTAACTTTTAAAAAAGAATTACATACTACTGGTAGAAAATTTGGAAAATACAGAAAAATAGCAGGGAAAAGTGTCACTATGATATATAAATCAACAATAAGTCCATTTTGTGACATACTTTCTGCTTTTTTTTAAAATGAGTTTTTATATAATTGAGTTCAAGGTCTACATATTTTGAGTGTATATAAACTTTTTCTTAGTTTATTTAAATATTATCTTTGTACTGTTTCAAGAGGTCTTTCCACCCTCTACCCAGATCCATTATTATAGGCTTTGTAGACCCTATCTATACCATTTAAAATTTTATAATTATATCCATTTAAGCATTCTTTAAACTTCTTTAAAGCTTTCTGTGCTATAAATGGTTTCTATCTTATTTTAGTTGTTTCCACAATATAAGTCGAGAGAGTCCCTGTAATCAGAATGACCTGGATTTAAATTCACATTCTACCACCATTTCCTAGCAATGTAATATTAGGAAAGTTTTAAAGTCTATACCTTGGTTCTTTCATTGGAAAAATGAGAGCAATAACAGTACCTAGTACTAAGTTTTGTGAGGAATAAAGGATATAATGCACTCATTGTCAATTTAAGCAAATAATAGGCCATGTACATAGAAATCTCTTGATAAATGTTAGTTTAAAAAATAGTCTACTTGAATGAAGCTGACCTTTGCATGTGCTCAGCGCATAAGAACCCAAATTGCCAAGTCATTCCAAAAAATACTCTACATTTTGGGATCAGTTGAGTTCATAACCCCACAGTCTGATGGTCCAACCAGTTTTATTTAGTTTGGGACTAGACTTCCAGGGAAATTATCTGTATTGGGTATGTCTAATCAGGTATGCTTTAGAATAGGTTCAACTCTCTAAAGCCAATATTTAAGTAGACCAGTTTCCCAGAATAAGTAGTAAAGGGCAGGAGGAAATAGGCACATGCCTCTTCACCTTATGGTCTGTTCTCATTTATTGTCTCATGTGTTCACATTAAGCTTATTACAGAGAAAACTGTTTATTGACATCAGTTTTACCTACTGCCTGTCTTCCCAATTAATACAATCTTCTTGAGTAAGTAAAATGTGCTTTTCCTGTTGTTTTACTTTTTTGGTTGTCATTGTTCGGGGTGGGAGAGATTCAAAAGAACAAAAGCTACTCTATCATTTGTTAAGTGCTATTTATCTGATACTATGTTAGGCTCTTAACGTACATCATTTCTAATTCTCATATAGCCATTCAAGGTGGTTATCATTCTCCCCATGTGCTAATGAGAAAAATGAGACTCCAGGAGGTTAAGTACTTTGCTTATGGTGGCTTAACTAGTAAGTAAGAGACCAGCACTCTCTTTAAGCTGACCCTGTTGTCATTTCCTTTTAATGATCTCATGGAGGACAATGAAAGGGTCTCATACCTATGATTTAACATCTTTTCCTTTCCAGGTTTTCCCCTACAGTATGAGAGGCTGCTCCCATCCTACCCTGGTTCTACGTGTCAATGGACACCTGGCTCAAGAGAACAAACTCATAGTGCCCTTCCCCTAGTCCCCCTCTTTCATTGGTTAGTCCCTGCCCCAGGGGGAAGGGGCTACTAAGGAGTAATGCCATTTTACTTCTTTATGCAAACAGGAAGATCAATCACCTGCTGGTTCCTGCCTATGACCTTTAGACAGTGATGAACCAAGTCCTTTTGCTTTTGCATAAGGCCCATGTTATTAAATCATTCATAGGAGGATGAATTTAGTTTCCGGGACAGGGTGAGCATCTTTTATTTAGTTTGGCCTACCATAGGAAGAACCGTTGCTGCATTTATTTGTTTTTATTTTACCGTCTACTTCAAAAGGGACATTGACTAACAATCAAAAGTAAACATGGGCAATGTAACTTGTGAAAGTTGACAGGATCGATTTATTAGAAAAGATGGTTTAATTTGCAGATACTATCAGCTAGTGTGATTTCTTTCTAATAATATATAATTTTTATCATTTTCTCCCTTTTTACTTTTGTGTTTACTTTCTTTCTAAAATTGATGTAAGACAATTAAGGCTGGGCAGTTCTGTCTCAAAATTTCTCCTAGGCGGGTGATCATGGCACTCATCCATAACAGTGTCTGTCAGAGAGAAGGTAGAAGGTAGCCCAGGAGCCTTAGTTAAGCACTCTGCAGTTTAAGCAGTGCATTTAGTTAGACATTGCTTACATCTCTTCAGGTCCATCTCAGCAGTTCTGAACTGAAACCTTTTGTAGGAAATTATTGGAGGAAAATGAATTTAGATTCTCTCTCTAAAATGGAAGAAGGCAGGGGATATACATTGAATAAATAAATAACAGAAACATATTTGCCTTTGTAAAATGGCTAAAACTTCTTTGTGTTCTGATGTCTTTGTAGTTATCTGCAGACTTTTTTATCTTTATGAAATATGTGCTGGGGAAATAGCGGTAAATAAAACACATGGACCTTGCCTTTGTTAATATAGTGTAGTGGGGGGAAAGACAAAAACTAATTTCACACACATAAAAAGGGTACATAATAAATGCTAAGAAGAAAGAGTGAGAGCCTTGTGAGAGAGCTATAATAATAGGACCTAAACTAATGTGAGTTTGAGAGGAGTGAGGTATGGGAAATGTGTCAGGGAAAGCATCTCTGAGGAGCTAATGTTTCCATGGGTACCTGAAAGGTGAGCAAGAGTGAACTAGGCCAACAGCTGAGTGGTGAGAATTGCATGCAGTGGGCATATCAAGTTGCAACTGTTCTAAAGTAGGAGGAAGATGGTGCATTTATGGAATGAAAAGGTCATCATGACTGGAGCGTAGTGAATGAGGGAGAAAACAGTAAGAGGTGAAGTTTAAGAGTGAAGCAGGAGCCGGATCATAAGGGGCTTTGTAAGCAATGTTAAGATTTTATACTTTATCCTAAATGCAGTGGGAAACCACTGAAGGATTTTATGCAAGAGAGGGACATGGTCAAATTTACTAAGCTGAGATTGAGAGATATTATCTAGTTCTCTAAGTGTTTAAAAATGATTTTCCAGAGCCTATAGATTTGGTCATGTGGTCCTTTCAAAAGTTATTAGTTACTTTCACAAGGAAATGCCACTTTCCCTGAAACTGACTCCTAGCAACTGGACAGGAAAACTTCCTGGTTAGTCAGAGCAGCTATACCATTGCCCCTAACTCTTGGAAAATGCTATTTTTTGAGTGACTTTGCCAGTGGTGGTGTTAGATTTGGGTCTATCTATCTACCCCAGTGGTCTCACACTTTAAAGTACATGGTAACAAACCTGGGGGCTTGTTAAATGCAGGCTACTGGGCCTGATCCCCAGATTCTGATTAGGTAGGTCTGGGTTGGGACCTGAGAATTTGCATTTCTAACAAGTTCCAAGGTGCTGCTGGTGCTGACTGATATACATCTTGCAGAACACATTGGGACCCCTGGGATATATGTCCAAGACGTTTGACTGGATATGGAGAATTTCTAGTTAGTGGACTTCAATTCTGTTAAACACACACACCTACTCACCACCAAAAACAAACCCAATGTAATGCTGTTTTCAAAGGGAATATTATGTGAAAACACAACTGAATGAAACATATAATCAGTTGACTTAGTTGAGGTCCCAGTCAGGGCCGGGACTAGAGTGAGGTAAGTGAGGGGTGAGACATCCTAAATCAATAGAACAGAGGGAAGTGGAGCCATTCTGGTTGGAGTAAAGGGGATGGTGGGTGTGAGTTGAAAGCTCCAGTTATTTGTGCCTTCCCAGAGGAGGGGCCTTAGAGAAACCCTCAGTCAAGTTGAAGCACTCTTTAGAAGCCCTTGCTCTAATCTTTGAGCAGAATGATGCTAATTGCCTCAAAGAGATTGACCCCTGGGCCTCAGTTCCTTCTACCATATTTGCATTTGATTTAAAAAAGTTGTAATTACTATGTTGTAGAGTTATTCAAGGGAATGTGAAAGATGTAAAGGTATATGAGATCTGGAGACTTGACATGGAGGAGCCCGAGAGAGTATTTTGGGATAGATAAGACACACCTAAAGCATAGAGGTACTTTGGATCAATGTCAGAAGGAGTGGTAAAGGCAGTGATTGTCGAGATGAGAAGGATCACATTGAGCTGGAGTAGCCGCGGACAGGAAGCTTCATGGCAGAGGTTGGATTTAAGCTGGATGTTTAGTGGCTAGGAGCACGAGGTGTCCCATGCAGTGATGGACAGGATCTTTCATTGTGCTTTTTCCCTCTTATTCCATTTTTATTTACTTCTTTTCTATTCACGAGGCCAAATAAAAGTAGATTTGCTTTAACATAAAATTTTTCTCACAACTGGAATGTGAGGTAAGTACTAGTATACCAAGGAGACTTAATGATCCAATTATATTTTCCTATCTTTCAGTTTATGGTTCATAATTCATTCTCTTAAACAAACATTGATTAAATACCTAGTACGTGCCAAGTACAATACTTTATATGCTATATGCTATATATAGAAAAGGCAGGCATAATTTGTGGCTTATGGAGCTTACAAATTAAAAGGGAAGAAAATATTAATCATATAACTACTCAAATAATTATTAAAATATCTGTGTGATAAATGCAAATAAGGGAAATGCTATGAAAGGATATTCCAGATTGTATTTCTCTTCATTTTGATTCTTTGTCATAAAGGTAGTTGATCCATCGATGAGACTTGGATTTCTCTTCAGAGTTTTTTTTTCAGGTTTAATAGGGAATATTGATACTTTTAATAGGTAATATTGCTCTTTCTTGGTATTACTAGAGAGGATTCTTTACAGCTTTACTAAGATGTATACTTGCTCTACAAAGATAATGAACTTTAGAGTCAGGTGGATGTGGATTTAAATCATGGCGTGACATTTCTAAGTCTGTTTCCTTATCTGGGAAATGAATTGGTATAATGTATATCAAGTGTTTGGCATAGTCTTGACATACAGTAGATGATTAATGAAAGATATCTATGGTTTCTATTGTTATTAATTGTAGTAGTAGTATTATTTTTTCCCCAGAGCAGGCATTGTTAGGGAGGTCCAAGCGTGCCAGAAGGGAGGGATTCCCATTAAACGAGATAGAAAGTAAAGAAAGTGAAACCCAGGGGCTGTACAAGAAGAACTTTTCCATTTTATTCATCTGAGTGGATCCAGTTTGTGACTCTTCTCTTCCCTCTCATTCGTATGGAAAATCCTGATTATGTGAATATGATTTTGCTTTTGGAACAGGTGCTGATGTCTACTTCAGACAATGTGTGACCCAGATCAACCTGAGAAATGACAAGTGGGAAGTCCTCAGGGAAACAGGCTCCCCTGAGCTGTTTGATATTGCTGTCCTCACGATGCCAGCTCCCCAGATTCTGCAGCTTCAAGGTGACATCGTCAACTGTGAGTCTCAGCCTGCACTGTTTACCTTAGGGAATGGGCTCCCTTTGAGAGAGCGTGAATTCAGTTTAACTGACTTAGCAAAGGGTATATTAGGGATTCTACTGATTTGCATGTTTTAAAAACTGACACTATGGTCTGGTTCGTTATATTAGTCTAGGTCAAATTGAAATCCAGAGTTTTAAAAACCCAGTTAAAAATGGAATATTTCTCTTTTTTTCCTTGCCTTTAAGAAGTAAGTATTTTTGATGGAGTTGTAGTAGTTTGGCCCAAAAGAAGAACAGTCTCTTTGTGGCCATTCTGGAAAAAAGAAGGTTTTTATGATATAAGCATTGATTATGTGACAAGCCTGGTAAACCTCACCTTGGATCGTTCTTGAGTGTGAGTCTCCTGTTCTTCCCTGATTGTGATTTGTTGACTCACCTTTCACCTGGCTTCTCCCACCTCCTTTTTAAAAAAACAGCTTTGAGACTAATTCACATACCATACAACTCATCCATTTGAAGTGTATATTTCCATGGTATTTAGTATATCCAACGACATACTGCAACCATTCCCACACTCAATTTTGGAATATTTTCATCACCTCAGAAAGACACCCCATATCCTAAAGCTCTCACCTCCGTCCCTCCATCCCCCATCTCTGCCTCCAACTCTAAGCAAACAGTAATCTATTTTGTCTCTATAGATTTCCCTGTTACCTGGATTCTTAAGAAAAGCTTTTCTATAGCTCTGCGTTGTATCTACCTATGCCAGGTTTAACTGATTATTCTCCTCCCTTTAATCATGTCTGACTGACCCTGACACATCAAAGTCATTGATTTCTGGAGGATACCTCATCTTGCTTTGAAGTCCATGAGTTATAACAAAGCAGAGTCTGGTGATGGTGGCAAGGCTTTGGGGATGTGACATGCCTGTAGCTTTTGACTTGGTGGCATGACTGAAGGTGATATTGGATTTGATTGAGAAATAGCCTTATGCCACTGTTAGAAAGAAAACTGGTAATGAATATCATTTATAGATCCTAGATTTAGAACTGTAATAGAGATTGTTCTCTGAGGAAGAATGTAGCTGCATATTACATCTTGAAAGCAGTTTGACTATCAGTTCTACCATGCAGTAGCAATATATAGCTTCTTTTGTTGTACAGTCTGAGACATATACAAAGGATTGGAATGTTTATTAGATAGCTATAGGCAAAGTAAAAAACGAATTTCAAAGATCTCTTTCATGAGTCTACCTCTAGTGTGTTGCCAAAGTCACTTTAAAGTAGGATAATTTATTGCCTCGGATTCTGTAATAATTGGATTGATTTTGAGAGTGTTAAATAACATACTGTAACTTAACTAAAACAGTTATTGGTTAGTATATTCAGTGGTACTGTAAATTACATGTTCCAATTTTTAAAAGCTACTTAGTTTTGTATGTGGAGACCCTTCAATGTTGCATTTTGAAGGTATTTCTCAATATTTGTATTGAATGACATATAAAATATAATACCATGGCATAGACTGAGTCCTAAGATGTTTAAGGGCCTGCTAATTAATAATTTTATTTAGATCATCTTTATCCTTATTTTTTGAGTAGCTGAACTGTGTTGGTTTGAGAGAGATAACTTAAATTCTTCTACTATTATTGTATTTCTGTCTTTCCTGGGGTTTTGGGAAACAAATTTTGCTTTATGATTTTTTTATACCACATTATTTGATTCATAATATTTCTTCATTAAAATTTACCCTTTAACTTAAGTTCTTTCTTTAGTGTCATTTTCATTTTATTTTGCTTTCGTATCATTCTTGACTGATAAATGAGATGCTCATTGTTTTATTTTCATTTGTCCGGTGCATCCTTTTTACTTTTAGCCTTTCAGAGATATTTTATTTTAGAAGTACCTCTTTTGTATTTGGTTATCTTTGAGTTGAGTAATTTCATAAAGATATATCTTATTGTTAATAGTTTTGTGTCAGTTTTTCATGAATCGTGTTGTGCATTTTGTATTTGAAGATTCAGCTTTTCCCTTATTTTCAGCAGTTTCCTTCTAATACTTACATGACCATCTATCTATATCTGTTCCATTTATTATGATCTCAGAGTATCTTAAAAACTTCAAAGTATCTCCCTTCCATATCTGCTGTTTGTCTCAACTCACTGTCAGTTTTGGTCTTTGCATTATTTTTATTTTCTATTTCTAGCCTTCCTCTATGTCACTCATGTAGTTTTCAAATGTGTTCCTTTTGCTTCCTTCCTTGAGATATTGTTTCAAAGAGGTCATATATTCCTTCACTGTTTTCAAGTCATTGGCTAAGTGTTTGTTGAACTAATCTGCTTCCTGGAAAAATTTTTCTGCTATGTATTTTTCATCAGCTCATTTGTTAGGTTCTGTACGTTCTGTTGTCTTCCTCATTTTCTCTGCATAGGTCCCTGTCTAATCATTACTCATCTTTAAATGGGGCCGTTTCTGTCAATTTGTGAAGGAAAGTGTTGTCGCAGAGGCCAGACATTTTGGTTAAAGTATATTGAATACAATTTGTAAATATTTAGCTGTGAAATATTAAATGCTAGTGATCATTAATATATTTACTAACATGGGAAGATTTAAAAATATTTTTAATTTAAAAAAGATAAAAGAATGCATTGCTATTTCTTTTCTATCTACCCAAAATAGTTTAATAACATTGTTATTGCTTGAAGATGATTTTCATCTTCTTTGATACAATTTTTTGAACTGTCGTAACTTTAAAGATAAGGATAGTTTACTCTTACTATAAAAACTGATAATGGTGACACCATTTGAAAAAGTGTATCGTGCTGAAGAGGAAATAGATCTTTTTTCCTTTTCTTTTTTAGTGGTGGGATATGTAGGCTCTTTATGATGAAAAAGTTTAAGAATGATTGACTTGGTACTTTTGACTAAGAGTAAGGATCTTTGGGGGGTTTTACTGGCTCAGGGCAGAATTGGACCTCATGCAAGCAATTCTTTGTTTGCTTCGTTGTTATGAAATAACCCATTTTAGCAGTAAAGGTTTAAATCAGAATGTCCTAACATGACCCTTGAATACCTGTGGGTCTAAAACAAAGGGATTAAAAACATATGATTTCTATTTATCTTATAAATCTCAATAAGGACCTCAGTATGAGGAATTAGTGTCATCTCTCTGTTTCTCAAGAACCTTAAATACACTCTTGCTTGCTTATTAGACACCTTCAGTTTCTGTGAAAGACCTCCATTTACAAAGCTATCTATTGCCATCTAGTGGACACAGTATATATTGCAGTTCCCCTCCAAATTTTTTTAACTAGAGAGAACTATGAAGATGACCGAAATATAGGCTGTAAAACTATCTGTAATATAATTCACAAAACTCCATTCACACAAGGAAATAAATTTAGGTCCATGATAATTAACTTACCCAAAAGTTCATAGCTAATTAGTGACAGAACTAGGGCTGTGCTACAGGTCTCACATTCATACAAACTATAAGCAGCCCTGTGTCTTTGGCTTTCTTTGTGCTCGTCTTTTCATTCTCTCTGTCTCTCTTTTTAAATCATGTCTACCCCTTAGAATCAATATAGTACCATCTCTTACATGAAAGACTTCCCTTTTGATTACAGTGTGGTCTGGATTTTCCCTTACCCATCCTCCCTTTCCCTATTTTCCTTTTTACAAAAGAAACAGAACTAGGTTTTTTTTGGCAATTACTTATTACACTTACTACATTCTCCCAGTTAGGAGAACAGGGAAGCTTTATGAACTATATAGTGAACCTCTTATGATTCATGATTTGCCATCTGGTTCTATAACAGTGCTACTCTCTATATATTAATATTATAAAAACTAGCTCACTTAATCCTCACAACAATCCTATTTACTGTTATTTCCATTCTTGGTGGTGATGCTGAGATATGAGCCTTCGTAGTGTGACTCCAGAGCCCATACATGTAACCACCGTTATACACGGTGTCAGACTACCCTACGTTATACACGTAACCACCGTTATACACGGTGTCAGACTACCCTAATACTGATTGTTTCATGTATTTGTGAGTTCCCACAGTGTCCCGCTCATTTTTGATCACCATGTTTTCCAAACTTGCCTAACGAAGATTGAGAGTTGAAAACACTTAAGGGGCACCTTTGAGAAGGTTTTGATTGTTAGGGTTTGGGTCAGGCCCAGGAATCCATACCTTTAACAAGCACCTTATGGGAATTTTTTCCTCCCAGTTAAGCCTGTTTGGGACATTCTGCCTTATCATTATACTCATCAGATTTTATTATGATTCTTATATTCCGGTAAGTTTCTTTCCCACTAAACCATAAAATCCAGGCGGAAAGAGCTCCTATAGACCACCGCATCCCCACCCAGCATCAAGTACCAAGGTGCATGCAGACCCACACACCACTATTATTGTTCAGTCAACATCTGCCAAATGACTGAGCATCTGTCTTGTTTCCCAACTTGATTACAAGCTCCTAGAATTCAGCTAATCTTAGAGTCTACTGGTCCTGGCTTGGTCCCTGAGTCACGGTACTAGGATGAAAGCGTGAACCTTGGATGGATCATAGAATTTTAGGACTAGGAGGAAGCTTGAGGCTCATTGCTTCTTCCACCCCGATGAGGAATTTAAGACAGCATCTGCCCTGTACAAGTTCATACAATTTATTAGGGGCTGGACAGGAGAAAGTGTGGTCAAGAAAAAAGCAGGCGCCTTTCAAATATCATTATTGTCTTGATTTCATGTTTCCTACACACTTCAATAGAGCTCTTCATCAACTGTAATGGAACATCTGGGCCTGAAATCCACAAACCTGACTTTCCTGCCATAGTTCTTTCATACTCCTGCTAGGAAAGTGGCAGAGGCAGTGGAAAGGATGTGGGGTAAACAATGTATGGAAAATTTCTTTCCTCTACATCAGACTGCCTCTGACATGGGGCTCCTCAGGTTTTCTCCCACAGGCTTATATTAAAGGAATGCATTTTTTTTTTTGCGGTACACGGGCCTCTCACTGTTGCGGCCTCTTCCGTTGCGGAGCACAGGCTCCGGACGCGCAGGCTCAGCGGCCATGGCTCACGGGCCCAGCCGCTCCGCGGCATGTGGGATCTTCCCGGACCGGGGCACGAACCCGTGTCCCCTGCATCGGCAGGTGGACTCTCAACCACTGCGCCACCAGGGGAGCCCAGGAATGCATATTTTTAAAGGTCTCCTAATGAATAATTTTCCTTTATAGTTTGGTATGCTATCTCACATCCTTAAAACCAGAAGGCTAATTTTTTTTTTTTTATGAAACGAAAGGAAAGAAGGAAGGAATGAAGGAAAGGGAGGGGAAAGGAAGGAAGGAAAAGAGAAAGAAAGAGAGACAGAGACAGAGGCAGAGAGACACAGAGAGAGAAGGAGACAGACTGGGTCTGGAGCTGGACTCTCCGTGTGAGAGCCACTCCTCCTATCCCCGTGTAGACTCACGTGCATTCCTGCTCTGACCAGATGAATCCATAGAGGTGAGAACCATATTCATCTGAGCAGAAGCATGTCAGTAACCCTCCGGGGAGAAAATGTGCTAGTCCTGCCCTACCCTCACCCCGTAAAACACTGCTAATTTTGGACCAAAGCCCTCAAGCCCCCTAACATTACTTCAGAAAGCAGACAAAAGTGTGGTCCATGCTGAGCACGTGGCCACAGATCAGGAGAGTTGCCAAAAAGAGAGTTGAGAGAGGCAAGGAGAATCATCTAGCTGGCCTCCTTTCTAGAGGAATCCTGGTCTCCTCTGGGTTCCTTGAATGAACCACACATTCTTCATCTGTGCGTTTACTCACAAAGCTCCCATTGCCTAGAACAATTTGACACATCCTTTGTGTTCTCTGTCCTTCAGGATTCAGCTCTGGGCCTCTGAGTTCTTCAGAGCTTCCTGAGGGCTCTGTGCTTCAGGGAAAGCGTTCAGAATCTTCTCTAGCACTTGGGTTTTATACTACTTATTTAGCGTTGGCTACTCTGTGGAGGGAGTGAAGAACGTAGACTGACAAAGCCAGGATTCGTAACCCAGCTCTGCCACTTACTGTCTGGGTGATTTGGGGCAAGTTGCTTAACCTCTCTGAGCTTTGATTTCCATGTTACTAAAATGAGGGTAAATAACATTATCTAACCACATAGGATTACAGTGAAGATTACATGAGGTAATCTGAGTAGAGGATTTAGAAGTATTAAAGTTAATGTTCCCAGTAACTTTTTAGTGTTTGTGACTTTTTACCATTAAGGAAAAGGTCTGGGATGTCTATTTAAAGGGTTGTATGCTTGGTGTTGGGGATTAAACAAAGGTGGCTATTTTATTTTCAGGGTTTTACAAGTAGGATACATTACAGACATATTCCTTGTTGTGAAAGAACATGACAACCGCCTTGAAAACTCTACATTAATTAACTTTTAATTAACGAACTGATCACTTTTTTAAGAGGAGTAAGTCATTATTGGAGCTTTTTCACAAGTCAACAGCGACATTTTTATGAAAGCCACCTCTTTTAGAGGGAGGTACAACCTCACTCCCTCCTTCACCTCTTCACCCCACACCCCCAAACCTGTACCAGAGTAAGAGAATAAACACCTTGTCATAACATCTACCCCCACCTGCGTGACTTCCATGCACACTGTTCATAGGATCACGCATACCTCTGAGGAAGCATCATTATGGGAATATTTCTTAAGCGTCCCCATGTTCCTGACATTTTTCTAAATGCTAACTCAAGTAAGTTAGAAGATGCCATGCCCATTGGCCAGGTGTTCTTGTGAAGCTGTGTGTGGGCACAAAAATAACAGATGAGCTTTACGTCTGACAAGTGTAAAAGTTCTGTGTTGGGGAAACTGATGTGAAAGCATTTTTATAAGATGATGTGGTCTGAGCTCTTGGTTATGAATAAGCAAATGGTAGTGGGGGAGATATCTCTGTAGATGATTCATTATTATCAATCAAATGTGTGCCCACAAAAAGGCATCCAGAAAAATCCTAGTAAGGATTTTGGATATCAGTAATAAGGATATTGGAAACACAGTGAGAAACATTACTTTGCCCTTGTGCCAAACAATGGTGTATTTGTATCCAGAATATCGTATGGTCATCTTGAGTTAAAATTTACAACACTAGGGTGCAAAGGATCGTCTGTTCCTTCATTTCTCTAAATATACAAATTATCTGCTTAGAGCATCTTTTTATCCACCTGATAGGAAACCCACCCTCAGTCATCATTAGAGCTGCCTCCCTTCCCTTTGGGATCACACAGGAGCCCCAGGCTTTTGTAGTGCCAGAAAACAGGGGAGGTGTGGGGCGTAAGTCCATAAGGTTGCCATCATTATTGCTCCTCCTCTGCTGTGTGGGGCTGGGCCAGCCCTGGTCCTCTGACATGGGTTAGACACATTGCCTTGTGTGGACTCAGGGATGCCTTTCTAGGGATAACACTGTACTGACACTGAGATCTTTCCACTGCTCTCCAGGGTGAGAGACATGCTTCAAAGGCATTCTGCAGCAAGATCCCAGCTGGGCTGGGTATACAAGTGAGAGCCAGGTCTCTGTCTCTCTCCCCCAAACCCCTGTCCCTTAAACATTTCATCTCCACTCCCTACCCACTCCCACTTTCAGGAATCCACTAGCTGAATCCAACTTAAGACTCTGAAAAAGAAAGACACTTCCCTTTCGCGTGTCTGTATGTGAGGCGGGAGGCATCCCAACCTTTAGAAACACAACAGTGAGCATCTTTTTCATAGATTGGAGGGTGGAGAAAGGAGAGTTGATTTTCCCTAAATGACTTATTTTGGTGAGTTCTTTAATTTCTGGTTGCTATATTATAGCAAAGATGTAATAAACCTATAGGTCTCAAGAATGCAAACTATAATAACTAAAGGATGCATACATGAATATAGTCTAAAAGAAATGAAAAATCCTTTATCTAGAAATATAAAACTCCACAGCTGTACAATGGAGATTTACAATGGCAATAGAGATATATGTATACATATACATGTATATTTAATTATAAATTAGGAGAATCTGAAATTGTTATTAAAATTCTAGAATACAACCACCAAAGGAAGAATAGAAACCTTCAAGCCTTAAGGTACACAGTTTTAGACTAAGGAAATGCCACTTTACTTCAAAGTACAGAAGTTTTCAATCCAATAAAATATTATTTATTTGACTGCATCTAAAAAATGCTTACTTGGCTTACATTTTAAAAATTGAAACACTTGTTCGCCTGAAGTGTAGTCATTTAAAAGTTTCAGTAAATTCACAGATGGTAGGTTTTTAATGAACTATTAAAAATCCTAGGGGTGCATTTTTAACTTTCTAAAGATGTCCTAGTAAATAACCACTTTCTCAGTAGTCACCTATGTACTCTCCCCCTCTTTTCTCACATCGGTGCTCTAGCAAGCAAAACAGAGCTCCTCAGGCTGTCACCTCACTCTGTTTTCCTTTCTAACCTCTGGCTACATACTCTGGTTTCAGATATTCTACCACCAATTTGCACCTTAATATTGTACTTGACATACACAAAATTGTTCAGTATCTTTCTTCTTTTAATGTTATGTGATTTTTGAATTTGAATTTATAATTAATACACTTTATTGATGAAAAACTTGAAACTAAAAAGAAAATAAAATGCATTCATAATTCCAGCCCCATGGATCTTAACCCAGTTAATACATATTTCTAGGTATTTTTAAGGTAGAAATAAAATATTTTTTTTACTTTATAATATCTTAGGAAAATTTTTTCAATGCCAGTGAATGTTCACATTTGTCATAATTTTTACTATATAGTGTTCTATTCTTTGTATTTACCTTTATGTATTAAACCAGTTTGATGAACATTTAGGAGGTTTCCAAGTTTGCAAAGTGTAGCTTTGATAGTGCAAATCTGAAACAAAAATTTTCTGCACTAAACTCCATACTGGATGCAAACAGTTATTTTCATATAGAGTAGAATAAGGTCCTCTTGATGACTTTTGTTCTAAGTTTTCTTTGTTAATCTAATGTTTTATTTCTCTCTGTGTGCCTTAGAATAAGGTTTCATTAAAAAATCCTGTTGGACTACTGATTTGAATTGCATTGAATTTGAGTGTTAATTTAGGAAGAATTTATGTCTTTACAGTACTGCATCTTCTCATCCAAGAAAGTCAAAGTTCTCTATTTAGGTATTTTTAGTCCTTCAGAAAAATTTTGTAGCTTTTATCTTAAGAACTTACACATTTCTTATTAGGTGTATTGGGGAATCTTTTATATTTGTAGAGATTGTGAGTAATATCACTTTTGTTGTTTTATGTTTATTTAGGTATTTACAGAGAACATCACCTAGCTGAATTTTTAAATCTAACATGAAAAGTCTGTTTCTTCTGATAGGAGAATTCAACACTTTTACATTTATTGGAATAATAACTATATTGTATTTATCCTTTACATCTATGTCTACTTACTTATTTTACTTTTTTTTTCACTTTTTTCCACTTTCTTACTTGCCAGCTTTATCAAGTATTTCTTATTCCTTTCCTCACATTATTTATAGGATCTACAGTGCTTTGTCATCCCATTAATGGTCATCTTCTTATCCCTTACAAACACACTTAAATTTAAACATATTCCATCTCCCTCCTATTTCTCTCTACCTCATTCCACAAATATTTTTTGAATGTCTACTGTATTATATTTTGTTGGGTAGGTTAAAAAAATTAAGTAGTCCTACTTTTTCCTCTCCCCAAGTATATTTTTTTTATTACTTTAAATGACAAAGCTGATTAGTAATCTTATAAAAAATGAAGGAATCCAAAGTTGAATTAGTAAGTCATTCCCTGTGCTGTCTTCCTTTCCCACTCCCTGGAGGTAACTGATGTTAACAGTTTAGTGAGTGCCCTTCCACACCTTGCTTCAGGCATATGGGCACCTTCTAAATGTATTGTTTTGAAATTGGCATTTTAAATTAATTCCTTTGGATAAATACTTCTAATTTATTTCTGTTTAACAGCTGCATGATTTTCTCTAGTTTGGGAGTACCAGAATTTAGTTTTTCATCTCATTGTTTATTGATAGCATTCATGTGGTTTCTCTTTTTTTCCTATTTATTCCTGTTTATTGCTAAATTGGGTGATAAAATACCAACATTGGAATTTGGGGGTCAAAAGCTCTGTATGTTTTAATACACACTGCCGTATTACTTTCCAAAAATTTTGTGATGATTCTCATTCTTAATGTTTGAGAATGCCTGTTTTTCTATATACTCATTTGCACTGGACGTTTTTAGTGTTTTATTAATCTTTTTAAGATTTCTGCCAAATTGATAAATGAAAACAGGTACATCATTCTTGCTTTAATTTGCATTTACCTTGACTGAAAGTGAGATTGAGCCTCATTTCATAAGTTTATTGGACATTTAGATTTCCTCTTTTGTAAATGTCCTGGTCATCTCCTACACCTTCTTTTCTAGTGGGCTATTTGTCTTTTAGGAGCATTTTACATATGAGATATTAAAGTTTTTCATATGGTATTACAGATATCTACCAGACTACCATTTATTTGTATTTTGCTCTTGTTTATGTCATTTGCCATAATAATTTGTTAAGATTTTTATTTAGTCAAGTCTATCTTTTCTTTTATAGATTTCCTGGATTTCCTGACTTGCTAAGAACTGTTTCTCTCACTCTAAAGTCATATAAATATTATAAATTATATTTTAATAAATTTAATTCTTATGCTTTACATTTAAATCTTTATCTATTGACATAATATGTGTTTTATAAGGTATGAGATATGGATCTAGCTTTGTGGGCATTTTCCCCCATAGTGGTACCAATTTTACCAGCACCATTTATTTAATAAGAGTTTCTTTTTCCCACTAAATTGAAATTCCACATTTGCTATATGATAAGTTCCTTATATACTTGCATCTGTTTCTGGATATCTATTCTGTTCCATTTATTTACTCCTTTGCCAAACCATCACTATTTTCTTTATAATCACTTCGTGGTCGTAACTCATTTTTAAGGAGTCTGAACTATATGGGTGTAAACATGAGGAAGTTTTATTTTTTCCTGGAACTGCCCTCACACTTCCCTATTTGAACTCCATGTCTTTCTAGAGAGTGAGTGCCTTAATGACATCTTGATCATTTGCTCCAGCTTTCTAGTCACTTTTGGCTGTTGGAATAGTCTCATTTTGGTTTTTAAGACACAGCTGTGTTTATTTTTGAACTTCAGTGCCAGGTAGACCTGTATGTGGTACTAGGGGCTTGTGGCAGAGTGAATTGTGGGGTCTGTTTTATACACACACCCCTTCAGTCTCTCTTTGAATATCTACCCACCCCCACCTTCAGACTATATTCTCCAGGAGACATTGATTGCTCCTATGACTGGCAGCTTGTTGGTGGTAAGAAGGTAGCCTTGGCTTCCCTGCACTTCATTCTTGTTGTCTGATGCTTAGTGTTGGTTCCATGTAGACAGTGTGTGGTGTGTTTTCTTGGCCCAGTGGGCAGATTTCAGCTTCACACTGAGCCTTTCTGGGGCTGTTAACAAACCCCTCCTATAGCCTAGAGGCAGTGAAGTCAGCACACCAGCAGAGCTTTGCCCCAGCCCCTGTAGGTTCTGCAGTTCAGCAAGTACGTAGTCAGAAAACATGGTCCTTGTCAAACCTTCCTGGAGCTCCCTCCCCAGCGTTTGTTTCTGAATTATCCTCTGGGGACTTCCTAGGCAGGGGAATCACCTCCTCCCAGCTCACAGGATTTGGGGAAAAAACTTATCTCCAGGAATATGACATTCCTGAGAGAGCTTTCATATCCCCTTGAGTCTTCTTCCTATATTGACTGGGTAGTGGGGCTCAGAGCAGTAAGGCCAGTTCTTACTGGTAATTTCTCAGAACTCTGAGAGCAGATGGCCAGGTCCTTCTCCAGTGGCTTCTTTATCGCTTTTTATCCCTAACTTTACAGAGAGCCAGGATAAAGGAGCAAAAATACTATTACAGTTTTAATGTCTGGAAGGCAAGAATTTCCTTACTATGCTTTTATTAATATATCCCAATTTAATAATAACCATGCCCCCATCAAAAAAGTTTGCTTGTTGACCTCCCTCTGCCCCACTTTAGCCCTCTGCCCGGCCTTCAAATTCAATTTAAATCTGCTTCCACAATAATATCTTCCCAACCACCAAGACCAGGCTATTTCTCCCATTACATGTTAGCCTAGTTTCCTGCGCCTCATGTTTTAACACTATCACAATTGTAATTAACTAATGGCTTAATCCATTGTGCAATGTGTGTCTTTCCTGGTAGAATTTAAGAATATAAAGCATAAGAAGACAGGAGCTGGTTCTGACTTACCTACTGCTTGTGAGCGCCTCACACGTGTACACCTCAGTCTCTATTTACTCAGTGGATACTGACCAGTCTGAAATACATCATGAAGGACAGGCAGAGGGAGAGGAAGAGGAGGCTTTGGAGAAAAAACAGGTCTTAGCAAAAAGTTGGAAGTAGCAACACTTGTTTTATATATTGGAGCCTGAAAATAGATTGGCTTAGTGGGAGTAAAGGCTTTGCAGTGGGGAATTTGGGGGAGATAAAGCTGGAAATGTGGATTTGGGGCAGAATGCAGTGAACATCTGTTGAACAAACAACAGAGGTCCTAGTTCATCAAAAAATATGGCATCTACCTTTTAAAACCTGACTAGATACATTGAGATGGGAAACGACTTTACCTAATTGGATTGGGAGGAAAAAAACATTTGAGGACTTGGGGAACACTGTTCAAAAGGCTTCTAATCTTAACACATACACTCTCTTTAAACAGACACTTAACTTAGAGCTTTGGTAATCTATACTACAAAAATGCATAATTCAGAACTTATTATGTACCATAGAATATAATGATAAAATATTACTCATAATGAATACCTTCAACCTTCTTCCTAGAACTTCTAGAATCTCCCATCATCCTTGATGGAATAATGAGAACCAATTCTTTTTACTGAAAGAAGTTTAAATTCTTCATTCTTCCTTGAGATTTTGATGAAAAGATTTTGATTACAAGCACAGGAAACAAAAGTCCTTTATTCATCGAATAATATGCTTAATTGCTTTTTCCAGCAGACCATCTCCATAGGAGGGGAAATAATTCAATTTCTAACTTCTTTAGATATTAGCTGTTCTGTTGGGCTTCCTGCAAGCTTATGAACTGAGATCTCAATTTTAGACCAAAAAAATAATTATTACTGTTAAATTCCTTTTATTTATTATATCTTGATCTTCACCTTTCGTATCTGCCTCATCTACTTGTCCTTATTATTATTTAAAAAATATTAGACACGGAGAGTTGGTTCCACTTAATCTTATATTCTCTCTCTAAGTGCCTGAGAGGGAACCCAAGCTAATCTTTGCCTCTCTTCCACCCTCCCAAAACTTGAGAGTCAGCAGAAATGGCAGAGACTTTCATTCACCTTGGAGCTTAGAGTGATCTGGCACTGATATTATCAGTACTTGTGCTTATTACACACTCCAGGTCCTGACGGGACAGAGGGAGTTTTCCTACTTAAATGTCCTTCTGAGGAACGAGTTACTTGTGTTGGGAAAAAAAAAAAGAGCAAGAGAATTAACTTCGTGATGATGATGATAACCAACATCAAACAGAGTTTTTGTGAATTTCTATTATTAAGCATTTTACCTACAGTATATCTTTTACTCTTTACAGTCACCTTATGAGCATTATTTTATCCCATTTTATACAAGGGGAAAGTGAGACTCAGGGAAACTAAGATAACTTGTCTGATGTCACATAGCTTTTGGGTGGCAGATCTGGAATCCAGATTTTCTCTAGGCTCTAGTAATTGGGGCAAGGTACCTTTTGGCCTCTTTATCTGGCACTAATGTGTATGATCTCCCCATGCTTGATATAAATGCATCTATGATGTAAATATTTGGACTTTTTTGTTCTTGTACACATGCTGTCAATAGATGTATGATGTTTGAAACTAGGCCAGAAGGTTGCTTCTCTAAAGGAAGAAAAGATTCCTTCTTAATGCTGTCTTACTGCTGTGTACTTCCTTCCAAACTTAGAACTCTATTTTTCATTCAGAGTTCTTCGATAACAGAAAGGCTTTAAAAAGAAATGTCAAAACTAGAGATGGGGTGAGATGAAAGAGCAGAGAGCTATAATTCATTGAATTGCGTCATTATCACCAACTGAGTCACCAACTGAATTGAATTAAACTTTTCCCCATCTGAGCTGGCAAAGACATTTTAAAGAGAGAATAAATTTGAGAACTAAGATTCTTAGCTTTCTGGGTGACAGACATTTTAAAGAGAGAAGAAATTTGAGAACTAAGATTCTTAGCTTTCTGGTAGAAAAATCTGAAGATTCAAATAAAATGTGCTAAACACAAATAAGAACGTATTACCACAATCAACTACTAATTTTAAAACAGAGAATTTTTTTTTTTTTTTTTTTTTTGTGGTACACGGGCCTCTCACTGTTGTGGCCTCTCCCGTTGTGCAGCACAGGCTCCAGATGCGCAGGCTCAGCGGCCGTGGCTCACGGGCCCAGCCGCTCCGCAGCATGTGGGTGGGATCTTCCCGGACCGGGGCACAATCCCGTGTCCCCTGCATCGGCAGGCGGACTCTCAACCACTGCGCCACCAGGGAAGCCCAAAACAGGGAATTTTAAACATTTACGATTAAAAGAGAGCAAGAGAGTAATAGAAGAATACCAACATTCTACACTGGATAATGTTTTTCTCAAATTTGTTTTTCTTTTCCACCAATGTATCTAATTTAAGAAGTTTCTTATTCTGTTGCATCAGATCTATGAGATATGGCTATCTGCTGACCAGACATTCTGGTCTTCCATCACTCTTCTGAAATCTAGTTTCCAGAGTATGACATTTTTCATTCTGACCTGAATGTTTGCTTCTAGAAAAGAATGAGAGGGAGAATCTAAAAAAATACTTGAGTAGCTAGCACAGAACATTTTATGTTTACCAGTGTAGAATTCTCTGTTGGTTTGAAGAAGCTATTTAAATATCAGTCTCTCCCAAAATTTCTTCCATGAAATAGACAAAGAAAATTACTATATCCAAGGCAGAGTTTGCTTTCCATTTCTGTGAGCTCTTATAATTTTACTTGCCACAGGCATATGAGATTATAAAATTTTATTCCAAGGAGAGAAATTAAAATTCCAGTTTTATTTTTTTAAAATGGCAATTGTAATATTTTATTCAGATGCTGAATTTATTTTTTCATTATATAAATATTTATTGAACATCTACTGTGTGCTAGAAACTGTTCTAGACACTCTGAATACAGCAGTGAGCCAAACAATAAAAGTTCTAAGGAACTTCTGTTCCAGTGGTAGGAGGCATAATATTCTATAATATTCTATTCCAGTGGGAGGAGGAAAAATAAGTAAAATATCTATGTGAGATAATAGTAAGTACTGGGAAAGAAAATGAAGCTGCTATATGGAAATAAAAAGTGACCAGGAGTACTTTTGTGTATAGTATGAGCAGACCTGTGACAAAGTGATTTTTGAGCAGCAGAGACTTCAAGGTAGTGAAAATATGAGCCATGAGATTACCTGGAGGGATATCCTAGCAGAAGTAGCTGCAAGTAGAAAAGCCCCAAGGAATGAGGAGTTTCACAAGGGGGCCATTGTTGCTGGTTTACAGTGCATAAGGAGGGGCAGTGGTAGGAGGTTAGAGCAGAGAGGAAGCAGGAGGCCCAATTATATAGGGCTTTGTGGACTGCGATAAAGACATTGGATTTTACTCCACATGAGATAGAAAGCCATTGAAGGAATGATGTGATCTAACTTAGATTTGAGGAGGTGTTTTCCTGCTGTTGTGTGGAATTTAGACTGTAAGAGAGTTGAGTTGACCAGATGGACTGATACTATAAAAATACAGGGCAGAAATGAGGGTAGCTTGGGTTGTAGCAGGTGGTGTGTTGAAAAATGGTTGCAAGCCAGATGTACAATAATCAATAGTTTTTGCATCAGTTCTCTTCCTGATATAGGATCTCAAGTGTTCAGATAGTTAGGGAGAAAACTAAGCATCAGTGGTGCCAAGAAAATGTTTGAAGGAAGAGGAAGTGATAAGCTATACAGATGCTGCCTATAGTTTCATGTAAGAGTTGGCCATTGGATTTAGCAATATGGAAAGCATAGGTGACATTGACAGTAGTAGTTTCTATGGGGTATTAGGAATGAAAAACAGATTGGAGAAGGCTCAAGAAGAAACAGGAAGAGAGGACATTGAGATAGTGGGTGAGACCAGTGTTTCTCAATTGGTTTTTTCATTATCATCTCCCTAAAGAGTTTTTTAGACACTTTTTCCTAATTGTCCTCCACCCACCCCAGTGGAATTATAATATCATAGATATACTTTATATTTGCTACATATTTTATGTATGTATATATGCTTTATATATAAAAAGAGTAAGAATTGTTTGTCCTTCAAGAGTCAATTTTTGCCCTTTGAGGGTGATATTACTCCTACTGAGAATGTCATGGTTTAGACAATCCTTTAGAGGAGTTTTTCTGTGAAGGGGGACAAAGAATTGGGCTGGTAGCTAGAGAAGGAGGTTGGATCATGTTTTTATTGTTTTATATTTTTAAGATGGGATGCATTATAACATGTTTGTGTGCTGTTGGAAAGAATATAATGTTGTAGACCACGATTTGACAGTTACAGGAGTCATGGTCTTGAGGAGGAGATAGAGGATAGGGGCTTAGATGGGAGCCAGACAGTTCTCCCACTATAACAGGAGGGAAGTCAGAGCACATGAGCACAGGTGGGGACGGGATGATATATTTGGAGATGAGAGCCTGTGGATGTCCTTTTCTGAACGATTTGTTTTCTCAGTGAAAAAAGAAGCAAGATCATCAGCTGAGATTGGGGAGGGGCAGGAGGTTTTGAAGGTTTAAAGGGAGAGGAGAGGTGTGACATAGTCATCTAGGGGAGTGAACTGAGCAGAATGAAGGAGGGTAGCCTGGCAGCATTAAGATCCACTTGAAGTTAGTGATTATGACTTTAAAATGAGACCAGTGAATATTTTTTCCCTCTAGCACTTGATCTCCTCTAAGCACATTAGATATTTTAAGTATTTGAATTAATGAATAAATGACTAAAGTGAGTGAATACTGAGTTTATGCTGTTGCTACCTAAGATTTTTTCAATTTACTAAACTGACATGTTTTTAATTGGAATGTTTTATACTTGATTTTGTTAAAATTAAGGCCTTTAGACAAGAACATAGTATAGCACACCCTGGTTCAAGTTTTCTGATCGAAGTAGCTAAGATCAGCAAGGATATTTAGTGCCTTTGTTTTAGCTGATGCTGTTGCTGAATATGGGAAAAGGATGTAAAAATGACAACTTGTTTGAATCTCTTTCTAAATATATTATTTTTATAAAAAAGAAACAAGAAGTCAATGGTAGTTTCTTTGAGGATGTGGTAGTCATTTGCTAGAAATTTCTGAAATTCTGAACTATGCTTATTCATTCATCCATTTATTAATTTAACAAGCATTTTCTCAGAGTCTCCTCTTTCATCAGCCACAAGAAGAACAAAACTGAATATAACATGATTTCTACCTTGAAGTACATTACAGGCATCTGGATGTTATACTACTTTTAGAAGAGGTGTATATAATTTACTTTAGACTACAAAAGATATACTCTAATATATTTAGTGAACATGGTTCCTATGTAGTACCACATGCAATTAGAACTGATAAAGAATGTAATGAAATTTGTAAAATAAAAAATTCAAACACATTAGTAAATTCAATACATTATCTATAAAATCTGTTTAACAGAAAACAGGGTGCTCACAGAGAGTGCTGTCGTGACTACAATTGCGTGCTTCATAGAATCTTAATTAGAAATTACTAATTTTTAAAGAATTACTAATTCTCAAGATTGTTATACTTTCCTTTTTCAAGATCAGTTGGTGCTTTTGAAGAGTTAACAGCTTCATAAATTTGGCGTATGATTCATTCTTCTGTTGGGGCCAGGCTGGTGCCCACAGGCTGCAGGATACACAGATGAACAGCGTGTGGCAGTGTTTAAATGCTGTTCGGAAAGCCAATGCCACAGGCCTAAGACAATTTAGAACACTTCTCTACAATGATTGCACATGCATATTGGGATTATATTTTTCTTTTATATTGCTATGTGTCATGCTTTGTTTGCCAAACAGAATATAGAAAATGAATAGGCAGTTTTCTGGCACAAGTCTTAGTAGATAAATTGTCAGAATGAACTCTGTTGCTTAAGAAAAGCATAAACATAATTTAGTCACTGGATGTGGCTGTATGTAGGTTGTTGCTGTGGGGAATTTTGGTTTGGCCAAAGTGTTATTTTCTTTGAAAATTTTGATAGACTGAGGTTCTCTTTGTTTTCATAATACTCCCATTCCACCCCACCCACCAAAAGAGCAAGCTATCCAATTACTGAGGTTACACTTGTATAAATGTAGTTGCCCAAATCTAACATAATCATGAGTTTATCTTGTCATGACTTAAAATTATAGATATTATTTGAATAAAAGAGAATTAAGCTCTTGATTCATTTTTTAAATTTTTTTTTTTTTTTTTTTTTTTTTTTTTTTTTTGCGGTACGTGGGCCTCTCACTGTTGTGGCCTCTCCCGTTGTGGAGCACAGGCTCTGGACGCGCAGGCTCAGCGGCCGTGGCTCACGGGCCCAGCCGCTCCGCAGCATGTGGGATCCTTCTGGACCGGGGCATGAACCCGTGTCCCCTGCATCAGCAGGCGGACTCTCAACCACTGCGCCACCAGGGAAGCCCCATTTTTAAAATTTTTACAGAGAGTTTTCTTTCATTTGGACTTTTTTCCCATATATAATGGAGTGAATTTTAGGCTACCCCCAAAATACAGATGTGTGTTTGTGTGTGTGTGTGTGTGTGTGTGTGTGTGTGTGTATGTGTGTGTGTGTATATCCTCCTCATTGCCCTACACACTTTAAGATAATACTACTCGTAGTGATTGAAATCTTTATATAATAATATAATGGGGGAAAAGCTCTATGGATAGACAGTAGTCACTATCAGACAGTAGATGTATAAAGATATTTTTAGTTGGTGACTATTGTCCTTATGCATGAATGTTCTCATTACTCTACCTTTTATATTTACTGTCATCCCAAAGACTTTGCTTTGAGACACTGTGATATCTTATTGCCCCCATTGCCAATTGCTGTCCAATTAACTATCATACACATACATCTAATGAGCACTCACTGTATTCCAGGAATTGTCCCATTGTCCCAGATTCTGAGTTCACCTAGGTTAATGAGCCCTAGCCTCAGTTCTTAAGGAGCTCATAGTGGGAATATTTGTTGCATTTCTCTTCTCGTTGCTTCTGAAATATGTATTTTTTAATATATAATTAGGCTTAAGAGCAACTTCTGACCATTTCTTCTGCCTTTCTTCCTAGTCTGGGCTCTGCTGCTTATCTATGTGTCCTTGGGCACACTACTTAACCTCTCTAACTCCCTGATTCCTATTCTATACAATTGAGGTGATAATTCCTACCTCATCAGGGCACTGGGGGAGATTAAATAAGATAATGTATTAAAGCACCTAATAAATTGCTGGCACACGATCAGTGGTCAATGAAAGGAAACTGCTGCTGCTGCTGTTTAACTTATATTTGTCACATGTCTGGCACTTATTGCTAAGGTTTAGTTCCCTTTCATTCCCTTGCTGTTATCCGTTCTTCAAACATTTGGCCAGTGGGAATTTAAAACTAAAGTAAATAGCAATAGGTCCAATTTATGAGCATCTTTTATGTGCTAGATATTTTATATCTTGTCAATAATCCTTAAAACAACCCAGTATTATTATTCCTACCATATAGGAGAAGACAAGGGAGATAAAAATTACTTTCTTAAGTGATGAAACTGACCACGCACCCCACGCAACCCGGCCAGCTCGTGGCCTCCTGAGAGCAGGCTGTGTGGCTGACAGGGTCTTGGTGCTCCGAGCAGGTGTCAGGCCTGAGCCTCTGAGGTGGGAGAGCCGAGTTCAGGACATTGGACCACCAGAGACCTCCTGGCCCCACGTAGTATCAATTGGCAAGAGCTCTCCCAGAGATCTCCATCTCGACACTAAGACCCAGCTCCACTCAATGACCAGCAAGCTCCAGTGCTGGACACCCCATGCCAAACAACTAGCAAGACAGGAACACAACCCCACCCATTAGCAGAGAGGCTGCCTAAAATCATAATAAATTCACAGACACCCCAAAACACACCACCGGATGCGGTCCTGCCCACCAGAAAGACAAGATCCAGCCTCATCCACCAGAACACATGCACCAGTCCCCTCCACCAGGAACCCTACACAACCCACTGAAACAACCTTACCCACTGGGGCAGACACCAAAAACAATGGGAACTACGAAGCGGCAGTCTACATAAAGGACCCCCCCAAACACAGTAAGTTAAGCATAATGAGAAGACAGAGAAATACGCAGCAGATGAACGAGCAAAGTAAAAACCCACCAGACCAAACAAATGAAGAGGAAATAGGCAGTCTACCTGAAAAAGAATTCAGAGTAATGATAGTAAAGATATCCAAAATCTTAGAAACAGAATGGAGAAAAGACAAGAAACGTTTAGGACCTAGAAGAACTAAAGAGCAAACAAACAATGATGAACAACACAATAGATGAAATTAAAAATTCTCTAGAAGGAATCAATAGCAGAATAACTGAGGCAGAAGAACGGATAAGTGACCTGGAAGATAAAATAGTGGAAATAACTACTGCAGAGCAGAATAAAGAAAAAAGAATGAGAAGAATTGAGGACCATCTCAGAGACCTCTGGGACAACATTAAATGCACCAACATTCAAATTATAGGGGTCCCAGAAGAAGAGAAAAAGAAAGGGACTGAGAAAATATTTGAAGAGATTATATTTGAAAACGGATAAGTGACCTGGAAGATAAAATAGTGGAAATAACTACTGCAGGGCAGAATAAAGAAAAAAGAATGACAAGAATTGAGGACAGTCTCAGAGACCTCTGGGACAACATTAAATGCACCAACATTCAAATTAAAGGGGTACCAGAAGAAGAAGAGAAAAAGAAAGGAACTGAGAAAATATTTGAAGAGATTATGGTTGAAAACTTCCCTAATATGGGAAAGGAAACAGTCAGTCAAGTCCAGGAAGTGCAGAGAGTCCCATACAGGATAAATCAAGGAGAAACAGGCCAAGACACATATTAATCAAACTATCAAAAATTAAATACAAAGGAAAAATATTAAAAGCAACAAGGGAAAAGCAACAAATAACATACAAGGGAATCCCCATAAGGTTAACAGCTGATCTTTCAGCAGAAACTCTGCAAGCCAGAAGGGAGTGGCAGGATATATTTAAAGTGATGAAAGGGAAAAACCTACAACCAAGATTACTCTACCCAGCAAGAATCTCTTTCAGATTCGACAGAGAAATTAAAACCTTTACAGACAAGCAAAAGCTAAGAATTCAGCACCACCGAACAAGCTTTCCAACAAATGCTAAAGGGACTGCTCTAGGTAGGAAACATAAAAGAAGGAAAAGACGTACAATAACAAACCAAAAGCAATTAAGAAAATGCTAATAGGTACATACATATCGATAATTACCTTAAACGTGAATGGATTAAATGCTCCAACCAAAAGACACAGGCTTGCTGAATAGATACAAAAACAAGACCCATATATATGCTGTCTACAGGAGACCCACTTCAGACCTAGGGACACACACAGACTGAAAGTGAGGGGTTGGAAAAAGATATTCCATGCAAATGGAAATCAAAAGAAAGCTGGAGTAGCAATTCTCATATCAGACAAAATAGACTTGAAAATAAAGACTATTACAAGAGACAAAGAAGGACACTACATAATGATCAAGGGATCAATCCAAGAAGAAGATATAACAATTGTAAATATTTATGCACCCAACATAGGAGCACCTCAATACATAAGGCAACTGCTAACAGCCATAAAAGGGGAAATTGACAGTAACACAATCATAGTAGGGGACTTTAACACCCCACTTTCACCAATGGACAGATCATCCAAAATGAAAATAAATAAGGAAACACAAGCTTTAAATGACACATTAAACAAGATGGACTTAATTGATATTTATAGGACATTCTATCCAAAAACAACAGAATATACTTTCTTCTCAAGTGCTCATGGAACATTCTCCAGAATAGATCATATCTTGGGTCACAAATCACAAACCATAAACAAGACGAAAAGGCAACCCTCAGAATGGGAGAAAATATTTGCAAATGAAGCAACTAACAAAGGATTAGTCTCCAAAATATACAAGCAGCTCATGCAGCTCAATATCAAAAAAACAAACAGCCCAATATGAAAATGGGGCAGAAGACCTAAATAGACATTTCTCCAAAGAAGATATACAGATTGCCAACAAACACATGAAAGGATGCTCAACATCACTAATCATTAGAGAAATGCAAATCAAACCTACAATGAGGAAAACAAAACAAAGCAAAAACTACAATGAGGTATCACCTAACACCAGTCAGAATGGCCATCATCAAAAAATCTACAAACAATAAATGCTGGAGAGGGTGTGGAGAAAAGAGAACCTTCTTGCACTGTTGGTGGGAATGTTAATTGATACAGCCACTATGGAGAACAGTTTAGAGGTTCCTTAAAAAACTAAAAATAGAACTACCATATGACCCAGCAATCCCACTACTGGGCATATACCCTGAGAAAACCATAATTCAAAAAGAGTCATGTACCACAATGTTCATTGCAGCTCTATTTACAATAGCCAGGACATGGAAGCAACCTAAGTGTCCATCGACAGATGATTGGATAAAGAAGGTGTGGTACATATACACAATGGAATATTACTCGGCCACAAAAAGAAACAAAATTGAGTTATTTGTAATGAGGTGGATGGACCTAGAGTCTGTCATACAGAGTGAAGTAAGTCAGAAAGAGAAAAACAAATACCATATGCTAACACACATATATGGAATCTAAAAAGAAAAAAAAA
Organism: Stenella coeruleoalba; assembly: GCF_951394435.1. Taxonomy (NCBI): domain Eukaryota; kingdom Metazoa; phylum Chordata; class Mammalia; order Artiodactyla; family Delphinidae; genus Stenella; species Stenella coeruleoalba. The sequence goes on from NC_137162.1 coordinate 37,259,655, forward strand.
TGGTTATGAAGAACCTAGCGTCAAGACAGGAATAAAGACGCAGACCTACTAGAGAATGGACTTGAGGACACGGTGGGGAAGGGTAAGCTGGGAGAAAGTGAGAGAGTGGTAGTCTATATATAGACATATATACACTACCAGATGTAAAATAGATAGCTAGTGGGAAGCAGTCGCATAGCACAGGGAGATCAGCTCAGTGCTTTGTGAACAGCTAGAAGGGTGGGATAGGGAGGGTGGGAGGGAGGGAGAGGAAAGAGGGAAGAGATATGGGGACATATGTATATGTATAACTGATTCACTTTGTTATAAACAGAAACTAACACACCATTGTAAAGCAATTATACTCCAATAAAAATGTTAAAAAAACCCTACAAACTGTAACTGCTGGGGAGGGTGTGGAGAAAAGAGAACCTTCTTGCACTGTTGGTGGGAATGTAAATTGATACAGCCACTATGGAGAACAGTATGGAGGTTCCTTAAAAAGCTAAAAATAGAACTACCACATGACCCAGCAATCCCACTACTGGGCATATACCCTGACAAAACCATAATTCAAAAAGAGTCATGTATATACCACAATGTTCATTGCAGCACTATTTACAATAGCCAGGACATGGAAGCAACCTGAGTGTCCATCGACAGATGAATGGATAAAGAAGATGTGGTACATATATACAATGGAATATTACTCAGCCATAAAAAGAAACAAAATTGGGTTATTTGTAGTGAGGTGGATGGACCTAGAGTCTGTCATACATAGTGAAGTAAGTCAGAAAGAGAAAAACAAATACTGTATGCTAACACTTATATATGGAATCAAAAGAAAACATTGGTTCTGAAGAGCCTAGGGGCAGGACAGGAATAAAGACGCAGATGTAGAGAATGGACTTGAGGACACGGGGAGGGGGAAGTGTAAGTTGGGATGAAGTGAAAGAGTGGCATTGACATATATACACTACCAAATGTAAACTAGATAGCTAGTGGGAAGCAGCTGCATAGCACAGGGAGATCAGCTCCGTGCTTTGTGACCACCTAGAGGGGTGGGATAAGGAGGGTGGGAGAGAGACGTAAGAGGGAGGGGATATGGGGATATATGTATACGTATAGATGATTCACTTTGTTATACAGCAGAAACTAACACAACATTGTAAAGCAATTATACTCCAATAAAGATGTTAAAAAAAGTAAAGTGATGAAACTACCTGCTAGAAGAACGAAAATACTGACTCCAAAGCCTATCATTATTTTACTACCACACATTCTTTCCAAGATCCATTCTAATTCTGAATGCTTTAAAAATTTTTTTGTGAAAAATGGATGTGCATTTTGATCATAAGCAGTAGAAGTTTTCATTTGAGCACAATCTCAAACTCTCAAAATCTGGATGCCCGATGATGTCATTAACAAGCGAAGATATAGAGATCTACATTTTTATAAGTAAGTATGACTGATAGTCCATGGACAGACCAAAGTTCCCCCAAACTTCTCAGATCTTGTCGTCTGCATCAGTTAATTTTTCTGTGTCATGTGAAAGTAGAATTCTTTTTAAGGGGAGGGATACTGGGGAGAGTGCTTTCCTTCTTTAGGCTTTTGGAAATAGTTTTAAAATTTTGATAAAAATTTATCACTGATTTTTAATAAAAGATTTGTTTTGATATTTTGACTTTTCTTTAATCATAAGTGGTAAACATTGACAATCTGTGCTTGCTTTGGTAGAGTAGTTCTCTGTCTTTATTTAGTGCTTTGTGGTCTCTGGTAGCTTGAGGACATCAGGCATAAAGAGATGATGCAATGAAGGAGATGTACAGCTGGCCCATATGGCTCAGTTGCTGAGCCATTGCCTTCTGAGTTCAGTGTAGCAAGAGTTCCTGATTTGAGAAAGAGGAACTTATGGGTATGTATTTTCCATGGAGAAACTGAACAAACTCTTAAATTGAATTAGAATAATTAGAATGTAGAATTCTATGTAGAATTCTCAGTATCAGCTTCTAAATGGTTACTTTGGGCGAATGCCAGTCTATCTGGACTTCATTTTCCTCCTCTGTAAAATGAGACCATTGACCTCTAGAACTCCAAGATCCCTTCTCAATCTAAATCTAATCCAAAATGATTCTGTAAAAAGGCAGATGTGTGTGTGTGCTCACTGTTTGAAATGTGAGTTATTTGAACATGAGTTCATAGAATATTGATGTCAGAAAGTATGTTTAGAAAATGTTAATGTGGGTGAGTGAGAGAGAAATACTTCATCATTGCTTACAAACACCTTGGTTAACAAGCTTGCACCTTTCCTGAGCACATTAGATTTTGGGGGAGGAAAAAAAAGGCTTGTATTTAAACCAAGGTTCAATTATTATTATTATTATTTTAGATAATGGTTAGTTTGCCTTTTTTATCCATTAAACTTGAGTTTCTTGAGTCTTATACTATCTCTGCCACCTTACACTGCCCCAAGCAATATTTCTTGAATGAATGAATTAATCGAATTATAAAATCCTCAGTGTACCTGATTACCACTATGGACAACTGTGAAAAAATAAGACTTCAATTTGTACTCTCTTTAGCCTCAACTATCTCATCACCTACTATGTACCTACATTATGTTGAAGGGAAAAAAAAAAATCAGTTACCAAAGGAAAAAAAGAATCCTCTACTTACCCTGTTCCTTCACTGAACTCTCATTAAAGAAAAGCAAACTACTATATTTTTGATGGCTAGCTGGAGTTTTATAAACATAAATAATTTTTATTTCTATAAGCAGTTCTACTTGTACAATGAAACCACTGAATGAAATACAGCAGAAATTTGGGTAGGGCTTTTCTCCCATTTGCAAAATGGTATATCCAAAGCAACAATGAAACATAGCAACAACAACAAAAAAAGAAAATGTTTGGGAATTGTGTGTGTGGACGGGGAGGGATGGGTGTGACTGTGGATATTGTATTGAAGGAGGAATGAATTTAAAGACGTTGTTATTTGGCTATATTCTGAAGCAACTCATGAGTTTAGAACCAACTCTAACAATAATAAGTTCCGGGCTTCGCTGGTGGCGCAGTGGTTGAGAGTCCACCTGCCGATGCAGGGGACACGGGTTCATGTCCCGGTCCGGGAAGATCCCACATGCCGCGGAGCAGCTGGGCCCATGAGCCATGGCCGCTGAGCCTGCGCATCCGGAGCCTGTGCTCCGCAACAGGAGAGGCCACAGCAGTGAGAGGCCCGCATACCGCAAAAAAAAAAAAAAAAAAAGTTTCAGTATTAGTTGTTTTCAAATCTGATAATGTTTTATACATGAAGAAATTTAAAAACTGGATTTCAATTTGCAATTATACAAAATAAAACAAAACAAAACACCATTTCTTTTTCTGGGCCTTAATCTCCTTAACCATGACATGAAAGGATTGGGATAAATGATGTTTAAGGTTCTTTCAGCACCAAACATTCACTGATTTTGTAAATCAGTTGATCAGTTGGCTGTAACACTGGCTTTCCAGCTTGACTCTAGAGTGGCATTTCTCTACCTCTTTAAATTCATCTCTCCTACACTGCTTTTTCACTCCCTTCTGTTTATCTCCTCTAAACAAGATTTTTTTTAGTCCCCTATTTTGTAGCTTGTATTATGAAAAAAATTAAATAATAGGCACCTTGGATATTTTTCAAATAGTTTTACATGATGGACAATATTTTTTATTTTGTTATATATGGGACCAAGTTTTAGGAGATGAGATAGTATCAGGCTACAAGTATATGACAAAAACTCTAGCTTTTCCTGTGTTCCTGTGTCCAAGTGTGCATGGGAGCATTCACCGGGATTTTTCACATTGAATACAGTCTATTATGCATTTAATACACTGAATCTAATCATTCAGTGCTGCCAGTATCTCTCCCCTAATTGTGAAACTAGAGTTATGCCATACATTCATGTGTATCAGTTCACTCTCCTTATTAATGATTCTGAATAACCATATCTTAATGCATGATTGATGCTATTAATGTGGCACCTTTTTGACAGCCAGGAGTGTGCCTTTATTCTTGTATTCTGAAGCCTAGCAGAATGCTAGATACTATAGGTGTGTTAAATGAATGCTTCTATAATGTTGATCTTTGAATATGTAGACTTTTAAAAATATATAATGTTCTCATACATGTGTAGGGATGTATTTATAATGCTGTAAAAATGTAATAAAACTAGTTATCTCATGATGTGTACCTAAGTAATTTTTAAAAATTTACTTAGTTTATCTTTTAAATTAGTTAATGTAGGACTCATTGTAGTGATGCTGCCTCCTCAAGCATTTTCATCTAGAATTCTTCTTCCACAATTGTAGTTTTGCCTACTCTTATATTAACTTCGGAGGTAATAGGTCATCACCCTTTGATATTTCAAGACAGGCCCTCAGTCTTGACTGATGACTAAGTAAAGTGGACTTTTCCAAGCCAGGGGAAACTGGTTTTGGGTCATAAATAAAATATGGTTGGAAAGTAATAAGAGAAATTTTGTTGGAAGTCACAAAATCTGAAATGGAGATTATGCCAAGAAATTCCAGAAATGTTTTGAGGATTCTGGGATTAGGGAGTGTATTGATAAATATACTTTGGCTTTTGGAGACATTTCTCTGGGGCTTTGTTTTTATTTCCACAATGTTGTTCATAGTAGCTTACTCATAAAATTTTTTTAAACTTCTAATGAAATGTACTATATAAATTATTGAAATTATTGGAGGGGGGACTGACACGATATTTAACATTTATCAAATGTCTATATTTTGAACACACATATTGTATGTCATATATTTAAATATAGTCTCTGTCCTTAAAAACAGCACAGTAAAGAAGAGTCACAAAGCAATTGATCCAGGTATAAAGAGAAACAAATGTTTATAACTGTGTAATTTATCAGGGCTCAGAAACTTACCTTCCTCATCAGTCACTCTTCTGTATTCAAGTATAAGGAAATTGTGAGCCAATGTGATCTGTTTTAAGAGATTTGGAGATATTTTAAAATAAAGATAGTTAATAAGAAAAGGAACCTCATTCTCTGATTCAACTTTAAATGTTCATGATCATATTCAATATTGCAGTTCTTAGTTTCTCAGGCTACTACCAAAGCATATGGTGGTTATTTGGAATTTGCACTAAAATCTCAAGTTATTCCTGGTAAAACTGGTGTCCTACGTAGGTAACTCAAATGATTCCACAGGTTCAACATGAGCAAAAATTTTGAACTATTATAACAGTTCCTCTGACCTGAAACCCTGAAAGAAAGATCTAAGTATGTTTAACAATAAAAGATAATATAGGTATTTTGATATTATATACTTCTGATATGATAGTGTTTCAAAAATGGTAAGTAACTTAGTTTTTTGTTTTGGGTTTTTTTTTTTTTTAGTAACTTAGTTTTTACAGCAACATGAAGAGATAGGTACAATTACCCCAATTTAAAGATGAAGAAATTGAGATTTAGGTAATTTGCCCAAGGTGACAGAGTTAATGAGTGAGCTGGGATTGGAACACCAGGCAGGCTAAATCCAGGGGCCAGGCCTTAACCACTACACTGTACTCCTTCTCACTATTCCTGCTTTTATTTATTTATTTATTTTTTTATTCCTGCTTTTTATACTGCACAAATGAACCATGAGTTTACAAGTATAGTAGAACCATGGTAGAAAGGCATGATGGACAATCTTTCACTTCCCATATTTTGATATCCAGTGTATTAGGCAGAAAATAATGACCCCTCAAAGATGTCCACTTCCTAATCTCTGGCACCTTACATGGAAAAAGGGACTTTGCATATATGATTAAGTTAAGGATCTTGAGATGGGAAGTTTATCCTGGATTATCTGGTGGGCCCAATGTAATCTCGGAGGTCCTTACAAGTGAAAGCTAGAGGGAAGAATCAGAAGCCAATAAGGAGATGTGATGACATGAGCAAAGTTCAGAAAGATATGATTGCTGGATTTGAAGATGAAAAGGGGCTACAAACCAAGGACTGTGGGCAGCCTTTAGAAGTTTGAAAGGCAAGAAACAGATTCCCCTCCAGAGTTTCAAGAAGGAACACAGCCCTGTGGACACCATGATTTTAGCCTAAGATCCATTTCAGACTTCCGACCTCCAGCATTGTAAGATAATACATTGTGTTATTTTAAACCACTGTGTTTGCAGTAATTTGTTACGGCAGCAAGAGAAAACTAATAAACCCAGTAATTGTTTTCATTAGTAATAATGTTTTTCATGAAACTAGCTCATTCTCATCTAAGAATGATAGTCATATTGAACATTATATCCATTTCTAACTGAATACTCTATGTAGGAATTAGAGGAATTTGCCTCCCTTCTCTCATAAATAATTCCAGTTGACTGCTTTCTCTGAAAGTTTGGAATAAGTAATCTTTACATCCTTACAGTTTTGCTAGGTGAAGTTCTAAGAGTCTAACTTGTTTAAAAGAACTTTTGAGCAATTCACTTGGAAGTGACTAGGAATTTATTTAGGCATAGACCTTGAATAAGATAATTCTCTTGCCCCTTCATAGAAGATTACTTATATTCTAACCCATAATTGGAAAAGCCAAAATTGCTTTGAAGTTTCAAAATGCTGATATTTTAGAAAGATATTTACTTTGAGATAAAATCTACTTTATCTGCAATTAGTTTCACTTAGCATGTTGCAAGGATGTGTATGTTAGTAAATTTTGTAAAAACCCTACTAATTATTTGAAGAGAAGAGTGCTTTTCAAATTCAAAAAGTTCAAGATAGCATACCAGTACTAACATGCACGTGCCAGGACAGGCAGATGGAAGGAAGCCCTTCCATATCAACTTCTGCTTTGAGCTCAGTGATCATGTACTTGGATCATTAGTGTTCTCATAAACCAGTGTAAAAAGAGGGAAAACAATTTAAAAGTAAATAGGAAAAGGAAGTCTTGAACTAAGGACTTGATATCTCTGAAGATTATCTCAAGGTGTTGATATCCCCTGCAGGACCATTGCTTTAGAATAATGAAATGAAAAAGCTCACACTCACTTCTCCTCAACCTTTCATACTCAACACACTAATGCACATAGCCACATACAATAAACTTAGTTCAGTAAGTATTTATTAGACATCTGTTGTTGGTCCAGCATAATCCTTCTATCATTCTTTTCTTGTCATTTACATGGTACAGTCTGTTGTCTAACCATTATTTTTGTTTCTTGGTAAGCAATCAGTTTATGATTTGAAAATTCTTGTTGTCTTTGAAGTAATATTGTTGGATTTTCTAACACTTATTATCCTGAAAATTTTATTTAGCCTGCTCAATAATAAGTTTATGACTAGTTAAGAAAGATTTCAACATTCTTTGCCTGGATAATTTCTTGTTTAATCATTGACATATGACATAAATTTTCTGATTCATGGATTAGACTACAAAATTTCTATTTAATCCCTAACATAAAGCCAATAACCGAATATTTTTAACCACTATCATTATCAGAAGTTTCTTTAGTGGTGGTGTTCATTGACTTATTATTTCTCATATGAAAGTAAGAAAAACTGTGTCTATCTGCAATAAAAACAAAGGTCAATGATTAATTCTTTTACTTAGTTGCTCTCAACTTAAACCAGTGAGCTTTATCTTTATTTTAACTGTTGAGAGTTTTTAAAAGTCACCATTCTTTATTTTAGAATTTTATTCTTTTCATATCTGGTTCAAGTAGGTGGAAAGATCAGCAAAGCATGTTTTTTCCTTTTATAACAATTTAAAATGTTCTGACCAAGCAACAGTGTCAAAATAGTCCTTTGCATTTACAAATGACTTCACAATAGGTGTATATAAAAAGTGAATATGAAATTTGATCTATTAATATGAATATGCCACAGACAGATATACTTACAATACTTGGATAATTATGTGGTTGGATTTTAGTTTTCATTCTTGATGTGGAAGTAATTGCAGAATTTTCCTGCCATTAAAATACGTAAATATTGAATACATTCTCCATTCTTTATAATTACTTCTCAATGGCATTGTACTTATCATATATATTTTTTCTCAATACCACCCCCAAATTTAGGACACTTCCTTTCATGTGACCCTACACGTAATTTTTTATTTAATAATTATTTATTGAATGAGTGAATAGGTGATTGAAATTTTTGAAATACTTCAGAATGATCATCTTAGCTAACTGTTATCATTTATTAGTGCTGCTGATAAAGAAATTTTTATATAAAATTTCCAGTTAATCGAAGTGTATCCATTTGAGTATTTTTTTCCTGAAACAGCAGGTCTCATATTGTCTCTAATTAGATATAGACATAGATAGATGTATCATGGCAGAAACTGACAAAAACTGATTTTTTTGTGGTTGTCAGGATATTAATTTATTGTTTTGAAACAAATTTTCTATTAAATGCTACTTTAGTGAAACAGCAGGATTGTATAAATTGAGTAAAATCATCCTCAAAATGTTCTAATGTGGTATAGATGAAGAAAGAAAAAGGAAAACACCAGTATTAAATTTCCTCCTCATAAATGGGCTTTCTATTCTGCCATCGACCTTTTAACCATCCTATGCCCAATACCATACTTTCTTAATTACTATGGATTTATAAAGTGTAAAACTCTAAATATCTGATAACATCCATCTTCCTTCTTGCTTGATACAAGTCATCTTGACTATTCTTGATTCTGCCTTTGAATACCAATTTGTAGGCTTTTTCTTAGAACTTCATTAGATTTGTAGATTGATTTTGGGGAGAATGGAAAAACTGATGTTTTTGACAAAATGAAGTTCCTGGGAACTAAAGTGTCAGCCCTTTAACAGAATAGCAGTATAATGCTGACTTGTGCTGTTAAATTTATACTGACTCTACATTGTTACTTTTCCCTTCTTAAAAAAAAGTCTTTCTCTGTTTACTTTATTTAAGTTTTTGGTGAGTGTTCTAGAAAAGTGAAGTTTGAGATAAGATACAGGGTGCCTCTTAGTGGTTTACTGCATTGAAAATAGAGATTATGTTGTGAAATGCTTGAGAAACAATGAGTTCGGACGGACAGCTCTAGCTAATAAGAAGGGGGCTTCTACAGTCAGACGATGCTGCAGCAAAGGACCTTATCAGACAAGGTGCTAATGGTAGAGACCCAAAAAAGCAGAGGTATCCAGGATAGCACACCCTGGAGTGTTACTGCCTTTATCAGACAGCTGCCAAATGGGGATTAACCAGTCACGACTGACTGTATAGGTCGTGAGATTGGAATGTTAATTCTGCATTCTGCACCGTACATCACAAACAGCATGCTTATTTAAAAAAATCAAACTCAAAATTCTGTCTTCTATATAAGAGTATCCTTTCCGTGGTGATATTTCCCACCTAAATCATGAAAGAAGACTGAAAAGTCACCATTCATGTAAGTACACTTAAGGAATGGAAGCCTTGTCTCATAGACTGGTGTATGTTATTCAGGCATCCATGGTGGTTTGTTATTTCAAAATTAAGCAAAGCAGAGCATCCATTCTTCTCAGAGTTGTTATTTATATGCCACATTTGACGTTTTAAGTTGAAGTCATTTCTGGATTGTCAGAATGCAGAAGGACCCTGAAAAGATTCTTGTAAATCAAAACTTTTAGTTTGATAGCAAAATAATTAGACAAACCTTGTCAGGTTTTTCCCTGACTGTTGTGCCTTGAATTTTTCAGACTTAACAGAAAATAGATATTTTGGATAAAATGCTATCTCCATAATCACACTATTAATATCCCCTAACTTTATCCAATTACAAGCAAAACTCCTACGGTGTCTCAAACAAAGCAAATAATATATATTTTATTTAGGGGGGTTTAATTCCTTTTTGGTCATTCTGATTTCATATGATCAGTTGGCCACTGAGACCTATTTTAGGAACTGGTTCTCATGTAGATTAGCTTATAGGAACCCAGTGGTTAAGGTGCCTTCTGTTGTCATTTGAAGCCATTGAAAATCTTTGCAGTTGGCATGTCTTGCATTTTATTATGATTAATTTATAAATATTTTATAAGGTGTATAAAGTGTTTTCGTGTAGTACCTTTTAACCAATTGTTTCTGATAAATAAATGTCTTTGTGAATTTTAGGTTTGCTTTTCCAGAGACATTTTATCTAAACTTCTTCATCTCCTATGTGTTTTTCTTAACTAGATACAATTTCTTAAAAAGATAATTTGGATTGTACTAGGCAGCCACTAGATGACCTGTTGGTCCATCTGAATTTTAAAATATATAAGGAGAAAGTATGAAGTGACATTTAAGAAGTTTCAGAAGAAAATGGGAACTCCTAGATAACCACTTTTAGAAAGTTTTTTTTAAAAAAATATTGAAATGAATTTCTTCACATGTACGGTTTTTTTTTTTTTTTTTCTTTCTGACAGTTATTAGTGTCTGGATTTTCCACTTCACAAATGACAGGAGAGAGACCTTGGGCAAGACCTAGGGTGGGAATATGGGGAGCTGGGTATGAGAATGGGGGAGGGGGTAGAGGATGGAGGGAAGGTGGGGGTTGGGAGAAAGCTGGCAGCCACATCAGTTCATCAAATATCATGAGGAATTAGGCTGGAAATATTGAGCAAAAGGATTGTATAACTGAGACTTGAGGATAAAGGGAAAGGGCAGAGAGGTGGGAACACATACATTGGGTCAATTTAAATAAGTCCACCTCTTTTAAAATCAGTTTTAAAAGACTCCTCATGGAGTTGTCTGTGTCATGAACTAGACTTTGCCTCAATTTGGGGGTAACTTTGTCTTCATCATTGTGTATTAGGAATGGAATGGTTTTATACCACTCAAGGGAGATGTTCTTGCAGGTCCTATGAGAGCTCAGAGCATTTTTATTATGTTTTATGATTACAGTTGGAGATGCTGTTTATCTTACTTCTTGTAAAACTCAGAGGGAAGCCTTCCAAGGGCTTTACTTCTCTTGGGTCCCTCCGTAATCAAATATGCTTCTTCAGCAGTAATTTTAGCATCTATTACCATGCTTGAGCCTTTGGCAGCCCTGCAGCCTCGCAGCTTTGACATCACTTGTGGTTTGCAGAGCATCATGCAGTGCTGTCTAGTGCTCCTGATAATAGTTTCTAAATGCATAGCTGATTTATACTGCCTGGAATTGTCCCATCTCTTCCTAGCAATTGAATTTGGCAAATTAATCATTTAACCTTTTCTGCCCCATGCCCAGGCCTCACTATGAGGTCATTGGTGTCACACTAAGTAAAGCTTCACACTGACAGAAGAAAGTTTGTGCTGGATTTGTGAATGTCACCCTCTCCAGAAGATGTACCTGTTGTCTTTTCAGATGAAGAAATGAAAGCAATTGGGAGCATATTTTTTCAAGTGCACTTAATGAGTCCACAACAGAACTGAAAAGGGAGATCCATGCCTCTCACTCCCAGTCACATGCTTGGCTCCTTGGACTTCCTTCAATTCTCACCAGAATTCCTGTGCCTGCAGCATAGAATAATCATGCTTGAATGTAGCCTCAGGCTTAAGTTCCAGAGCTGATTCCAAGATGCTAGGTTTAAGGACTTAGGGGAGAACTATAAAATGAGCCTGCATTAATCTGATGTGCTAGCTCTCCATTCACTGTAACCTTGGATTTTTATGTCACAGGGATCCATCTTTAATCCAGGCTTGTAATTAAGCAGAAACTCAGTGGAAAGACTTTGATAGTCCCATGACTATCATGGGACTGGTTCCCCAAGCAAAATGCAAAGGTGTCTCTCCCCAGTTTAGCCCCCCTACCCTCAGAAATGTCTCATTATGTCCTTGGGTGAGCTGTGGAGGGTTGCATTTAATACTCCTATCACTCCTACCCCTTTGTCCCTCAAACCTCCCCCCTCACCAGATAGACACTTCAGCCGCTGAGCCTTCCTCCTCCATAAAGTATCCTCAAGTAAACATCAAAGGTAGGAAGTTCTTGTTAGTACTATATGTTGACTCAAAGTGGCACAACAAGTATATTTCTCCTTGTCTCAGGGGTCAACTTGACCCACACCTGGATCTGACCAGAATATAGAAATAAAAATTGTAAGGCCAAAGAAGGAGCTGTTGTTAGGGTCAGTTGTCTCCTCAAACTAAAAAAGGTTAGAATTATTTTCTTTTGTAAACATAATCTTCCCACGCTGATTTCCTGATTTCTGGTGCACCATAGTACAATGTGTTCTCAAGACTAATTCTTGGAACAGTCTAGAAAGTTTCATGTGCTTCTTATTTTGTTGCTACTTGTCGAAGTCCAAAGGGGTTGAATGTGTCAGACACAGTGGGTCATTTGTATGACATACTACATATTAATAAAAAAGGATATGTAGGAATTCGAGGATATGCTTTATCATGTTTCAGCATTTAATTTCAGAACATGGCCAAGTATCTGTTTTCATTGAGAAAAGCCAGAATTTGCCAAAATCAACATGAAGCAAATGAATTGCATTGTGATGAAAAAGAGTTAAGACGTACACAGACACGTTGTTCCTTTCAATTGTTATCGAAGTAGCTTTGTTTTTTTAAAAAAGTATTAAATTTTTTTTTTTTTTTGTGGTACGCAGGCCTCTCACTGTTGTGGCCTCTCCCGTTGCGGAGCACAGGCTCCGGACGCGCAGGCTCAGCGGCCATGGCTCACGGGCCTAGACGCTCCGCGGCATGTGGGATCTTCCCAGACCGGGGCACGAACCCGTGTCCCCTGCATTGGCAGGCAGACTCTCAACCGCTGCGCCACTAGGGATGCCCAAAGTATTAAACTTTTGATTGCAATTTAGAAAACTTAGTTAGAGAATTCAATTTGTGTATTGATTTATAGTGCATTCTGAAACTGCTCACAAAGTGTAAATATTCCCTCTCTGTGTAATGGAAATACTCAGACTACAGTTTTCACAGTCAGCAACCTTATCATGGGAGACAGCTGGTAGAAGTTGGCATTTCTTTTATTGAAACCATATTCTAGAATTTTACTTTCAAGCTAGTTAAGAAATGCAGTAAGAAGAGACCTGTAGTGACCACACTATATCAGAATGTGATTCCTGATCATGAGAGAGCAACCTGTAGTTTCTAAAACTCTGTTTCAGATTGAGGATAAGAAATTATCCTTCTGTTTAGCAAATTACCACACACATTGCTTAATCTAGATTTGACATGTGAAGAAACTATACGTGGCATGCATACAAAGTAATGAGACTTGGTTTTTAAGTTATTTATATATACTTTATTAAAAAACGTGTGTTGTCCTTGAGAGAGTTCCTCTGGAAATTTGTACTTGTTCCACAATTCTCAAAATACTTTTGGAAAGTTCTTTTAAAAAGTTCTAGTCAATTCTTTTAAATAAAACTAGAACAGAGTATTTTTTTGAAGCTGCATGAGAATGGATTTGGGAATTTGGAGCCACCCTGGAAAAATTCTTCAAATTGCTGTTGCAGCCACACATTCTTTTAGATACACACCTATTCTCTAGCCATGGCCTAAATAATTTTTGACTCCTCTAAAATTATTTCCACTTTCAAAGGGAAAAGATTTGCTATCCTCGCAGATATTCAGAAAATGAGCTGTGTTCTCTAAAAGCAATTCCAGAAGGGGACTTTTCAAAATGTTTACAATAATAGTAATAACTTGGTATAACAACATCACTTTTGAAACAGCATAATTGTCTGTATGTGTTAGTTCTTACATGTTTGTTGACAAAATATAATACTTCATAGTCAACATGTCCAATAGTGACTAGTGGATGCCTTGTTTTAGAAAATTTTCACTTCCTTGAACCTGAATACAACTGCTGTTCTGATAGCCTCCATAATAGCTTATGAAATGCTTGTTGTTGACTTTTGGAGGAGTATGTGATCTTGTAATTTTTTAGGAGTCATGATAGCATAGCCTAGCATAATAGTTCCACAGGCATTTTTTTTTTTTTTTGGTTTTTTTTTTTTTTTTTTTTTTTTGCAGTACATGGGCCTCTCACTGTTGTGGCCTCTCCCATTGCAGAGCATAGGCTCAGCGAGCCCGCTCCGCGGCATGTGGGATCCTCCCGGACCGGGGCACGAACCCATGTCCCCTGCATCGGCAGGCAGACTCTCAACCACTGCGCCACCAGGGAAGCCCCCACAGGCATTTTTTAAAACTACATCTTTTATTAGTAAAAATGTGTTGTTAACAAAGTAAGACTTCACAAAATAGGAAAAAACCTATATTTTGAAAACCAGATAATTACTTGAAATACTTTTTATCACAACATAAATTTCATATTTGAAATTATGTTGACTTTATTCTGGTGGAAGCAGTATCTAATTTAACTCATCTTTGTTAGTTTGTGGCTTATATTATTAAAATAATAACACAGTATTTTGTCCGTAAATGGTGGTTAAAAAAATCTATTGATGAAATAAATGAATGTGAGTATTGAAAAATTAGATTATGAACATTTGATACATTATAATAGCTTGACAGGTATAAAGGTAAATACAGGTTTACTTTAGTAAATCTTTATTTTAAATGATTTAACTTTTGAGTATGTTACATTAACTCCAAAGTTATGAACCTGAAGTTAGATTCAAGAAAGTGTTAGATGTGTTCGTGTTTAAAAAGCAAGTTAGATATTTACAGAGATTAATTCATTCAACACATTTTACTTGAGTAACCATTGTGGTTCCAGATGTTCCACTAGATGCTGGGGATTATGTGGTGGAAAAGCAGGTAGCACCCCTGCTAGATGAGCTTATACTCTAGTGACTGTAGGGCTCTGGAGAGAAGAGACCAAACTAAAAGTTTTTGTGGTGACTCCATATTGCATGGAAAAATTCTCATTCCAAATCTCTGGGTTCTGTTCTTTATTTTGAAGTGTGATGCATTTGGACTCATGGTCTTTAAAGAGCTCTCAGATTAGAGTTTATGCTATGGTTTTCTGAATTCTCCATTGTCATCTTAATTGCTATTGCCCTATTCCCCAAATTCCTAGTATTTTCAATATGTATGTGAGTACTATATGTGAGAGCATTTTGTAGATTGTAAATTTTTTTAACTGTAAGGTAGTGTTATTATTCAACAAGAAAGCATTTGAGCTGTACCTAAAAACAAAGTAAACACTCACACAATCACACAGTTTTGCAGATAATAAGAAAACAGCTAATCTGAAGGTCTTTTTTTCCTCCAGTTTAAAAATTAGAGGTATTTTTTGCCTGACTTAGCTAGTTAATTTATCAACTGTCTACATCACTTAGTCTTTGTAGAAACAATTTCTAAATCCCTTGAAACTATATTTATGTTCACTATGGTTTAGAGCTACACTTTCTGGCGGGCACAGAATGTGTCACCCCATTAGAGACTCTCAATATTGTTTATGGAAGTAGAGAAGAAAATGAAATCATAAATCTGGAAGACACCCTATTTGGCCACCGCCTTTGGGGAGAAGTAATTCCAAATAATTAAAAAGGGCCAGTTAACTTTTTTCTTAAACATTTTTAACAAGGAGATGTTATAATTTACCTAAGTAACATAAGTCAGCAGTCACATACATTTTCTTCATACATTTTCTTAAGTCAGTTCCTTCATGTGGAAAACAAAGGAAATGACAGGATAATGTCTAAAACTATCTCCTAAATTTTTCTATTATTTTTAAAATGCCTCGACCCATAGTTAAGCCCTCTTAAGGATAAACTGCAACTGAACATGCTCAAAACATTTAAAAAAAGGAAATCAGATTTTACTAGCATTGTTTTTCACTAGGAATGAAAGAGTATTTTATTCTTTCTTTCAAGTTCTGCTTTCTTTAGACTTTTCTGGAAACATCTCTGAAGACAGGCATTAAAAGACATTTTGAGGAGAGAGAAATGGTGATCAAATACAACCATGGCAGAAATGTCTTTTCTAAGGGTTAATGAGGTCACATTGTTTGTTATATTTTTTGAAATCTTAGAATAGTTGTGGATTTTTATTCTGACGACAAAGTGCAGCTGTTTCTAGTCAACTCTTTTAAATAAAGTTATTTGTTAAAATCCATTTCAAAATCAGCAAACTTCTGGGCCCAGAGTCAATCTTGCCCTATGTGGATGCCAGACACTTTCATTAATTGTGAAAGTCACAGGTTAATCTCTGATGATAAATTTTTTTTCCAGTCAGAATCACAGATGATTCTGTGATCATACAGTTGTGCTACATTAACCATTTCTTGAACGTAAGTTACATTTCTCTCCTACTGAAACTCTCAAGTGGCTCAACTAGTACATCATTCTTTTCTCCTCCAAAGTTTCCTGGGAAGCCTAGATTTGGAAAGAGTTCACCTATAAAATTGTCGTCATCAACACCATCTTTTTTTCCTGCCTTTTTAAAAAACTTTTTATTGAAATGTAATATACATCTAGAATAGTGCACATATGTTAAGTGTACATCTTGATGAATTTGCAGATGGAACATACACACATATAACCAGCACTCCTATTAAGAAATAGAGCACATTAGCACCCTGAGAAGCCTCACTTGCGTTCCCTTCCAGTCACTAACTCTTCCATCTTCCCAGTAGCTGTTATCCTGACTTCTAGATTTTTTATTTGCCTGTTACGTGCTTCATTTAAATGAAATGAAACAGTATGTGCCCTTACAAGAGTTTAGCTTCCTTCACTTATCATTACTTGTTAGAATTATCTTATTAAAATCGTTCTATCTTACTGCTCTGTAGCATTACATTGTGTAGATATAGCACACTTTATCCATTTCACTGTTGATGGGCATTGGGGTAGTTTTCTAGTTGATGCTATTACAAATAGTGCTCCTATGAAGAGTCTTGTACATTTACTTGGTGAGAAATTTATATATACATAGGAGATCATCAACATATTTTAATTTCTCAATTTTATTGATGAAAAATTTATATAACTGAGAATTTCTGAGCAGCATGAATGAACCAGAGGTACCATGTTGAGTTGGTAGAATTTTTTTCTAAATCACAGAAACTTAACATTTTAGTTACCCAGCCCTCTTGGTTTCAATCAAGCTAGTTTCATTTCTGCCCTTTTCACTGACCTCCTCTCACCCTGCATACCTACTAATACACATTATATACTTATGCTTACTCCTCCCTCTTTACTTTACTTCTGTCTCCTAGAATGGTATAGTAATTATATGATACTTATAGTAGTAAATAAGAGCAGCAACTGTTTATTGAGAACTAACTGTGTGGAAAAAACACTGCTATAATATTTTTTACAATTATTTTATTTTACCCTCACATAATACTTATGTTATATAGATAATATTGTTGCAATTAATAGTATTTTTTCAAGTAGATTGAAATCATATCAACCACAATGGTATGAAACTAGAAATCATTCACAAGAAAAAAAAAAAGGAAAAAAATGTGGAGATTAAACAGCATGCTACTGAAAAACCAATGGGTCATAGAAGAAATCAGAGGAGAAATCAAAAATACTTAGAGACAAATGAAAATAGAAATATGACATACCAAGGCCATAGTAAGCAGCAAAAGTGGTTCCAAGAGGGAAGTCCATAGCAATGCAGGCCTACCTCAAGAAATAAGAAAAATCCCAAATAAATAGTCTAACTTTACATTGAAAGAAACTAGAAAATATAGAGTAAGCAAAGTCAAAAATTAGTAGAAGGAAGGAAATAATAAAGATCAGAGAGAAAATAAATGAAATAGAGACTAAAAAAATTAGAAAAGATCAGTAAAATTAAGAGCTGGTTCTTTGAAAAGGTAAATAAAAATCAATTGACAAATCTTTTGCTAAACTAACCAAGAAAAAAAGAGAGAGGACTCAAATAAAATTAGAAATGAATGACAAGTTAAAACTGATACTACAGAAATACAAAGGATCATAAGAGACTACAATGAATAACTATACACCAACAAATTGGACAGCCTAGAAGAAATGGACAAATTCCTAGTAACAGACAATCTTCCAAGACTGAATAATGAAGAAATAGAAAATCAGAATGGACCAATTTTTGTAAGGAGGTTGAAACAATAATAAAAAATCTCTCAACAAACAAAAGCCCAGGACCATACAGTTTCACTGACAAATTCTACAAAACATTCAAAGAAGATTTAACACCTATCCTTCTCAAACTCCTCCAAAAAGCTGAAGAGGAGGAAAACTTTCCAAACACATTTTACAGAGCTAGCATCACCCTGATATCAATATCAGAGAAGGATAAATAAATGAATGAATGAATAAATAAATAAATAAAAGAAAATTACAAGTCAATACCCTTGTTGAGCATAAATATAAAAATCCTCAACAAAATATTAGCAAACTGAATCCAACAATACCTTAAAAGGATCATACCTCACAGTCAAGTGGGATTTGTTCCAGGGATGCAAGGATGGTTCAGCATCCTCAAATTAATCAAGGTAATACATCACATTAACAAAATGAAGGATAAAATTTATATGATAATCTCAGTATATGCAGAAAGACCATCTGAGAAAATTCAACATCCATTTATGATAAAAACTCTCAACAAAGTGGGTACAAATGGAATGTATTTCAACATAATAAAGGCCATATATGACAAACCCACAGCTAACATCATACTCAACAGTGAAAAGCTGAAAGCTTTTCTTCTAAGATTGGGAACAAGACAAGGATGCTCACCTTCACCACTTTCATTCAACAGAGGTTTAGAAGTCCTAACCACAGCAGTTAGGCAAGAAAAAATAAGTCATCCAAATCAGAAAGGAAGAAGTAAAAAATTGTCATCACTTTTTGCAGCTGACATGATACAGTATACATAGAACCCTAAAGACTCCACCAAAAAGTTACTAGAATTAATAAATGAACTTAGTAATGTTGCAGGACACCAAATCAATATACAGAAATCTGTGGCATTTCTAGATACTAATAATGAACTATCAGAAAGAGAAATTAAGAAAACAATCCCATTTAAAATTGCATCAAATGAATAAAATACCTAGGAACAAATTTAACCAAGGAGGTGAAAGACCTGTACTCTGAAAACTATAAAGACACTGATGAAATAAATTGAAGACACATATAAATGGAAAAATATTTCATGATCATGTATTGGAAGAATCAATATTATTACAATGTTCCTACTACCCAAAGCAATCTACAGATTCAAAGCATCCCTTCAAAATTCCAATGGTATATTTCATAGAACTAGAACAAATAATTCTAAAATTTGTATAGAATGTCAGAATATCTCAAATAGCCAAAACAATCTTGAGAAAGAAAAACAAAGCTGGAGATATCATGCTCCCTAATTTCAAACCATACTATAAAGCTATAGTAATCAAAACAATATGGTACTGGCATACACAAAAAAAGACACACAGATCAATGGGACAGAATTGACAGCCCAGAAATATACCCACACATATATGGACAATTACTTTATAACAAAGGAGCAATGAACATACGATGGAGAAAGAATAGTCTCTTCAATAAATTTCATTGAGAAAACCGGACAACCACATGCAAAAGAATGAAACTGGCCCACTGTCTTAACCATACACAGAAATTAACTCAAAATGGATTAAATACTTGAATGTAAGACCTGAAGCCATAAATTTTCCAGAAGAGAAAATAAGCAGTAACCTCATTGACATCAGTCTTAGCTATGTTTTTGTGGATCTGACTCCAAACATAAGGGAAACAAACGAAAAAATAAACAAATGGGACTACATCAAACTAGAAGGCTTCTGCGCAGCGAAGGAAACCATCAACAAAATGAAAAGGTAACCTACTTAATGAGAGAAGATATATATCTGATAAAGAGTTAATATCCAGAATATGCAAAGAACTCATACAACTCAATAACAGAAAAACAAACAATCCACTTAAAAAGTGAATAGAGGATCTGAATAGACATATTTCCAAGGATGACTTGCAGATGGCCAACAGGCACATGAAAAGATGTTTACCAACACTAATTATTAGGGAAATGGAAATCAAAACCACAATGAGATGCCACTTCACACCTGTTAGAATGGCCATTATGGAAAAGACAGGAAGTAGCAAATGTCTGAGAGGATGTGAAGAAAAAGGAACCTTCATGCACTGTTGGTGGGATTGTAAGTTGGTGCAGCCGCTACAGAAAACAGTATGCAGATTCCTTAAAGAAACTTAATACCAGAACCAGCAAATGCCCAGCTATTCCACTTCCAGGCATTTATCTGAAGAATACAAAAACACTAATTTGAAAAGATATATGCTCCCCTGTGTTAATTTCACATTATTTGTGATAGCCAAGACATGGAAACAATGTAATTGTCCATTATTGGATGAATGAATAAAGAATATGTGGTATATACACAGAGAAATACTACTAAGCCATAAAAAAATGGAGTCCTGTCATTTGTGACAACTTGGAATGACCTTGAAGGTATTATGCTAAGTGAAATAAGCCAGATGGAGAAAGACAAATACCATACTATTTTCACTTAAATGTGAACTCTAAAAAAAAAAAAAGAACCAAACAAAATTAAACAAAAACAAACTAATAGATTCAGAGAACAGAGTAGTGGTTACCAGATGGGAAGGGAGTTTGGGCGTAGGAGAAATGGGTGAAGGAGGTCAACTGTATGGTGAGAGATGGTATCTAGACTTGTAGTGGTGATCACTTTGTAGTGTATACAGATGGTGCATTATAATTCTGTACACCTGAAACTTATATAAAGTAATAAAATTTTAAATTATGAAGTGTTACAAATATGCAAAAAAAGAACCAAGAACCATATAGCTAACATTCATGGACTGAATTCTCAGATTTAATTTAGGTAAAGAACCTGCCATTTTTGTTTCAAATTTTTCCTGTCCCCAAAATTTAGAATTAGGCGACTTTCTCAAGTCACACTACCACTATGTGACAGAGCTGGCATTTGAGCCCAGCTGATATTTGACTCTTCATTCGTGTCTCTGTAAACCTCTGCCCTCTCCCTCTCACTTTTTATTTATTTCAAGCTCTCACCCCCTTCATGTGCTCTTCCTTGCATGATTCTGTCTTGTTTCTGATCCTCTCTAAGAATACTAGCTGACATTAATTCATTCAGAAAACAAATATTTATGAACCTTTTATAAGTTCCAGGAACTATACTAATACTTTTCCATACCTCATGTAATTTCTACTACAGCCTGCAAGGGAGGTACTGGTATTGACTTCAGTTGACAGAAGAGGAAACCACAGTTTAGAGGTTGAATCACTTGTCTAATACTGTAGATCTTAGGCACCCAAGCTAATGTCAATTTTAGATGTCTCTGGCTCTAAAGCCAATGCTTTTAATAACCTCTAAAAGTTTGTTCATTGGAGAAGGAATTTATTTTTTATTATTTCTTGTAATTGTAGGTGGTATGCAATTCCAGCTCCTCTCCCAAGTCTCTGCCATCTTTTATTTTACAAGTGAGGAGGTTAATGTCCAGAGGGGTTAAATGGCCATTACAGGGCCACATGGCTACTCAGGAGACTCAGTGACAGAACCCATGCTTCATGGCACCTAGTCCGGGGCTTCTCTGTCACATAATGCTGCAGGTCTCCAGCTTAATGAGATAAGTCTATGAGCAGGTCCATTCAACAAATTTAAACCTCTTTTATTAATCCTCAGGTAAAACCATTCTCTTAAAGGCCATCCCCAATGACCTCCTCATCATCACATTTGAAGTTTTTCTCAGTTTTAGCCCTCCTTATTTCAGTGCCTCCTATATGCAGCTCATCTTCCCTTGGCTACTCTGGAGCTGAACTCTCCTTGTTTTCCTTCTAACTGTGATCACATTTTCTCTCTCTTCTTTGTTAACTATTCCTCTTCCTTCCTCCTAAAATATAGGCAGTACACAAGGCTTTGTCTTAAATCCCCTCCTCTTCTTTGCTCTCTCTGTTACCAATTTCATTTACCCCAAGCCTTTCTGTGCAGTAGACCCCAAATCTTTATTTTTAACCCTGATTTCTCCAAGATTTAGACCTGGGGTTCAGGCTGCTTGGGAATTCAACTTGTACAAAGATAATTTCAGCATCTGCTCTCCTCGCCAAACCTGTTCCTCCCTTTATGTGTAGTGCAATGTCATCCCATTGGCTTATCATTCTCTCTGTCATGGCCCCCTATATTGCTTACCTCTTGCCTGTACTTTTATAGAAGCTCCTTAAGGGATCTTTCTGTTACTAGTCAAATCCTACTTCACCTCAACAACTACAAGAAGTAAAAAAACCCTGCAGAAAACAGAAATTTGTGGAGGTTAAACAAAATGCTCCTAACCAAAGTAATCTTTTTAAGAGAACCTCGGATTATTTTATTCTCCTGTGCATATAAACTTTGAAGGGTTCCCCATTGCATACCAACTAAAAGTGGGCCTTCAAAGCTCCTTTATGTCTGATTTCAACTGACCTTTCAGGTCAAATTTATCTATTTCTTTTCCTTCCGACATATCTACACTTTTCCATTTCTGTGTCTTTTCCTAACTTTCTTTCTTTCTATAGAAAGCATTTCCTCACTTCTGTTAAGACCCAGTCCATCCTTCAAGATCCCCTCCTTCTATCACTTCCTTATATCCTAAGCCAAAAGCAAAATTTGGTGGTCCTCTCTAACCAAGGATGATTGGTACTAGGGAAAACGGGAATCCACATCAAACAGGGACCAAAATTTCATAGTAAATAAGAATTAAAGGGTTGATTGGGATTTTAACTTGAAAAATGAAACTAAAATTATAAACTTATTTTTCTTGTAATAAATAAAATTTAGGTTATAATTGAAATTATGTGCTAATTTTTGTAATGTACAAAGAGCACTTTTTGTGGTATCTTTGTCTGGTTTTGGTATCAGCATGCTGACCTTATAGAATGAGTTCAGAAGCATTCCTTCCTCCTCAATTCTATGGAATAATTTGAGAAGGACAGGTGTTAATGCTAATTTAAATGTTTGGTAAAATTCACCTGTCAAGCCATCTGGTCCTGGACTTTTGTTTGTTGAAAGTTTTTGTATTATTGATTCAATTCCATTATTGGTAATTGCTCTGTTTATATTTTCTCTTTCTTCCTGATTTAGTCTTGGGAGAGTATATGCTTCTAGGAATATATCTCTTTCTTTTAGAATGTTTATTTTAGTGTCATGTAATTGTTTGTAGTAATTTCTCAGGATCCTTTGGAGATTTCTGTGGTGTTGGTTGTAACTTCTCTTTCATTTCTGATTTTATTTATTTTGGCCCTCTCTCTTTTGTTCTTGATGTATCTGGCTAAAGGTTTATCAATTTTGTTTATCTTTTCAAAGAACCAGCTCTTAGTTTCACTGGTCTTTTCTATTATTTTTTAGTCTCTTATTTCATTTATTTCTGCTCTGATATTTATTTTTTGTTTCCCTCTACTAATTTGGGGTTTTGTGTGTTCTTCTCTTTCAAGATGTAAAGTTAGGTTGTTTATTTGAGATTTTTCTTGTTTCCTGAGGTACATTTGTATTGCTATAGACTTCTCTCTTAGAACTGCTTTTGCTGCATCCCATAGACTTTGAATCATTTTGTTTCCATTTTCATTTGTTTCTGAGTATTTTTTAAATTTCCTCTTTGATCTTCAGTGAGCCATTGGTTGTTTAGGAGCATTTTGTTTAGCCTCTACATATTTGTTTGTTTTTTTTTTTTCTTGTAGTTGATTTTCAGTCTCATACAGCTGTTGTTGGAGAAGATACCTGATGTGATTTCAAACTTCTTAAATTTATTGAGACTTATTTTGTCACCTAGAATGTGATCTATCCTAAAGAATGTTCTATGTGCACCTGAGAAGAATGTGTATTCTACTGCTTTGGATGGAATGTTCTATATATAGCTATTAGCTATTTGGTCTAATGTTTCATTTAAGGCCAGTTTTTCCTTATTGATTTTCAGTCTGGATGATTTGTTCATTGATGTAAGTAGGGTGTTAAATTTCCTTACTATGATTTTGTTACTATCAGTTTCTCCCTATATGTTTATTAATATTTATTATACATATTTAGGTGCTCCTGTGTTGGGTGCATGTATTTGCAATTGTTATATCTTATTGTTTGATAGGTCCCTTTCTCATCATGTAGTATACTTCTTTGTCTCTTGTTACTGTCTTTGTTTTAAAGTCTACTTTGTCTGATATAAGTACTGCTACCCCAGCTTTCTTTTCGTTTTTCATTTGCTTGGAATATCTTTTTCCATCCCTTCGCTTTCAGTCTATGTGTGTCTTTATATCTGAAGTGAGTCTTTTATGGGTGGTGTATATATAGACCCTGTTTTTTATCCATTCAGCCACTTTGTGTCTTTTAATTGGAGCATTTAGTCCATTTACATTTAAAGAATTATTGATGGGTATGTACTTATTGCTCTTTTGTTAATTGTTGTCTGGTATTTTTATATTTCCTTTTGTTCCTTTCTTCTTTTGTTCTCTTCCCTTGTGATTGAATGACTTTCCTTAGTGTTATTTTGTATTCCTTTATTTTTTGTGTATGTGTATCTATTATAGGTTTTTGGTTTGTGATTACCATGAGATTCATATATAACATCCTGTATATATATGTGATTATTTTAAGATTATGGTCCTTAAGTCAAACAAATTCTAACAACCCTGCATTCTGCCCCCCAATATTCAGTGTTTTTGACATATTTTTTATCTTTTTTGTTTTGTGTATTCCTTATCTACTTATTGTGGATATAGACGATTTTACTACTTTTTTCTTTTAACCTTCCTACTAAATTTCTAAGTGGTTTACTACCTTTACTGTATCTTTGCCTTAACCAATGAGATTTTTCTTTTTGTAATTTTAATATTTCTAGTTGTGGCCTTTTATTTTCTGCTTAGAGAAGTTCATTTAACAGTTTTGTAAAGCTGGCTTAGTGTCGCTGAACTCTTAACTTTTTCTTGTCTGTAACACTACCTCTCCTTCAAATCTGAATGATCGCCTTGCCAGGTAGAGTATTCTTGGTTGTAAGTTTTTTTTCTTTCATCACTTTGAATATATTATGTCACTCTCTTCTGGCCTGCAAAGTTTCTGCTGAAAAGACAGCTGATAGTTCTTTGGGAGTTCCTTTATATGTAACTAGTTGCTTTTCTCTTACTGCTTTTGAGATTCTCCCTTTATCTTTAATATTTGCCATTTCAATTATAATGTGTCTTGGTATGGACCTCTTTGGGTTGGTCTTATTTGGGAATCTCTGTGCTTACTGGACCTGGATGTCTGTTTCCTTTCCCAGGTTAAGGAATCTTCAGCTATTATTTTTTCAGATAAGTTCTCTGTCCCTTTCTCTCTGTTTTGGAGGGACCCCAATAATGTGAGTGATAGTGTACTTGATGTTGTCTCAGAGGTCTCTTAAACTATCCTTTTTTTAAAAATTCTTTTTTCTTTTCAGCTTGGGTGGTTTGCACTACTCTGTCTTCCAGTTTGCAGATTCATTCCTCTGTATCATCTAATCTTCTGTTGATTCCTTCTCAGGTACTTTTCATTTCAGTTACTGTATTCTTCAACTCTGTTTGGTTCTTCTTTATATTCTCCAACTCTTTGTTAAGCTTCTCACTGTGTTCATCCATTCTTCCTCCAAGTTCATAGAGCATTATTATGATCAATACCTTGGACTCTTTATTAGGTAGATTATTTATCTGCATTTAGTTTAGTTCTTTTTGTAGGGTTTTGTCTTGTTCCTTTGTTTGGAACATATTTCTCTGTCTTCTCATTTTGCCCAATTTCTGTGTTTGTTTCTATGTATTACATAACTTGGTTACATTTCTCAATCGTGGAAAAGTGGTTTTATATAGGAGATGTCCTATGGGGCCCAGCAGCACACTCCCCTCTGGTCACCAGAGCTATATGTTCTAGGGGTGCCCCTTATGTGGGCTTCATGGACCCTTCTGTTGTGGCAGGGCTTACTACTGTGGGAGCAGTGTTATGTGGGGCTGTTCCCTGGCCCAGTTGGCTGCCAGATCCTACAAGTGCAGTGGCTGTTGGTCTGCTAGTGGGCAGAATTGGCTTCCGGTGTGACTGACTGTGCAGCCTGGAGGATTGTGGGGCTGGCACTGGTCCACTGGTAGGCAGAGCCAGGTCCTGGAATGGCTAGATGTGTAGTTTGTGAGGTCCTATGGCTGGTTTGGGTAAGCACCTGGCACTAATAAGCTAGAGGGAGCACTCCAAAAGGGTAGTATCAGTGTCCTCATGGTAGAACAAGCTCCCAAAAGTGAGTGCTGCCAGTGTCTGTGTCCCCAGGGGGAGTCCTGGTTGCCTCCTGACTCTCTAGGAAGTTCTCCAACATCAGCAAATGGGTCCGACCCAGGCTCCTTTTAAATTAGTGCCTCTGCACTAGTATTCAGAGTGTGTTAGATTTTGTGTGCAACCTTTAAGAGTGAAGTCTCTGTTTCCTACAGTCTTCCAGCTTTCTTATATGCAAGACCTGCTAGCCTTCAAACCCAGACATCCTAGGGTCTCTTCCTGGTGCAGGACCTCCAGGCTGGAAGACCTCATGTGGGACTCAGACCCCTCACTCCTTGGGGAGAACCTCTGCAATTGTGATTGTCTTACCTTTTGTGCATTGCCTACCTCAAGGTGTGGGTCTTGACTATACCATGTCTCTGCCCCTCCCACCTGTCTCATTATAGTTCCTTCTTTATATCTTAGTTGTGAAAAATCTTTTCTTCTAGTCTTCAGGTCATTCTCATAGATACTGACATTGTAAATAGTTGTAATTTTGGAGGTGCCTGTGGGAGGAGGTGAGCTCAAGGCCCTACTCCACTGTCTTAGCCACTGCTCTGACAGAATCTGTTTTTGACCTTCATTGGCAGTGGTTGAGGTGTTATGATCCTTTGCAAGATTATGAAGATGAAGTAGATTTAAACAAGGGTTAAGGTGCTGCTTCACTAGATTCATTGCACCTCGGTAAGCACATTCACTTGGATTTCACATCATTCCACAGATCTTGTTTGGCTTCTGTAGGCGTTGGGCCAGATTTTTTAGTGAAGGTCATATTGTGATTTCCTAAGAGACTGAAGAGACCTGGGCAGCTAATGCATATTTGTATTATTACTAGGAAGTATTATAGTCTCTAGTGTCTGCTAAAACTGTGATTTAATGTTGCAAACAAGTAAAGAAATATACCAGACCATATAATGTTTTTACTAGCCTAGTTGTACCCCACAGCAGCACTCTAGTCAAATAAATAAAAAATAATATTCTTTACCACCCACTTGAACTGAATTATTCTTCTTTGTGGGTAAATATTTATTTGCAAAATCTTAATAACAAACCTGAATATCTAATTTAGTAAGATATAGTGACCTAGAAGCCTGAGGATCACGTTCTTCATCACAGGATCAATTTGAATGACAGTAAGTGTTTGTGTGTGTGTGTGTGTGTGTGTGTGTGTGTGTGTGTGTGTGTGTGTTTATAAATATAGATAGATATAGGTATATAACCGTACATCTAAGCTATTGCAAGTTCATGGAGCATTATTTGTGAACCTAGTTCTGTATTAACCAAAAAAATTTTTTTAAATAAAAATGAGGCCTGCTAAAAACCTGTTTAGAGAAAATACTCTCCCTTTAGCTTTGAATGCCTTTAGGCATTGCCATAGATTCAGCCATCTGAACTGTTTTATTATTTAGGTGCTCTACATGCATTTATTTAGGGCTTTCTTAGGTCCTTTATAAATGTGAAGAAAGTTTATTGTGTTGTGAAAAGAAGAGGTTCACAGGTTTCCTTCTGTTCTGTAGAATATATTTCATGCCAGGGATGATCAACAGGAAATTTGGGGTTGGAATATAGAATGAAAAAATTAATTATGGCTTTAAATCTTTGATTCAAGTATCTCTTATATACACACACATACATATAAACACAAATACACACACACACACACAGCAACGTCTTTTGCTCCTTAGATGACTTAGACAAGTGAAGTTTCTTCTTGCTATAGGTTTTATGTGGAGTTTAGATGTTTCTTGTCATTGTGTTGCCAGATTGGGGAAATAAACTGTTGTGTGATCTGCTTTGGACGAGGGCAAGGAGTTTTAGTTCTTGAAGTGTACTGAAAGGTTAGATACAGCCAGTATTTGGCACAATATTATATAGAAAGCCAATACTGTATTGATAAATCTGAAAGTGGTCTAATCCAGTACTGTTTAGTAGAACTTTCTGTGATAATGGAGAGGTTCTGTATCTCCACCGTCTAATGTGGTTGGCACCAGCCACATGTGGGTATTGAGCACTTGAAATAGTGTGACTGAGGAACTGAATTTTAAATTTTGTTTAATTTCAATTAAATTTAAATAGCTAATACATAATAGGATGTTCTTTTACAATTGCCTGAGAATATAGGTAACAGAGTAAAATTATTTTGAACTTTATAAAACAGAAAATTGCCAGTAGCTTCACTATGACACAGGTCATTCATTCACACATCTATTCACCAAATACTAAGTACTTACTATATACTGTACTATACTTAACTATATTATGCTAGATATTAAGGTAAACAAGTTTTCTGTTGCTAAATTGGACCCCAAATACATGGAACCTTTTTAAGATTACAACATATATGTGAAACTGACCAACTGAGGTTGGAGGGGCAAACGGTTCTATTGCTGTTACAGAACAGGATAGAAAGAAGAACAGGGCACAGGAAACCCTCAGGGACATTTCCTGCATCCAAGGAAAGAGGACAGAAGCCAAGACACCTAAAGAATTTGTTTTAATTAATCAGTTTGAAGAAATGATATATGGTCAAAAATTACCATAAGATAGAATTTAAAAAGCTAAAACAGAAACATGGGCCAAAGCCAAGTAGAAATTATTGCAAGATTAGCACATCCCAGGAAGCTGCTGTTCAACCAGGATACAGCATTATTCCAAAGTACAGCCGAGTGACCATAACCCCCAAGTGAAATGCATCTAGCGAGCAAATGTAGGTCGAATGAGGTATGAGCTTGCTACTCACTCATTCCCCTTATGTATTGTCGTGGCTCAATAGAGAGGGAGGAAAGGGCGAATTTATAATTTGAATAGTGATTCTGCTATTCTGCAGGTGATTCTGAAGCCACTCTTGCCTTGAGAATCATACAGTAACCACAAAGGACTTTCCTTGGCTTCGTTTTAAATTGAGTCTGTGACTCAAAAAGTCTAATGACTCATGAATCTGAGATTCTGGAGTCCAAGAAAGAGATGGGAGAGAGTCATCTTTCATTTTGTTCCTTGTAATTTTCTAAATTCAGAGGGAAGGACGGACTGAAGCCGAATGTTCCTGAGCTTAGAACCTGATGTAAAGTGATCCCTTCTAAAGCAGAAAAGAATTGGAACAGGGCAATAATAAAAATGCCATCATCTAGTCATTTTGCTTTATAGGCTTACACTGACATTTGAATAATTCCTTTCAGAAGAGTTGTAACTTATTTTCAGAAAGTCTGCAAACTTCCAATTTTGTAGAATAATGGCAAGTAGAGTGTCCTTTTACCCTTGGCTAGGAATATAGTTAACTGAATAAAGTTATTTTCTGAGTGGCACAGTAGGACATATGCAGAGCAGACTTACAGCTAATAAGTGGCAAAATTTTCTTTAAAAAAATATTTTATATGATTTAAGGTTCAGAATTCACCCTCTTAAGAATCTTAAGAAAATTCCTTCTCACATCTCTTGATGCCTAAGTGTATGGGAGATGATTTTGAGGACTATAAAGCTAGCAAAGGATTTCTCTGTTTATAGAATGTCTCCCTTTTCCCTGGACAGTTGTTTAGATACATAACTGCACATTCCCTCCCTAAGGAGGGGCCAGAGAAAGAGAAATGCCACTGCCTGTTAGGGTCCTCTCAAACAGTACACTGCAGCCCCTGCAGGGAGGAAGTTCTTTGGGAAAAAACCAGTGGTGCAGCCTGCTTTCCTCCACTGTGGAAGCTCATTTTCTCTTGTCCTGCCTACAGGGAAATAGAACAGCTGCTCGCCACATTGGCAAAATACTTGAAGACTGTTACTTGCTTATCAGCCTTCTCTTTCTTAGGTTAAATAAACCACATTTCTTTGTCTTTCTGTTTGGGGACAATTTTCTTATCATTTTTTATTCCTTTAATCTCTTTGATCAGTCCCCTTGGGATTCCTTCCAAATCCTCTATAGATGTGTTCAGGGCCTAAAACTGAAGCTAATCAGTACCTTTATTAAGGCTTGCCCAGTGCTGAGCCTAAAGGGGTAATTATCCTGTATTTCCTATCAGTAACATGCTGAAAATACTCTTGTACAAAACTTGGTTTTTAAATTATAGCATAGCATCATTGGCTCAGATTTAACCTGCAGTTTTCGTAGGGACCCAGGTTTTTTTTTGTCATGGATATTCAATACCATTGCTAAATCTTTACTGGTTCAGAGTGGTTTTACTTAGAAAAATCTACTCTATTCAGTCTTTAGTGTTGCATCTATTGGCCAACTTCTACAATATTATTGCCATTTTGAATTTTATTCAGTATTCCAATTTCTACACCCAGTTTGTGCTGAATTAAAGCTTTGCCCATTTAATCCCTCACTTATTCCTTTGGCATATGTTTATTAAACTCCTATATTCAGGCACTGCCTGTCCTACCATGCACATTTTTAATGTATCGATAAATAAAACTTTGTTTCAGCCCAAGGCAAGAGTGCATTGGACTCATTTTAGGGAAATGCAATTAATGAAGTATTAAAAACCCCAATCAGAAGAAGAGTCTTCAAAGACAACATTAGGGTGATGTTCTGGTGTAGTGCCAGCCAGTGAACTAAGCCTGCTAGAGCTTGTTTGAGCCTTTACTCCAGGGTAAAAATGAAGCAACAGTTACTGCTTCTTGTTCTGTTTAACAAGAGTCACTCTTTAATGTCCACTTTTTGGCTAAAATCTGAATCTCCGTTTTTCACTTTCCATTCTGGTGACTGTGGGTGTTCCCAGGGTTTATTTGGTTCTTGGTGTTCAGTTCTCTATGTTCTTTTCTTTGGTAATGTGACCCTGTGCAACAATTTTAACTCTTTTTCTCTGTATTTATGTTTATACCATCTCTATTAAGCTCCAGTTCTATATCATTAGCTACCTCAAACACCATTATCTGAAATGTGTTTTATCCCAAATTTAGTACATTTTATTCTCTCCCAAATTATTTGCCAGTTCTGATAGCTGCATTTCTATTGCTGACATATACATCCTCCACTTAAAACCTCATTTGAAAAATTCTGTCCCCTTTTCCTTCCATTGTATCCTAATAACCTGTTTTGACATCTCCCTTCATTAGTCCAGATTACCCATTATGGGCAGACAATTTCATCGTATAACACTTCACACTTCTCAAAAACCACCAGTGGGTCCCCATCATCTACAAGATAAAGTCCCAAAATTTTAAGACACACAAACCCAGGAACAAGGCAGGGTCACAATATTAAACACAATTATTTTACAATCCTGCCTCTGTCACTGCTCCTACCCTCCTTCAGTACCATCCAATCTATTCCCTAAAAGCCAATATCTTTGAAGTTGAGACAAGAAAAACAGAGTACCTGTGGTTAGGATCTGAACTAAAAAAGGCTATCTTAGGAATAGGATGATTTGGACAGAAAAAAATTTAAGCACATTTCCCAGCAAGGCCTGAAAAAGACAACACAAATGGACAGGAAATAAAGATACCCATGAGAGAGAACAAAAAATCCTAGCAAAGACCTTGATGGACCTTGATGGAGGCAGAAGTGAAGAACAGATCCATAGAAGAAAAAAAAGAAAAACAAACCAAAACTCCAGGACTGTCTGATAAGTTAGTAAAAACTGATGTTTACATAGAATCTTAGCTTCTGATAACCCACCCCTTACTACAGCTCTCCCAGCTTTGTTTTCAATAGACCAGTGTTCTGGGGACATAATTCTACTGTGGATTCAGAACTTTTCCTCCAGATGGAAGTTTTTCCTGTATATGTGTTCAGGAAGATATTTATTCAGGGATGTGGCTAGTTCATATTCTATGTATGAGATATAGAGGAAGGCAAAGAAGATTGTAAAGTGCCCCTTTACCACTGCAACCATCTTTTTCTTTTCTTATCTCATACTCTACGAACCAGTCTCACGTTGATGTAGGTATCGTGGTGGTCCCTACTCTGGACCTAAGCCAGGCCCATCACAGACAGTCTGGGCACATCTGTTGGACTGGTGCAACTGATCAGCCAGAAGACAGTTTATAGGAGAGACTAAATAGAACTTCTGGAGAGAGAACGCCTTTGCAGGGAAGATGAAGTTAGACAAAGTTAACCTAGTAATAAAGCTTTAGTAATTGTTAGGAGTGATACTTCTGAGAATATTGTGTCTATCATTTGATTCATCTACCAGCCATTCCCACTTAAATTCCCATGTGAATCGTATGGAGACATAGGCAGGAGGGACCTACAAAGAGAAGCAGAGAGCTCCACACTAAAGCCCTGGAAGCCTTTGGAACAGTACTTCTTCTGTACTCACATGGAAAAATCAACACTGAATCAGAAAATGAGACATCCCCAGCCACCCAGCTGCTTTTCATGCAACACAGAGTAACTTCTGCGTGTTATGAGCTTCAGACAGCCCAAAGCAACTTTAGCTTCAAGAGCTGGCTCACTGGCAGGAAAGCAACAGGAGATAGTGGTATTCATTGGAAACGGGCACAGTACTTGGCAGAGGCAGCAGTGTCCAGCAGGTTATGGTGGCAGATCAGTCATCTGTCAACCAGAGGCAGCTGATAAACACATTGACACATCATGGAAGACCTCAGAGGCCTAATTCCAGCTATCATGAGGGTGAGGGTTATCCAAAGCAGAAGAGGAAAGTGCCAGACCACATGTAGTAGCTGACAGGGCTTGTTCAGGAGCACCCATGAGAGAACGCTTGGAGGTCCATAAATATTTGCAAAGGGCTTTGCAGGGCATTAGAGATTATAGATACTTTGTTTTAATAGGTAGGGTCAGGAAGCAGCACAATGTGAATTCTTAAATTTCTTGGGCTTAGAGAAAGGCTTTTTCCCTGGGTTGTTTTTTTTTTTTTTTTTTTTTTTTTAAGATTTGTTAAATCTTGAACAGTGATGTTCGAAATAGTTAAGAGAGACATAAGGTGTGCTTTAGAAATAAGATATGCCTTTACTGTTTTCATAAGTTTAAAAAAATGGTAACTGGGCCTATGTAAGCATTGCTCCAATGTCTACTGCCTACTAAATGAGATTATGTGAGGGGGTGGGAGTAATATATATGAAACCCTTTTATACAGTGCCTGGAACTTAAGTACAGAAGATATTAGTTTGCATAGACTTCTAATCTTCCCCTTTCAAGATGTTTATAATTTAGGAAAGGATAGGGATGGAACATTTGCTAGACTTGGAAAAGAACAGAACTTCGAGCCTGAATAAGCATCAGATTCACCTACGGAGATTTTTAAAAATACAAATGCCTGCCCCAGACCTCCTGAATCAGGGTCTCTGGCTGTGGGACCCAGGTACTTTTTAAATGCTCTTCAGATGATTCTGATGAGAAGTAAAGCTTATGAACCACTGGTTGGAGGCTGGGGAAAGTACTGATTTTCTGCTTTATAAAAACAAAAGCCAATCAATCCTTTATAAAAGGCTTATCTTTGCTTTCCTTAAGGATGTACCATGGCCAAATGGAAAAAGTACTGGGTTGGGATCTAGTCCTAGATTTGGCTCTGCTAATGGAGAAGGTCACTTAATCTCTTTTATCTCAGTTTCTTAGCTGCTTATGGAGACTCTGATACTGTCTGTCCAGAGCTGTTGTGAGTATTAAACGAAATGAAGCTTCTATACCATAGGAGCTGACCTGTACTAAGTAGGCAATAAATCTTAGTTCTTACTTGCCCTTTTTCCCTCTCTCTATGTAAACAGTGATTCTTCAAAACAAGTACTTTAGCACCTCAGTTCACAAACTAATGGGGGAGATGACTAACAAACCAATTACACAAATATTTTTCCAATTACAATTTTAAATGACATGTTATAAGGATCTCTCGTAAGATTTTCTGACCTAATTTACATAGTATTTTAGCGTTCTGTTTCAGCTATGATTTTTTTTTTCATACTGATGTATTGAAATAATTTTTTCTCCAATGTTAATACAGGAAAGCTTATTCTAGGGAATAGATATGCCTTATCCACAAGTATAAATGACAGATGCACACTATTATTTTGCCTGTGGGTTATATTATACATATGTATGTTACTTACTGTTATGGATAAATATGTATACCCTTAATGCCAAGCTTTTCGAAAGCCCTTTTTCACGTATTTTAATAAAGAATCTAGATTTTAAATTTTATGTAAGCTGTTGGATTATAAAACAAAAGGACTGGTTCTCATTATGGTCTAAGTTGGCTGAAAGGGCAATGAAGAAATGTCCAGAGTCAGTTCTGTTTGGCAGCATTAAAAAGAGAAATGTCTCCTACCATGTTTTTAAAAACAGCTTTCAATTAATTTTCATTTGGGATTAGGGTCTGTCCTAGTTATATACTTCAGCAAATTAAGGTTTATAACAGAAGAGTTTTAGTATCTTAACACCATTAGGCAGAGCTGTAATCTGTTCATTGTTTCCCATTGTGTAAAATTCAGTGTTCCTTTTCAAATGGCATGAGAATTGCCTCTCAAAATCTTCTGGCATTGATAATCAAGTTTTGTTAGGTGGGAGAATGTTTATTCAGTTAAAAATTATATGACTCTCTTTGGCTTTTCACTTTTCATAAGTAATTTAGGCCTTCAGCATTTGTGTCTATAAGAAACCTCTTCACTGAATGGTGTAAGTGCCCATGTTGAAAGATTATTTCTAGATTACTAGTAAAAAATATTAGAAGAATAAGGACTGGCTTGTGGAAATCACAAAAATTTATCAACCTATGTTATGTATGTATGTATGTGTAAAACAGAAGGTCATTCACTCACTTTACTTCATATATCATAAGATAAATATTAAAGTGAACCTCTGAGACATCATAAAAATTAGCACATTCAAAGCATTTAAATTCTCAAAGCATTGTTAAAACATTAAACCTTTTAGATATGTTCTCAGCTAAATATTATTATCCCCATTTTATAGCCAGCGTTATGGACATCCAAGGGCAATGTCAATTTTTGTTAATAAATGGTACATCAAATATGTGTATGGTTAAAAAAAAGTTGATACATTTATTCTTTCCTTATTATGGAAAGTCTGTTTGTGATAAAAAGGAGTTCTGTACATAGGCAATAGATTTATGCACAATGAATTCATAACGATTTCCCAGATGTTCATATTTAACTAGCAACCATTATGAAAGGCACAGGCTTTCAAAGGTTATCTTCCTGATTAACAGCTTTCACCATTCCTGGCTGGGTGATTTTATAGTCTGTCAGGGACATTAACCATGTCGTCTCCTGGTCATAGCTATCATAATACAGACAGAATATAATTTCACACATTTCAATCATATTTTGAGATGAAAACCAGACATTACTTGATTTCACTTAATGATTTATATACTGTCATAGATATATTGACTTACCCAAAATATGAAGGGAAATAGACAGTTTTTCAAAGTTAGCCTATAGTTTTTAATACAAAAATATGGCCATGATAAGAGATGAAACATACGACCACAAAAAAGCTCTCAAGAACTTCATGTTCCATGATTAATTTTTCCTTTTTCATAATGCCATTGAGTATGCCAGTGTATCAAATTTCATTTTCTAAGAAAAGTATCTCTTTGAAACTAACTCAGTAGTGAAGAGGGAAACACTAAATCATAAAATGCCATCCAACTTTATAGACAGACTAAAAATTATAGGGATTTCTCAACAGTCCCAACAATGCAATATTGCTGTGAATGCATGTGCCTCCTTAAGCTTGAGTGGCTTATTATAATCAGACTAAATTCTCACACCATGTAAATCCATTATAGTTTATGACTTAAATCCATGAGAATTATAACTGAGAGAGCCTTACCCAATCAAGATCAAATTTAATTATATGTTCACATTATAATCTAGAGAACAGAGGTTTTAATTTAAAACCACCCTCTCCTCTTTGTTCTGAATGGAAAATAAAGAATCGTTTTTTTCTCAGTTTGACATACTTGCCAGGACATATGAATCTTTCATATGCCTCTAATGCACTACACTTAGATAGACCCTAACCCAGGCATCTTCCCTTCTATGTCCTCTAACCCTCTGTATTTGTTTTCTAGGACTGTGTATTAGTTTGCTAGGGCTACTATAGCAAAATGCCAGAGATTGGGTGACTTAAACAATGGAAATTTATTTTCTCATAGTTCTGGAGACTACAGGTCCAAGATCAAGGCATCAGTAGGTTCTCCTGAAGCCTTTCTCCTTGACTTGTAGACAGCCACCTTCTTCCTGTGTCCTCACACGGTCTTTCCTCTGTCTGCATGCATGTCTGGTATCTCTCTGTGTGTCCAATTTTCCTCTTTTTATAAGAACACTAGACAGATTGGGTTAAGGGCCCACAGTAATGGCCCCATTTTACCTTATTCACCACTTTAAAGGCCCCATCTCCAAATAGAGTCACTTTCTGAGGTACTGGGGGTTAGGGCTTCATTATATGAATTTGGAGGGGTACAGTTCTGCCCATAACACCTTTTATGTATTGCTCCCACTCTCCCCGCTCCTTCCTCTTTTTCTTTTCTTACTTTTTTCCTTAAACATTTATGAGCACCTACTCGTATGCCAGGTACTTGGCTAGAGACTGAAGATACAATGATGAATGAATAAATAACAGTCTTTTTCCCCAAAGATCTAGAGGGGAAAGTAAGAAAGTAGTTAATTACATTACAGAAGGATAGTGTTCTGATCAGTGTGCACATAAGGCACTTATTTAGGGAATTAATTCACTTAATTAGGGCATTAAGGTAAACCTTTACTGTAGAAGCAGTCTTCAGGTGAGTTTTGAATGACTAGTAGAAATCAGCCAGGAGAAGAAAACTGAGAGAATGCTCCACAAAGAAACAGCATGTACAGGATCCCATAGGTGGGAAAGACACAGGACACCTAGACCCTGAAAATAATTCAGTAGAGTTTGAGTGAAGCAGTTGTGAGACTGAGGCAGTAAGTAATACTAAATCAGTATTAAGTACTGCTTGGAAGTAAATTAACAAAATAAAGTTATGCTTGGGAAAATAAGTCATATTAAAATCAAAATAGAAATGAAAAACTTGAAAAAAATATTTGCAGCTTATAGTACAAAGGGCTGGTTTCCTTAAAATATAAAGAGGTCTACTAATCAGTATTGAAAGGCCAGTAATTCAGTAGAAACATACACAAAGGACTAGAGAGTTGAAATAGAAAGAAATATGAGTGGCTCTTAAACATATGAAAAAAAAGATACAGTATAAAACTACAAGATATTTTCACCTTTGGTATTGGCAGATATTTAACAATTTGATAATGTATTATAAAGGTAAAGAGAAACAGATACCTACATTTCTGGTGGAAGTGTCAATTGTTACAATCTCGACAGAGGAAAGTTTGGCAATATCCCTCAAAATTATAAGGACAAATTTCTAACAGTTCAATTTCTAATTGAAATATCCACACAAATGTGAAATAGTGTTTATACAGCTTTTCACTGCAGCACTAACTCTAATAGCAAAATTTTAATATCTAATAATAAATTTTACACAGTAAGTATTTCGAAGGAGGTGTGATGATATCTGCAACATATTCTGAAATTAATAGAAATACAGGAGGGATGGATAGATATGTGATAACACAAGTGTATAATAAAATATTATTTATAGAATCTAGCTGGTGGGTGTATGAGTGTTTACTGCAAAATTAAACTTTTGTGTATGTTTGAAAACCTTTATAATAAAATATTTGGGAAAAAAAGATTGCTAGTAATCTTCAAGTCTATCCATAGGGGAATGGCTTATCTAATGATGGTGCATCCGTACGATGGAACACTAACTACAGCTATTTAAAAAAAGGAAAAAACAGATGTTTATGTACAGACACGGAAGACTCTCCAAGATATATTATAAAGTGAAATAAGAAAGATGTCAAAGACTGTGTATGTACACCGCCATTTGTGTATAATATCTTAAAGTATGTGCAAAAAATTGGAAAAAAATATAACCTCTGTTAAGGGACTTCATCTGAGGGATGGGATGAAAGGGAGATCTATTCTTTCATACATTTCTGAGTTTTGAGTCATGTGCATTTACTATCTACTCAAAAGTAGAGTTTGAAAACATAATAGATACTTTTGATGTCTTACTTTATATAATTCTCACTGCCATCCAGCAAGGTAGGCGTTATTGTCACCATTTGCAGCTGAGAAAAAGAGTTTCTGAGAAGATCAAAAATTTGCCAAGGCTGCACAACTAGTACCTGAAAAAGGCACAGCTGGGACATAGGTCTATCTAATTCCAAAACCTTTGCCTTTTGCACTGCCAAGTAGTGCAAGGAAGAACTGCATTCCAAGCAGAGGAGACAGCCTGAGCAAAGGGCACAAAGGTGGGAAGGGAAGTGCTCACTGGAGAACTCAAGCAGTACAGAGTAGCTGGAGTGCAGAATGCATTGTGGAGAGTAGTGGGAGAGAATGAAAATGAAAATGACAGGCTGGATTATGAAGAAAACTTAGATGCCACATTAAGAATTGTGAACTCTATCTTACAAACATTTAGGAGCCATGGATGATATTGAAGATGAGTTTCTTTTTGACCATGTATGGGGAAGGATAGAGAAGAGTAAAAAATGACAAGTTCAGACAACGGGCTTAATGGGGAGCTTGTGTTACCCATGTTAGTTTCTGAGCATCAGTCAAGAAATGGAATGGAAAATGTTTTGTGAACTGTAGAGCACTTTCATTATAAATTGTCATGTTTATATTTTATATGCACATATGAAGAAAACCTTATTTATATGTAATAAAAACCTCCCAAATAGAACTTCCACTGACAGTTTACTGCAGCAAGAATTATGGCAGAAGGGGACTTGTTGCTGACATAAAAGTATGCAAACACTTTCTTCTCTAAATCTCACCCTCCTTTAAAAAAGAAAATACTAATAGCTAATAAGAATAGTCAGCACTGTCAAGGGATTGCTACGTACAGGATTTTCCCACCTTCTTTGTTACAATATTGTATTGTAAATATAGTAATAATTATAAATATTCTATTTAATATTAAATATTACAGAATTAAATATTATAATAAATAATATAAATGTTATGAATAATAAATGTAATTGTAAATGCTATTTAGTGGCAAAATTTCCTTTGTATTTTGTGCTATTTTAATGCATGCTATAGTACTCATTTGAATTCACTTAAATATAGTATGACTGATTTACATTCAGGGATGATTTTGCCTTGTTATTTACAAAAGTAAAAAATTGAAAATAATCTAAATATCCACAATAACAATTTGATTAAATAAATCATTGTACATTTATACTATGGAATATTATGCAGGCATTAAAAATATGGTTTCAAAGAGTGTTTAATGGCAAGTGAAAAAAATAGGAAACAAAATTTTATCTACAGCATGACTATCAGTTTGTCAAGGAAATCAGTGATCTATCTCTAGGTTGCAAAATCCAGCTATCAGTCCTCAGCCTTCATCATACTTGACCTACCTGGGGTACCTGAGTGTAGATTACTCTCACTCCCTCCTTCTTGAAATACTGTCTTCACTTGGCTTCCCAGACAACACTCCTTTTATCTTTCTTACCTCTTTCTTACCTTTTATCTTCATGTCCTCTGCTCATTTTCTCTGATCTTCTCTAGACCTCTAAATGTTGGAGTGTCCAGGACTCAACCTAATGTTCTTCCCTTCCCCGTCTACACCCTCCTCATCCAGTTTCATGACTTTAAGTCCCAAATGTACATCTTCAGCTTGGATCTCTCCCCTGAACTCCAGCCTACTTGGAAACTCCACCTGCTTGTCTGATAAGCACCTCAAACTTAACTCATCCGAAGTAAACTTCTGATTTTTCCCTTTGCAAACATGTTTCTCGCACAGTTTTCTGCATTTCAGAAAATGACACTACTATCTAACTCCAGTTGCTCAAGCCAAAAACTATGGTATTATTCTTAACTTTTCTCTTTCACACCCCACATCTTGGTCACTTAGGAAGTGAGGGAGCTGATGCAATCACTCCTGGCCTGTGTATCACTGAGAAATGATTCTCCTGAGAAATGAGGGCCTCAACGTCTCAGTGCAGCTAAAGGCCAGGAACCTACCAATGATTGGCTTGATAGGGAGGGAGGGAGATAATGCCCTAGAGAATCCACATTTTATTTTTATTATTATTTTTTTAATTTTAAAGATCTATTTATTTAACCCAAAATATCTAAAATATTATCACTGCAGCATGTAATTAACACAAAAAATTAATAATGAAATTATTTGCATTCTTACTTTTGGTACTAAGTATTCAAAAATCTGCTGTGATTGCAAAGGATGCTTTCATGTTTTCTGACTGTGCAGAGCATTTCAAATGCCCTTGTTGTGTATGGGGAATTTCTTTCCTTGCAAGACCCTCAAAAGAGAAGCTAGAAAACTCTGTTCTCCAGGCTCCTTTGAGTTTCTGGAATAGGTCCAGGCTCCAATAATGAGAGGTACTCATATAAGGTTTGAAGAGAGAAGAGGGAGGTGTAGAGTCCGTTTTGCTCGCAAGGATGGTGTCATTGTCCAGTGTTCAGGGCTTGTTTGGTACAGATGTAGTGCATGTGCTGGTTTCTGGAAGGAAACTGGCACCTCCAGCTGGGCGGCACCAATGCAGTGGTGGTGGTTTTTCATCAGGCCAGTTCTGCAGCTTAGCTTGGGGCATTGTTCCTGGAAGGCTGGTCTGCAGACTCTTTTTCCACCACTCCTACCTAGTGAGATATATATATATATATATATTTTTTTGATATATATATATATATTACATCTTTATTGGAGTATAATTGCTTTACAGTGGTGTGTTAGTTTCTGCTTTATAACAAAGTGAATCAGTTATACATATACATATGTTCCCATATCTCTTCCCTCTTGCGTCTCTCTCCCTCCCACCCTCCCTATCCCACCCCTCCAGGTGGTCACAAAGCATCGAGCTCATCTCCCTGTACTATGTGGCTGCTTCCCACTAGCTATCTACTTTGAGAATCCACATTTTAGAATGGATAGATTTCTCCCTCACCCTAATCTGTATGCTTATGTTTCCTATTGTTTCCATTCAGAGCCTCAGTTTTTTCATATGTAAAATGGGCATAATAATTGTATATACCTCAGTCTTTTTATGTGGATTAAAGTTGTAAGTGTATGTTAGGTGTTAATGAATATTGTGCTTGGCACATGGTAAGCCTTTAATAAATATTAACTTATCTTTTATTTATTTTCTTCTTGGATGATACAGTATATCCTCTTTATTAATAGAGATGTTGCTATAATTTGATCCCTATGGAATGAAGCATTTTAGGGACAGGAGAAGTTTGGCAAAGCTTTATTCTGAAGCTGCTTGTGATGTGAGTCAGTGGAAAGTTGAAATAATTAAAATTATTTAAATTAAAATTTTAAATAATTTCTTGCTAGTTTGAATAATTGAAAAATTTTAAAGGTTTCTTTTCTCTTTTTCTGTGCTATTTTTTTAACCTGTTAGTATCAGGATGGTTAGAATTATCTGCCCAAATGTTTTTTGTTATAATTTTTTAAATGTGGTGTTTTCTATTCTATTACACCATACAGTTGCTTATTATCCCAAGCGTGCATTCAATTTATATACGTACCATGCTGTTCTGTTGGGGAAAACATAGTCCTTCACTTAAAAATCTGACATAAATTTGACATACTTTCATGAAATGTGAAATGGTTGAGACTTCTAATCCTAAATTATTCTCTAAATGTTCATTTATATTAAAAGCCTCAGTAGGCACATGTACTCCAAATGTTAATATCCTAGGGGATTACTTACATTGGCCATTTGGACATAGCTAGAAAGGAGACTATGAAAAATTTATTAGCATTGGAATGGGGTTTGATAAGTCATCTTGGCAGAAATATTCCTAAATTGTTCCAGGCAGATGGGTATCACTCTTGTGTTTTCAAAAATATTTGAGGAAGAAAGATTATATCACCAATTGGCATCTGTTTTGGTATTTAATAATCACAGTTGTAAGGATATCCTTCCTTGTAGGTGTTACTGTTTAAGCCTCCATACTTTTATATAATTGTGTCCTTGGTAGAGAACAGATCACCTGTATAATCACGTTTTGCATTTACTTTTGAGTTGTACCCTAATCCTTCATTTTTTTAACCTAAACTGTTTTTAAACATTCAACTTAACCATTTTGTGGCATTTTTGAAAAAGGCAATCAATTTTATATATTTCATTCTGAGTTCAGAACTGGGACTAGAATTGCTCTTTTTCTTTTTTTCTGCCTTCCCTTTCTCTCTTACTTTGTCTCTTACTTTCTGCCATTCATTCTATTATTCAACAAATACTTTCCCAATGTCTACCCCCACCAGCCACTATGCTAGGAGTTGAGAATGCAGTGAGGAACAAAATATATGGGGTCTGTTTTCTCATGGAGCTCACAGACAAAAGCAATTCTGTCTTTTATTTAGGACAATGGGCAAAAATTGCCTGTCTTTGTTTGCCAGTGTCAAAGACCAGCTTGTCACAAAAATCATGATCATATAAATAGAGAAGAAATTGGTGAGTCCACCTGGTCACTCATCAGTGTTGTGACATTGAACTTTAAAGTTCTGCATTTGTTCTCCTGGAGGCCAAATAAGAACCACAGAGGAATTTAGCTCAGGAATACAGGAGGAGAACTCTACAGGGGCAATCTTAGAAGAGGTGTAAGAGCCATCTCCCCTCCCCCCACCACACACAAAATTTTAAAAAGTGTCTTGCTAAAGGAAAAACAGTCATTCGAAAACTATTGCATCCTGAAACCCAGAGGGAAATATGCAGTGCCTTTGAGAAAGGATGGAGGAGAGTGATAGTAAATCAGTAAATCAACAGTTATATTTAGGGATTAAGCTGAGAATGGGAATATTTGACATTATCCATGCCAATGTTTCTTTAAATTTCTGCATAGTTTTCTTCTATGTAAACATTGTCTCAAAGGGACATTCCTAGACAGGGTAGAATACTGGGAAAGCAGTGGAGGGGAATTTAGGAAACAGGCTTTGACCAGCAGACACAGAGTTCCAAGACTGTGGTCTTTTAACTCCCCACCCCCATGGTTACTACAGCCACTATCATCGCAACCACCACCATCACCCACAATTCACAAGCTACTGGTGGGGAAACACTAGTAGAGGTCATTAGGATTGTATCAAATAATAACCGTAAATAACAAGAATAGCAATATACTGAATACTCACTATGTGTCAGACACTCTGGCAGATACTTTACATTATCTCATGGAATCGTGAGATAACCATGAGATAAATATCCCCATTTACAGATGCAGAAATAAAGGCATGGAAAACTGATGTAATTTTCATTAGGTTACACAGCTTGTAGGTGGTGGAGTTATTCAAACAGAGGCCTGTCTGTCTGCATAGAACACAGTCTTAGCCACAAGGCTACAATTTCTTTCTAGATCCCTGTTTCACTTGAGAACCTTCACTCAAGAACTCTCAATTTCAAGCTGTTCACCAGTTGAAATTTGCACTTTTCCCCAAGTCTGATGGATATACAGCTGGCAACTGACGACAGGACAAGAGACTTAATAAAAGGCTTCAAAATAGTTCTTCCTTATAGTATAGAGACCATTCAAGATTAAAATTCAGATTTTCAAAGAATGGTAATTCACTTTGCAGCTGCAACTGCTATCCATTAACTGATTAACTCCTCTCAATATTGACTGTTTACTCTATTTTAAGGTTGCAGAAATATCCAGTAATCCTACAGTTATCAATTGTAGAGACATTTGATTTACATATAATCACAGCTCAAAATCATGCCTGTGGATAGTGGTTACATTCTTTTATCAGTGGATTTAGTTTCCTAGTGGCCAATATTTTTTCTTTTTTGCGGTACGCGGGCCTCTCACTGCTGTGGCCTCTCCCGTTGCGGAGCGCAGGCTCCGGACGCACAGGCTCAGCGGCCATGGCTCACGGGCCCAGCAGCTCCGCGGCATGTGGGATCTTCCCGGACCGGGGCACGAACCCGTGTCCCCTGCATCAGCAGGCGGACTCTCAACCACTGCGGCACCAGGGAAGCCCAATTTTGAACTCTTAATGTGTGCTACATTGAAATTAAATATTCATTATGATCTTTTGAAGTTTACATTGGAAGGTACTTCAAAAACTATCAGTACATCAAATTACAATGTATTGCTTCTCTTTTTAAAAATCTGATAGTAGTAATCCATGGTGAATTTTGCTCTTTTCAATTCTTTCATCAGTGCAGATGTTAGCAACTCTCATGGGACAGCTAAAAAATTCTTTCTCATAAAAGCT
This sequence comes from Stenella coeruleoalba, assembly GCF_951394435.1. Lineage (NCBI taxonomy): Eukaryota > Metazoa > Chordata > Mammalia > Artiodactyla > Delphinidae > Stenella > Stenella coeruleoalba. Next base: position 37,303,999 of record NC_137162.1, read on the forward strand.
ATAGAAGAAAGTCAGCTGTAAATCATATACTTTAAATATGGGGAGAGCATCTTGCTATGGATAGTACAGTTTCTCAAGAACAGATGATTGTAAAATGAAAGGTTTAATACTTCCATTAACATAGCACTTTCCTTATTGATTTGTTTGCAGTTGATTGGACCCCTTCTTTTAGGGATGTCATTTAGGACTTACTGTCTTGTATTTTTCAATAGCTTTTTTAAAGTTCCAGGAAAAATATCCAAAGAAAATATTATACTCATTTCTTGTGTGTGTGTGTGTGTGTGTGTGTGTGTGTGTGTGTGTGTGTGAGTGAGAGAGAAAGAGACAGAGAGAGAGAGGCGGGGTGGGAGGTAGGGAGGAGAGAGAGAGATTGGGGCAGGTAGGCCCTCAGATTACACATTCACATTTAATTGCATTTCATATTTCACCTTATAGCTCTTGGACTTGACTGATGGTTAACAGTAAACATGTATAATTATTCTTTCATGCAACTTAGCCATTGGCAGTGATTTTCATAGCAGTAATTTAACTGCTGAGGCTGCAAGTCAAGATTCATCAGTTTTATTAGGATGCTGAACCTTAAAAGCTTATGGTTGATGATGTTATTAACTCTCTCTGCATTTCCTCTGTAGTAAAGGGGAAAATTGGAAGTGCAGCACTTTTTAATATAGTCCACGTGTGGCTGGCTATAAAATATGGGGATGAAAACTATGTCAGAGCTGAGTAAGTGACTAACCCACTTATCTCAACTCTGCCACTTCAGTTGTCAAGCATTTAGTTGCTTCAAAATACTTTATTTCACTTTGTGAAAATGAATTTATGGAATTGTTTTGTGTGTTGACTTTTTTTGGTTTTAGAATACTCACCTTTCTTATGGTTTCTAGACATATTTTTTGCATTAATTTTTCTCCATCTTATTATGAAAATGTTCAAAATTACAGAAAAGCTGAAAAATAGCTCAATGACATCTATATACATCAACTGTTACCATTGTTTCAGATTTATTTTCTCTTTTTATATATAGATAATTCCTGTTTATCTTGTATTTGTTTATTTTTACTTGTTTTTGTTTATTTTTCCTGAATCATTTGAAAGTAGGTTGATAAGTTGCAGACATCATAACTGGTTATTTTTTGTTATTTTAAATTCACGACCCAATTAAAATTCATTGCATTAGGTTGTTAATCTCTTTAGCTTTAATCTTAAAGTTTCCTCCTACAACCCCTCCTGGACTCTACTTTTTTGTTATTTGCAACCTTGACTTTTTTGAAGAGTTTAGGCCAGTAGAAAATTTGATGATCTGAACTTGTCTCACTGTTTTCTCATTAAATTCAGGTTAAACCACTGGTTCTCCAATTTTAACATGTTTCAGAAACATCTGGAGGGCTTATTAAACATAGATTGTTTGGCCTACTTCCAAAGTTCCTGATTCAATAGGTCTGTGTTGGACCTATTTGCATTGCTAATGCTGATGCTAATGCTGATGCTGCTGGTCTAGGGACCACACTTTGAGAACCACCAGGTTAAACATTTTTGACATAGATGACCTGTGTAGTTCTTAATTGTATCACATCAAGGGCACAAGGTGGCAGGTTGTTCCTCTGCCAATGATAATTTGATCATTTGGTTGGTTAAGTTGGTGACTACTAGGTCTCACCATTGTAAAGGATCATTCTTCTTTGTACTTAGTTATCTATGGAATAATACTCTGTAAGTAATAAGTAATCTGCAGGGAGAAACTGTGAATTTCTATTCCTAAATAGCCTGGTTTTAGCATCTAGTGATAATCCTTGCCTGAATCAGTTGTCACTATTCTATTATTCTTTAAAGAAGAATAATATTGTTTTTCTTCCTCCTTCTCTCTCTTTCTTCCTCCTTCCCACAGACATACATACACATACAGTTTCTCTCTCTCTCATACTGTTTCTCTGCTCTCTCCCTCACCTTTTCCCTCTTTACTTCTCCTTCCCACCTGCTTACCCCTCTTCTGAGTTTCACTATGGTTCAAGATTTTTAAAATTCAATATGTTATGATTTATTGCCATTGTTACTATTTTTGAGACTCAAATTTTCCCAGGTTTATCCAGTGATAACCCCTTCTGGGCACTTTCTTGTTGTCTGGCAAAAGATGTTCAAATCTCTCCTTGTACTTTTTCTGCTCTAGACCTGGAATCAGCCATTTCTCTAAGGACAACTAGTTTCTTTTTGTTGGGAATATTATTTAGAAGCCATTGTCTGGGTCCTAGGGTTTTTTAATTACTACCAGGGTGTCATTGCTCCTACACCCTTTCAGAGGACAGACCTAAGATTTAATTTTTTAAGAAGTGATGAATTCAAATGCAGCACCAGAGTTCTTCCTCATCTTCCTCCAGTCCCCATTGGTATCCATAGTCATCCACAATAACAACTCTGATTCTCAAAAAAAACTTCAAAACATTCAAAAAATTTTTTTAATTTAAGTATATGCATAAATATTTGCTCATTTGCTCCAGTCCATATAAAATAAATTGAGAATTACAGTAATAATACTTCAACCAACAATAGTAAAACTACTAAGAAAATTAGATTTCCTTGTAATTTTTTTTGTCCTTAGAATTTACTAGAGTATATATAGTCTGAGGGCTGTGTTCAAAAGTTTCTTAAATTATTTTTCTTTGTGTTATCAGTTTGATATAGTTTATTGTAGTTGTTGCTCTTTTTACTCTATTTCAGGTTTTGTTTTTCCAACTGTTTTGATTTAATATGATGTTTTGAATATGTAAACTATTTACAAGGTCAAAGTCAAAATTATGTAAAAATCAAAAAGCTTCAAACCCATTTGTATTCATTAGTTTCAGGTTTATTCTTCCTATGTTTCTTTTGACAAAAGTAAACAAATATGTGTACATTTACTCTTCTTTGTTATGCAAAAGGAGCATATTATACACATTCTTTGGCATCTTTTTTTTTCATTTAACAATATATTCTGGGAATTAGAATATACCAGTTCATAAAGATCTTCCTCATTCTTTCTCAGAAGTACATATATCCCATTTTGCATTATAGATAATTCAATCAGTGTCTTGTGGATGAGCTTTTAGGTTGCTTCCAAATTTTTGCTGTGGTAACCAATGCAAGCAGCTTTTAGCTGGCCTTATTTACGGTCTCTCATGATGTTGCAATAAAGCTATGGACCAGTTATTTTATGCTCAGTTGAGGTTGGAGAATCCACTTCCTAGATCACTTATATGGTTGCTGACAAGCCTTTATTTCTTGCCACTTGGGCCTTTCCATAGGCACCTGAGTATCCTCAAGACATGACAGTTGGCTTCCTTCTCCCCTGGGCCACTTTCTGACATGATAGCTGTCTTCCTCCAGAATGCATGATGAGAGAAAGCACATGCACACATCCAAGGCAGAAACCATAGTCCTTTCATAAGCTAATACTGGAAGTGTCATCTGGTCATATCTGGTATATTTAATTAAACTAGAAGTAAGTCACTGGGTCCAGATGACACTAAAGGGACGGTGAATAAGCGCCACCTCTTGGGGGGAGGAGTGTCAAAAATTTGTGAACATTCTTTAAACTACCACATTGTCTGACAGAGACTTCAATTTCAGAACACTTTTTCTGTGATAGCACTTGTACTATATAATGTCACAATTGTTATCTCATTTAATCCTAAAAACCATCTTGTACTGCTCCAGAGTAGAACTACACCTCTATCAAATCTCAGCTTTATAGTTTTAATGCTTTTCCAGGTTATAAATTAATTTCTATGACTATTCCCAATATAAAATTTCAGTAGATCATCTTACACATCTGTGCTATTCAGTACCTTAGCTTTTGTTGTAATGTTTTAGGACAATGATAACGAAAAAACAAACAAACAAACCCTATTTAGAGTGGGAAGAAATGGGTGGAGTGATTGATTTAAAAGATTGGCTGTAAATTGATGATTGTTGAGGCTGGATGATGGAAAGATACTTGAGGGCTCATACTGTTATACATATATATGTGTTGTGTATGTGTGTGTGTGTTCCAATAATGAGAAGTAAAAAAAAACAAAGTGGGGAGGAGGAAAAAAAGAAAACCTACCTCTTTTAATTTTCTGTCCTTCAAGATTTATTGCAGTAAAGGAATATAAGTGTTTTTGAACATTAAAACAAATTGACTAGTTCTTCTGATAACTATCAAGTTTTCTGCTCATCAGAAGGAACGTCAAGTTCCTAACGTGTAGCCCTTCTTCTGTGAGAGAGTTCTCAAACTTTACTCTATGTAAGAATCACCTACAGAGCTTGTTAAAATCTTCCCAGGTCCCCAGACCAGCAATTATAATTTAGAATAAATCAGTGGAATAAAAAACTCTTCATTTTAAGCAAATACTTCTGGTGTTTCTGATTCCAGTGATAGGTGGACTCCAATTTGATATACACTGCTCTGTGGATTTATAGTGAGGGCACTCTTATGAGTAAAGCAGTATGATAGATAGAAAGATGAAGTGATGTTCTCACACTATGCTATATTTCCTAAAGGAACTTGCAAACTACTAGAGCAGAAAGATATGCACAAAGTGTTATAACAGGAGTATCAATAATTGGGCTGATTCCACATTATGCTACCAGCTCTCAGCAAGGAATGAAGATCATATGGGAGCAAATTTCCTGTCTGGATGAGCAGAATATAACAAGAGCTTTGAAAATATAAAGGAATATATCATTGTTTGCTTTTCTAAAGATCAGATGTTTCAAGCTAGTCTTGTCAAGTGCTGAAAATCATTCATTTTTAGATGACTGCTCTGATAATTGCCAGGGTTTTAGGTTATTGATTAAAGAAATCCACATGCTTTGACTATAAAATGTGCAAATGACGAAGGTAGTTTAAAAACTAACACCTTGTAGCTCACAAGATCAACTCACTGAAATGTCATGGTAGACCTTAAGAGAAGCTCAGGAATGTGATGGGCAAAGTCAGTTTTTTAATTCTTCAGCTCTGCTCAGGAACACTGATAGATAGACTATTAAGAGCCTACGCTGCTGAGAACCCAGCTGTTACCATTGGGTTGCCTCATTCATCAGTTAAAATATATTTTGTGAATAGGATTGTATGCTACTAGGCATAGTGGTGGAAGGCATAAGGGTTTGGGGAGAAAACTAACATTTAATTGAATGCTGTGAATCTTCATTTTTCTTCACAACCAAATTATGAAATAGGTATTATTCCCATTTTAATGATAAGGACACAGATTTAAAGGTAATGACTTTTACAGCTAATTTATAACTATCAATCAGGTAAAATATATCTCCAAGTGATCAAATGATTTACTCCTTAGTATGAAATTTAATTAATATTGTTGATATTAAGTTTTTCTAATAATAGCTAAGCAGAAGAAAGATACTCCTAGTTCAGCAGCATCAAAATAATAATAGCTAACTTTTATTGAGTACTTATGAATTAGGTATAGTATTTAGTATATATAAATCCATCTTGCATCGTCTCCTGAGTTAAGACCATAGTGTCGCTATATAGATAGCTGTTTATGTAGGGTAAGGGAAAGCAAATGTAATTCATCTACTTTCTAGACATGGTTATACTTTTATTACATATCTTCTACTACTACACTGCTTGTGAGTAATCTCTTCAAGGGATGAGTAAGATCATAGGAATAATATAACAGTCAAGCTAAACTTTTTGAAAAAGGGTGGTGATTTAAAATATGTCTTTGGATTAAACACCAGTGAGTGAGCATTATATTTTTCTCAGTTTCAGAGAAATACCAACACTAAGTAGCATGATTTGCTTGCCTTAGCTTGTATCTGCAGTTTTGAAGAACTGCTTTTATCCTGAATGAAACTAAACAGTGATATAAAAGTTGGAGTGCAACTCTAAAAAACCCAGGCGACTGCAGTAGTATTAACCCATTGTGAATTCCTAAACGATAGTCCAGAACTAACTCCCAAAGTTATCCAGAGAAAAGTTTACTTCTAGTTTAGAAAATATAGACCTCCCAAGAGCAGATGAGTTCATTCAGCTCTAGAACATGTCTGACATAAGTGCTGGAACAAGTTATATAATTGTCTTAATTCCAGTGTTCCAAGTGAGACACGTGGCCCTGCTCACTGTCTCTAGCGGAGTTAGCGTGGGAGATGATTCCTCCGGTGAAATAATGAATCAATGGCCTCCTGTTCAGACTACCGCAGGAGCTAACATGTATTTGAGAATGAGCTCTCAAATTTCATGTCCCGTTAGGCAAAAGTTCCATTTGGTGCCTCAACAGAAATGGCTGCTCAGAAAAACACTATTAAAATTGTACTCTAACCATAACCAGAGCTTTGCTCTCATTAAATCTTTACAGGTTCATTGTAAAGGATATTTATGATTATACACCTTCATAATTCTTTCTGCATGCCTCTTCCTGCCAATAGGAAAATTCTAAAAACTTGCATGTCTTATAAATATATGCAGAAGGTTATTACTCCCTCCTTCTGTTTGACACTTGTCTTCAGACTGTAGTACATCCTTCTTGCTTGTCTGCCTATTTCTTACATGTACTTCTCAGGATCTCAGCTGGATGATAAGCAGGGCTCCCTGAGGGCTTCGGGCATATGAGGACATACGCGCTAGGACAGAGCTGGAAGAAATTGATTGCTGAGATGGTGGGGGAGGGAAGGAGCCTAAAAAGCTTCTTGAGGAATAACTCAGGCCATGTCCACTTCTGGGATTCATGTCTGTCTAGTTACTGTGAGGGTGGTCCAAATAAATCTATTTGCAGAGCAGCTGTGAAACCTCCTGTGAGGGGGTAGGAAAGGAGGAGAATACATCCAATGCTCAGCCCTGAGTAAAAGGCCAGCCCTGTCAAAGCAGTCACAATAACAAATATATTTTGTAAGAGCTTGTAACATATTAGCTGTTACAAACACAGGCTTGAGTCCTGGGGGCAGAGAGAGAACTATAAGGAGATGCTGAATGGCCATTTTCACTAAATTTGGAACTCATTGGAACCAAGAAATCCTGCTTTAAAACCCATCTAACAGTGTTAATCAAATAGGAGCCTTTGCATCCCGGGGATCAAGACCGTCACTGGCAGGGAAATGTAGCGCCCAGCTAAGGAACAAAAGAGATATTGTGCTCAGCAGAGCAGTGCAGACTGGTGAGTGCCTTGCTGCTGCTGCCAGATCTAGTGAGCAACAGTGGAATCTTCCACATGCGTTGCACTTTTACCCTCATCTTCTAAAAGTAAGGACATCCTTCTACAGAACCACACTACCATTGTTAAACCTGCAGTCACTCCGTAATTTCATCTAGTATTTTGTCCATATTCAGATTTCCCCAATTCTCTCAAATTGTCTCATGGCTGTTTTTTCCCGGGATCCAATCAAAGTTCATCAACTGTATTAGTTTGTTCTTTCCAGAGAATTTTTCATTGTTCATTTTGAAATAATTTCAAACGTAGAAAAAAAGACGCAAGAATAATGCAAAAAATCCCTGTATATCTCTCACCTGGATTTTCCAAATGTTAACACTTTACCACATTTGTTTTATCAATCTCTGAACTGTTAGAGAGTAGGTTGCAGGGTGATGCCTCATATCCACAAATATTTCAGTGTGTACTTCCTCAAAACAAGGACATTTTCTTACATAGCTGTAATACAATTGCCAAAATCAGGAAATTAACATGGATACAATATGATTATCTAATCTACAGACTTTATTAATATTTTGCCAATTGTCTCAGTAATGACCTTTATAAAAAATTTTTTTTATTCTCCAAGATTCAGTCCAGGATCACATATTACATTTAGTTGTCACGTCTCTTTAGTTTTCTTTAATCTGGAATGGTTTCTCAGTTTTTGTCTTTCATGACCTTGATATTTTTGAAAAGTTGAAGAGTTGTGAACAGCTGTGATACAAAGTGCCTCTTGATTTTGGTTTGTCTGATGTTTCCATATGATTAGATTCAGGTTTTGCATTTTGGGTTTGGATGTGATACTGTGTCGTTCTCAGAATATTATGTTTAGACAACGCATGATATTGATTTATCCCATCACTGGTGATGCTAACTTGATGGTGTTAATTGGTGGTGATCACTTGGTTCAGGTACTGTTTGTCAGATTTCTCCACTGTTAAGTTACTATTTTCCTCTTTGTAATTAATAAGTAATTTGTAGAGAGATACTTTGAGACTATGTAAATATCCTGTTTCTTAACCAACTTTCCACCCACTAGTTTTAGCATCCATCAATGATTCTTGCTTAAATCATATCCAAATAAATTTTATTCCTTTGACCAGGACTTTACTTTGTTCTCTCCTGAATGGCCTCACAAACACTATTTTATTTTATTTTTTGGTTCTTTCATTCTGCATTTATTTATTTATTATTTATTTATTTTATTTTTTAACATCTTTATTAGAGACAAACACTATTTTATAAATCTACTTTACTCAGAGTTTCTTCCAAAATCCTAGTTGGCTCCAAAAATCTTTTTATAGTAGATTAAGAGTCCAGGTGTTGTTGTGTCTCTTCCTCCTCACACCTTCCCTTTGGACAGGTGCTTCCTCTCTCCCAGAACTTTTACTGGCATAAGCCATCAGTTTGTTATATAAGATATTTCGCATGACATTTCTGCTTTGTCCTAGTTTTTCTCCTCCCTCTTCCTGGTTTTTGACAAAAAAACCCTTTCTTTTTAATGCCCACATCCTCAAATATGTCTACTTCTCTTTCTCAAGTTTAGAGCTTTGACATCTTTCTTTGTAAAAGACTTTCCTGTTGTTAGTTGTTGTTTTAAATCCAAGGTTTTATTCTCCAAATCTGCCATTTTATTTATTTTATCCTTTTTGTGTCTCTCCCATTTTAACTTTTGAAAATTACCTTCATCAAGCTATTTAAAGTCTCTTTCAGTGTGGGCTACTGGAATTTGAAGCCTGCTTTTCTATGGTTGTTCCTACTTTTGTCTTGAAACGCTAAAACATGAAAATAAGCTAATTCTGTACTGTTCTTGTCTGCTTCCAGCAAACTGACTTGTGTTCTTTTTCTGTATTATTCTTTTTTTTTCCTTCAGGTTGTGTTTCTCCAATATTTTCAACAAGTTCAGTTTGTCTTTCAAAACAGCTTTGAACTCACTTTTTAAAATTAATTTACTCATTTTCCATTTACCTCATATTCTGTATCCTCCCCCAGCCTGTGTAGCTGCTAGCAGTCAAGTTCATTTTCACTGGGGCTCATTATATAGCCTATTCATTTTTCCCTTCCCTTGCATTTTCATTTTGATATGTTTCCCAGGGAAGCAATATATTCAATTTGAGATTCTCAACCTTTAGTGTACCTATTCTTTCCTCCCTTTTAGAATGCCCCACAGTTTGGCCATCTCCATAGCTATATCTGTATTCCCACAAAAATTCCATGTAGTTGCCCTCTTAAAAAATACTAGGTAAATTGTAGTTCTCAAGCTTGAACACTTCCCGAGCTGTACACCATAGGGAAATTCTCTTTTGAAATTTTTTTTGAGATCCATTTCTTGATCTATTTAGCATGTATTTGCCTCTCCCAGCTTTAACCTTTCTCTTCCGTGAAATCAAGTATTCTTTAAAAGGAATCCAGGACACTTCCCTGGCAGTTCAGTGGTTAGGACTCTGGGCTTCCAATGCGGGGGGTGTGGGTTCGATTCCTGGTTGGGAAACTAGGATCCCACATGCTGCATGGAGTGGCCAAAAAATTAAAAAAATGAAAAGGAATCTAGTTTGTTGTGTGTTGCATGTGGCAAAGGGTGGTGGCACATGATCATAGATAGCCTTTGAAAGCTTTGAAATTGTGGCAGATTTTAGTCATTTTTCTTGGGAGAGAGTTTATGGTTTCATCAAATTCTTAAAAGCATTCTGTCTCCCGTTCTCAAGTCCTGGCTCAAGTTCATATTCTCTAGTCAAAAAGTCAATCGGGCTATTTTTTTTTCTGCATTTCAGTACCTAAAGAAGTAAATCATCAGGCCACAGAGTCTTCCTTCTCCTCTGCTATTCCTGAAGTGTGCACTGGGTTTAGCCTTTGCTAGGTTAATGAAATTCTAAATAGTTTTCTTGGAAGCTTTGGATCCTTTTCTCATAATATAATCCACCAAGGGATCCCAGACGTACAATTTGAAAATCCTATCAATTCCTTAATTCCAGGGGTTTTACTTACTGCATTTAATTCATGCAATATAGTTTGTAATCACTCTGTCTATGGGGCAATTGCCCTCTGCTTTCATAGATAATTTCAAATAGTTTTTCCTTGAAGTGTATTTCCGGGGTACTTCTCCCGTTCCAGAAGCTGCATAAATGTTCTCTCCCCTCTTCCTTCTATCCCCTTTGCCTTCTGCACCCCATATGGAAGGCAAAGTAGACAAGTTAAAAATGTTTGCCTTCTTTCCCTTTTTGTCTTCTGCATCTCCCATCACAACTTTTTAAAACTGCTTTCCTCTGTCCTGCCCCAGTTTTTCAAATACACTCTGCCTTTCTTCCTTTCAAAATTCCCACTTGAAGATGACACTCATCAAAATCCTAAACCAAAAGAAAAAATGCTAAGGTACACCCTCTCATTTCCACTCCTGTTGCCCTTGATCTTGAATTCCTTTGTTAGTTAGGCTTCCCCCTAACTAAATCCAGACCAAGTTTTTCTCCCGTTTCTCCCCTTTTCTTTTCTCTACTCCTTCCTAAATACCCACTTCTACCCATACACTGCCCTCTCTCATTTCCATTTCTACATTCTCCCCTTCCTCCCCAAATTTCCCTCCTCTCCATCCGCCACTGGTAGCCCCTTTTGATTTCCCTTCTTTTCTGTATGCTCCACTCACTTAAATGAAGATTATTTATTTTGACACAATGTCTGGGAGGCAGTGAGAGCAAATGTATTATATGCTACATTTTACAAACATAATAACTGAAGTTTGGAATGTTTAACTTACACATCTAACACAACCCGTTGTCTAAGACTTACAGACCCAAAGCTCCCTTGTCACACTCAGTTTATCTAATGATCTCCCCTCCTTCTTGGGTCTAAAGAAGAAGATAACAAATTCAAGCTATTAACTATTTTTCTCAAGTCATACCAACATCTGTGTGCATCTTTCTCAGAAAGATAAATTTTATATTTTTGTAATAAGTAAAACGTGCAATGATTGAAAAATCTCTATACAAAATCTTTGTCCAGAATTTGTAACAGTTTATTGTCTAACGTTGCTTCTTAAAAACAGAGCAGGATGTTTTAACATATCTAAAATTAGGTAGTGGAAATAGGATTCTATCTGTTGTAGGAGAGGTTATTAAAAAAGTATAGAACACCTTCCCCAATAAAAGCAGATGTTGAATTGGAGGCAAATCTCAATGTCTAACCTGCAAAAAGTTAAGGCAGGGTGGGGGCGGGTGGGCGGCAGGGATGTGTCCAAATTTGTTCAGACAAAGAAAGAAATTGGTAATATTTGAATGTTGCTTATTATTCTCTTGAATATAGAATATAAGTACAGCAGAGTAACTGTTTAGCTGGTTTCCAGAAATTTCCGCTTGATTGTTTAATTTAAAAGAATCAACAGTTAAGTCTGGCCTAGAGAAAAGTTCATTACTGATTTTGATAGGCACCTATCAGAGTTGTCCCAAATTACACAGCTAGTAAAGCAATGGGACCGGGACTTGGGCCAAGTTCTCCAGTCCCAGATCTAATGGTCTTCTGATAAATTCCCATCATCATTGGTAATATTAGCCTTTGAAAGCAAGTCTCTGTCAGGCTAGCTTTTTTTTTTTTTAACATCTTTATTAGAGTATAATTGCTTTACAGTGGTGTGTCAGTTTCTTCTTTATAACAAAGTGAATCAGCTATACATATACATATGTTCCCATATCTCTTCCCTCTTGCATCTCCCTCCCTCCCCCCTCCCTATCCCACCCCTCTAGGTGGTCACAAAGCACCGAGCTGATCTCCCTGTGTTATGCGGCTGCTTCCCACTAGCTATCTATTTTACATTTGGTAGTGTATATATGTCCGTGCCACTCTCTCACTTTGTCCCAGCTTACCCTTCCCCCTCCCCGTATCCTCAAGTCCATTCGCTAGTAGGTCTGCATCTTTATTCCCATCTTGCCCCTAGGTTCTTCTGACCATTTTCTTTTTTTTTTTTAATTCCATATATATGTGTTAGCATACAGTGTTTGTTTTTCTCTTTCTGACTTACTTCACTCTGTATGACAGTCTCTAGGTCCATTCACCTCACTACAAATAACTCAGTTTCGTTTCTTTTTATGGCTGAGTAATATTCCATTGTATATATGTGCCACATCTTCTTTATCCATTCATCTGTCGATGGACACTTAGGTTGCTTCCACGTCCTGGCTATTGTAAATAGAGCTGCAATGAACATTTTGGTACATGACTCTTTTTGAATTATGGTTTTCTCAGGGTATATGCCCAGTAGTGGGATTGCTGGGTCGTATGGTAGTTCTATTTTGTTTTTTAAGGAACCTCCATACTGTTCTCCATAGTGGCTGTATCAATTTACATTCCCACCAACAGTGCAAGATCCCCTTACCTGACTTTTGTGTGTGTGTCTACTGGGCATATGTGGGGTAGCTCTTGGCATTCATTTTATACTATAACGACAAGGTATAATCAGTGTTATTTTAGTTTAATTTTAGAATCAGCGGTCAAGACATTGTCATCTAAATGTCTTTCAGGGTTTTCCATCTTGCTTGTGTTCTGCTAGTGTTCAGAACTGTTTGAGAATATTTTTATAACCCAGTCGCCAGCAGCAGTAAAAGGCAACATGAACAAATATAACTTTGAATGACTTCACCTCCTGCATTACACCTAAGGAGACAATCAGGGTAGTTGAGATTTGTGCCTTTCAAGTTGTTGCAGTTATAACAAAAAGGGAGGGCAGAAAACAGGACAGGGGAAAGAGAGAGAGAGAAAGAAGGGAAATTATTAACCCACATTTTTTTTTAAAAGACCTGAATTCATAGATATAACCCTGCAATAAGGTGGTGGTCTTGTGCTGGTTTGTAAATTATAAGAACAAGTATAGCACTCATCATTTAAAAAATAAAGAAATGTTCAGGGGAAAAAAAACAATGAAAAACTTACAAATTAGAAAGATCTAGGGGAGAATAATTTGCTGAGTGTTAAAAAAAATCACAGAATAATTGATGTCATATTGTAGCTATTTACTGACTAATAACTGATGCTCAATTTACATGCTTCCCTCTGTTCCTATATATAGTTTCTGTTAACATCAAAAGATACTCTGCATGATATGGGGAAAAACAAGATTATAATATGCTTAAGCCTTTATTAAATATCCATTTACTACATTTCTTATCTAATTTGCCAGGATATCAGAATATACACCATTGGTGAAAAAAAATTATAATAAATGTAACTCCCATTAAATATCCATTTATCATCTCTCCTAACTATTCATCAGATTATCATAATGGTCTATTTAAAGCTGGCTTGCAAAAAAACACATGTCAGGACCAGAGATGACTTGTGCTGGTGAGCTAGTGAAAAATAAAGGTCCATTACATTGATTTAATTTCTTACATAACAGAAAAAGTTGACTAATGTAATATGTCAGTTATTGTAAGTGACACTTGTCCACAAATGTTTTAGGTTATGAAATATATTTAACTAGTTTCATACTTTTATTCTCTTTCCAAATTTAAAAATCCTAAACTCAAAACTTTATACAGGGGGAAAGGGGACTGCTGTAAACATTGGAAGAGAAGAGAAAATATCATGTCTTTAAGTTTGATCATTCTCCTTCTTTCAGGAACCATCTACAGATAGTCTTTTAGTAAATATTTGGGGATGATGAGGTTGAAAAAGATTAGGTAACTGCACACCCACAAAACTTGGGAGAAAAGTCATGTTGGGAAAAAAAAAACAAAAAGCAAGTCAATATTTTACATTTTACTCTTGTGAATACATTAGCAGCTTGCATGCCATTTCCCAGAGCTACCCCTAATGGCCGTGTTTTGGACTTTTTCTGATGTTTCTTAAGAGGACTAGATGCTACGTCAAACATTACTTTCTAAAATGAAGTAGAGCATCTTTTCCCACAGTGTATCCTAGGAAATGTTCTGCTGGAGGATGATGCGACTGGGAGTCGAGTTCCTGATAAAATGAGATTGGGAGGTTCTCACACAGCCTGTTTTCCTCTGGACATACATAATGCATGTTTATAAAATTCTTCTGTATGGCAAACTATTTAACTTTGTTTATCCCAACTCTTCTCAAACCTACTTTTTTTTTTTTTTTTTTTTTTACCATTTTAACCTTTTATTTTATTTTACCTTATTTTGAAAATTCTCTTTTACTCTAATACCCTTTAACATCTCTAAGAACTAGCACCCTCACTTTAGGAAACATTGGACTAGCCTTCATTGTCATGGTCCTTCATTGCTTTCTTTTCACATCATTACTACCTCTTCAAGATCTGCGGTGCTATCAGTGATAATTATAATGGGTAGTTAATGCTCCTTTTCCTTCCACATATTCCACAGATGCAGGGGGCTGTCAATATAGTACTCTCAGCACTGCTTGATTATGATGAGGAAATACTAATAAATGAATAGTTTATTAATAAAAAATTAGTTGGATACCTTTAATACAGTTTTGAAATACAGGCCAGAGTGCTAAATAGGCTTTCTGGGAATAGTTAGTTAGTTAGTTAGTTAGCTCATGTGTATTCAAAAGACAATAGAAACTGATTGAATAGAGTCCATTTCAATCCAATTTTGGGGTTCACAACAAAGGAAAATATTTCTAATAAGGTTTTGAAATGCCCCAGGGTTTTGGTTGTTTTTTCCCTCCTATTTTAGGCTTTAATATGTTACAACTCCTAGGTGGTTTGCATGCTGTGGCCTAATCATGTAGCTTTAGTCACTTCATGAAATTTTACAAGAAAAACAAAACTTAAAATTTTGAAAATCCCAGTTTTAGGTAAAAGAGATTGATATTTTGATGCTCTATGGTACAACCTTAGAATTCTGAGAATCTGAAAAGGCTGTGCATCAAAATAAATAAAGTTTAAAAAATAAATATATCATATTTTTAAGTAGGTTGTTACTGTAACTTGCAGTCCATAAAGTTATTTTTAGGAGCGCTAGAACATATACTCCTGGAAAATGTATGTTTATATTTGCTACAGTAAACAGGATTCTTGACTTTTAAAAAAATAAACAACTTTCTGTATTATCTGATCTCTTTTAGTAATTTATCATCATAGTTGTGGCTAACGTTCACTTTGTGTGCACACAGTTCTTTTATGTAAAGATTATAGGAGCTCCCACTCATAAGCTTAAAAAGTTATAGATGAGAAAGTCCTTCAGTTGAAAATTATGCAATAGAGAATTAGCTACAACTAAAGCAACTGCGTACTACATGTACTTCTTTTAAAATAACCTCAGACTATTTGATATTTAATAAACTTAGAGATCACATTGTGGAGAATTATCTTGAGGCACTGCAAAGTAATTGTACTAATTCAGTTTCTAAAGGTAAATGTTTTGCTACAGCTTGCTCCAAAATCAGCTTAAACCATGTCTTTTGGATGACTATTAGGAGCACAAATTGAAATTACCATTTCACAACATAATTTTTCCCTATAAAATCTAGCCAAAGGGCTTCCCTCGTGGCGCAGTGGTTGAGAGTCCGCCTGCTGATGCAGGGGACACGGGTTTGTGCCCCGGTCCGGGAGGATCCCACATGCCATGGAGCGGCTAGGCCCGTGAGCCATGGCCGCTGAGCCTGCGCGTCCGGAGCCTGTGCTCCGCAACGGGAGAGGCCACAACAGTGAGAGGCCCGCGGACCGCAAAGAAAAAAAAAATCTAGCCAAAAATCCATACAGAAAGTTTAGTTTCAGAAGTTTTAAGAGACTTCTCATGTTATTCTAATCAATATTCCAATACAGCTGGTCCCTGTAGCCATACAATGGACAGCCTGCTAGCAATATCTCACCTCTAGTTGCTCAATACAGAAAATCAGTAATTCATAAAAGAGTCTGTAGTTCAATCAAGGCCAGACTTTTGAATTTTCTTTCTTGTCTCACAAGAAATTACAGCCTGAATACCCTGCTCTGATGTAAAAGAAACTAGAATACAAATTGATGGTCTTAAAATCTCAGATGATGAGCTGAGTCTTACAGATCCAACAGGTATGACTGGTTGAATTTGCCGACATGAGCATCTGTGCAACAGGACTAATGCATGACGTGGCCCTCTCTGCAAGAGGTATCTGTTCTTGCGAGAAAATGGGGAGCTCAAATTGATGAGGTCCTTGCTATTAAGTTCCAATTTAAATCACCTTGGGAAACATAGGCTCCGCATCCATTTTGGCTTTCTACTTGTTTACACAAAGGGAACAGATTCAAAGGACTCGAGTTCTAGAATTCATACTGGCCTCATCACAGGGAGCTATGGTTTGATGTTCTTGTTCCCAATTTATTGCCAGGGTCCGAGAACCTGGGTACCATGGTGATAAAGTGCCACTGAAATACATAGGTAATCAGTCAGTGTACTGGAGGATTGATTTCTTTCTTTTCTTTTCTGACAGACAAAAGCAATCTTCTTAGAAGCAACGGGAGTAAGAGGACACTTACCATTTGTTATGAGAATAGTAATGATAAAGGCAAAGATGCAATTTAATTAATAACTTCACCTGGGCAGTGACTAGCTCCAGGGAACTGAAAGTATTGGAAACCCTAATTGACCTCTCCCATAAAGAACACAGGCCTCTCTTTTCCCATTTTTAAATTGGAAGATATCAGAAAGACAAATCATTTGCTCTCAAGCTGACTTCTGATCCATAATGGAATTGTGACCAGGACTTAGAACTCACAGATTTCAAGGCAAGACTGCTGTATACATTATGTCTTATTACATATAATGATCCTCACTTTAACCATTTGTCTGTCCTGAAGGGCACATCGCAATTTAAAAGAGGCCAGGCAGTCCGAACTGACTACAAAGATTTTTTAAAAAATCTTTTAAATATTCAGATGCATACACTTTATTTTAAATGTTGGCTACTTCGCCATTCGCAACTATGACCCAAATTCCTCCCTTAAATGTTTTAATTGAAGCCAAATTACTTCACTTTCTGTCTTTACATAAGAATGTAGCACACTCATTGCTATGACAGTAATCACAGAAAATTTGGCTTCTGGTACTTTTGCTCTCTTAGCCTTCAACCTCTCTTTTTTCATATTTATTTCATTTTTCATTCCACTTTCTCATATTTTAATATTATAGTTTCTCTAATTTATTCATTGGTCTTTTCTTTAAAGTTATCTCTGAAGTTTTTAACAGGTGACATGTGGCCATTTTTTTCCTTAAACAAATTTACTGAGGTGTATTTGACATACAGTAAACTGTACATATTTAAAGTGTGCAACCTGATGAATTTTATATGTATAAATTTTATATACAAAAGCACTTACGATAGTGATTATACCCATAATTCCCAGAGATTTCCACATGATTCTGTGTAATCCATTCCTCCTCCCATCCTCCAGCCCTTGCATTCCCAGGCAACCACTGATCTGCTTTCTGTCTCTATAGATACATTTGCCTTTTCTAGAATTTTATATAAATGGAATCATACAGTCTGTACTCTTTTTTGTCTGTTCTTTCACTCAGCATAATTATTTTGAAAGTCATCCTCATTATTGCAGGTGTCAATAGTTCATTCCTTTTTAATGATTATTAGTATTCTATGTATGGGTGTATAGTAGTGCATTTATTCATTCATCTCTTGATGGATATTTGGGTTGTTTCCAGTTCGGGGTTATATCAAACTGCTATGACCATTTGTGTGCAAGTCTTTGTATGAATATGAATTTCCCTTTCTCTTGGATAAATACCTGGGAGTGAAATGAGTCAATCATATCTTAGGTGCATGCTTAATTTTTTAATAAACTGTCTACTGGTTTTCTAAATTATTATACCATTTTACATTTTCACCAGCAGTGTATGAGAGTTTCAGTTCTTCCACCTTCCCTCCACCTTCTTGCCAACCTGGAATATAGTTAGTCTTTTTCATTTTAGCCATTCTAATAGGTGTGTATCTCATTGTGATTTTAATTTACATTTGCCTAAAGACTAATAATGCAGTGCATCTTTTCATGTGCTTATATGCCATCTGTATATCTTTGGCAAATGTCTATTCAAATCTTTTGTGCATTTTTTATTTGGTTGCTTCTTTTCTTATTTTTGAGTCTTGAACTCTTTATATATATATTAGATTCAACTCCTTCATTAAATGTATGCCGTGTAAATATTTTCTCTTAGCCTGTGGCTATCTTTTCCTCTCCTTAACAGTATCTTTTGAAGAGTAGAAGTTTTTTCATTTTGAAGGAGCGGAATTTATGAATTTATTCTTTTATAATCATATCTTTGATGTCACAAAGATTTTTCTCAAACTTTACTTCAAGAAATGTTATAGATTTTAGGCCTATGATTCACTGTGAGTTAATTCTTATATCTAGTATAAGGTATGGAACAAAGTTCACATTTTACATATGGATATCTAGTTGTTCCAGAACAACTTATTGAAAAGACTATTCTTTCTCCACTGACTTGCCTTTGCACCATTGTCAAAAATCAATTGACTGTATATGTGTGGGTCAATTTCTGGACCCTCTATTCTGTTCCATTAGCCTGCTTGTCTGTCTTTACACCAGTGCCACACTGTCTTCATTACTATAGCTTTATAATAAATCTTGAAATCAGGTAATGTTATCCCTCCAGCTTTGTTCTTCCTTTTTGAAGTTGTTTTGTCAATTCTGGGTTCTTTGTATTTCCAAATAAATTTAAGAATTAGCTCTTCAATTTATTCCAAAAAAAACTTGCTGTGATTTTGGTTGGGATTTTGTTAATCTATAGATTAATTTGGGGAGAATTGACATCTTAACAATATTGAGTCTTTTGACCCATGAACAAGCATCAAATAATAAATGCTTAGGGATAAATCCGACTGTGTGTGAGATACACACACTGAAACCACAGAACATTGCTGAGAGAAATTAAAGACCTGAATACATATATTTCAACTGGCCATTTAAAAAATTTGTCATGCTTCATTTGCCTTGTGTTTTTTTTTCCTCCCTCTCTGCTTGTAGTCCAACTTCAAAGAAATTAAGATATAATAACTTTAAAGGTGTGCTATTTGTCTCTACCTTCAGTTACTAATGAAAAAATGATTGATGGAAAGTTTAGAAAAGGGTTGTTTATAAATAAATTATTCATAGAATCATTAGCTGCTGTATGTATTATCTAGGCACTTTGTTCTTTCTCTTCTTCAATTTTTTTCTCTACTTCCGGCACTTTCACTTCTCATTAGTGTCTTCTGGGGTAGATAGGAGTAGAGAGAAGAAATGAGATGAAACTAATAAGTTCTTTTTTCCCTGTTATTAAAAGCCTTTATGGAAAAAGAGATTGAATGCTGTGTTTAGGGATTTCACTTATCTTTCCTGTCCCCATTCTGTGCCCCACATTTCCATAGACGAGTGATGATTGGCAATAGTAGGAAAGTACAAATATGTACATTTAAATATCAAATGCTGCCTTCTAAATTTGTTAATGTGTTTTATCAGTGAACACTCACAACATATGTGAAGTGCATTTCTCAAGAGTGAAGCCTATCTTTTTGAAGAAGATTTGTCATTATAATAAAGATTTAGAATTTTGAAATTTGTTAAATTATCTAATAGAGTTCGCTTGGTAGCTGTTGAGATTAAAACAAGCTATTACTGAGAACCCTCATAAACTTTTATGTTATTCATACTTAGGATTAATAATTCTTATGAAAATTTGCTTTCAGTTCACATCTTATAAGAGAGTTGATATAAGTTACAGCTGATGTGTGTGTTACCAAGACATACTTTTCAGAATTGTGAGGTATAATAAGTTGAATATTATTTATGAGTATCTTCAACAAGGCATAATTAAAACTACGTTGCTCTTGATAAAATAAAGAATACATATGTGATACAGCATCCCTAATTATCTTTTTTATATTCATTTAATTGTTAATTTGCAAAATTAGGTAATTTGCAAAAGATTCTCCATTATTACCACCAGTTTGTAAAGTTCTTGTGTAACTTAATTTAGAGTAAAATTACTTGCACAGTATAAAATATGAAGGTTATTTTTTCTTATTATGTAGTGTGAGTTTATTGATTCTCTAGGAGGAAGGGCTGTGAACAAAGATAAGTAAGCACAGAATGGAACCTAGAACTTGCCAAGAAAAATTGTATTTGGTCTTTGAGAAACAGAAATATTAAAAACATAACTGGAATAAAAGAAGAAATAGTTAAAGAACACCAAGATAATCATTTTGCAATATATACATGTATCAAACCATCATGTTATACACCTTAAACTTATACAATGTTATATATCAATAAATAGGTGGAGGGGAGAGTACCAAGAAGGATTAAATTTATTCAAATAAGCAGCTTTTGTGATGTGCCTTATGTGACATTTAGGGAACCTATAAATGTCATCAGGGAATCAGTAGCTATCATTTTGAAAAATCACAGTTAACAGGAAATTTTTCTACATAGCCTTTAGGAAACGTATCCATCTTAAAATAAAGGAAATTTAAAAGTGAAATTCTGCCAACATTCACTGCAAACCTATTGTGTTTTAAGTGCTGGAATACAGAGATGAAGTAAAAGTCCTGATTTCAAGGACTCCCAGCTGTGGCAAAGGGAAGAGCTTGGCAAATCCTCTTCCCAAAAAAATCAATTGTAAAACTGGACAAAACTTGGAAAAAACAAACAAACAAAAAAAAACTAACAAGAAACCATTTGTTCTGTAGAAAACCAAAATCATATAATAATCTGAGAAGCTTAATGCCTGAAAAACTATTGAATGTTAGATCTATCCATCAGAAAATAGAAGCTTTACTAACTCAAGGTGTTTGAGCACAACCTCAGTCCAATCATTGGCTGACCATTAAATTATTCAGTCCCAAGGGTGACTCCTAGGGATCTAGGTTTAAAAGTTAGAACAAGAGTAATAAAAGAAAACTGAGCAGGGACATCAGTGCCTGCTCTCCACTGGGAGATAGATTTCACAGATTTAGCCCAGGCAAGTTGCTAAACAAAAAATAAACAACAACAATAAAAAGCAACAACAACCACTGCCATCAGGGGGAGAAGTCAGAATCCAGAGTTGCTGCAATATATTATCTAAAATGTTCAGTTTTCAGCAAAAAGTTAAAAGACTAGAAAGTGTGACTAAGGAAAGGAGCAGTCAGTAGCAATTGTCTCTGAGTATCCCCAGATGTTGGATTTAGTAAACAAAGACTTCAAAGCAGCTAAATGAAATCATTTTTAAAGAATAATGGAAATTATGACAATATGAATCAAGTAATAAATCTCAATAAGTATGTAGAAATTATAAAAAGTAAAAGATTCAAATGGAAATTCTGAAGTTAAAAGTACAGCAACTGAAATGAAAAATTCACTAAAGTGACTCAAGAGCAGATTTGAGATGGCAGGAGAAAGAATCAGTGGACTTGAGACTGATCAATAGAAGTTATCCAATATGAAGAACACAGAGAAAAAGGACTGAAGAAAAATGGAGAGTTCCAAATCAAGATGGCAGAGTAGCAAGATTCTGAGCTCACCTCCTCCAATGGACACACCAGAAGTACAACTATATCCAGAATAACTCTCTCTGAGAAAGGCCTGAAGACTAGCAGAGCAGATTTTCTACAGCAAAGGATATAAGTGAAAGGCCACAAAGGAGGAGAAGAGATGCAGTCTATTCAGAATCCACATCTGCATTGTGGTGACCTACAAGCAAGAGGGATATCACAACCATAGAGGGCCTCCCTGAAAAGTGAGGGATTCAAGCCCCACATGGTGCTCCCCAGCCTAGGGGACTTGCACCTGGAAGATGAGCCCCCATAATGCCTGGCTATGAAAACCAGCAGGGCTTATGTCTGGGAGAGATGGAGGGGTGTGGGAAACCAAGACTGTCACATACAAACTCACTGTCTCCAAGTTCCAGCACAGAAGCAACAGCCTGAAAAGCACTTGGGTCATACAAGGAGATTCCTTGACTGATATTAGGGTGGGTACCGAGGGGCAGGAATCTAGTGGAACTTTCCCTGGAGACATAAGCCCTGGTGAGTGCCATTTTTTTGTACTTTTCTTCCACCTAGCTGACCCGGCATTGGCAGGCACCATTTCTGTCACTCTCAGTCAACCTACCTAACACCATGTGTCCCCCCTGGCATTCCCATGAGGACCCAACCCACCCACCCTGTCTGACCCCTTCAAAGCAGCTCCAGGGAAACAGTAAAAAAGTAAAAAAAAAATTTTTAAGTAAAAAAAAAAAAAAAAGCAGCTCCAGCCCCACCCCATCTGGTGGTGCCCCTCCAAAGCAGTCCCAATCAGTGCTGGTCCCCCTCCAAAGCAGCTCCCACCTTGGGGCTAGGCACAACCTATCTTGACAGGCAGCCTTAGCTGGCACCAGTGCCTTTCTAAAACAGCTGTCACAGGGGGCCAGTCCTGCACACCAGTGTGCCTACAACAGTCTCAAAAGGCCTTGCTGCCAGTTGCACCAGGGACCAGCCCCACAAATCAATGCACTAGTAGCAGTCATGGCTGGACCTCCCAGTCAGCTGTGCTGGGGGCCTGCCCTGCCCGACAATGAATGTACAGCAGTCGCAGCCCAACCACAACAGAAGGAGGCATGCAGCCCACACAGAGGATACCCCTGGAACACCTGGCTTTGGTGACCACAGGTGATTGTGCCACGAAGCCCCATGATTGTGCCATGGAGCCCCACAGGACACCTTCTACATAAAGCCACTCTTTCAAAACTGAGAGATATAGCTCATATACCTAATACATAGAAACAAATACAGAGAGTTAGGCAAAATGAAGAGAGAAAGGAATACCTTCCAAACAAAAGAATAAGACAATACCTAAAAGAACTAAATAAAACAGAGATAAGAAATTTACCAGATAAAGAGTTCAAAATAACAGTCATAAAGATGCTCACAAACTCAAGAGAAGAATGGATTAACTCCTTGAGAACTTCGACAAAGAGATAGAAAATATAAAAAAAGAGCCAATCAGACTGAAGAATATACTAAGGGAAATGAAAACTACATCACAGGGAATCAACAGAAGATTAGAGGACACAGAAGAATGGATCAGTGATCTAGAAGATAGAGTAGTGGAAATCACCCAATTGAAAAAGAAAAAAGAACTTTAAAAATGAGAATAGTTTGAGGGATCTTTAAGACACATCAAGCATACTAACATTCACATTTATAGGGGTTCCAGAAGGGACAGAAAACCTGTTGAAGAAATAATGGCTGAAAACTTCATTAACCTGGTGAAAAAACAGACATCCAGGTCCAAAAACCAGAGAGAGTTCCAAACAATATGAAACCAGAGACCCACACTGAGACACATTGTAATTAAAATGTCAAAAGTTGAAGAGAGAATCTTAAAAGCAGAAAGAGAAAAACAGCTAGTTACATACAAGGGAACCCCCATAAGACTATCCACTTATTTTTCAGTAGAAACTTTACAGGCCAGAAGGGAGTGGCATGATATATTCAAAGTGCTGAAAGGAAAAAATTTACTTCCAAGAATACTCTACCCAGCAAGAGTATTATTTTGAATTGAAGGAGAGATAAAGAGTTTCTCAGACAAACAAAACCTAAAGGAGTTCATATCACTAAACTGACATTACAAGAAATGTTAGAGGGACTTCTTTAAATGGAAAGAAAGAAGCCATAATTAGAAACAAGATAATTGTAAAAGAACAAATCTTACCGGTAAAGGTAAACATACAGTAAAGGTAGTGGGTCAACCACCTATAAAGCTAGTATGAAGGTTAAAAGAGAAAAGTAGTAAAATTACCTATATCTAAAATAATTAGTTAAGCAATATACAAAACAAAAAGATGTAAAATTTGACATTAAAAACATGAAACTGGGGTGGAGGTAAAAATGCAGTGCTTTTAGAATGCACTTTAACATAAACCATAAACTTAGAATAGACTGCTGTATACATATGTTGTAATATATGAACTCATGGGTACCACAAATTAAAAACCTAAAACAGGTAGGCAAAAAATAAAGAGAAAGGAATACAAACTTAACACTAAAGCAAGTCATCAAATCACAAGGGAGGAGAATGAGAGAAGAAAGGAACAGAGAAGAACTACAAATAAATGGAAAGATACTATGTGTTTATGGATTGGAAAAATTAATATTGTTAAAATGTTCATACTACCCACAGCAATCTACAAATTCAATGTAACCTTATCAAGATATCAGTGACAGTTTTCACAGAACTGGAAGAAATAATACTAAAATTTGTATGGAACCACAAAAAAAACCCTGAATAGACAAAGCAAGCTTAAGAAAGAACAAAGCTGGAGGTAGCATGCTCCCTGACTTCAAACTATATTACAAAACTATACTAATGAAAACAATAAGGCTCTGGCACAAAAACAGACACATAGATCAATGAAACAGAATGGAGAGCCAAGAAATAGACCCATACTTATATGATCAATTAACTTATGACAAATGACCCAAGAACATGCAGTGGGGAAAAGACAGTCTCTTCAAAAATGGTGTTTGGAAAACTGGATAGCTGCATGCAGAAGAATGAAACTGGACCACTTTATTATTTCATATACAAAAATACACCCAAAATGGATTAAAGACTTAAATGTATGACCTGAAACCACAAAACTCCTAGAAGAAAACATAGGCGGTGTGCTCTTTGCCTTCAGTCTTAGCAGTGTTTTTTGGATCTGTTTTCTCAGGCAAGGGCAACAAAAGCAAAACTAAACAAATGGGACTATATCAAACTAAAAATCTTTTGCACATGAAGGAAATCATCAACAAAATGAAAAGGCAGCCTATTGAATGGGAGAAGATATTTGCACATGATATATCTGGCAAGATTTTAATATTCAAAATATATAAAATACTCACAGAACTCAATATCAAAAAAATCAAACAATCAAGATTTTTTAAATTTTTTAAATTTTTAAAATTTTTTAAAAAATTGTTTAAATTTTTAAATCAAGATTTAAAAATGAGCAAAGGGATTTTGATTTTCTGAGGAGACATACAGGTGGCCAACAGAGACATGAAAAGATGTTCAACATCATTAATCATCAGGGGAAGGCAAATCAAAACCACAGTGAGATACCTCACATGTCAAAATGGCTATTATCAAAAAGACAACAAATAGCAAGTCTTGGCAAGGATGTAGAGAAAAGTGAACCCTCGTGCACTGTTGGTGGGAATGTGAATTGGTGCAGCCACTGTGGAAAACAGTATGGAGGTCCCTCAAAAAATTAATAAAACTACCATGCAATCAAGCATTTCCACTTCTGGATATTTAAAGAAAATGAAAACACTAATTTGAAAAGATGTATGACCTTTGTGTTTTTTTGCAGCATTATTTACAGTAGCCAAAATATGGAAGCAACCTAACTGTCCATTGGTAGGTGAATGGATAAAGAAGATGTGGTATATATAGATAATAGAATATTACTCAGCCATAAGAAAGAATAAAATCTTGTCATTTGTGACAACATGGCTGAACCTAGAGGGCATTATGCTAAGAGAAGTAAGTGAGACAGAGAAAAACAAATACCATATGATTTCACTTATATGTGGAATCTAAAACACAAAACATACAAACAGAACAAAACAGAAATAGACTCATAGATACAGAGAACAAACTGGTGGTTGACAAAGTGAAGGGATTTGGGAATTGGGCAAAATAGCTGATGGGGATTAAGAGGTACAGGCTTCTAGTTATAAAATAAATAAGTCATGGAGATATAACGTACAACATAGAGAATATAGCCAATAATATTGTAATGACTTTGTATGGTGAGAGATGGTTACTAGACTTATTGTGGGGATAAATTTGTAATGTATATAACTGTCAAATTACTATGTTTTACACCTGAAATTAATATAATATTGCATTTCATCTATGCTTTAATAAAAAGGAAAAAAGAAGATAGTGCAGGCCATTGTGGTAGATTTCTCAGTGTCTAAGTTGGAACTTGAATGCCATATTCAGAACCCAAGTACTGGTCACTTCCCAGGGCAAATCCTCTTTCTCATGGCATGGATAATGCAATGTTTAATATTACCTAAAATATATTTTTCCCTCATGTGATTTCCCAAAGACAGAACATAAAATTAAATTTCATGAAACTTAAAAAAAAAAGGAAAAGAAAAATGAGGAGAGCCTTGGAGATCTGTGGGACATCTTGAATACCAACATACATGCAATAGGAGTCCCAAATGAGAGGAAAGAGAGAAAGCAGCAGAGAAAGAAGACATTTGATGAAATAATGGCCAAAAACTTTCCAAATTTGAAAACCAACATTACTCCACAGATTCAAGAAACTCAATGAATCCTATAAGGAATAAACACAAAACCATACACACCTAGACGCATCATATTCAAACTGTTGAAAGCCAAAGAAAAAAAGAAAAACTTAAAATCAGTAAGAGAGAAACAGCCCATGACATGAGAAGAATTAATGCAATTAATGCCTGACTGTTCATTTGAAAGAATGGAGTCCAGAAAGCAGTTGAATGATATACTCAAAGGGCTGAAAGAAAAAATGCCAACCAAAAATTGTATATCCAGCAAAACTAGCCTTCAAAAATGAAGATGAGATAAATCATTCCAGATTAAAAAAAAAAAAAAAAAAAGACTGAGAGAACTCATTGCTAGCAGATCTGCCTTACAAGAATACCACAGGACAAGAAATCTTGTCAGCTAAAAGGAAGTGACACTAAAAGATAACTCAAATTCACAGAAAGAAATGAAA
The DNA here is from genome assembly GCF_951394435.1 of Stenella coeruleoalba. Taxonomy (NCBI): domain Eukaryota; kingdom Metazoa; phylum Chordata; class Mammalia; order Artiodactyla; family Delphinidae; genus Stenella; species Stenella coeruleoalba. Next base: position 37,330,847 of record NC_137162.1, read on the forward strand.
AACACTGGAAATGATAAATATATGTTAATATAAAAGGCTATATAAGCATATTTCTACTCATGACTTCTGCAAAAGTCATAATATTCTATAAGGTAGTTATTATACTATACTGTTTCATTTACACATATATGTATACATTCATATATATGTAATATATAGGACAATAATAGCACAAAAATGGAGAGGGAATGGAACTATAAAGGAGCCAATTTTCTACATTTGACTCATTTATTAGTAATCTGCAGTTGACTGTGATAAGTCAAGATGCATATTGTAATCCCTAGAGCCTCCATTAAGAAAATAACTCCAAATAAAATCATTAAAAAAAATCAACACAGAAATTAAAATAGTACTCTAAAAATACACAACACAAAAAAGGCAGTAATGAAGGAATAAAACAAAAAAGACAGGATACATACAGACAACAAATAGCAAAATGAAAAATGTAAATCCACCCATGTTTATTAAATGTGAATGGTCTAAACATCTCAGTCAAAAGACATAGATTGTCATACTAGATTTTAAAAAGTAAGATCCAGCTATATACTCTCTACAGAGACACAAGTTAGATTCAAAGACAAACAAATCTATTTAAAGTAAATATGTGATTCAAACCCAGGTACTCTGGCTCCTCACTTGGCTGGAGAGATAGAATCTATATAGATAGATAGAAACAATACAAGGTAATGTAGTTACAGCTATGTGAAGTCAGGAAAAGGGAGAAGCCAGTTTGCACTTGTTTAGACAAGTAGTTCCAGCATTCTTAAAGAGATGGCCTGAACATGGAAGGGAGTACATTATAAGTGAGTTGTATAGGAATGAAGAGAACATATTTGGAGTGAACAGTTCATTCATTCATTCATTCATGTTAAGACCCTCCTATAGGCCATGTACTGTGCCATTTGCTGTGATATGAAAAAGCAGCAGATAGGAGTTTGACAAGCACAGAGAATGACAACACTGGGTGATAAATACTATAGAAGAGGAGTCGAGGAAGGATCGATTGTGCAGAGGATAAGCTGAAGTTCACAGAGGAAGCCTGTTATTCCTGGGTCTTAGTGGAGAGGTACAAATGAACCAATCCAAGAAGGGGCTGCAGGGTAAGTATGAGAGCATGTGAGAATAGTCACATGGTTCAGAGTAATGGAAGTGTTACCACAGAAGGTAATTGGAGGTAATTAGGGATTTGCAGCTGGAAAGGCTGAGTTGAGGATGGATGAGGCCTGCATATTGTGGGTTCATTCTTTATTTGGGGGAACAGTGGAGAGCCCTTAAGGATACCAACCTGCCCTGGAATGCTTTGATGACTAGAGGCAGGTAATGTTGGGGTGAAGTGAGACCACATGTAAAGGGATCTTTAGTGACAGAGTGAGTTATTTGGACTTGAGATGACAGGAAGTGAGGAACCATGTCATATGATTAAACCCAGCCGTATAGTTAAAATCAGCAAGTGGGCCTGAGGTGTTGATTTCATAATGGCGTGATGGCAGTGGGAATAGAAAGGAAAGGAATCTGACCGGAGTATTGACAATATATTGCCAGGTATCAAAGACTGATTGGATATAAGGAATAAGAGAGAGGGAAGAGTCAGATGACCTCATGTTTTCAAGCCAGGGACACTTGGAGACTAGGAAGACTGTGGCACTGGAAGCAGACATTAAGAAACAGGCACAAGGAACGTGTTTAAATGGGAGAAAGTAAATGTTTTTTTAAATGTTTGAAAGATAACATGAGACCCTTTTGGAATAGATTCTAAAGTCTTTATTGATAGTGGTCCTTAGTCCACAAAGAACCCGAGGCAGCTGATTCTCAAATTTTAATGTTTGTAGGTTTAAAAAAAAAAGATAAAATCTAACCAGGATAAACATTAATCTATCTGGACCACATGGCCTCATAAAATTCCATGCATGCATTCAACATGTATTATGAACTCCTAGAGAGTATTACCTAGTGGATGGTGGCATAGATTAGAAGCAACAGTATGTGTTCTAGGGTTGGACAGAACTTGGGTCATATCCCAGCCCCTGCACAGGATAGCTGTGTGAAGTCAGCAAAATACTGACCCTCTCTGACCGCGAAATTCCTCAGCTGTGAAACAGAGACAATGGCAGTGCCCACCTCATAGGAAGATTGTGGGAATTAAGTGGGGCGATGCATATAAAACCTTTAGTCCAGTGCCAGGCACACAGAGGATGATCAGGGAGGGTGAGATGCTGCTGTTATTGTCTGTCATCATCTCTGAATCCCCTTTATCTCCATCAGCCCTGTCATCTCTATCATCAGTATCCCTGTTCACCATTTTCCTTTCCATCACTGTTATCATTGTCATCCCTGTGGTCACCATCATCACCATCATTTTTAGCCTCCATGGTGGAAATTCCTCAAGGTGATAGGCACCTGCTTTGTTGCTCTATTAGTTTTTCTGTGAACAAATACTGAATATTACTATTTAAGAGGCAAATCTAGACATGGAATGTCCCTGAATTGTTGCTCAGTTTAGGCCACACTGCGCCATTCTCCTGTTCTTTTCCTAATAATAAATAGTTATCATTTAATGATATTGATACAAAACTAAAATTTGCTTAAGTTATTCTTGTTTGGGTTAATCCAAAAATTTGAGTTTCATGTATATTATAGTAAGTTAACTGCTGCAAAAAAGTCATACTATTATTGCAGTCAACCTTTTTGTGGCAAAGGAACACAGCATAAAGCACTTACGGAGACATATCCCTTGTTCAAAAAAGATTTAATTAGATGTGAATTCCAGCAAACCTTACTAGTTAAGGAACGGCATTGCATTTGCTGTTTAACCATGCCTTGGGCTTGCATGTTTTGTGAACATCAGTACCCTAGCAAACACAAAATGGAGAACTGGCTTCTCTTACTCACCTCTCAACCCATTTATGCAGATTTTTAAAAAATAGATAATGGAAAGAATTTGGCTATCTTTTCTTTATTGCTGATACCTACATCTATAGGGGAAGTGATTCATGTTTAGGATGCATTCTTCTCAAACAATAATCAATGAGGGTAGTTTATACTGTGTCCAGACTTCTGCTTTGAAGCACTACAAGATTGTTGATTTAGAAAGTGGCTTTGATGAACATTCCTCAAGATAAAAGCATATTGCTTTTCAATATGTCACCTACTCATTTTGGACTATGGGGGAGCTTATTTTATGTACTCCCTTGTCCTCTTCCTAGCTATATGCATTCCAGCAAGTTTAAGGGTGGTACACAGTGAATGACTCAGCTGCTTCTCTGTGGAATCCATGGACCAGTGCCCACCTGCAAACATTTTGCTACCAATCTAGGATAGGATAAGTCAGAGATTGAGAGTAAGGGCTTAGAAATTTTCCTGGTAATTTGACATTGCAATGACATCCAAATATATGACTCTGTATTTAACAAAAATCTTAGTCATCAATTGATTGGAAGTTTTAAAAAATGAAAAACTGTAACAACAACCAAAACAAAGACAAAAACTAAATTCTGGTCCTTCACCACATTGGTCAACAGAACACTAGTTCTGTGGGATATTAATAGGTATTCCATAAAAAGTGCATACTACCCTTAAATAAGTTTGGGAAGAACTTATAAAATAAGTCTGGGTTCTTCAGGACTCCTCAGGGACTGCATTGCAAACCTCCTGGGTAGGAGAAGGGTAAGCAGAGTCTCTGATCTCATAAAACCCTGGATTTGTAGAGTATCTGCAGAGTGTCCTGTAGAGAAGACTATGAAAAAAATATTCCATAGCTATTTTTAACTTTTCAGTTATTTCTTACACAGCTTTAGTACAGCATTATGATTCTCCAAACTTGATTTTTTTCCTTATTTTTTAACTTTTGAAACATGCCCTATACTGTTACCACTGTAGTCAATGTTACCATTTTTCTAATATCATGGGTTTTTTTCTTTTAGTTAAAAAAATATATGACCGATTGGTCAAGACAAAGCCCCACCTCCTAGAAGTCAGAGACTACATTTTTCTTATGATTTCTGGATCATCACAGAGAATCTGGAATGAACCTCTGCAGTTTATGTGAGGGATGACTTGAAAATTATTGTATTGGAAAATTCTTCTTGGCATAGAAAGGTAAAATTAGGATCTGAAGGGACATTGGAATAAATCAGACATGGAAAGGTTTTTTAGTGCTACTCATGAAGGTAGAGGAAAAACGAAAGGGCAACTGAGGGTTAAAGAAGTCATTTAAAAGTACTTAAAGAAAATGTAGGGACCTTATGAAACTTAAAAGCTTTTGCACCGCAAAGGAAACCATAAACAAGATGAAAAGACAACCCTCAGAATGGGAGAAGATATTTGCAAACAAAGCAACTGACAAAGGATTAATCTCCAAAATATACAAACAGCTCAGGCAGCTCAATATCAAAAAAACAAACAACACAATACAGAAATGGGCAGAAGACCTAAATAGACATTTCTCCAAAGAAGATATACAGATTGCCAAGAAACACATGAAAGGATGTTCAACACCACTAATCATTAGAGAAATGCAAATCAAAACCACAATGAGGTATCACCTCACACTGGTCAGAATGGCCATCATCAAAAAATCTACAAACAGTAAATGCTGGAGAGGGTGTAGAGAAAAGGGAACCCTCTTGCTCTGTTGGAGGGAATGTCAATTGATACAACCACTATGGAGAACAGTATGGAGGTTCCTTAAAAAACTAAAAATAGAACTACCATACGACCCAGCAATCCCACTACTGGGCATATACCCTGAGAAAACCATAATTCAAAAAGAGTCATGTACCACAATGTTCATTGCAGCACTATTTACAATAGTCAGGACATGGAAGCAACCTGTGTTCATCAACAGATGAATGGATAAAGAAGATTGGCACATATATACAATGGAATATTAGGCCATAAAAAGAAATGAAGTTGAGTTATTTGTAGTGAGGTGGATGGACCTAGAGACTGTCATACAGAGTGAAGTAAGTCAGAAAGAGGAAAGCAAATACCGTATGCTAACACATATATAAGGAATCTAAAAAAAAAACTGGCTCTGATGAACCTAGGGGCAGGACAGGAATAATGACGCAGACATAGAAAATGGACTTGAGGACGCAGGGAGGGGAAGGGTAAACTGGGACCAAGTGAAAGAGTAGCATTGACATATATACACTACCAAATGTAAACTAGATAGCTAGTGGGAAGCAGCTGCACAGCACAGGGAGATCAGCTCGGTGCTTTGTGACCACCTAGAGGGGTGGGAGAGGGAGGGTGGGAGGGATGCGCAAGAGGGAGGGCATATGGGGATATATGTATACGTATAACTGATTCACTTTGTTATACAGCAGAAACTAACACAACATTGTAAAGCAATTATGCTCCAGTAAAGATGTTAAAAAATATAAAATAAAATAAAAATTAAAAAAAAATAATGAATGGAGTAGAAGCATCCAAAAAGAAACTGTAAAAGTGGTCTTTGAAAGGCTATCAGATATCAGCTCTGAAGCCAAGATCCAGTGCCAGGAACAAGTTATGGGGACGAGATTGCTTCACTTCCTAGTAGATTGGTCTCCCTTATTAAACCAGCACATCCTTCAAGTCCAGATTCTTTTTTTTCTCCTGGTTTGATAACATTAAAGCAGCTCTGTTGCTTGCTGGCCATTGCTTTGAGAGTGAGGCGCTAATAAAGTGTGGAGTAGGTGAAAATCCCCATGAAAGTAGGCAGACTCCACAGCTTCACGTTTGGAAAAGCCCCAGCGGAATGCCAGTGATGTCTTTTCTTTCTGTGTGCCCAAGCCTGCTGGCTTCCTCATCACGTTGCTTCACATAGCCGCCCTTTCTATACTCTTGAGTCTCAGCCTCATTTTCACCATTTTCTTCAAATATACACAGCGTTTTCCTATCTTGGGGGGCGGGGCGAAGGAAGCTGACAAATCTACGCTCTCTAGCTACTTTTTATTTCCCACTTTCTCGTTTTTGCAGAACTTCTTAAACAAGGTGTCTTATTTCCTTGCCACCTCCCCTCTCCTTAGTCTCAGGCACCTGGCTTTAATAACAATAATGACTGGAACTATGGCTGGCTTGACTGAGGGCTTACTCTGCACCAGGTTCAGTGCTTAGTGCTGAGCACACATTATTTCAGTGAATTCTCACAATAATCGTCTGTGTCAGGTATTACTCCTATCATAATTGTATAGATGAGATGCTCAGGCTTAGATGAAGCAACACAGCCACTATTGACCGGGCTGGGATTTAGCCCAGGTCTGACTGACCTCAGTGCATTCTCTTAACTACCTCTTTGTTTACTCAGAAGTGTCAGGAAAATGCTCCTAACTGAAGAGGTATTATTATAACCCATTTAAAGCACTTGCTCTTAACAAGGAGCATCACATTAACAAGCACCTCCTTGGGGGCATTTGCAAATTTGTAGACATTTGGTTGTCCTGAAGTTGGAGTTGGGAATGCTACTAGTATTTAATAGCTAAAACAAAGAGTGTAGTGGTGCGAACTGTCCTGCAATGCTGAGAACCACCTCATGCAACAGAGTTATCCTGCCTCACATGCCAGTGATGCCCCATTCAGAAACGATGATAATGGATGAGAATCTAATAATGGATTCAGAAAGCCTAAATAACTTCCCTGAATCTGGAGCCCTAAATCAAACTGATATCTGTCTGGCTCTAAAGCTTATGCTTTTTTCACTCTATTCAACACAGTACATTAAAATATTATGCATAATTTGATTTCCTCTCAGAATTATCATATTTTATATGTAACATCTCAAATATAATTTATTTAAAGAATAGTTAGCTAATTTCCTGATTGAATGTTCTTTTAATACATTTAATGGAGACAGCATGTATCATAGTGTTTGCCAGATTTTCAGAAGGATGCTAAAACTCAATGAGAGAAACCATCAACATTATATTAAATGAAGAAAGCTGCCTTATCTGGAGCATGCTGTCTTCTTTACTGTCAACCAGGAGTGGAAAGGACTCATTTAGGAAAGGAAAAAAAGGGGGATGGGGAAAGCTAGGTAAAGAGGTTAGTAGAGAGGAAAATATATATACTTGGATTTTTATTTAATTAGTCTTATATACCAAGCTCTGAGCTGTCACTTGTAATCTCTGCTGCTTCTTTTTAAAAAATCTTTTTCATAAACATACAAAAGCGTTGTCCACATTTAAATAAGATTCACATATAAAGGCATCTTTTAAATGTGCTTATTTCCAAAATATACGTCTTATTTTTTTTTGTAGCAGTTTTAGGCTGTGCTGGGCAAAAGACCTTGTTACACTTGCTAAAGGAGAGTTGTGCTTTTCATAATCATAGATTGCATACCTGGACCATACACTTGAACATGCCCAAGTCTGCACAATTTAGCCATCCTTTCCTAACATCAAGGCCCACCACCTTTTTTTTTGCCACCCCAAAAAAGTGCAGTAGCAGTTTCAGCTTCATTCTTGTACCTAACTTTGAAACTCCCATCCTGAATTGCCTGAAAGAAAAAAGTGTCTGTTTCTTTATACCGTTTTTTCTCCTTCCTATTTTCACAACTTGAGATATATTTAAAATCAGATATACAAATGATTTTCTGGGAACTGCTGAAAACAGAGAATCTCGAACTTTAGTTATGATAAGAATATCTGGAGAGCTTGTTGAAAATGCAGATTTCCATACCCTGTCCTGGAGAACTGAATTTAGTAGCTCTTGAAGGGCGTAATATGCTTTGTCAGCAAGCTCCCCAGGTGATGGAGTGCAGGTGGTTCATGGACTGTACTTTGAAGACAATTGGTTTAGCATTTAGTAGGCCCTTGATAAATAGCTGTCGGATATATGAATGTATCTGAAGGCTGTCCTGACATCCTTATTTCTGTCAACAGAGGCTTTTACCTATAAACACATGAACTTGCAGTCCTAGAAGATGCGTTAACACTACTTCCCCCTTACTTTGTCCACCTGTTTTCATTGACTCTTGAAGTCTTACTGTGGTTGCTTCTCACTGTTTCTTGCACAGGTCCTTTCCATCTCCATAGCTATCACACTGCTTCAGGACCTCCTATTTCTGGCTTGTCAAAATATTCCCTGGAATCCAGATTCTTTTTACTCCAACTCAGCTTTTAAACCACTATCAATTAATAGTCCCCAATCCCATGCTTATCTGCATTGAAGACTCTTGACCCAAGCTACATTTCCACTTAACCTCCCTCTGCTCTCCTTCTCTTTAACCATACTAGTTTACACTCTTTTCCTTAATCGTGGTTTATGCATTTCCATCTCCCTATCTTTGCTCATGCCATTTCCCCATGGGCAGAAAAGGGTTAACTCAGCAGGCCTGGGTTGTTCAAACCATGCACCTTCCAAAGAAATGCCTGTCTTCAGTTCTAGTCCATGGCCAGCTCCTGGGAGATAACCTCTGAACCCCTGAAATTTTCTTCCTGATAAGTGTTTTTGTATGCCTAAGGCCTTGGACCCTACTATATTTATGGTAAAAACCTACTTGTATGCCTGAGGCCTTGGCATACCAGTTTGACCAGATAAGTGTATCCTGACAATGTGATTTATGGTGAAAACCTGTTTTGGCTATAGTGGGTGGCTAGACTCTGAGTAGCTGAGATCAGTCAAGTGGGCTCTACATGTCTATTGTGACTGACCCCCAGTAACAATCCTGGACACCAAGGCTCAAGTGAGCTTTCCTGGCTGGCAACATTTCACATGGGTTGTCACATGTTGTTGCTGGGAGTATTAAGTTTGTCCCCATAAGACTCCCCTGGGAAGGACACCTAGAAGCTTGTACCCGGTTTCTCCTGGGCTTCCCCCCTGTGCCTTTTCCCTTTGCTGATTTTGATCTGTATCCTTTGACTGTAATGAAACATAACCCAATAATATAACAGCTTTTCTGAGTCCTGTGAGTGCTTCTCATGAATCATCAAGCCAAAAGATGGTGTTGAGAACCCCTGACACACCCCCATAGGACTGCCTTCTCTTTTCTGCCTCACCATAGCCTAGTCATTTTCAACTGCCTGCTAAAATTCCTTCCCTGCCACATTGCCTTTCCAGAAAGGCAGGCAGCAAGTAGCATCCTCTGCTGGTGATAGTGCCCACTGAAAACACTTTTCTGAAAAGAAATTTGGCAGTGTTAGAAAAACTTAAAATGGACATACTGTTGATCCAGCAGTTCCACTTTTTGGAGTTTATTTTATAGAAATCTTTACACAAGGGTGTACTGAATGTGTTGCTGTCTTGTTTGCAGAAGCAAAAATCAGAAATACCCCAATCATCCATTGATGGCAATATTAGTAGAATAATCCCTTAATTATTACTAATCCCAATGATAAAGCTCCCATTTACTGAGCACATTCTGTTCTAGCCCTGTGCTAAGTGCTGTACTTACAGTATTCCACTTAAATTTATAGCAAATCTTCCATGTAGGTAAATTATCCCCACTTAGACAAACACTGATGCACCTAGAGGTTAAATGAGGACACGTAGCTAAGGTCTGTATGACTCCATCCTTACAATTCATAGTAGGCTAATAAACAGTTGTTAATGAGCCCTGTATACTGGCATGGAAGGATGCCTATCATATATTATTAAGTTTAAAATTAAATTATGAAAATATTGTATAATATGTTACCATTTTTGTAAGCCATATCTATATATACACACATTTGCATAGGAACTAAAAAATGCAGTAAGATTCATTAATTTACTGAACAGGTAACAACTTCTTTTCTCCTAATATGCTAGAATGATGAATACATGATAAACTTGGCTACCCTCACGCAAGGGTATGAAAACAGGGAAGACAGAGATCTCAAATTAAAAATAAAAATTGTGTGCCTCCATTGGTAAAAGGGGAGGTACTCTTGATCCTAAATTTTGGGCAAAAAAAGTATTACTATGTTAGTAATGCTACTAATATATTTATGAAAGGAAAGCGTGCCTGCATCCTTTCACAGATAGAAGCAGACAATGTATTAAATATCATTATACTTTTATATATAAATATACATAATTTTTTAGTTGTAGATAATTTAGAAAATTTTATTAAACATAATATTTTAGTTGTAGAAAATGTATAAAATGAAGCAAAGCACAAAGAAGAAAATAATGGACTGATCCATTATTTTCTTAGAGTAGCACTTCTTTTCTGTGTTCTAAAAAGGAATCTTATCAGCAGACATGCTAGCAGCTTTTCTCAAAAAAGAAAAGAAAAAGCAAAAAAAGAAAAGTTTTGTTGTTTAAATAAATTTGACAGACACTGCATGTTGCATGCTCTCCTTGTTCTAGTGGAAATGTGTTTATTAAATAGGACCTGAAAAAAAAAAAAAGCCCTTCTTTATTCAGTATTTCTTGGATTATGTGACCATATAACTCCTCTTGACTGTCTATACCCAGGAAGCCCACAGAATGAAAGGTAACTATTGCCTCTTCTTCTATCTTAGCAACCTGGTCACTGGCAGCAGCGATTTTCTCATCTTTGTCCAAAGAGGAATCAAGAGCCTCAGTTTAGTTGTCCCAATATTTGAACATTCAAGATGCCCAGGAATGATTCTAATTGACTCTACCTGAGCAACATGCCCCAAAGAGCCACTATGGAAAAGGAAATAAGATATCTTGATTGACCAGCCTGGGACATAGACTGAGTACTGTGGCCAGGGCACTATGCTCTATGATGGCCAAAATGGCAAGAATCACAAATATTAGAGTGGTGAGAATTAGTTGCCCCAAGACAAAGAGAGGAGGGAAAAGGTGACAAAATACAGGATGTCTAATATGCTGCCTTACTCTCTTTTTCTGTACTTTTTGACTGAAACTCCTTGTGGGTTTTATAACAACAAATATTGTATATACATACCATATATTTATTCTCACGTTATATTTTTTCAGTTAATATAGCATGAAAATTTATTTTCCATTGACATTATTCTTCAAAAACATGAGCTTTTAGAGCTGCATATAGTCCATGTTGTGAATGAACTATCCTCAGTTTTGGTTTTAAAAAGTTCTAGGTTGCACATTCAGCATCAGGATTTCTTCTTGGTTCAACTCAACATTCAGACTCACAAGGCCACATTTGACATCATTCTACTCCAAAAGGTATAGGATAGGAACAGGGCTTGCTAGAAGGGCAGTGATGGTCATCCCTTTCCTATAGGAGTCCTTAGTAATTCATGTGCAAAACGATGAGATGCACATTAGGTAAGTGTGGGATCTGTCCTGGTTTAAAGGCCTTATTCCCCCCTAAAGAAGCCAGTAGCTCTTACAGCAAATCCATAGGGATAGGTTTCAGGGGCCTTGTAAAGGACACGTTCAGTTACAAGAGCCACACTCGGGGAAGCTCAAAGCTATGGTTCCTATCAGTTATTTATAGTTCTCCTAGTATAGATGCCACTTACCTGTCCAGGGTCAGTTTTCCCATAAGTTGTGTTGACTAGTTGTCAACATACTTGACATGCCCCCTCATCAGGTTACCAGGTGTTGACCTAAAACAAATAGACAGCCAGTTATTTCTCCAGCAAAAATGAGTTTGTTTGGAATAAGCAGAGAATTGCAGTTCAGGGTCTGCAATCATGGTGAGGCATGTGTAGGGCCCTACATAGCAAGGGAAGAACTCTTTTATAGAGGGGAAAAGGAAGTTGGGAGGGCTAGGGTAAACAAAGAGTCCATGGCTTTTCCTTGGCTGAGTCCTTGCCAAAAAGGAAGAGGAGTCTTTCTTCCTGTTGGACTCTGCTATCATTACAGGGTATGAGGACCCCCCTCTTTTGGTCTCCCAACTGTATTTAATTTAGGTTTCTGCTTATTAATTTTTTACACAGGTAACTAAAGATCAAATTCTCTTGAAGAAAGGGGGAAAGCTTTTGTTAACCATTTAACCACAGACATTCTTTTTTGTTTGATTGGTTTTAGAGGGGATTTTTGTTTTTTGGGGTTTTTGTTTTGTTTTGTTTTCCATTAATAGGCTATTTTTTATTAATTTTTATTGGACTATAGTTGCTTTACAATGTAGTGTTAGTTTCTTTCTTTCTTTTTTTTTTACATTGCTCTGCAACTTTATTCACCCAACAATGTTACTGACATCGATCCACATCTACTGTAGAAACAGATCCACTTCAATCTTAACAGCTATGTGGATTCTACAATATGGCTGAACCATAACCTAACCAGTTCCTATTAATGCACATAAAAATTCTCTCTCGTTTTTTTGAAATTAAAAATTTTTTTTAAATTTTATTTTTTTATACAGCAGGTTCTTATTAGTCATCCATTTTATACATATCACTGTATACATGTCAATCACAATCTCCCAATTCATCACCCCCCCACCCCCAACGGCTTTCCCCCCTTGGTGTCCATACGTTTGTTCTCTACATCTGTGTCTCAATTTCTGCCCTGCAAACTGGTTCATCTGTACCATTTTTCTAGGTTCCACAGATATGTGTTAATATATGGTATTTGTTTTTCTCTTTCTGACTGACTTCACTCTGTATGACAGTCTCTAGATCCATCCATGTCTCTACAAATGACCCAATTTCGTTCCATTTAATGGCTGAGTATTATTCCATCGTATATATGTACCACATCTTCTTTATCCATTCGTCTGTTGATGGGCATTTAGGTTGTTTCCATGACCTGGCATAGTGCTGCAGTGAACATTGGGGTGCATGTGCCTTTTGAATTATGGTTTTCTCTGGGTATATGCTCAGTAGTGGGATTGCTGGGTCATATGGTAATTCTATTTTTAGTTCTTTAAGGAACCCCCATACTGTTCTCCATAGTGGCTGTATCAATTTACATTCCCACCAACAGTGCAAGGGGATTCCCTTTTCTCCACACCCTCTCCAGCGTTTGTTGTTTGTAGATTTTCTGATGATGCCATTCTAACTGATGTAAGGTGATACCTCATTGTAGTTTTGATTTGCATTTCTCTAATAATTAGTGATGTTGAGCAGCTCTTCATGTGCTTCTTGGCCATCTGTATGTCCTCTTTGGAGAAATGTCTATTTAGGTCTTCTTCTGGGTTGTTTGTTTTTTTAATATTGAGCTGCATGAGCTGTTAATATATTTTGGAGATTAATCCTTTGTCCGTTGATTTGTTTGCAAATATTTTTTCCTATTCTGAGGGTTGTCTTTTCGTCTTATTAGTAGTTTCCTTTGCTGTGCAAAAGATTTTAAGTTTCATTAGGTCCCATTTGTTTATTTTTGTTTTTATTTCCATTACTCTAGTAGGTAGATCAAAAAAGATCTTGCTGCGATTTATGTCATAGAGTGTTCTTCCTATGTTTTCCCCTAAGAGTTTTATAGTGTCCGGTCTTACATTTAGGTCTCTAATCCATTTTGAGGTTTTTTTTTTGTGTATGGTGTTTGGAAGTGTTCTACTTTCATTCTTTCACATGTAGCTGTCCAGTTTTTTCAGCACCACTTATTGAAGAGAATGTCTTTTCTCCACTGTGTATGCTTGCCTCCTTTGTCATAGATTAGTTGACCATTGGTGCATGGGTTTATCTCTGGGCTTTCTATCCATTGATCTATATTTCTGTTTTTGTGCCAGTACCATATTGTCTTGATTACTATAGCTTTGTAGTATAGTCTGAAGTCAGGGAGTCTGATTCCTCCAGCTCCATTTTTTTCCCTCATGACTGCTTTGGCTATTCGGGGTCTTTTGTGTCTCCATACAAATTTTAAGACTTTTTGTTCTAGTTATGTAAAAAATTCCATTGGTAATTTGATAGGGATTGCATTGAATCTGTAGATTGCTTTGGTTAGTATAGTCATTTTCATAATATTGATTCTTCCAATCCAAGAACATGGTATATCTCTCCATTTGTTGGTATCATCTTTAATTTCTTTCAACAGTGTCTTATAGTTTTCTGCGTACAGGTCTTTTATCTCCTTAAGTAGGTTTATCCTAGGTATTTTAATCTTTTGTTTGCAGTGGTAAATGGGCGTGTTTCCTTAATTTCTCTTTCAGGTTTTTCATCATTAGTGTATAGGAATGCAAGAGATTTCTGTGCATTAATTTTGTATCCTGCAACTTTATCAAATTCACTGATTAGCTCTAGAAGTTTTCTGGTGGCATCTTTAGGATTCTCTGTGTGTAGTATCATGTCATCTACAAACAGTGACAGTTTCACTTCTTCTATTCCAATTTGTATTCCTTTTATTTCTTTTTCTTCTCTGATTGCCATGCCTAGGACTTACAAATCTATGTTGAATAATAGTGGCGAGAGTGGACATCCTTGTCTTGTTCCTCATCTTAGAGGAAATGCTTTCAGTTTTTCACCATTGAGAATGATGTTTGCTGTGGGTTTGTTGTGTATGGCCTTTATTATGTTGAGGTAGGTTCCCTCTATGCGCACTTTCTGGAGAGTTTTTATCATAAATGGGTGTTGAATTTTGTCAAAAGCTTTTTCTGCATCTATTGAGATGATGATATGGTTTTTATTCTTCAATTTGTTAATATGGTGTATCACATTGATTGATTTATATATAATGAAGAATCCTTGCACCCCTGGGATAAATCCCACTTTATCATGGTGTATGATCCTTTTAATGTGTTGTTGGATTCTGTTTGCTAGTATTTTGTTGAGGAATTTTGCATCTATATTCATCAGTGATATTGGTCTGTAATTTTCTTATTTTGTAGTATCTTTGTATGGTTTTGGTATCAGGGTGATGGTGGCCTCATAGAATTTGTTTGGGAGTGTTCCTGCCTCTGCAATTTTTTGGAAGAGTTTGAGAAGGATGGGTGTTAGCGCTTCTCTAAATGTTTGATAGAATTCACCTGTGATGCCATCTGGTCCTGGACTTTTGTTTGTTGGAAGATTTTTAATCACAGTTTCAATTTCATTACTTGAGATTGGTCTGTTCATATTTTCTATTTCTTCCTGGTTCAATCTTGGAAGTTTATACCTTTCTAAGAATTTGTCCATTTCTTCCAGGTTGTCCATTTTATTGGCATAGAGTTGCTTGTAGTAGTCTCTTAAGATGCTTTGTATTTCTGCGATGTCTGTTGTAACTTCTCCTTATTCATTTCTAATTTTATTGATTTGAGTCCTCTCCCTCTTTTTCTTCATGGGTCTGGCTAAAGGTTTATCCATTTTGTTTGATAAGAACCAGCTATCAAAGAACTAGCTTTTAGTTTTATTGATCTTTGCTATTGCTTTCTTTGTTTCTATTTCATTTATTTCTGCTCTGATCTTTATGATTTCTTTCCTTCTACTAACTTTGTGTTTTCTTTCTTCTTCTTTCTCTACTTTTTTTAGGCGTAAGGTTAGATTGTTTATTTGAAATTTTTCTTGTTTCTTGAGGTAGGCTTGTATTGCTATAAACTTCCCTCTTAGAACTGGTTTTGCTGCATCCCATAAGTTTTGGGTTGTCATGTTTTCGTTGTCATTTGTCTCTAGGTATTTTTTGATTTCCTCTTTGATTCTTCAGAGATCTCTTGGTTATTTAGTAACGTATTGGTTAGCCTCCATATGTTTGTGTTTTTTACATTTTTTCCCCTTTAATTCATTTCTAATCTCATAGAATTGTGGTCAGAAAAGATGCTTGATATGATTTCAATTTTATTAAATTTACTGAGGCTTGATTTGTAACCCAAGATGTAATGTATCCTGGAGAATGTTCCATGTGCACCTGAGAAGAAAGTGTAATCTGCTGTTTTTGGATGGAATGTCCTATAAATATCAAGTAAATCTATCTGGTCTATTGTGTCATTTAAAGCTTGTGTTACCTTATTAATTTTCTGTTTGGATGATTTGTCCATTGTGGTAAGTGAGGTGTTAAAGTCCCTCACTATTATTTTGTTACTGTTGATTTCCTCTTTTATAGTTGTTAGCAGTTGCCTTATGTATTGAGGTGCTCCTATGTTGGGTGCATATATATTTATAATTGTTATGTCTTCTTCTTGGATTGATCCCTTGATCATTATATAGTGTCCTTCCTTGTCTCTTGTAACATTCTTTATTTTAATGTCTATTTTATCTGATATGAATATTGCTACTCCAGCTTTCTTCTGATTTCCATTTGCATGGAATATCTTTTTCCATCCCCTCACTTTCAGTCTCAATGTGCCCCTAGGTCTGAAGTGGGTCTCTTGTAGAGAGCATATATATGGGTCTTGTTTTTGTATCCATTCAGGAAGCCTGTGTCTTTTGGTTAGAGCATTTAATCCATTCACGTTTAAGGTAATTATTGATATGTATGTTCCTATGACCATTTTCTTTATTGTTTTGGGTTTGTTTTTGTAGGTCCTTTTCTTCTCTTTTGTTTCCACTTAGAGAAGTTCCTTTAGCATTTATTGTAGAGCTGGTTTGGTGGTGCTGAATTCTCTTAGCTTTTGCTTGTCTGTAAAGCTTTTGATTTCTCCATTGAATCTGAATGAGATCCTTGCCAGGTACAGTAATATTGGTTGTAGGTTCTTCCCTTTCATCACTTTAAGTATATCGTGCCACTCCCTCTGCTTTGTAGAGTTTCTGCTGAGAAATCAGCTCTTAAGCTTATGGGAGTTTCTTTGGTGGGGCTAATGGCAGATTCTGGGAAGGCTCATGCCAAGGGGTACTTTCCAGAACTTCTGCTGCCAGTGTCCTTGTCCTCACAGTGAGACATAGCCACCTCCTGCCCCTGCAGGAGACCCTCCAACACTAGCAGGTAGGTCTGGTTCAGTCTCCTATGGGGTCACTGCTCCTTCCCTTGGGTCCCAATTTGCACACTAGTTTGTGTGGGCCCTCCAAGAGTGGAGTCTCTGTTTCCCCCAGTCCTGTCGAAGTCCTGCAGTCAAATCCCACTAGGCTTCAAAGTCTGATTCTCTAGGAATTTATCCTCCTGTTGCCAGACCCACAGATTGGGAAGTTTGACGTGGGGCTCATAACCTTCACTCCAGTGGGTGCACTTCTGTGGTATAAGTGTTCTCCAGTTTGTGAATCACCCAACTGGCAGTTATAGGATTTGATTTTATTGTGATTGCACCCCTCCTACCATCTCATTTTGGCTTCTCCTTTGTCTTTGGATGTGGGGTATCTTTTTTGGTGAGTTCCAGTGTCTTCCTGTCGATGATTGTTCAGCAATTAGTTGTGTTTCTGGTGTTCTTGCAAGAGGGAGTGAGAGCATATCTTTCTACTCCGCCATCTTGAACCAATCTCCATTGTGTTAGTTTCTGCTGCACAGCAAAGTGAATCAGCTGTACGTATATATATATATATCCCCTCTTTTTTGGATTTCCTTCCCATTTAGGTGACCACAGGCCCATAGACATTCTTAAACATAAGTTATTGTCCAGATATGTGATTGTTTCCTTAAATAAATTCTAGAAAGTGGGAATACTGAGTCAAACAGAATGAATAATTTAAAAATTCCTGATACATACAACTAAATTATTTTTCATAAAGGTACACCAAATCAAAATATCATTGATGATATACTTTTCACATTTGGGACCCATATGACTTTCCAGCATTATTTCTGGCACTTTCTTCCTGAATGTAACTTTCCCTCCAGCTCCATTAGCCTCTTCACCCATTTCATTTTCTTTAACATTTCTTGCATAGCCTGGTCCTCTGACTAGAATGTTCTGTCATTTCTCTGCCTAGTGCCACCTGGTTTACCTTTCGAAGTACACTAGAAGTGTCCCCTCCTCTTGAATTTGTCCCCAAAGACTGTTTCCCCTCAACACTTTCCTAAGTAGAATTCTTGACTCACCCCTCTCATGCCCATAGTTTTTGTTCTGAAGGCTACTTCAGTGCTTTTCAGGTTGTATTTATTGTTAGGTGTATATATGTCTATTGTTTATAGTAGAATATGAACTCTCTGTAGCTAGAAACTGCATTTGCAATTCTCCAGTTCAGAGCACTTTCAATAGCCTATAATGGCCTTTTAAAAAATGTTTGTATTTAGAAGAGTATGAGTTAATTTGACAATAAATATTTATTGAACAGTTACTATAGGACAGGCACTGTTAAAAGTACTCTATCCTCAGCATCTAGAACTGTACCTGCACATTATAGATGGCCAATAAATAGTAAATACCAGTTGAATGAGTGAGTGAATGCAGATACAGCACTGGATAAGACAAGGTCCCTATTAACCTGAAGTATAAATTTTAAAGAGTGAAGAGAGAGAATAAGCCAACAAATAAGAAAGTTATTAGATATAAGATGTGCAATGAAGAGAATTAAAATGAGGAAGATGTTATAAAATGCTGGGTGGGCACTTTAGAATTGGTAGTCAAGGAGGGGTTTGCTGTGGAAGTGACAAGCTGAGATCTGTATGCTAAGGAGTAGTTGGCCATGCAAAGATTTGGAGAAGGGCATTCCAGGCATAGGCAAAATCTAGTGCAAAGATCCTGTGATGGAAAGAACCTGGCATATTTCAGGTAATGACAAGGAGTGCTCTGGAGGTGGGGCAAAACAGAAAAACAGAGATGATTTTCAAAATATGTAATGACTGGTACATTATAAACATTGATGAGTCATAACTCATTTCAGCCACTGGCTTCCCTTCCCTTCTCCCCTCCCTCCCATTGTCCTACTTTCTGGCTCTGTATCTGTCCTGTATCCAGAGCGCAGAAAGCTTTCGAGACACCCATCTCAGTCCTATCCTGCTGTTCTCTTCCAACTCCTAATCAGATGAAGAACACTCCCTATCTACTATTTTTATTTCATAGAATGTAAGGCAGGTCATATTTTTAGTGAGTACTTTGGAATTCTTGTAAGACTGACTCTCAGACTGTCAGGAGGTTATTTGGAGTGGTAGTAGTAAAAGACAGTGCTTCCTAAACTTTAGTGTGCGAACAAATCCCTGAAGATCTTGTTAAAATTCTGATTCATCAGGTCTGGGGTGGGGCCTGAGATTCTGCCTTTCTAATAAGCTTCCAGGTGATGCTGAGCTGCTGGTCCATGGTCTCCCCATTTAGTAGAAGGACATAGAGCAGTCTTGGTTGCCCCTTAAAATCCACTAGGGAGCTTTTAAGTCTCCTGACCCTTAGGCTACACTCTACGCTAATTGAATCTGAAACTCCAATGTTGGAACTCAGGCAGATGTTTTTTGTTTTTTTTTTAATTCCCCCAGGTGATTCTAGTATTTGAGAAGCACTAGCTTAGGACAGAAGGTTGGTAAATATCTCGCCCAGTCTCTTAGGTCTCAGGCTAAATTCTACAGTTGTTGATGAAGTGTCAGATGTTCTTTCAGAAAACAGACTGACCTCCTAGGAAGAGTAAACCCTACCCTGTCAAAGTCCTAAAAGGAGTCTAAAGACAGTTAAGATTTAAACTTTTATTAAATTTTGTCCTTCTTAAGAGTGTACGCGTGATTTCTCCCTTAAGAGCAAGCAGGACATCTTTTTTGCCCTTTGGCCATCCTAATTTAAAACTGTTATTGATGCCAACTTCTCTTACAGGAACTTTTCTTTTCTGAAACCTTTGGGCAAACGGAGCCTATAAAGTAAAGAAAGGAGGGCCCTGCTCACTGGCTTTTGCCATACAACCCAACAAAATGAAATTATAGAGTCTGAAGTTCGGGATAAATATGGTCACCTCAAGATGGTGTTGTCTCCAAACTCCAAGCTGATGAAAAAAATGATACCCTATTGGAGCCCACTGTAATTAACTCTTGGACAGCATTTACATTATAAACCTAAGTTTTAAAAGGTTTGTTACTCAGCTGTAAAATTTTGCTCTAGGCTATGGCTTGGACATAGGTAATTTCAGCTTGAAAGAGGTTTTAAAAATAAAAGGACATTTTTTTTCATTGAGCAAGTGAAGTGTCGTTTTAAGAGGAATGAAATATCTACTATGCTCAGGCATTCTTTGCATCTCTCTCTATTTGTTCTTCAAGTGCTCTTGATTTCTAAGACATGAAACCTAGTCTGTTTGCATATTTTTAAACCAAATGTTTAAATTATCAAATGTTTGGTAGACTCTTGGAATTAAGGAAATGCATTTTGAGAGTCACAACTCAAGAAGGAATAAAAATGTTCTTTGCTATTTTTTATGTGCAGAACTAGGGTGGGACAGAATTCTGTTCTTTGAAGATCCTGTCTGTTGCACAGTTTTTAAAAGGTGGGCTACAAAAGAAGAAAGCTGAATTGAAAAACAGAAAACCTATTCACTATTTGTAGGCTTCCACTGAAAATTTCTTACGGAGTTTCTAAAATGTCTCTGTCATAAGTACGCGTTAAGATAAATGTTGGTCAATTTCATGACAAAATCTTGATTTCTGCTTATTGGTGTTGGGGACTTTTCTGAGATTACCTCTCCTCATTTTCAGAAAGGAACTGTTTCCTCTCTCTGGTTTAGATTGTTCCTCCAATGGCATACTGAGCAGGACAATATTAGACTTCTCACAATACATCATCTATTGTCTCTCATTAGCATCCCATCTGCTCATACTGTTTCCTTTTCCCTATCTTTTTTCTCTCCCTTTCACAGTGGATGCAAGCATCATCACTTTTACCTCCTGCCTGACTGTGGCATAGCAAAAACCCAGTTATACACTGGTGCCCAGAGTAGCTCTGCCCTAGGGCTCTAAGTCTAGAAAATTTTCTGATTTACTGGTCAGTAGTGGTCAACCCGAGGCCCTATAGGATTTCATGCATCCAAAAAGACCTTACATAAGTATGACTGAAGCAAATTACTCTTTACTAATATATGCTGTAATCATTAAAAGTAATATTTCCTTTGAAAGAGCAAATATAAAATCATGACACATAAAGATCCCATAAGCAACCACCAATAGAAGAAAAAACAAAAGTAGGCATGAACTTTAGAAACATACATTAGGGGCTTCCCTCGTGGCACAGTGGTTAAGAATACGCCTGCCAATGCAGGGGACACAGGTTTGTGCACTGGTCTGGGAAGATCCCACATGCCGCAGAGCAGCTAAGCCCGTGCGCCACTACTACTGAGCCTGCTAGAGCCCGCGAGCCACAACTACTGAGCCCATGTGCCACAACTACTGAAGCCCACACACCTAGAGCCTGTGCTCCACAACAAGAGAAGCCACCACAATGAGAAGCCCGCACACCGCAACTAGAGAAAGTCTGCGCACAGCAACGAAGACCCAATGCAACCAAAAACAATTAATTAAAAAAAACCATACATTAGGCTCTTTGTCAGTGATACGAAGGAAACCAAGGTGTTCTGGGTATTACCCAATTTGATTGGCCATCTTTATTCTAACTAAACCAGTATTGCCTCACATTTTATTTCAGATGTCACCTCTAGGGAATGACACCTGACCATCACCCCACCCATTCAATCTGGACCGAGTGTTCCTCCCTCCTCACTCTTTGTACTCCCTCTGTATGTTCCATGTGGCTCAAACATAACTCCTCAGAATTCTGTCTGTCTACTCTCCTACTGGGCTGTGATGCCTTTGGGTTTAGAGACTATGTATCTTATTCATTGTTGGAACCCAAGTATGTAGCACACTGCCCTAGCACCATGTTCAATAAATATTTGTTGTATAAATCAAAATTAATACATGAACAAAGTGGAAGCATAGGGACTTGAACCTAAATAACAACTCTTGAATTTATTTGCCATTATTCTTTTTGGTTTTATCTGAATATTTGGGGAAAAAAATGGTCTTGTTTTATTTGACAAGGACATTGTCTAGTAGTAGCAATAGGAGCAGAAGTAGTAAAGCTAACATTTATTGGATATTCAATTACCAGGCACTCTTCGAGGTGATTTACCTACATAAACTAATCTGATCTTCTCAACAGCCTATATGATGGATTATATGGGTATTATATAATATTTCACTGCTGCTATCATCCATATTTGACATATAAAGAAATTGAGCTACTTGCTTATGTCATCACAGCTAGTGGTTCAAACCCAGACATCCCAATTTGAACCACCTTTAGGTACCATGCTATGTGGATGAGATGATGAGGCCCACTTGTGGCCCTTACCTATGAGTGTGTTATGGTTGAGTCTGTTTTCACATTGGGGACTGCCAGTCTCCAACATTGTGTTTGGCAGCCACCATACTCCCATACGAAGGCAGTTTCTCCTGATCTTGGTTTCCTTGTAGTGTGCACATGTTTTTCTTTCAGTTCCTCACTGTTAAGTGTTTTATGACTTGGGGATCTTGAAGAGGCAGCTGTATTGTTAATGTAAGCCATTACCACAGAGGTTTCTGCTCTTTTTCAGAACCTCATAATTTGTTAAACGTTCTGGTTTGGGTTTTCCTCACATCTTATTGCTGACAGTTTTAGCAGTATATGCCAACATTATCGGCTGTCTCCAGGGTACTGATTGATATATAAAGGTTTCTGTAATTGTCTAAGATCATTTGCCACTTTATGTAGTACAACTTGCTCACTTAGGTACACTCTGCTTCCAAGTGATTTTTCTGGCCCCAGTGGGCTATAAAATCATCTGATACTGCTGTAACTTTAAAGACAACAAAATACTAGCTTTGAATCATTTGCTTTTGTTAACTCATATTTTAAGGTTGCCTTTGTACACTGAGGAGGGGGAAATGATAAGCAGGGATTCTTTTGTTAAAATGAAGAAAATAAAGGGATATTTTTCTCGCCATCATTTACTTTCCTTGCTGATGATATCGATTTGCAGTGCCTTTCTTATGAGCTTTCTGTTAGTTCTTTCTCGTTTTGAAGCATATCCACTTCCAATAGAAATTTTTGCAAACTGTGGGTCATGGCCAATATCAAAAGCTACTCTGACCTAAGTTTTTCTTGATCTGGTAGCTATTTGAAAATTAAGCACTGGTCCAATGCCACACAGTTTGTTAGGGCCAAAACTGAGGCTAGACACTTGGTCTCCAGACAGCCAGTTCAGTGCTCTTTCTATTGTTCCACATCCTCAAAGTTTATTTGTTTGAAATAATGGTCGATATTGTACCTTAGGAGGAAAAGTTAAAGAAAAATTTACTTTGTAAAAGCCAATTATTTTGAGAGCTCAAAGCCCTCACAGACTTAAGTTTCCAAAGAATAACACACACACAACCACAAGAGTAGCTTTCCAAGAACCTAGCAGGAAGAGATATAAAAACTGTATTTAATTCTCTAGCCAAATGCTAGACTGACCTAAAATTAAAATTTTAAAAAAGTATATGTTATATATTTGAATGCTTTTAGGGAGTTACTAGGTAGAAAAACTGGAAAAGGAGTAGTACTTTCTTAACTCCTTTAGATTTTTTTCTCAATTGAGTTAATGTTCCAGTATTGTATAGAATCCAGTTTAAAATTTTTATTGTTCTTCACCGTGTCCCTAAAAAGAATTTATAGTCTGTATTAGTTTGTTACAGCTACTGTAGCAAATTACCACAAACTGAGTTGCTTAAGTAAGAGAAATTTATTGTCTCACAGTTCTGGAGGCTAAAAGTCCAAGACTGAGGTGTCAGCAGGGTTGGTTCCTTCTGAGGGTTGTGAGGAAGAGTTTATTCCATGCCTCTTCCCTAGTGTCTAAGTTCTTTGGGCTGCTATAACAAAATACCATAGACTGGGTGGCTAATAAACAACAGAAATTTGTTTCTCATACTTCTGGAGGCTGGAAAGTCCAAGATCAAGACACTGGAAGGTTCAGTGTCTGGTGAGAGCCTACTTACTGGTTCATAAACGATGGCTGCCTTCTCACATGGTAGAAGGGTCAAGGGATCTCTTCGAGGTCCCAAAGGCCTCACCTCCTAATACTGTACTATCACCTTGGGTGTTAGGATTTCAACAAATGAATTTTGGATGCAGGAGGAGGGACAAAAACATTCAGTCCATAACACCTAGCTTATGGTGGTTTGTTGACAATCCTTGGTATTCCTTTGCTTATAGAAACATCACCCCAATCTCTGCCTTCATCTTCACATGGCTTTCTCCCTGTGTGCATGTCTGTGTCCAAATTTCCCCTTTTTTACCAAAGGACCCCAGTTATATTGGATTAGGGGTCCACCCTATTCCAGTATGACATCATCTTAATAAATTACATCTGCAACAACCCTATTTCCAAATAAGGTTACATTGTGAGGTTAGAATTTCAACATGTGAATTCAACCCGTAACACTGTCTATTTAAGAAAAGGTTAATTCTTTGATTAGTTACATCAAACAAGAAAAACCTAAATATAGGCAATATGGTTTCCCATCTATCAAGAAAAGAAAATACAAGTGGCAAGTATTTACTTTGAATTATTCATTTAATACCATTAAATCCATCATGCACTTTTTTTTTTTTTAGGCCAAAGTAATACAGTTTATTTTCTTTTTTACTACATAACTTGACTGATTTCCTTTATTACTAGAATTTTACAACTATGTATTACAACAAT
The DNA here is from genome assembly GCF_951394435.1 of Stenella coeruleoalba. Lineage (NCBI taxonomy): Eukaryota > Metazoa > Chordata > Mammalia > Artiodactyla > Delphinidae > Stenella > Stenella coeruleoalba. The sequence continues at coordinate 37,355,116 of NC_137162.1, forward strand.
GGTATATTTACAACTATGTATTTGTCTACAATAGACAAAATATCCTGTATTACACACTATAATGAATAGGCTTTACTTTTTTAGTGTATATATATCTAGGCACAGCTAAACTTTTTTTTAATACTAATAAATTTAAAAACACATACTGAAAAGAACGGAGTTCCTGTGTGACCATTATTGCCTAGGAATCACATCAAGATATCTTTATTCCTCCTTTTCCTTTACCTTTACATCTTGGTTCCCAGGACAGTAACAAATATTAATTTTGTAAGGTTATTTAGACTACTTTGATAACGTATCAAAATGCAGCTCGTTAGTTGATATATTCTAAGCAGAGTATCAACTCACACCTTGATAATCCTCCTATCCCCAGAAACATGTGGAATGGCCATAAACAATTCCCCTGGAATTAGTGTTTATTTAGTGTATTTTACCAATACTATATATTCTCTTTTATCTGTTTGGCCACTCCAAAGAACCTGATAACTGAGTATATATATAACTTTATACATTCTTTAAAAAAAAAGTATCTTTTTAGGTTTTATTAAACTTATGTATTATCACAGTATTGAGAGCTATTATGCAATATTTAAACCATGCCCTTTTGGTTGAAATTATACTATTCAATAAAATAAAACGGTTACATCCTTAAACAGATTAAAATATTTCTTAATTTGTATTCAGAGAATCACTGTCCCAATTATTTCCTTTACCCTGCCACATTATAATTGTATTCTCTTATTAATAAGGATCATTGCAATTTTAAAAAATTCAAGTCTTTATTGAGCACTTAATATATGTCTAGAACTGTATAAGACACTGTGGAGACTAAGGAAGACATAAGATAGGGTCTCTGACCTCAAAGAGCTAGAAATTTAAAGGAAAAGACTGCATTTCTGAAACAAGAGAAAAATATAGGGAGGATGAAACTGAGTGAAAAATTGTGTGAGACAAACTCTGAAGTATCAAGAACAGAGAAGCCAATGTAGGCTAAAGTAGTTTTAAGAGAATTTGTTCTGGACTTTGAAGTGATGAGTAAGGGGGTGTGGCATTTAATCTTGGATTTAAAGAATTGACAGATAGGTATCCAGAATAAAAGCCTGGCTAAAGAAAATGGATAAGTTTTCTGAAATTGAGAATTTTTAATGCAGATCAGATCAAAGATGCTATCTGTTTTGCTAGCTAAAATAATGACAGTTTAGAGTCAACTAGTGCAACCTACTATGATTACCAGTATTTAAGAAGTTAATTGTTTTCAACTTTTTTTTACATGGAAAAATAAAAACATAGCTTAAAATCTTAGATTATAGACTGAATGAGATGCTTAGTATAGGTTTGTGTACACTGAATTCTCCATACGATCTTGAGAACTAACTACAAAAGAGAAATTTATTTTTGCCCATGTCTCTAAAGAAGAGATATACTTTCAAAATGTCTTTAATTTGTGGTTTCTGACTCTGGTGTACCATTTGAAGTCCTGATTTCATATTGCAGATTATTTTGAAATTACAGAACTAATAAAGAACATCTGTGTTAATAGCCTTACATGTCCAACAAAAAACTAAAGCAAAAGATTTTTAAATTGACAAAAACATACAGTGTAACTTTTGTTGGAATTTGCTAGTTTTAAAAACAATACTTTTCTAAAGTTGCCACTTCATTTGAGGGATGGTATAAAGATGGGCTGAATATAGAGTTAGAGCACAGAAATATTTCATGCTTCTCAATTCATTAGGCCTGATTTGAGGCCCTTCTCTAAGTCCAGTTCACATGGGCGTGTGGTCCCTTGCATCTATGAGGTAGACAGGCTGGAACAGAGGTAGTGAGAGTGGAAGGGTGCTTCCTGCCTTGGCTCTGAACCATGTGTATACAGACAGGATGGTCCAGCAGACTCACTCTCTCATACATTCCAGAATTTTTCTACAAAATAAGCAGAATATCTCAAGTTAAATATTTTTCTTGGATTGAGTTTTAAATACTTCTTGATTATTTTTATTGTTTGGAATAACAGATGTTCACGCCTGTTAAAGGACCCCAAACTAGTGAATATAATTAGAAAAAATAGAAACTGAAAAATACTTGCCTACTCTTAAGAAGAAATGACATTTTAAGTTTATTCTATACTAAATAGCCAAGAAGAAATTTAAGAATTCTCCTTTGGAATTTTGGATGTAAGGATTTGTATCCATTCAGCCAATCTGTGTCTTTTGGTGGGAGCATTTAGTCCATTTACATTTAAGGTAACATCATGCACTTTTAAATAAAGTCCCTATAATTCAAGACCACACTACCTGGAGATTAAGAATATAATAAATTGTTTCATCACCTTGAGATACTACCTTGATTTTTGCAGGCTTTCCTCTCGTCTATTTTTTTTCTCAGCAAGACAAATATTTTCATTTACTCTGAGTTAATTTATGATAAGTTCTTGATCCTCAACTTCCAACTCCAATTTATTTAAAAGGTTATTTAGAAGACAGCATTCTCTAACTCCTCCCAGGCAGGTTATTATTCCCTTCTCTGTGTTCTCACAGTATTAGGTACATGCCTCCATTGTACAACTGCACTCATTAAAATAATTTTTTGTTTGTTTGTTTTGATGCCTGACTCTGCTATTAGACTGTGAGTAATTTGAGGACTGGGATTGTCTATCTTATTTATTAAAGTGTATTATTGGGTTTCCCTGGTGGCGCAGTGGTTGAGAGTCTGCCTGCCGATGCAGGGGACATGGGTTCGTGCCCCGGTCCGGGAGGATCCCACATGTCGCAGAACGGCTGGGCCCGTGAGCCATGGCCGCTGAGCCTGTGTGTCCGGAGCCTGTGCTCCGCAACGGGAGAGGCCACAACGGTGAGAGGCCTGCGTACCGCAAAAATAAATAAATAAAATGTATTATTTGTTTCCCCAGTAACTGGTACAGTGTCCGGCACATAATGTTTGGAATATTTTAAGCAGCCAATAAAAGCTCACTAAGATGGAATCAACATAGAAGAGCTCATAGATGCATAGCATTTTAAAACTAGAAGTGATCTCACTTCAAATTTTATCTAATATTGTCTATACACCTAATATCTGGTCAACATTTTATCAACATATGTAAATATAAAGTAGTGAATATTAACCCAAATTAGAATTTATCAAGCAGGTATTTTCAAGGATTATAGAAAAACTAACACATTTATAGGACAATCATTATTTGACACATTCTCAGAAGTATAAAACATGATCTTTTGAAACCCTGTGAAAGTTTTTTTTAAATCTAAACATTAAAATTTGATAGAAAGTATTTCGAATTGCTTTAGATTTTAAAACTTTTGGGAAGTCTTTATCATGCTGATTTAGTTCCAAGTAATAAATAATATTTATTAGAGTATCTCCCATCTGCTACTTTGTAGCTACCTGAGGCAATAACTTCATCTTTCTTTGGCCTTTGTAAAATATCAAACCACTAGTTGGCATCCCTTTTAGCTCCAAAATTCTACTATTCAAATATATATCCTATAACTATATATTGTGTACTTGCTATATTCCTAGCATCTGACAAGATACTGGGATCTTGATTGAAGGATGCAAAAATGTATGAAACACATTACCTCCATGGAACCATAAACTAGTCCAAGACGCATAAGAATGTGAGTATTACACAAAGTAAGTCAGTCCTGTAAAAGGCACAGAGATGGTGGTGTAGGAAATCAGAGAGCTCTTCTATGTGCCTGGGAAAGCCAGGGAAAGCTTCACAGGGACCACGAACATTTGAGCAATGCTTTGTGCTGTAATTATTGAAAGGTTACCTAAGTAAAAGAGAAGATGACTTTCATGGAGAAAGCCTTGTAGCTTAAAATTTGGCAGACACTTTAATGAGGTGGTCAGACCATCCATTTTCACCCCCACTTGACTTTGAATTTGCAGAGCCCAGCTGAAAGCACGTGAGGGCCTCCTCTCACTCCTCAGTCTGAGAACAGGCAACCCTCCCTTCCCCGTCTGAGCTCTGGATAGATCCAAGTCTTGAGGGAAGAACCTAAGTTTAGAAGTTCAGGATCCAAGGAAGGCTTTTGACTGTTGCTATGACCTGCAAGCTAAGGGCAGACTGGCACCATGGAGAAGCATTTCAGAAGCTTTCTAAGGAAGATGGGGGGCCGTCAGGGCAAGTTTCTTTGTACAATAGGAGCCATTTCTTCCCTCCCATCATTAAGTCTCTCAACCCTTCTATAGACACAGGAGTTACCAGATCTTCGATTTCTACCCACTTACATTTTCTCCAAAATAGAAAGGCCTCTTTTCCATAACAAGAGAAAAACGGCCCAAGTCCTTTTGCTACAGAGCAGGAGCAAGGCTAGCGTTCCTCTCCTGCTTCAGTTGGATCTCAGTGTAACATGGTGCAGGATCACTGGTCACCATGATGAAAAATGAGGTCAAACGGAAGTGAACCCAGAAACTGTCAGAGGAAATAGAAGGGAACTTCTGTGTATTTAGTAGCTCTAAATGTCTAGGTGATTTATTATTCATTCATGCTCTCACTCAACCAGTATTTTTGAGCAGCAACTGCATGCCAGGCACTGTGCTAAGCCCTAGGCGTAGAGCATAAGCAACATAGAAACAGTCCTTTTTTCAAGGAGGCTTCATTCTGTGGGAAGATGGATAATAATGAGATCGTTACAAATTGTGATAGGTACTATGAAGATGATAAGAGGAAATGTGATAGCAAGCCAAGAGGCTGAGGATGCTTTAGATGGGTAACCCGGGAGGGCTTCTTGGAGACAATGACATTTAAGCTGAGACAAGAAGGAAGAGGAGTCAGCTATGCAAAAACGTCAGGCAGAGGGAACTGCAAACATAGAGATAGCATGAGCTATTTCATTTATGCCTTGTAACAAATGCTTGAAGTAGGTATCATTGTTCTTCATGTAGCCAGAAAGAAAATGGAAGTAAGAAAAGAAGAAAAAATATACTGATCAGATTTCTCTTTTGTCTATTAACGAACAGATTTCCCTGGAGGAATGCTTTTCAGGCATCTTTCCTGGCCACACCACTTTCTTGTAGGGTTACAAAGTTCTTCTACCCCTCTGACCCTCAGTTTCCACTTCTGTAAAAGAAGCATAAAAACTCATCTTTCAGTGGGATTTGGTGAGAATTAAATAAACTGGTAAACGACTCGGCACCATGCAGAACTCAACAAATGCTCCCTCCGTATTTGCTCGTTCCCTTTTTGCCTTCAGTTTCCAGTGCCAGGCTAAAAGATACCAAAATGTGTCTAGGATGTGAGGTAATTATTCAGTGGCTAATATATTTCCGAGCTGGGAATTGTAGAGGTCACCTCAATTTCAGTTCTGCCTAACAGTGTATTTAGTACTGTGAAATGTCTGAAGTGATCCAGTGCCCTTTCATCGTGAGCACCGTTATGTCGGTACACAAGTGCCTTTCAGTGAACAGGGGGCTGGCCTGACAGCTGAAGTTGGGCTGGAGAGAAGTCACTGGTACATCACATTTTGTTGGCAGGAAACATTATTTGTCCTCCTCCCAGCAGTGTGGAAACAGAGAAGAGTAGGCCCCGTCATTTGTTTTCCTTTTCAGCTATCATCACTGAAAACCTTGAGTTTCTTAACCATGTCTTGGGGCTCTGTTGATTCTAACTAAAATTGATTAGCAAGCTCCCGGGATGCTTGGACCGTTCTAGTAGCAGAGGTACACACAGCAGTTCTGCTCTGGCATAATACCGAACAGACAAAGAAGAGCAAACTGCTCCATCCATATAGGCTTAAAATTAATGAATTGCCTCTCTTCCTTAGTCCTGACATTTCCAATAAAAAGTGGTGGGTTTGGTCTCATGGCTTTGTCTCTAAATGGAACACTGAATTTACCCACTGACAGACTTAATGACTATAAACATCAGAACATGTTTCCATCAAAGGACATAACTGCAGGAAAATAGGGATGCTGTAAAATGCATCTTTTAATAGCAAAATTTAAAAAGTAAAGGAAAAGGGAGGGGAGAACCCCTCATCTACTGCAAATCTTTCTGAAAACAGTAATTTCCCCTTCTTCTTCTCCTACCTCCCCCACCCTCCACCCTCACCACCAGATCCTCTCTCTTCTCTATCCCTACCATCCAAACAGCAACGACAACAACAAAGTGAAAGAAAGAAAGATTCACACCATAAGTTTCCATTGAACAGTGAATTTCTGGTATATGAAAAAATATTGGAAGCATTAAGTTGAAGTTCTAGCTCTGCAGGCCCATGCTACGGTGTAGTCTTTCCTTCCTTCCTCCCTCCCTCCCCCCCTCCCTGTCTTCCTCCCTTCCTTCCTTCCCTCCGTCCTTCCTTCGTTTTTTTACTCCTCACTCAAAAAGCCTTCTGCTGTTCATTTTTATAAGCCATCTTCTAGTGATCCCTGGAGAAATGTGCCCTTTGGCTTCTAGCCAGAGGCTCATCTCTAAAATATAAACCTGGGCAAAACTAGAATTGAGGATCACATTTGCTCTTTTCAAAGTGAGATTGAGGACTGTTATCATGGTTTTTTTCTCTATCTTAATCAATAGAGAAATACTGTTCTTTGAAGTCTTTGTGCAGTATTCTATAGGGAGAGAGAATGACAAATTAGACAAGGTCCCATTTTCCAGAGAGTTTTAGCACACTGAACTCAAGGTGTCTATATAGAAAAAGAAAATTAGCCAACCAAGTAGTATGTCCTTGCTGCACAATAAGAATTCAGCAGAAAACAGAGAACTGTTCCCAGTGGTTCTTGCTGCTGAGTAAGGCTGGGACAACTCCTGAGAGGCTGGCGCTGGGGGCTGGGTGGGCATGGTCCTGGGAAGTGTTTAGAGATGGAAGGATGGAGAAGAACAGAGAGGAGGGAGAAGGTCTTAACAGAGGAGGAAAGAACTGTGTGCAAGGAGGGCCTTTGCTTCATAAAAAAGAAGCTCCGTGCTCCATTTGGTATTTGCCCGACAGAATTGACAAAAAGAGCCAACTGTTTCATATGGCACGTGGTAGATTTTGCTAGGTCTGTGCTGCACATGTGCCTGGCATTTGCAGAATGGAGGTGGCCGAGCACCTAGATGGAGAATTGTGGGGCAAGACCAGTGAAAACAATTTGAAACCCATTTGGCTAATATGCCATGCTGGAAGGCAAGGCTAGTCCAGAGGGGCATAGGGGCCCCTCTTATGCTTACCCCATAATGGATGTCCTGGGAGGACACGCTCCTTAAGGGGGAAAAGGATTTGGGTGGGGAATCAGGATACCCAGAAGGCTACCATTCAGGCTGAACGGTGCATATAAGAGGGCATATTATCTTCAGATAGTCTGGCTGGCCCCAAAGTCTCCAGAATGGAAGATGAGCACACTGATTGCCTGTGCGTCTGTGGTAGGGCACTCAACACCAGCAGATGGCATGCCTCCTCTCCACCGCCTGCTGCCTCTGAGGTCAAATCTGGACGCTGTGTTCACAAAGACATTTAGATATTGAGGACTGACAGTTAACGGAGGAATTTATCCTAATAAACTGCACCCGCTGGGTCCAAGTTAAAACATAAACCCTCTGCTAAAAATCACAAAATATAAACAGCAGAAACCCCATAGATCCCACATCCTTTTTCTTGTAATGGACCTCACACCAAAGACAATGCATTACATTGGTCTGAATGCCATTGCATTCACTCAGCAGAAAATTCATTAGGTTTACTGTGAATGTAGGGCTACAGCAGGCTGGATCGGCTTTATTATGCAGTTGAGGCAGCAAATGGTTTTCTTTAATGATTTCCATCATCTTCATCTTCATTGTTCCTGCCCCCTGCTGATGTTCTCCTCCTTGAGGTGGACCAAGGCTTCAGATAATGAGCTAACATTTAGTATTATGATTTTGTCACACTTTATTACCTCCTTTAGCTACATAAATCTCCAAACTCTTTATAAAAACAACCGTTATATGTTATGTTTGGTGGGGGCAGCCACTGGGGTGTGTAGTATGAACCATGTCGCTCAAACAACAGCATAAATGAGGATGGCTGCCTCGAATTTAAATTCTTCAAGCCGCTGCTGCACAAATTCCTGGGTAATGGTGGGGAGGAGAACGCGGAGTCTTCACAGGTCTTCAAGGATTTTAGCTGGAGCCGGGATTTTTCCTAAAACTTGTGGATTATTTTTTAATGTGGGTGGAGGAGGAAGGCTGCCTTTATTTTCTATTCTGCTTTATCAAACCATTTAGAAGGCTTATGCTATATAAATCCTACAAGTATGACTCAGTAGGATCTTTCCGAAAGCCACTGATACTGAGCAGAACAGCAGTGAGAAAAACACTTTTAAACCATAAGAGTTATTATGGTGAGGTGTGCTGGTAAACCTTGAGACCTCCCACTTCTCTTGAGGAACCAGAACTGGCAGAATATCTCCCACCTTGATTTTTTTTTTTTTTTTTTAAGCAAGGCATCTTAAACATAATAATGAAATAATTGATGGATTTCTGGTGGCTTCGAGGCCACTGTGTTACAGGACTCATCCAAGTCCCCACTGGGGTTGGTTCCAGGCCTGGTCCTTGCTGTACATTCAGGGTGTGTTGTTGCCATTCTGTGTGAATGCTGCCCTTAGCATTGTGTAGTAGGCATCCCTACCTATGATGTAGCTGGCAGGGGACCTGGTTCCTTCAGCTGGTTCTTCTCAGCTCTGCTGGTAAATAGCTACTTGACCTTGGGAAAGCCATAGAACCTTAGTCTTGCCTTACCAATGAATAGTCCTTATAGTCCTTTCTATTTCTAAAGTTATCTCATACTCACTTTTTATTCTCTGTCTCTCAATATTTTTGTGAATTTTTGAACACAGATTCCACAGTAATTACCAATTTAGTATATTGTAAGAAATATATATATATATATATATATATATATATATATAAAATTATATCTCATCAAGGGAAAATGTAATAGAAACAAAAGCAAGCTGGAAATGTACCTCAGGAAAACTGTAAGAACTTTCATTCTGCTAAAGAATTCGGGTGCTTTTTGAACCCTCTTGGAAACACAGTTTGGGATAAGTTGAGATTTAGTGCCTAGCATGGGGAGAAATACTGTGGAAATAACCATTCCTAAGTTACTTAGTTGAAACAGGAAATAAGAGAGTCCCCTGGCAGTAAGACAAACATGATGCCCTTTCCAAATCTTAAGAATTTTGATTAGGACTAGTTTTATCAGAGAATGTTCTTGCTGATTTCTTGTACATCTTCTTCCATCCCTTAAGCCCATCAGGTAAAACTGTTTAATGTTCACTAGAGCTAAAGCCCCTTGGGAGCCTTTCACTAGAGGTAAATTAGAATTCATTTTAAAACAAAAAGACTAAATGATGAATGGGTGTGCATTGGGATAAAGTGATTTGGGGAGTTTTTTGTTTTGTTTTCTGGAAGATAACAGAATTGTTGGGAGACACTTCTAACAGAAATGTAAATACCATGTTAACTGTCTGTTCCCACTTTTTTCCTCTGTGAAAAAAGAGAAAGGAGAGGGCTTAAAGTGAATTATAAGGCCATAAAGTTAGAGGTAATTACAGGAATAACTGCCTCTCTGAATAGGTTTTAATAGCCCAGAACTTGTTGCCCTACAAGGTTTAGAACATATAATTCTATAGATTTTTCTAGAAACCAAAAGATTTTTCTCCCCTCTGCTTTGTTTGCACTCTGTTCTTATCAACCTGCAGCATTCCCGTTTGTACCTCCCTCCCAGGCTAACGGCAGTGCTCTCTCTGTGTCTCCATCCCACTTTGTAGGTACCACTCTTATAATACCTTTAAAATCATATGGTAATTTTGTATGTTTTCTTAGCTACTAGTCTGTGAACTCCTTGAGGACAAATGCCATCCTGTTTATTTTTTATTTTCTCAGTTCCTAAAATAGTGCCTGACAGATAACAGTACTGAAGAAATATTTGTTGAATTGTATTTGTATAAATCAAATAGTTTACATGCAAGAAACATGTCCAGACTTAACTAACTCTCAGGGAAATAGGCACAGGTTATCTGTGTTCCTGGCTTCTCTGCTCTCCATCAACCTCCGGGTACACCCCCACCTTTATCCCCACACTTTGGAACAAGTTCTACTTCTTGCTTATTTGGTCACAGGGGAAAGAAATCTGATAAACCTACTCATATTGAGCTGTAATTGACCTTAATATGTTTCCCTTGAGTGACTTAACCACCTCTGTTTATTTGAGCTCTGAGTAATTCTGGGTTAGGCTTTATAACTTTCAGTAAGGAGTTGACCTTGTGGGAGGTTTGAAGGTTATAATCATATACCTGACCTCTCTAAATTCTAACCATTGAAAATAGATCAAAGAGCCATGTGGATATAAAAGCATTATTAATGAAACCCCAATAGACTCCTAAAGAACAAAGTCCCCAGCTGAAGTGGGATTAGAGAACGTCTTAAACAGGAAGCTGAAGTTGGTGCCTCATATTTCCCAGATATCAGTGCAGCAACCACCTATAGGAAAAATTTGAGCTACAAAATTGACTCTGAATGTACTTCCTCCCATGATGCCACCAAAATGTCACTGGAAAAAGTCACCAATGGCCTCCTAATTATCAAATCCAATACGTATTTCTTTGCCTTTATTTTAATTTATTTCCAGTTGTTATTTGGCTCTGTTGAGTACTCCCTTCTTGGATTTTTCTCTACCTGGGCTTCCAGGATAATACCCTTCCTTGATTTCCTTTTCTCTCACCAACCATTCTTTCATGGGCTCTTCTTTCTTTGTTTACCCCTAAGAGTTGGTGTTTCTCAGCGTTGGTGTTGGTGTTGGTGTTTCTATGATAAGCCATCTTCTCTTCTTACTCTATGCATAATCCGTTAGCAGTTTCATCCACTCCCATAGCGTCTACTCTTGTCTATATGCCATCATGAAATCTACATCACTAATTCAAACCACTATCCATATTCCAGATCAATATATTCTTTCTTTTTTTTTTATTCCATAAATATTTGTTGACAAATTGCTGTGTGATAGTAAATAGTGGGGATACAAAGATAAGAGTCTCTGCCTTTAAGAAAAACTAGTAGCAGAGGCAGCCATGTAAACAGAGTAGAGTGGTAATATCCAAAAGAACATATGGGAAGCATTGAACAAGTAAACTCAAATCAAACAAGGAGATATAGAGAAAGATCTTAGAAAGAGCATGTGCTTCAATGACACAAATGCTGATTAACAGTGAGCATGGTTATTGATTCAAGTTTCCTTTCCGTCCTTTTCTTCTCTTTCTCTTGGGTGATGGATGATCTGAGTTCCAAGGAGGGTATTGGTCTGCAGGCCTCCTCTTTCCTCACTGAACTCTGGGGTTTTCATTTGGTCTGTATTGTTGTGTTGGCCTCCTCTGATATTCATGGTCCTCCCATGACTTCTAGTCTGATAGCCCTCTCAGTACATGTGGACCTTCCACAAAGGGCTCTGAAATCTCTCAGCTGGTCTCCCTACCTCTTGTTGGGGTAATTCAAATCCTTTAACCTGACCTCAGATCCATCTGCATGGACACTATCTCACAGATGGCATGATAGGGTGGGAATTTTCTGATATGCACAGGCTTCCCAGGCTCTACCAACTTATCTTCTGTCATGTAATTCTGAAAGTGTTCAACCTTGGATGGGTGACAGAGAACAGGCATCCCATATTCATGTCTAGCTTCTCTCCTCTCTTCTGCCTGTCTGTCTCTAAGCCCCACCCTTTATCCCAAGAAAGGTGTTGATTTCTTCTTTCTGTCCTTTTGCATCAAGTCTGTAGCTTTCCCTACTATAATATTCTTGATGTAACTTATACATTTTAAATCTTCCAGACTCTACTGCAACTTACAAATATATATTTTTTCCTCTCAAAAGGCCCAGCTCTTCTGAATCAAAAGCTCTTTGGCTTTCAAAACTGTTGACTCTAATTTCAAGGATCTATTTTGGAACTCAAAGCCAAGAATTGCACTTTTTGTTCTTGATGTTGCCTTTGTGTCCTCCCTTCCCTAAAGCACAAAACTTCAATCTTCTTTAGTTTATTGTTAGAAAGACCAAATTTTTTTTAATTAAGTAAGAAAAGGAAAAATGCAGTGGATTTCATAATATTATTTTGCTACACAAGTGGCCCATACCAACTTTCCATATTTAATTATATGCCCTTCCATTTTTAAATTGTCTTCTAATTTCTTGACTCAGTATTAAATTTTTTTAAAATTATTTAGGGCATAGAATAAGGCAGAAAAGTCTTTTGTCTTCCTCAGAGCACCTGGGTTTATTCATTCATTCATTCATTAAGCAAACATGTATTGAATACCAAGAGCTGTTGACAAAAAGGTGAATGACAGTTCCTGTCCTTCATGAGTTCATGAGTTAATAAAAATCACTGTTAGGTAGTAAAAGGAAAGTGGAAAGTAAACCAAGATGACTCAGAGGAGAAAAATATAAATCAGAATGAGGAATCCAAAACAGCTTCCTAGGGGAGGTGACACTTGAGCTGAGTTTTAAAGGTTCAGTGAGTTCAACATGTCAAGGAGAGTTTTATTCCATCCATAGTGATCTACATATATGAATAAGTGGGAGCATAGTTGGGAATTACAACTATTTAATTGTGCCTAGAAAAAGTAAAGAGTCTTTGGTGATCAGAGAAGAGAGATTAGTATTCAATAAACAGTTTAAGAAGGACCTTTTATGCTTAATAAGAATTTGAATTTAACTTTGAAAACTGTGAAGAATTATAAAGAACTTAACTTTGCAAACTATGAAGAAAATTATTTCTATAAAGAAATAAAAGGATTTAAGGATTTTTAAGGAAATCCTTAAAAAGGATTTTAGAAAGGTCACTCTGGCCACAGTGTCGAAAATGTAGAGAATGAATTACATTTTTAGGTGGATCTCAAATTAGGACAAAAGTTATAAGATTACTGCAAAATTTAGATGAGTGGTAAGAACCTGAGTACAGATGACGAAATGCAGAGGGGAGGATATGGAAGATGTATAGCAGGTCTAATCTTCAGGCCTTGGAATTGGGAGTTGAGGAAAAGGAGGATGACGCTGAATTTTCTAGTCACTCAGTGATTATGAAAATAGCAGTTTTAATCTCTGAATTAGGGAAGGGCAAATTTGAGGGGAAATATCAAGTTCAGATTTGGCTGTCTTAAATTTGACACATCCGAGGGACATGAAGTAGAGGTGTCTAGTGGAGAGCTTCACATTAGGATCTGTGACTTAGTGGAGCTGGAAGCGTTGATGTGATTGTTAGAGGCATGAATTTGGGCAAGATGATCTATCAGGAGGAATATGAAAACATGGAGAAACAGAAGGCGAAGAAGAAAATCCTGTGGAACATGGTGCAGGCCAAGGAAGAGGAGCCCTCAGAGACCAGTAAAAAGGAACTAGTGGGAGGAGAAGAGAGCCAGCAGAGACAGGCACAGAATCCAGGAGATAAAAGAGATAAGAAGGAGGGCTAAGTCAGCAGGTGCTTATGATGTGGCTCCTGTAAATTAAGGATGGAAAAGTAATGGGGGAACAAGTGGAAAGTATGAACACAGAACTCTGTGGCTTAAGGAAAGAATAAGTACTGAGTTCTGCTTTTTCTAGAAGATTAACAAGAAAGAAAAGTCAGGGTGATGTATCAATTGGGGGGGGGGTCGTTTTAAACCAGATTCTGAGGTGTTAAAACCAAGTTTTGATCAGGTAAATGTCCAATTATGACATGTAATATAAGGGAAACTCATTTTAGTAAGGCATATATACAGACACCCTTCCTAAATGGATAATGTTTTTGTATAATATATGTAAAAGTTACTTAAGAGGGAAATGTCCTGGAGCAGTAAACTGTTTGTTTTCTCTGAATGTCCTTTAAAAAAAAAACAAAAAACAACTAAACAACAACAAAATCCTCCATAAAATTGTATTAGCCTACATGTTAAAAGAATTATATCCCCTCCTCGGTTTTATATCATATGACTGAGGACCCAGGAGGATCTCTGCAGAAGGGCTTCTGAACAGTTAACAAACTCCAAAGAAATGTTTCCAGCCTCTTGTCATATTATGTGAGCTTGTCATTCCTGTGGCAGAGAAGCTTTTGCGAGGGTATCACCGTAGGGTATAGTAACCCTGCCGCCTCTGCCTCAAAGGAGCTATTTTCTTCCCTGCACACAAAAAGTTCGAGTTGGCTGCGTGGGTAAGTGAGAGCATCACAGCCAGGAGCTGTCCTACTCAGGAGCCCCATTAAGATCTGTCAAGGTTTTCCATTTCCTTTCTATGTTTATTAGTCATGGAATAAACACAGTAACGTTTGAATACAGCCATTGCATCTCTAGCCCATCTTTGATGTTTGTTTGATTGTATTTACTTAGAAAATGACTTCTTCTCCATGAAACATATACCCCTTGAATTACTTCACATACTTGGAAATGCACCCCTCACTGCTGTGCCCACCAAGCAGGCTGTGACTGAACACAGCACACCTATGCTTGACAGTGGAAATAGAATTGATTCCAAATATCCCAAATCATGGAATACCAGGCATTCCAGAGTTAGCATCTCCTTACCTTCTCCATACAGAGAGGATAGCACTGAATGCCGCAAATATGCTGGGAGACTTTTAAGACCCATAAGCAATTTGCCTTTCAGTATCTACTTTTTTTTTTAATCTTGAGAAAATGCCCACTTCCCAGCACTCCACTCCCTCCTTAATCACCATGATCAGCATAGCAGGATTTCAGTGAATCACCATCAACTTTTATATAAGTAGGCGGGAAGGAAGAGCTCACTCTAAATTAGTGCTGCCTAGATAGGAATTTGGAAGGTTTCAAAGGGAAAATTCAAATGAATTTTCTGAGAAAGAAACTGTTCAGTCTGAGGGTTTGTAAATTGTCATAGTTTCCCAAAAGTACATTACTAAACATGAAAAAGAAGAATTTTTCCTTGATTTGTCAATTCATAAGTCATCATGATATAACTCATTTGATCCAAAGGAAAAATAACACTGAAGTATTCATATTTGTATTATTTATACCGCATGATTGTTTATAAAAACAAAGTGATTTTCTTTCTCTTAACTCAGAATTCCGTAAAAGAGGTTATTTATGCTAATTTACAATTTGAAGAATTGTCATCCTTAGATCATGTATACTGATGATTCCCTACCAAGCTTCCACCCCTCCTTCCTTCTTCCAAACAGAACCTGAATTTGTTCAGGTATCCACCCCTCCCCCAAGCAGCCCAGGAGACTGAAGGGAAGCTAAACACATCCCAAGGTCCAGAGACAGTCTTGAATTTCTAAGCTAGGCAGGATCAGATTCTCCTGTAATGACTGTAATAAGTCTAGTTAGCTGGTCATGTGACCTAGTTTCAGACCACAGGAAGGATTTTTATTGCATAGTTGGGGCAGGGGTTTTCTTTCTCACGCGAGACATGAATAAGGAAGTTATGTAGTTCTCATTGCTAGGAGCACATATCTAACAAGGAGGAGAGGAACCAGCCTTAGGAACAAGTCAACACCAGATTATAGAGGAGACGGATAAAAGGAATTTAGCCCAGGGGGATATGGTATGGCTAGTGAATTAGCCAAACATGAAATCTTTTCTCCTTGTGGGCTTGCATTATGTGAGATAATTTCCTTATTATTTAAGTCAAAGTGAATGGGGCTTTTCTTTCTTTGCATCTTGAATAATACTATTATGATTAACATTTTATATTCATGTCTGGGCAGACCCTGCAAATAATTGAAATCCAAGTCGGTCTAGGTACTTTGATTGGAAGAGTACCAGCTACAGATTATCTCTCCTACCAATCTAACACCAGACCTGCAATCCTGGCCCTTAATGACTGCTTTAAGCTAAAGCACTGTGTATCCATGGAGGTGTTTGTTAGGATGCCAACAGGACTGACATCTTAAACTGGGTAGTCAAATGGAATCAAAGTTTTATCAGAAAGTAGGGTGTGGGAGTAAGAATTGGGAAGACTTCCAACAGTGTCCAACACAGTCTGTTATCCTGGGAGCTGGAAGCTGGTATGTTGGGTAAACTTTGAATTGGATTTCCCCCTAAGACATAAACCTTGGATACAATAATTGCAGCAATTCTTACGATAATATCTTGATTCTAAATAAATTATTTCAAATTGTAAATTTTTCTAGTTTTGAGTAACACTGTTGATACAAAAATTAGCCCCATCAATTATGAGGCTTTAAACACAATCTTTTATTGATATCCTTTCTACATGCAGATGTTAATGAAAGGCTGGTATAGCTGGAGGACTGATAGGCAGGTAGGCAAGAAGATGACTGTTCCTGTCTTTTCTCTTCAGGTCAATTGATGCTTCTTTGTACACTCACAGATTGAAAGCCAATAGTCGTATCAGTTTCCCACAAACAAATTTTCCTTGTTACAAAAAATAAAGCTCAAATGCATTAGTTTTATAGTTAGTATTTTCTCAGGCAGGGCCTAACATGCAATCTTCACTCTTGTTCGTGAAGTCATTTAGTGTTGTAAATTATACATTAGCCTCCAAACTGCTGTAAGCATCACCTCTATTATTTGTGTTCTTCATCAATAAATTATGCCATTTCAATAATATGCAAATTTCTTTCAACATTTTTGGTCTTGAAATTACAAACCTCAAGCTTGTATAAATAATATATGGAAATGGAGATGGTATCTGCAAACTGATTTTATTGTTGGACACTTAATGATAATGAAATATAATATTGTGTTAAGTGAGTTCTTTCTAAAACATCTAGAAATGGGTCCCAAGCTGTCCTGCATATCTCTCTTGATATAAAGTTATTTAGGTATAGGGGTAAATGATAGAATTCTGAGGGACAAAGACCAACTTGAAGCCCAAAGGATAGTTTTAAAGAAGTAACTCTTAAAAAGCACTTAGTGTGCCCGCATTAGGGGTTTGTGAATGCATAAAATGGTCTGCAGCCTGGCAGCATTTCTCATAAGCAAACTGAAAATTACTTTGGTGCCAGTATCCATATTAAATGATAGAAGCTTTAATTGATTAAGAAATTGTGAGTGGCCTTGTCGACCTTGATGGAAATAAAATATAAAACCTTTCTACTCTGTGGAATTGCTATAGGGCAGAGGCCTGAAATTTTTGTTCTAATTCAGAACCATCCTGGGAGACACATCTGGTCCAAGGTTATCTGTGATCCAAAGAATCCACAGGATGTTTTGGTGGGCAGGGAATGAGAAGCCATAGGATGAGTCTAATGCTGGCCTTCTGGGTGGCCTCTGACAGACGTGGGGCCTCCATCTGGCCCCTGGTACCATCAGACTTTTGAGCCCAGAATGAACCTACAACATCAGCCCGGTAGATGCTCCTCCCTAAACATCAGGGGAGGAATTCCTCTTTATATTCCCATTCCCCTTTCCTTCTTGTCCTCACACCTTGCTTCCTACGTTCCCTCACCTAAACTATCTAATGGGTGTCATCACCTTGCCCCAGGAGCCTGGCATCCTATTTCTTGGCTTCTTTCTGCCTCTATCTTCCTTTCAATGTCATCAGCTCTTAGAGTGTTATATCTAGGACCTTGCAGAGAAATCAACAATTGAGACCTCATTTTAGTGATAAAATAATGTAATAACAGTGGTAAAATTAGTAACTAAGAATTATGTGGTATGGTTATAACAACTATAATAATAGTAATAAAGTAGCTCTTTATTGTAACCTTCCTATGTGGTAGCCACTGAACTAAGCAATCTTACATGGTTTCTCTTGTTTAATCCTCTAATAGGAGCCACTATTATTATCCCCACTCTGTACCTTTTTATTCATTTCCTTTTGCATTGAAACTGTGTCCCTTTTGCTTTCCAGCCGTCTACAGAGACATATTTTATGTTTTCTGGAAATTTTTAATTCCACATTCTTTAATTATTTCATTTTTATAATAGTCTCTTCTTGTTTTATGGTGCTGTTATCTAGATTCTCTCTTAGAATGTTATGTTTATTTAAGTATTGAAATATTCTACTGGTTCTATTAATTCTGTTTCCTTATGTACTTTTGGGGGGTATAACTTGTTGACCTTTGTTCATATTTTTCATGTTGCTTTTGGTTTACCCCAAGTATTTACTAATTTGTTTCTTATTTGTGTTGACACTTTGTGTTTGAAAATCTTTTGGGGGAGGGTTGAGGGAAGAAGATACAGGTTCTAATTACAGGTGCTCTTGAATGAAGGGGAAAGGAGAAATATATGTTCATTGTAGTGTGCTGGGAACTTTCCTTCTGGGCTTGGGGTTGCCTTGCCCCTCTTAGAGGTCTCTGGTTATCTTTGGTCGTGCCTGTCTTCCAAGTCACAGGGCCCTTTTTCACTGTTTCAGCAAATGGAGGATTTGAGGTGGGGGAGTAACAAGATGGCTGATCAGAAGTTAGTTTGCAAATTACTCAGACATGCCTCTGCTACATGTATCTCTCTCTAAGCACAGAGCACATTTTTTAACTGCTCTCATCTTCACAGGGTGTTCTCCTCATATTTGGGGGCATAGTTTCCTCCAATCTTAGTCTCTGATTTCTAACTTTCAGGAATGCTTGAAAATCTCTAGCTTTTTGGTAGCACAAGTCCTTATTTTCCAATGCTACATGGTTTTATAATTCTTTTTAAAAATACCTTTTCTGTCATTTCGTAGGATTTTGTATAGGAGGCAGTAGGATTCCTGGATTCTATCTACCATTTCGAACCAATATTTACTCCCACTTCACAGATGAAATAACTATAATTAGCTTAAAGAATGCAGATAAAAATCTGAGATCCTATCTATTCTGATCAAGTCCTCTGATGCCAGAGCCTGTGTTCCCAACAAATATGTACTCTGATTTTCATTATAGGCTTTGCAGTTTATATATAATCACATTCAATAGTTCATTTAGTTCACACAGTATAGCCTGTAAGGTTTTATGACTATTGTCTCCAGTTGATTGATGAGGGATCAGACTCAGAAATGTTAAGTGACTAGACCAGGAACTCACAGCTAATAGTGGCATGTAGCAAATATTTCTACATGTGCAGCAAATAATGCTTGGTACATAATAAGAACTCAGGATAAAAGAAAAGCTTTATCCCCCTGTACTCCAAGACCTCACAGAATAGAATCTGAAGCAGAACCCAGCTTTCCTAATTCTCAACCTTTCTAGGTACCTTTATACTAAGCCTCACTACCTCAATTTCCTTGGTCCTGTTATTAGCCCTTTTCAAAGTCATCTTGTTAATACACACACACACACACACACACACACACCCTTACTCTATTGGAGATTACAAATGGCAAGACTTGGCTTGTTTTTGATATGACTACATCCAATAATGCATTGATGTTTTATGCAAGTATACATCAAAGAACTAGCCCTTAGGTTTGCAAAAGATTTCCAATATGGGCTCAAAGCTCCAAAAGTTTTGCATCTTCATTTTAAGGTAGTTCTGCAATGTACTTGGAAATAAAAGAGAGAGAACTAGTTGTATCAAAGAGAAAACACTGACAAATCAGAAGTTTATAGAAGAGTCTAATCAACTGGGGGGTCTAGTAGACCATGCTGATTTTTAATAGTGCTAGTAGACACTTCAAATAACACAAACCACATTGCACTGAGGACCTCTAAGAGACTGTTATTGTCAACTGGAGAAAAAATGGAGAGCCTGTAATGAAACAATTATAAGCACACTGCATTACATTATTTTGATTTGGGTACTGTTACCTAGATCATTGTACTCTGGGTAGGAGAGTATGAAAGCAGAAAACATTAGGTATCAACAATGAGTGGCATCACTGAAGTGAAATTTCATTGCCTCTGCATAAAGAGGTTTGATCTAAGTCCACCCTTTCCCCTTCATTAGCTCATTAGCTATTGTTGTTAATAATACTAGTAATAACAACAACTACCATATGTTCACAGGGCTATTGAGATGAATATCTGGGCTCCAAGAAGGGAATTTTATCTTATTCATTACATCCCTACTGCCTTACTTCTGTTTTTGCTCTAATGTAAAACAAAGGAAGAAAATAATAGAAACAATACTTTACATTTGCTATTGCTTAATTTATCATAGCTGTCTATAAAATTTCCTCTTTTAATGCTCATCAAAACATTGTAAAGTAAATATTATGATATTTAGATTATAGCTAAAGTATGATATTTAGTTATTAGAATAAGGAAACATTCTGAGAATTAAGTGACATCCTGTGTAACACAAACACAGATTAAGTGTGATGAAAGGAAAACTCATACTTCAGTTATCTGTCTCTGAATCTGCATGCTTATGCCACACTGCCTTGCTTCTCCAGCAATACTCAGAAGAACAAGTCTGGACCACTGGGGTTTTCTAATACTAGTTTTCATCCCTCAGATGAAGATGTTCACCTTATAAATATATGGGTCTCAGGATTCACTAACACCACAGGACTCTTGAAATTTCTCTGTTCTGCCCCCAACTCAACTCATCACACCTATCTGTATGTTCAGCAGAAAATCACAAAGATACGTAAAATTGCATCTAGTGTTTCTCCTTATTTTACTGAAATAACAATTTCCTTTCTGTGACTACTAGATTAACATGACTTTTTAGTTCATTGTTTTCAGTGTCAGGTATTAATGTTTTGCCTGGGTAAACACAATTTCTGATATTCAGAACTTATCAAGAAATTCAGCATGGCATCACTAAGAGCTATATATTATTTAAAAAGAAGAATTTTCAGCTGGTTCCAAAATCTCACTTCAGCTCTGTACTGGCTATGATGAATTTGGTTTAAAAGCAGTAAAGTGTATTCTGGCATTTTGGCTCCATTTAAAAGATTATGAATTGCAGACATTCATTTTAGCATGATCTTTTCAGTCCATTCATTTCAGTACCTCTTCAAAAATTGAAGACAAGACACATACCACAGACTTTTTAAAGGCGGTCAGATTTATATGCTCCTTGGTATTTGAAGTGAAAACTTTTGACTTTAAAAAGTGCTTTACAATCCCTAAAATAACAAAACCAAGAGTTATAGCCCATAATCCAACAAAAGAAATGAAATAGGAATCATAAAAAAAAAAAATTCATTTAATCCAGAAGAAAAGAGAGAAAATAGAACAAAGAACAAATGAGAAAAACAGAAAACAAAGAGCAGGTGAAAGACCTAAATCAAACCATATCAATCATGACATTAAATGTAAACTGTTTAAATGCCCTAATTAAAAGCAGAGATTGTTATATTGAATTAAAAAAATCAAGACACAACCATATGCTGCCAAAAAGAAACACACTTCAAATATAATGACATATATATATTAAAAGTAAAAAGGATTAAAAAATATATGCCATGCTAACACTAATCAAAAAAAGCTGAATGGCTATATTAACATTAGATTTCAGAGCAAAAAATATTAACAGGGTAAAGAAGGTTATTTCATAATGATAAAGGAGCCAATTCAAGAGGACGAAAGAGTCCTAAATGCACATATACCTAATGAGTTTCTAAATACATAGGGGGGAAAAAAAACTTGGTAGAGCTGCAAGGAGAAATGGTGATCTCCACAATAATTGTCAGAGATATCAATGCCCCTTTGTCAATAATTTATGGAACAGAGAGACAAAAAATCATCAATGATGTAGTACACTTGAATAATACTTATCAATCAACTTTACTTGACTTATATAACACTCCAGTGAACAACAGCAAAATACATTCTTTTCACATGCACATGGAAAATTTACTGAGATAGACCCCATTCTGGGCCATTAAAATATTTTCAGTAAATTTAAAAGGATTCAAGTAATCCAAAGTGTATTCTCTGACTACAGTGGAATTAAATCAATAACAGAAATATCGCTGAAAATTGTTCAAATATTTGGAAACTACATAACACAATTCTGAATAGTCCATGGATCAAGGGAAAAATCAAATGGGAAATTATAAAGTATTTTGAACTGAATGAAAAAATACAACATATAGAATGTGTGAAATACTATTAAAACCGTGTTTAGGAGGAAATGTATAGCACTAAATGCCTAAATTGGTAAAGAAGAAGGTCTAAAATTAGTGACCTCAACTTCTACTATAAGAGGCTAGAAAACAAATAACAAATAAAGCCAAAGTTAGCAGAAGAAAGGAAATAATAAAGATCAAAGTGGAAATTAATGAAATAGGAAACAAAAACAATAGAGAAATCAATGAAACCAAAAGTTGGTTCACTGAGAAGATGAAATAAAATTAATAAACCTTTAGCCAGACTGATCATGAAAATAAGAATGACATAATTTACCAATATCAGTAATTAGAGTGGTAACATCAGTACAGATTTTACAGATATTAAAAGGATAATAAAGAGATATTATGAACAACTTCTGCCTGTAAATGTGACAACTTAGATGAAATGGACAAATTTCTTGAAAGAAACAAACTACCAAAGGTCACTCAAAAAGAAATAGAAAACCTGAATAGCCCTAGATCTACTAAAAAAATTGAATTTACAGTTTAAAACCTTCTCATAAAGAAAACTGCAGGCTCAGATAATTTCACTGGGGAAATTCTACCAAACAATAAGAAATAAATAGCAATCCTACATAATTCTTCCAGAAAATTGAAGTTGAGGAAATAGTTTTCAACTCATTCTATGAGACCAGTATTATTACCCCAATGCCAAAACCACACAAAGACATTGAAAGAAAACTACAGACCAATATTCCTATGAACATAGAAACAAACATTCTAAACAAAATTATAGCAAATGGAATCCAACTTTGTAAAAAAAAAAAAAGGATCATGACCAAATGGGCATTATCTCCCGAATGCAGGGTTGGTTTAACTTGCAAAAAATCAATGTAATTCACTATGTTAAGAAACTTTTAAAAATCTATGATCATCTCAATAGGTGCAAAGAAAGCATTTCACAAAATTCAATATCCATTCTTGATAAAAACTCTTAGCTAACCAGGAATAGAAGAGAACTTCCTAAATCTGATGATGGTGTCTATGAAAAACCTACAGCCAATATCATACTTCATAATAAAAGACCAAATGACTGCTCTCATCACTTTTATTCAGCATTATACTCAGGGTTTAGCCACTGCAGTTAGGCAAGAGAAAGAAATATGAAGTATCTAGATTGGAAGGAAGTATCTAAATTTAAAGGAAGGTATAGGGCTTCCCTGGTGGCTCAGTGGTTGAGAGTCTGCCTGCCAATGCAGCGGACACGGGTTCGAGCCCTGGTCCGGGAAGATCCCACATGCCGCGGAGCAACTAGGCCCGTGAGCCACAACTACTGAGCCTGCGCGTCTGGAGCCTGTGCTCCGCAGCAAGAGAGACCGCGACAGTGAGAGGCCTGTGCACCGCGATGAAGAGTGGCCCCCGCTTGCCACAACTAGAGAAAGCCCTTGCACAGAAACGAAGACCCAACACAGACAAAAATAAATAAATAAATAAAAAGGAAGGTATAAAACTGTCTTTATTCACGGATCATATAAGCATCTAGATAGAAAATCCAAAATCTACAAAAACAGAGAGTGAGTTTATTAGCAAGATTGCAGACTCTAAGATCAATATGCAAAAATTAATTATATTTTTATATACTGACAACAAGCAATCAAATTTTTAAAAAATTAAATAATACATATACAGTAACGTTAAAAATAAAAAAGAAAACACTTCAGGATATATCTGACAAATGATATGCGAGACCCATACACTGAAAACTATAAAGCATTGCTGACAGACATAAAGACTGAAGTAAATAAAGAGATACACCTTTTTCATTGATTGGAAGACTCGGTACTTTCCCTACATTGATCTGTAGATTTAATGTAATCCCAATCAAATTCCCTGTGCAATTTTTGGTGGAAATTGACAAACTGATTCTAAAATTCATGTGTAAATGCAAAGGACCTAGGATAATGAAAACGACTTGGAAAAAGGATGAAGTTGAAGAGCTAACATTACCTGATTTCAAGAATATCATAAAACTGCAGTAATCAAAACAGTGTGACATTGGCATGAAAATAGAAAGCTTGTCAATGGAACTGAATAGAAATAGTTCCACACATACAGACAATTGACTTTTTTTTCACACACACACACTGTATTTTATTTTTACAAGAGATAAATAAACTGACACCAAGCATTTTAAATGGATGACCACAACAAAAGCAACAATGATTGCAATTACCAAACACGAAACACACTCATACTATGATAGACAATTGATTTTTGAGAAGGATTCAAAAGCAATTCAGTGGAGAAAAGATAATCTTTTCAACAAGTTGTGCTGGATCAGTTGGATGGCTATACACTAAAAAGAATAGAAAAGAAGAAGAACTCTGATCTATATCTCAAAACATATAAAAGATTCACTCAAAGTGGATTATAGACCTACATATAAAACCTAAAATTATAAAAAAATTTTCAAGGAAAATATTTGTGGCTTGAAATTAGGCCAAGATTTCTTAGATGTAACACCAAAAGCATAATCCAGAAAAGAAAAAATTAGTGAATGGGACTTGAGCTTAGCAAATGACTCTAACCACCCTTGTCCTTCTTAGCCCTGGAAGACAGATCAACTTGAACTCA
This sequence comes from Stenella coeruleoalba, assembly GCF_951394435.1. Lineage (NCBI taxonomy): Eukaryota > Metazoa > Chordata > Mammalia > Artiodactyla > Delphinidae > Stenella > Stenella coeruleoalba. The sequence continues at coordinate 37,379,636 of NC_137162.1, forward strand.
AGGTTCATTCAACATTCTTGTTTAGGAAACTGAAATTGACTTACGTTGCCTAAGAATCCTTTTTCTTTTTTAACTTTTAAATATAGCAGCAATGCTTGACTTTTGCATAATGTTGTTAAAGTTACAGATGGGCTTTCTATATATCATCTTAATTATACAGCAACTTTTATAAAGAGGATACTCTTATTATGCCCACCTTACACATGACTAAACTGAGGCTCAGAGAGATTCAGTTACTTACCCAAGGTTACATTGTTAGAAAGTGGTAGGGCCAGACTCTAACACAAGTTCCCTGATCTTGGAGTCTGGTTGTTTTTCTACTGTCTCACTTTGCCTCTCTATACAGAATGGTGAATTTGTCCCTGATTTTTAAAAAGAAGCCAGTTTTTGCTAGAAGAGAAGATTAATGACAGCATCAACTCTCTCGAGACACCAGGATATTACTTAGTGAACTAGATATCTATCCTTTATCTTTCAAACCTATCATGGCTACCGTCCATGTTTGTAACTATGGCTAACGGGAAAAGATGCATGACCAACTGCCCCTTCTATCTTGTATAGAAATAAATTTGCCTTAGCCCTTAATGACACTTTGCCACTCTGTACTCAGGTTGCTGTAAATTAATGCAATTCCCAAAGTGACTACCAAATGCCCATGGTGTAACCTCTTCACCCAGTAGGAGCTGACCCGATATTCCTCTGATGTTGTCTAAATAGATGACTCACTTCAGGGAGCCTCCCTTTGAATTCAGTGCTCTTGGCATTTGCCCCAGTTCTGTAATAGCCACATACCCCAGGGGTAAAGTAATGGATCTCTGACAATCTGGCTGTCCCCTTTATTTCTCTTTCACATTTGTTTACACATCTGTGACTGTCCTCTGAGAATGGCACAAAGTAGAAAGGATAATATCCACCCACTATCCTCTCTAAGGGTCAAAACCACATGAGCAGTCTTATCAGTCTCAGTCAGATTATTCTTCAATTGTGCTTCTAGACACGGATAAGCCATTTGAAAGCCAAAGTAGAGTGTCCTTAGCAGAATCAAATTTAGACCAGTATACTTACTGCAAAAGACAATATTTGAGAAATGTAAATGAATAAAAAGTGAGCCTTTCACATTATAGCCAAGCATTTAACATTTGGAAGGGGGGATGCATTTTATAAAGCTATCCAGAGAAATGCAAAATTATATTTTCTTAATAGTAGTAATCCTAGTCCTTTCCCTTGGAAAACAAATTTAATATCATACGTGTGTGGCATCCAGAGAAACAGAAAGGGAGCAAGAGGTTGGAAAACTATGGTTGGAAGTAAAATACTTTACTTCCAGTGTCTCATGTACATGTTTTGTCTGACACGAGCAACAGTTTTTATCCTTTTTGATTTGCATTATTTCTGCCTATAAACCTCTCTATTCTTTCTCTATTGTTGTGAGTGTTTTTAGTCTTTATAACAATGCTGGCAGGAACAGAGAGTTGGTTTCTCTTCTTTCTCCTAGTAGAGGCCAACGTAGTTAAAAAGAGAGAGAGAGGGAGAGAGAGCGTACCAAGGTGTGTCTAAGTTGCCTCTGCCACTTGTTAATTGTTTGACCTGGGCAGGAGGAATTTATTTAACCATGCTGAAGTTCAAGTGTTTCATATATAAAATGAGATCACAATACACATGTCATTGTGAGAACCAAATGAGTTACTGTAAAATGTGTAAAATGACAGACGTGTAGGAGACATCCAATAAGCATAATTTTTAACTTTCCCCTTAATGAATTTAAGAATATGACTAATTTCTCTCTGTTCTATACCTTTGTTGAGGCATGTATCCTTATTTGGATCAAACAGTAAATAAATTCTTATTTGGGCATCAGAAATTTAATAGAAATAGTGCAACCTCCAAATCCTGTACTTTTGATGATTATGGTTCTTTGTTTTGGAACTTGAAATAAGGTGTGATTTTCAGTTCGGTTTCTGGAACTTATAACTTAAAATGTGTCAGGTAGGTAAAATTTCTTACTTTAAGAGAAAGAATAGTTCATTGATAAATATTTAAGTATTAGATATTGGAAGGAGGGCCACAATTTTCCACACTTATGGTAGAGGCAGAGGTATGGATTGTCCCAAATGGTTCCCAAATAGTTCTTCTGGTTCTAAAATGCCATAAAGAGCCAGCTACCCTTATCCGCTCAGTGCCATGTCCTAACTCCACTCCAGCACAGCAGGGCTTCTGGCATCCTAACAGATTAGTGGACGAAAGGCAAACCCAGCAAATCAACAAGGCCGATAACCTGGACATATAATTAATATGTAGTGTGATGGTAAAGACTAGTCAGACACACCTGTCTTCCAGTCCTTGCTAACTGTGTAGATTGTGATAAAGATTAAACAAACCTCTTTCTATGTAATAGGAGTCTCTTCAGTTTTCATTGTTGTTGTTGTAAAATGGAGATAATAATGGTACCTGTGTGGAGTACCGGGCACATATAGATGTTCAATCAATATTAGATACCATTATGAGTTATCTAAAAGAGACCATGCCCTGTTTACATTTAATTCTAACTACAGTGTTATAAAATGAGAAAATGTAAAAACAAAACAAAGCAAAAACTATGGGCTGTCACATCGATTTGCTCCACCCATTCTAACTTTTCTTGGGTTTAAATGATCTTTATTTGATATCTTTCTGAAGCGCCCCCCCCCCAACCTTCCCCTGCACCACCATTACCCAGTGGGATCTTCCCACATGTGAGAAAGCTGTAGGGCATACTGCTTAAGAACACAGCTGAGTTTGAATCCTAGCTCCTCCTCTTATTGACTTTGTGCTTGGGGCAACTTTATCTAATCACTAGGTACCTATAAAAAAGGATAATAATAATACCTGTCTCCTGGAGTTACTGTGATAATTAAGTTAATACATGTAAAACACCTAGAAGAGTGCCAGGAAAGTAATGTGTGTTCGATAAGCGCTAACTATGATTAAATGCTAGCAATTAGGAGTAACAGACTGTATTCATTGTTTCTCTTCTGAAAGCACCTGTTTATTCTGGGGTCCTGACTTTCTATTGTGAGGACTTTTTCCCCCTTGATCTCTTTTTCTTCTTTTTTCCCAATAATAAAAGAAGGAGGGCAAAGTGTTATCTATATACAACATACTGGCCCCATATGTTGTCAGTACAATTGTACTCTGTTGAAGGTATAATGATGAGTCCCTCCCTGGGCTTCCTCGTTACTCACATGAGGGTTCATTAAAACAGGGTTTTCGTAAATTATCAAAGGTACTCCAATTTTGACCTGGCTACAACTTTCAACCTGGGTTGTAATTCACATGCATTTCTCTGTATTCCACGTTAAACTGTCATCTTATTGAGGTCAAAGGACCATATCCTAACTTCACTGTATCTACAGCACCTAATGCATAGCCAGAAATGTTCAGTAAACTGCCACATAACTGAATGAATGAATGAATGAATGAATGAAGTCACATTCAAAGTATAGTATGCTAGCCCTCTGTTCAGCAACAGAGTAAATGTCCAAGTAAGTTCTGGGGTAATCCTGGAACTTTTAAATTTTCAGGGAAAGTCTCATGTATTCTATTTTGGGACTTCCCACCTCCCTAGTGTCACCATTCCTGCCATAGTTTATTGTCCGCCACCCCCCAACATAATTTGTGTTTTCCTGTCTCTGTGCCTTTACTCTCACTGTCCTTTCTTTCTGGAATGCCTTTGTCTCCTTCTCTACTTATATGAATCTCAGCTCACATCTCACGTGAACATTTCCTTCTCTATTCTAAGTGTACGTTGTTTCACCTTCTTCTGACCTACTATAGCAGCTGCTGTCTAAACCAATAGCTGTCACTTAGTATGTACTGTTGCATATTTTTAGTTATCATTTTTCAATTAAAATACTTAACCAGATTTTAAATCCCTTGAAAGCAATGGCCGTGTCTTACCCTTCTATACCTAGCACTGCACCTCCCGCTTGGTGCAATAATAAATAAATAATTGCTACTGGGGTGACTTGGTCTATACCATCAGAGAGCAATGCAAAATAAAACTAACTCAGCACAATTAAAACATTAATTTGTCAGTAAATAGGGAAATTCGATGTGCTGAAACACATCAGGACAAAGATGTAAGTTGCAGGTAGAGTTTCATCTTTATTAGTTCCTTTTGATTCTGTGCTTTCTTTTTACTTGGTTTGATGCATCTTTTTATTTTTGTTTGATTCATGCTTTGGGGCAAGCATAGTGGGGTAAGGGCATTTAACTTTAAATCTAGTTGCATGTGCTAACAAATAAAAACTCTACTGCAGAATTGTTTATTTTACAATGAAACATTTCAAAACAAAACATGAGCCAACTGATGCCTCTCTGCCATCTGTTCTGAAGAAATGTGGGGAAGGTGTAGATGGGGGTGAAGTGTTATATGCACAGTTCCCTCCTCCTCTTCAAACCTGTCAGGAACATAGTGCTAATGACTGTGGCGTGGATATCACCCAGATTTATCGTGTGTGGCAATATATTTGAGCATCCTGATTATCACAATACATGGAGCTACCAAATCCAAAGCAGTGTAAAGAACTGTAAATAAGCAGGATGCTAGAAGATCATGTAAGTTCTTGTTCATATTTTAAATCCTTGTCAATGAGTCTTCCTCAAACGCAGATGAAAGGAAAAGCATTACCAACCATTGCTCCAAATCTCAGAGCAGCCACAATGATAGCTGATCCGTGCCGAGGACCAAGGTTGTCTTTGACACTGGACACTTCTTCTGCCCCAGTTGCCAAGAGCATCTGGTCCCATCCATTTTCCTTACTCTGCATTCCTGCATTAAATTTTTTTATATCTATTCATTGTCTGACTATTACCACCTGGATAATGTGTCAGCATTGCATGGAGCTAGATCAGCAGCTTCCTTCACTCATCACCTTATTAACATTGCCTTTGATTGTATATCCACCGAGGAAAGAATAACGTCCCATTTGTTTTAGGATCCGACAGAACACTTTAGGACTGGTGTGGGCTGCCTCAAGTCATCAGCTAGGCATAGAGCCATCTCCTCCAATGAACCTCTACCTCGGTTCAGTTTGGCACGCTGCCTTTCTTATGGCCTGCATCTGAGAGACTCACTGTTCATGCGCTTCCATGAAACTGCCTTAATGCCATCTATCCCTTTCTTCTTTCCATTAGTATGAAGCTCTCTTCCCATTCCTGGATTATCTCCTTTATTTCTATGATGAACTTTCAGTTTTTCTCTGCTTACTCTAGCCAGTCTTCCAGGAGCATCACAGAGAACCGACATTTTGCCCATCCATCTTCTATCTCCATTTTCCATCCATTCATCCATTCATTCATCCTTCCATCAACTTATGTAGATTGACTTGTTGTGTGCCAAGCACGATTATATGTATTGGGTAAACAAGACAAGTTCCAGCACTCATGGACCTTCAGTTCCAGTGGAGGGGGTCAGAGAGTAAACAAACAAATAGACAAACACATATGTGCCAGGTGGCAATAAAAGCAATGCAGGGAAATAAAACAGGGTAAAGGAGAATGATGGGTGGTTGGGGCAGGAGGTGGGGTGTTCAGGCAAGGCCTCACATGGCAGATGAGAAAACAGACACAGGAGGGACAGGTAATTGGCCTGGGGTCACACATTTAGTGGGTGGCCAAGCCAGATTCAAAACCAGGCCACCTGGCTCAAGAGCCTGGACTCTTTACCAGTGTGCCAAGCTATGCTCTTGATCCTACGCCATCCTATGTTGGATAGCTGAGAGTATTTCCAGGGGAAAGTCCATACCTGCTGTAGGCAGCACTGCAGTCCCAGCACGAATTCACATGCAAGAACCCAAGGAATTGAGGAGAATGTGCAATACCAATGCACAGCCCAGCTGACTGAAAACAGACTAAGCAACAAATAAGGTTTAACAGATAAATACCAAGATTGCCAATACAGTCATCTCATTCCCTTTATTCAATCAGTAGGCTTTGTGAGCATTTACAAGTCTCAGTTTGAAATTGTTGTCTACGACTTAAATCTATTACAATTATCTATTACAAATCTATTACAATTATAAGCAATGCTAATTTCAGGAGAGTCTTAAATCCATAACCTCAGGATCACACTCCTTGTTCAATAAGGCAACTCTCTCAGTCAGTGTTCCTTCAGATGTGGCAAATACTGAGTAATTAACCTTAACAAAGTCAGTCTTTGTCCATTTCCACAAAATTAGTTTCTAAAGAAGTGTTAAGAGCAGTGGTTGCATCACAGTGCCTATTAATAATACTCCTGGGCCCAAATAAATAGAGCATGTCCTCACGGCATAAGAGATCTGGAAAATGCTGACAGGTTGCATGTCAGCGTGTGTGTAGCATAAATGCAAACTCAACGCAAGCATAATCACGCTGTCTTTTTACAACTCAGGGTCATCAGCAGTGCTATTAGGGAAAATAGAAATTAGATTTATGTAAAATGTTCTGAAAGCGTGAAAAAATACAAATATCTTACCTTAAAACAGAACTAGTATTCTGTGATTTGGGATTTATCACCAAGGTTCCTTGCATTTTTGAAAAGTGTCCCCTTTATAAAAATCTACCTAATTGGAAAAATGGCCATAACAAAACAAAAAGGAAATCATTCCTTTCTTTGCCTTTTTTATCTTATTTTTGTGGGATTTCTATCAAGCATCTCACTTAAGGAATCCTAAATTATGAAATAGGAACAACTTCAAACCAAAGATCAGCTATATGTCCTGACATTTAGTGACAATTAGTAAACAGAACCCTGATGAAGCTTAAATTAGTTAATGCTCAGAATTTCCGGATATCTGGAAGAAAGTGTAAGGAAGCAGCACACTTCAACAGCAGATGTTCCATTAAAGGAAATCCGGGCCATCAAAAAACTCCATTTCCAAATCCTTGAAAGAAATACTAAAAAGGCCATATATATTTTTAGTGACTTGCTATATGCTGTAGATTTGTTTTGAAACAGTAACCATCTGAAGTAAAATTATATACCTCCTGGAAACTACTTTTTTCTTCTAGGCTTCTAATTCGTATGTCCCATCCTTCAACATAAGACAGTTTTAAAATCATGAGTGTGTTGAGTAAGGCAAGGTTAGCAGAAAACAAGATTAGATAGCAAGGAATAGTGCATTCTTATTCATCCTATAGGAAGACCACCTTTAATATTTGGAGCTATCATTTAATATTTAAGTGACTGTTTCAAATAGAGCAGAAGTTAATAAAATAAAGGTAGAGCTTTTCCCTCCAGAGCTTTATTCTCATCAAGAGTTAGCTATGTATGAAGGACAGTAGAAGTGTTGGGCTTAGAAAGAGATTTAAAAAAAAAAAAAATCCTGCCTTTGAGGAACCAAGTCAAGATGAAGCGAAAAGACATGTACATAAAAGATTAATTACAATACAGTGTGACCTTGTGTAACAAACAGTAAACAGAACAATGATGTGTGGGCTTTTGTGAGGTCTTCTTAAAGGAGGAGGAGGGGAAGATGAGGAACATTCTGGGCAGAAGAGTGGCCAGCAGCAAAGGTCAGAGAAAACATGGTTGAGGCAAACTAGTGGACCAGACTGCCTAGAACAGGAAAAATATTGAAACAAAAAGTTATTTCTAGGTTGTAAGAAGACTTAACTGCCAGGCTAAGAAATTGGAATTTCCTTCTGTAGGCAATAAGGCAGTCATTGGAGATCTTGATTAATCTCACGTGTAATGGGGGCAAAGGAGTATACATATTGTATCAGCTACAGTATGGATTAGAAAGGAGGGTGCTTGGAGGCAGGGGATCTAATTAAGAGGCTACTTCACAACTCCAGATGTGTGTAGACAGCACAGTCTAGGGAGATGGCAGTGGAACACATGTGGGAAACTTTTTGAAGGTGTGGAGACTTTCTGGAGAGTTTCTGCATGAGAGACAAGACTATATTACAAATGACATATTGTTAAAGCTTATGTAACCAAAAGTCATTTGGATCCTTAATTGTTAATGCTTGCTAGTTTGATCAAAGCTTTTGTTTTTCTTCCAGAAGTAAATGAAGAGTAGCTTCATTTTGTTCTAAGTGAGTAGGCCTTTGCACAGAAAGGACAGAATACACAAAATCACGAGATATGGGTAAAATATCATCAGCAATATTAATAATGCTTCCTGTCCACCTGAAACTCAGAAAAGGGAGGATCCTTAGAGGAAAAGTGAAGTTCAGTTACCTCTCCAGGCTAATAATATTGGCTCTATAAAATAAGTGCCTACTATATACCAGGCACTCTTGTTAGACATTATCTCATTTAATTCTCCCCAAAATCCAATGAGATAGGTTTAAACTGCCATTTTACAAATGATGAAATAATGACCAAATGACGATAAAACCACATATCTAGCTAGGGCCACACCAGGACTTTCCCTGGCTCTAAATCTGATGCTCTTTCCATTAAGTGGCACACGTGCAAGAGGACAGAATCTCAAGGAAGGGAAAAACACTTCTTCAATTTAGGAAAGGGAGAAATTAATCTTTTTTCAAAAGGCATCTGAATATTTTAGTAGGCTTTTCTCCCCCTTCTGATTGCTACATCTTTAAAAAGGCAAAAGAATAAGAAGGAACAGAGAGGGCAGACAGCAGAAGCAAGAATAACTACAGTTCTGCAGCCTGAGGAATGAAAACCACATTCACAGAAAGATAGATAAAATGAAAAGGCAGAGGACTATGTACCAGTTGAAGGAACAAGATTAAACCCCAGAAAAACAACTAAATGAAGTGGAGATAGGCAACCTTCCAGAAAAAGAATTCAGAATAATGATAGTGAAGATGATGCGGGACCTCAGAAAAAGAATGGAGGCAAAGATTGAGGAGATGCAAGAAATGATTAATGAAGACCTAGAAGAATTAAAGAACAAACACCTAGAAGAATTAAAGAACATACAAACAGAGATGAACAATACAATAACTGAAATGAAAAATACACTAGAAGGAATCAGTAGCAGAATAACTGAGACAGAAGAACAGATAAGTGACCTGGAAGACAGAATGGTGAAATTCACTGCCATGGAACAGGATAAAGAAAAAAGAATGAAGAGAAATGAAGACAGCCTAGGAGAACTCTGGGACAACATTAAACTCAACAACATTTTCATTATAGGGATCCCAGAAGGAGAAGAGAGAGAGAAAGGACCCAAAAAATATTTGAATACATTATAGTCGAAAACTTCCCTAACATGGGAAAGGAAATAGTCACCCAAGTCCAGGAAGCACAAAGAGTCCCAGGCAGGATAAACCCAAGGAGAAACATGCTGAGATACATAGTAATCAAATTGGCAAAAATTAAAGACAAAGAAAAATTATTGAAAGTAACAAGGGAAAAATGACAAATAACATACAAGGGAACTCCCATAAGGTTAACAGCTGATTTCTCAGCAGAAACTCTACAAGCCAGAAGGGAGTAGCACGATATATTTAAAGTGATGAAAGGAAAGAACCTGCATTAAGAACCAAGATTACTCTACTCAGGAAGGATTTCATTCAGATTTGACAGAGAAATGAAAAGCTTTACAGACAAGCAAAAGCTAAGAGAATTCAGCACCACCAAACCAGCTCTACAGCAAATGCTAAAGGAACTTCTCTAAGTGGGAAACACAAGAGAAGAAAAGGACCTACAAAAACAAATCAATAACAATTAAGAAAATGGTAATAGGAAGATACATATTGATAATTACCTTAAACGTGAATGAATTAAATGCTCTAACCAAAAGACACAGGCTCGCTGAATGGATACAAAAACAAGATCCATACATATGCTGTCTACAAGAGATCCACTTCAGACCTAGGAACACATACAGACTGAAAGTGAGGGGATGGAAAAAGATATTCCATGCAAATGGAAATCAAAAGAAAGCTGGAGTAGCAATACTCATATCAGATAAAATAGACTTTAAAATAAAGAATGTTACAAAAGACAAGGAAGGACACTACATAATGATCAAGGGATCAAACCAAGAAGAAGATATAACAATTATAAATATATATGCACACAACACAGTAGCACCTCAATACATAAGGCAACTGCTAACAGCTATAAAAGAGGAAATCAAAAGTAACACAATAATAGTGGGGGACTTTAACACCTCACTTACCACAATGGACAGATCATCCAGACAGGAAATTAATAAGGAAACGTAAGCTTTAAATGACACAATAAAACAGCTAGATTTTATTGATATTTATAGGACATTCCATCCCAAAACAGCAGATTACACTTTCTTCTCAAGTGCACATGGAACATTCTCCAGGATAGATCACATCTTGGGTCACAAATCAAGCCTCAGAAAATTTAAGAAAATTGGTATCATATCAAGTGTCTTTTCTGACCACAATGCTATGAGATTAGAAATCAATTAGTGGGGGGAAAAGGTAAAAAACACAAACACATGGAGGCTAAACAATACATTACTAAATAACCAAGATATCACTGAAGAAATCAAAGAGGAAATCAAAAAATAACTAGAGAAAACTGACAACGAAAACACGTTGAACCAAAACTTATGGGATGCAGCAAAAGCAGTTCTAAGAGGGAAGTTTATAGCAGTACAAGCCTCAAGAAAAAAGAAAAATCTCAAATAAACAATCTAACCTTACCCCTAAAGGAAACAGAGAAAGAAGAAGAAAGAAAACACAAAGTTAGTAGAAGGAAAGAAATCATAAAGATCAGAGCAGAAATAAATGAAATAGAAACAAAGAAAGCAATAGCAAAGATCAATAAAACTAAAAGCTGGTTCTTTGAGAGCTGGTTCTTATCAAACAAAATGGATAAACCTTTAGCCAGACCCATGAAGAAAAAGAGGGAGAGGACTCAAATCAATAAAATTAGAAATGAAAAAGGAGAAGTTACAAAAGACACTGCAGAAATACAAAACATCTTAAGAGACTACTACAAGCAACTCTATGCCAATAAAATGGACAACCTGGAAGAAATGGATAAATTCTTAGAAAGGTATAAGCTTCCAGGACTGAACCAGGAAGAAATAGAAAATATGAACAGACCAATCTCAAGTAATGAAATTGAAACTGCAATTAAAAAATCTTCCAACAAACAAAAGTCCAGGACCAGATGGCTTCACGGGTGAATTCTATCAAACATTTAGAGAAGAGCTAACACCCATCCCTCTCAAAATCTTCCAAAGAACTGCAGAGGAAGGAACACTCCCAAACAAATTCTATGAGGCCACCATCACCCTGATACCAAAACCATACAAAGATACTACAAAATAAGAAAATTACAGACCAATATCACTGATGAATATAGATGCAAAATTCCTCAACAAAATACTAGCAAACAGAATCCAACAACACATTAAAAGGATCATACACCATGATCAAGTGGGATTTATCCCAGGGGTGCAAGGATTCTTCATTATACATAAATCAATCAATGTGATACACCATATTAACAAATTGAAGAATAAAATCCATATGATCATCTCAATAGATGCAGAAAAAGCTTTTGACAAAATTCAACACCATTTATGATAAAAACTCTCCAGAAAGTGTGCATAGAGGGAACCTACCTCAACATAATAAAGGCCATATATGACAAACCCACAGCAAACATCATTCTCAATGGTGAAAAACTGAAAGCATTTCCTCTAAGATCAGGAACAAGACAAGAATGTCCACTCTCGCCACTATTATTCAACATAGATTTGTAAGTCCTAGCCATGGCAATCAGAGAAGAAAAAGAGATAAAAGGAATACAAATTGGAAAAGAAGAAGTAAAACTGTCACTGTTTGCAGATGACATGATACTATACAGAGAGGATCCTAAAGATGCCACCAGAAAACTTCTAGAGCTAATCAATGAATTTGATAAAGTTGCAAGATACAAAATTAATGCACAGAAATCTCTTGCATTCCTATACACTAGCAACGATAGAACAGAAAGAGAAATTACGGAAACAATCCCATTCACGACTGCAACAAAAAGAATAAAGTATCTAGGAATAAACCTACTTAAGGAGATAAAAGACCTGTACTCAGAAAACCATAAGACACTGATGAAAGAAATCAAAGATGACACAAACAGATGGAGAGATATACCTTGTTCTTGGATTGGAAGAATCAATATTGTGAACATGACTGTACTACCCAAAGCAGTCTACAGATTCAGTGTGATCCCTATCAAATTACCAGTGGCATTTTTTACAGAACTAGAACAAAAAAAATCTTAAAATTTGTATGGAGACACAAAAGACCCCGAAGAGCCAAAGCAGTCTTGAGGGAAAAAAACAGCGCTGGAGGAATCAGACTCCCTGACTTCAGGCTATACTACAAAGCTATAGTAATCAAGACAATATGGTACTGGCACAAAAACAGATATATAGATCAATGGAACAGGATAGAAAGTCCAGAGATAAACCCATGCACCTATGGTCAACTAATCTATGACAAAGGAGGCAAGGATATACAATGGAGAAAAGACAGTCTCTTCAATAAGTGGTGCTGGGAAAACTGGACAGCTACATGTAAAGGAATGAAATGAGGACACTCCCTAACACCATACACACAAAAAAACTCTAAATGGATTAGAGACCTAAATGTAAGACCGGACACTGTAAAACTCTTAGAGGAAAACGTAGGAAGAACACTCTATGAAATAAATCACAGGAAGATCTTTTTTGACCCACCTCCTAGGGTAATGGAAATAAAAACAAAAATAAACAAATGGGACCTAATGAAACTTAAAAGCTTTTGCACTGCAGAGGAAACTACAAACTAGACGAAAAGACAACCCTCAGAATGGGAGAAAATATTTGCAAATGAATCCATGAACAAAGGATTAATTTCCAAAATACATAAACAGCTCATGTAGCTCAATATTAAAAAAAAAAAACAACCCAATCAAAAAATGGGCAGAAGACCTAAATAGACATTTCTCCAACGAAGATATACAGATGGCCAAGAAGCACATGAAAAGTTGCTCAACCTCACTAATTATTAGAGAAATGCAAATCAAAACTACAATGAGGTATCACCTCACACCAGGTAGAATGGGCATCATCAGAAAATCTACTAACAACAAATGCTGGAGAGGGTGTGGAGAAAAGGGAACCCTCTTGCACTGTTGGTGGGAATGTAAATTGATACAGCCACTATGGAGAACAGTATGGAGCTTCCTTAAAAAACTAAAAATAGAATTACTGTATGACCCAGCAATCCCACTATGGGGCATATACCCAGAGAAAACCATAATTCAGAAAGAGTCATGCACCCCAATGTTCATTGCAGCGCTATTTACAATAGCCAGGTCATGGAAGCAACCTAAATGCCCATCGACAGACGAATGGATAAAGAAGATGTGGTACATATATACAATGGAATACTACTCAGCCATAAAAAGGAACGAAACTGGGTAATTTGTAGAGATGTGGATGGATCTAGAGACTGTCATACAGAGTGAAGTAAGTCAGAAATAGAAAAACAAATATCGTATATTAATGCATATACGTGGAATCTAGAAAAACGGTACAGATGAACTGGTTTGCAAGGCAGAAATAGAGAGATAGATGTAGAGGACAATCGTATGGACACCAAGGGGGGAAAGTGGCGGCGGGGGGCTTGTAGTGGTGGGATGAATTGGGAGATTGGGATTGACATATATACACTAATATGTATAAAATTGATAACTAATAAGAACATGCTGTATAAAAAATTAATTAAATTTAAAAATAATAAAAAGGAGGAACAGGAATTAAAGCTGGAAAATAAAGACAGTGACTTGGAGAAAAAGAAAGTGTGAGCCCAGTCTTCTTTTCCTCTGTTCCTCTCACCTCTTACCCTCCATGAAGAGGTTAGAGAGAGTTCTGGATGGTCAGTGGAGTCCTCAGATCCTGAGAGAGTGAGCGGCCCCACCACAGACCACTTACGTGTATCTTCTGGCAGTAGCGATGTGACTGATCTCTCAGGCAGAATTCTTGCATTATGTTCCCTATTTGACAGTGCCAGTTCTGAGCTCAGAGGTTTTAGAAGCAGCAGTTTGCTTGGAAGGAAGAGCTAGGAGACCTCCTTGAAATTCCATTTGCGTATCAAAGGCACTGTATATACTTAGATGGCATGTCTGTGGCTGAGAGGGGGCCGCTAAAGCCCTATTCTGAGCCACATTCACCCTGCAATAGACTTTAGCAAAAAATCTAAGGAACTGTCAGACTTACAAGGAGGCCTAAGTAATCTCCGTAACCCTGACACTGTTCCTTGAGGTCAGCCAATGTGGTGTCCGAGCAGCTCTGCTTAAGCTGAGACTCAGCCATCAGGGATCAGCAGGAGAAAGTAAGCCTGCCAGCCTCTTAGAGTAAAGTCATTTAGAAAGAGACTGTCACACAAAGTGAAGTAAGTCAGAAATAGAAAAACAAATATCGTATATTAATGCATATATGTGGAATCTGAAAAAATGGGTATAGCCAATCTTATTTACAAAGCAGAAATAGAGACACAGATGCAGAGAACAAAAGTATGGATAAAAAGGGGGAATGGGGGGTGTGGGATGAATTGGGAGATTGGGATTGACATATATACACTATTGATACTATGTATAAAATAGATAACTAATGAGAACCTACTGTATAGCACAGGGAACTCTACTCAGTGCTCTGTGGTGACCTAAATGGGAAGGAAATCCAAAAAAGAGGGGATATATGTATACGTATAGCTGATTCACTTTGCTGTACAGTGGAAACTAACACAACATTGTAAAGCACCTATACTCCAAAAAAAATTTTTTTTAAAGATGAAAAAAATAAATAAAAATAAAAGAAAATTTGTTTTAAGGGGACGTCCATGTGCTTAAGAACACAGACCTTTCCATAAAGGCTCCTTCTCTGGGTCTCATAGATTATCTGCCTCAGTGCGTCACTCCTAAAGTTCTCCATTACATTTGTAAAGACTCCTTAGCCCGGGAACATAAACCCAATGTGTAGTTTATGCTTTGGTGTATATGCATACACCTGAGAGTGCTCAGCAAGAACTAGTAGATGGTGAAGAAACTCAGACATTATGTCCTCCAGGAAACCTTCCTGATTAACCTTCTCTTTCACCCCCACCCAGTACCAGATCTGGATTAAGTGCTCCTACTCTGTGACTCTAAGTAGCCACAGCATTTTCTTGTCCACTGAATTGACACTGTAAAAGAATTAACTGAGCCTGAAGCAGACAAGCTTCTTAAAGAGGATGAAGAAGAAAATAGGGAGAACAAGAAACTTGAGAAGGAAAAGGAAGAAGAGAAAGCAGAAGAGAAACCTTCAACATCTACAGAGAAGGAAAAATTCATTCAAATCATTGGAGTATATGAAAATGTCCATTCCCAACCTCTATCTGGAACAGATGTATTGTCTTCTCGGAGAGAATCAGCTAATGAAGGTACATTGCCCCAAAGTATCTTGATGCAGTGGGTATAATTGAATGCACGCAGGAGAAGTTAATAGAGGTTGAAACCAGAGCCAGACAAGCAGAGGAGAAGTTTGATGATGTGTATGAAAAACTTCATTATACGCTTAATAAGAAATAAAGAACTGGAGAAAGAGCTAGAGGAAATATTGATGAAGTATAAAAAGAAGGAGTCTGAAGGAGAAGAAGAAGAAAAAGAAGAAGAAGAAATCAGGTCAATAGAAAGAGCCTCAAAATCTCCAAAGAAAGAGGTACAGTGCAAGGAGGGTTCTAAATCCAGAACTCGGACTAAAACCACTTACAGGATGAAACCCTAATAACAACCATAGGACACTGGGCTTCACCATGGCTCTTGTCACTGTACCCACCCCAGATATCTCTGCACTTTTGAGTGACATTGTGGCGCAATTGAAGGGGCTCCCTTTGCAACAGCTACCAGAAAAGCCATGACAGACAACTCAGGAACATCTTCTCTTTAAAAGTCACAGTAATGGCTGTAGGGAATCACTGCATTAGCTTATTTTCAAGATTGAAAATAGTTTGTGCAAAGATTAAAAAAAAAAAAGAACTAGTAGATGGAGATTTTTAACCAACTTAATATCCTGGTCACTTGAACTGCTTGTGCAATTCCATGAGAATCCTGCTAATGGAAACAGAATATGGAGAGTGTACGTTTGATTCTTACCTTGAATGAGAGCCTTTTTAGCCATTCATTCAGGATATTCCTTAAGACAGATTTTGTAAGCCTTTGGTGAAACAAATACCATCATTTTAGATGGCCAAAGTTGAGGACATACTGCTATTTTCAATAATGTCTTAATGAAATAAGTGTGCACAGACATGGCACAATATGGTGGACTAACAATGCATGCTTTCTAAATACCCCCCAAAATAACTATCTAGTTTTTTATTTGGCTGCCCCATGCATCATGTGGAACTTCCTCAACCAGGGATCGAACCCATGCCCCCTGCAGTGGAAGCACAGGGTCTTAACTGCTGGACCACCAGGGAAGCCCTAATATACTCTAAGCTTTGTGCAGTGTTATAGAGAGCAGAGCTCAGTGTTAGAGTTGGATTCAGTTCTCAAACATGCCACACACCAGTTGAGTGACCTGGGAAAAGTCCTTTTACCTCTGAACCTTTATGTCCTCAACTGTAAAGCAGGATTAATTATGCCTACCTACCACGGTTGTTGCAAGAAGAAAATGAAATAACATGTGAAAGCATCTAGCACATATAGGCATGAAATAAAGGAAATTCTGATGAATCATTAGCTTCATCAAGACAAAAAGGTGGCTACCTATTTCTGCATCTCCAGCAAGGAATTAAAAAAAAAAACCTCATTGTTTCCATTCTGAATTTACTAGTTGATTGAGGAAACTTAGCTTCATTTTTTAAGGATATTTTCATGTATTTTAAAAGTCCATGGATATCCACTTCAGATCACTAACTCTAAAAGGGAAAGTGAGTAATTATACAACACATGAATATAAAACTGGATTCATATCTGCATCTTAAAAAGAATTTGTCTACAGTACATAAAGTTATGTGGGCAACAAAAAGCCAAAAATCATAAAGATTCCAGAGAAAATGATTTGCTGAGGTCCTAAGCTTGAAATTTCATGAAGTGAAAATGAAGAACATTTTTAATGCACTTTCTTTGTTCCTGTTCTCCAGGGGAGATATTGAAATTATGGCTGAAGTCCTCAGCATTGCCATAATAATGTAGACATTTAAAGGGCTACAATTCATATTTCAGGAGCTGGCCTTCAAGTCATCTCAAGAAACAAGAGGATCGTTTTATTCAGTACTGTTAGCACTTTGACCTTTTTGGGAAACATGCTGTATTATGTTTCACGCTGTTACACTATTTGTTAATTTGCCTGTCATATTAACATAGTAGACTATTTACAGCTGTTCTAATGTAAAGTTTTACTACTAATAATTCACCATAAATGTGGACTCTTGTCAGTGAAAAAAATAACTACTTCAATAATCAAAGGCTTTTAAATCTAAATTCCAAGTTAAATATGGTATATTATACCAAGATTTTCTACTTATAGAAAGCATATAAGAAGAAACACCAATTTAAAAGGTTTGGGAAATATCTTCTCAAACCACATGTACAAATCCAAGTTTTAAGCTGTTAAACAATACTGCATTCTTTAGACCCTGCTGTTTAAAAGTCTTTGGAAATTTTAAAACACATACAATCGTGATTCAAAAAGTACAACTTCCCCCAGAAGAATTCAGCAGAAAATAAAAATAACCTAGCTGAGCTCCCACTCCCCTCTCCAAACATATCATAAAGCCTAGGAAGGCCAGATTCTCGTCCTATATAATTCCGTGAGAATTCCCACAGGGAAATATGTGAAAGAATTCAGAAACCTCCCTTGCGGAAATTCTCATAGAGCTATATAGGATGAGAATCTGGTTTATAAACAATAAACATAAAATTCTTTAAGATATGATCTTTGCCCTCAATTAAGCCCCAGATGTTAACAGGGATAAGATAATCTTGGGGCTTCAATACACCACTTCCTGGGTTCCCAAGAATTCAGTCGGTCATTCAGCAACTCTACTGCCATAAAGAGACATAAGAATATTTGTCAAATCGCCCCATTGTTTTTTTATCCAGTTTTCAACAAGGTGGGAGCTAGGAGACATAGGACATATCAAATTTAAGCAGAAGGGTAATATGATTATATTTGCCAATGAAGGTTTTCTTACATTACAAAAAACGGCACAGCCTTGTTGTAAAACATTTGAAGAATACAGGTAGAAATAAAGTTAAAAAAAAGTTATCAAAAAAAATTTAATAGACCTTGCCAATTTAACATAATTCTCATGTTTCTCTTCTAAGAGCAAAGAGAAAAAATGAGGTCAGGTTATCAGGTGGCAACTGAATAATTTTGAAACCTTCACCTACTTAGAATTCACTGCAGCATTTTCTCTAAGGAAAAGAGAGTGGGAGTTTTTAATGTGCCTCAACTTATAAGATAGAGTTGCTCTGATGCAAATACAGAAACAAAAATCAAGGTCAGGGTTATGGAAGGGCAGAAATAGGCTTTGTCATGCTAACCATGGTCCGAACACTGAAGGTCCAAGGAGAGGAAGGCAGGAGGAGCCCCACAGGTTAGATTTACAGAAGAGTGCAGAAGTCAGGTCAGCCACAGGATGGGGAAACTTTGAGGACTAGAACTGTTGCCGTTGAAACCTTATTAGTATGTCCTTCTCTTCCACCTGTTCTTGATTTTCAGATTAGCCAATTCACGTACATTCTTGTCTGGGAACAAGAACAGATGACCTTTATAGAGTGTAATGGGCTAACACTAACTGAGTGCTTACTATGTGCCAGATTCTATTCTAAGGTTTGTATGTGCGCATCTCATTTAATCCTAACGAAATTACAGCAACTCAGTGAGACAGGACTACTATTATTCTCATTTTACAGATAGTAAAACTGAAGCTTAGAAAGACCAAGTAACTAGCTCAATCATATAACCAACAAATGTATATGAAGTCAACTTTTATTCTTTAAGTATTTCTATAGGCACAGAAACCAGTGACACTGTAGTCACCTTATTGATGGAATTGGGGGGAAAGGCCATTCAAAAAAGTACAAATCAACTCAATCTAATAAATGGCATGGTTGAGATTTTGGATATACCATCAATCCAGACAATCCAGTCAAAATCTATCTTTTGAACATAAACACAACCTATGCACTCTTGAATTCCAGTGCTTTCAAATGCCATATACCCTTTCTGTGCTTCATAATGAGCTCTAGTTATTTCCAGCCGGGATTATTTATTTGGAGAGAGGTGAGAGCTGACATCATTAACAGGCAAAGAGAAATAAATATTTTACCATCTCATAAAACCATCTATTATGGGTTCATTTGCCCATATGCTCTTGAACTTTCACCCTGATCTTCTGTTGCCTTTCCAACACCATGGAAAGTAGGACCTTTTTAACCATGCCCGGAGCATGATCTGAGTAACTGCTCACACATACTTTCTACTATCTGTGTGCTTTCCATCTGGTACTTTGGTCGGAGGCAGCCTCGAAAACTAGAGATTTGGGGTACTTTTGCAGTCTCCTTTCTATCCATTTCTCCCAGAGTTCTAGCCACCCACAGCCTGATTTTCTGCCTGCCCTTCTCAAAAGCATTCCTCCCTGCCCAAAATCAAACTTCAATGTATTCATTGCACTAGATCTAACAGGCACAGAAGCAATCTGGTGAGCTAATCACAATCAATTTAAAAGATAAGTTTGGTTAACTAAACGAATTCCTAATGGGTAGGTTGATTGGAGGGGTCACTTCTGAGCAAGGGAGTCTTTTCAATACTTACAACTCCTAACCCCCACCCTATATGTCATTAAAATAAGAGTTAACAAGGTCCAAAAAGTTGCTAGTGACTGCATTTGACTAAAACTTCAAAAGAGCCTTTCTGCTTTTTTAATTTTCCTGTTCATACAGTAAGCAAAATGCACACATATATTTCAGGATTTCACAGAAGAAGCCATCATAGTCAATGCTGCACCTCTAAAATCAAGTCTCAAATAGTAACCTTAATCTTCTTCAAGAATCTGATGAGGGGTATGTACACGCACACACATGTAGATATAGCATTTTAAGATCCCATGAAGTAAGCAGTTGTAGAGCAAAGAAAAGAAGTGGAAACTGTGCCCTGAACTAGTCTTTAAATACCAACCTCATCATTTCCAGCTTCAGTTTCCTCATATGTAAAATTATGCAATTTGAATTTCCTTATCTCTTTTTTTAAACTTTTTATTTTATATTGGAGTATAGTTGATTAACAGTGTTATGACAGTTTCAGGTATACAGAAAAGTGATTCAGTTATACATATACATGTATCTATTCTTTTTAAAATTCTTTTCCCATTTAGGTTGTTACATAATATTAAGCAGAGTTCCCTGTACTATACAGTAGGTCCTTGTTGGTTGTCCATTCTAAATATAGCAGTGTGTAAAGTCAGACAAAGAGAAATATCATATGATATCGCTTATAAGTGGAATCTAAAAAGAAATGGTACAAATGAACTTATAAAACAGAAACACCCTCACAGACTTAGAGAATGAACTTATGGTTACTGGGGGGGAAGAGATAATTAGGGAATTTGGGTAATGTCCCTTCAGCTCTAAGAGTTTTTGACCACCTTTTTTCTGATGCTCATGGAAAGCTTTTTGTTACACTCCTGGAGTAGTAATGATACAGTCTCTCAAGACAAACTTAGATTAACAGAAGACCCAACTGTAAGCCTTCTGTGTATCTTTCCAAATGGATTCAGAATACTTGCTTCATGGTAACCAGACATCAAAAAATAAACTAACAGAACTAAACTCCTTACAGTTTCTTTAAAGTGGAAGGTGTGTGTACATAGAATCAGCCTAAATAAGAAAATGACATGTTATTTGTATTAATTTCTGTAGATAGAAAGTATTTTCTATATCTTTAATTTTGGTATAGATGTGACTGTGGAGACTGTTTTGCTTTGCTATGAAATATAAAATGAGAAGATCAAAATAAGGTCAGAATTCTCAGTTGCTGACCTATTAAACTCAAATTATGAGTAGAGGATATTGACATGGGAAAACTTTGTAACTGTCTGCAAAAGGAATAGAAAATAGAATGGGTCAGATCTGACCAGATAAATTGTCTGAAACATATCTGAACATGAGAATTGGAGACAAAGCAAAAGAGTCTGATTTGCCAACCAAAAAAACCACTGAAGCACCGAAAGGAGCTATCTGAAAGAGGAAGGAAGAGGCCCTTAAGGTTAAATGGAAAATATGCCCCCCACCATTTCACCTCAGTGATGCTTAAGAGTTTGGGCCAAGCTCCAAATAGAGCAGTGAACATTTGGTCAGCTACTTGGAAGAAGACCATAAATACAAAGCAGAGATGGTGTGAGATCAGGTTGATGTAAGATCAAGTCAGTATAACACCAAGTAGGTGGAAACACTTAAACGTGGGCTCATTTTAAAGTGAGGGAAGGGAACACACTGCCATTTACTGCTGTTTTCACAGTGCCAAAAGCAATGTTGGTACACAGACACTTAGTATTTGTAGAATGAATGAGTGAGTGAATGTCAGGCAATGTTGGGAATGGAGATATAGTTTGTATGTGAGGAAAAAACTGCAGGTCAGCAAAAGCTATTACCAGAACTGTAACATAATATGTAGATTAGTGAAGGGGAGTGGAGCAGAAGAAGAAGATCAAGGAAAGAAAAAGACACTTATTGCCAGAGCAGAAGGATTTGGGAGCATTGTAACTGGAAGCATTTGAATGGGAACCAGGCGAGCTTTGTCTTCAACCTCCACCGTGGTACATTATGTGACCTCAGGTGAAGGATCTGGCTTTATATTTTCTTCTTAATAACAGGAGTTGAAATTTTCTCCCCCCTTTAAAGGAACCAAAGAGATTCCTCAAACACCATAGTGAATGAATATTCTTCTCTGGGGCTGGACATCATCAACAGATCTGTGTCCAAAATATAGAGTTCATTTTACTTTTTAAATTAACTTTATTGGAGTATAGTTGCTTTACAATGCTGTATTCGTTTTTGCTGTATAGCAAAGTGAATCAGTTATACATATACATATATCCCCTCTTTTTTGGATTTCCTTCCCATTTAGGTCACCACAGAGCATTGAGTAAAGTTCCCTGTGCTATACAGTAGGTTCTCATTAGTTATCTATTTTATATATAGCAGTGTATATATGTCAACCCCAATCTTCCAGTTCATCCAACCCCCCTTCCCCCCCTTGGTATCCATAACTTTATTCTCTACAGCTGTGTCTGTATTTCTACTTTGCAAATAAGTTCATCTGTACCATTTTTCTAGATTCCACATATAAGTGACATTATACAATATTTGATTTTCTCTTTCTGACCTACTTCACTCTGTATGACAGTCTCTAGGTCTATCTACATCTCTGCAGATGGCACTTTTCATTCCTTTTTATGGCTGAGTAATATTCCATTGTATATACATACCATATCTTCTTTATCCATTCCTCTGTTGATGGACACTTAGCTTGCTTTCACGTCCTGGCTATTGTAAATAGCGCTGCAATGAATAGTGCTGGGCATATACCTGGAGAAGACCATAATTCAAAAAGATACATGCAACCCAAAACATAGACTTTAAATATTTCTAGTTTTTCTTCAGAATCAGTTGTAAAGAAGAAAGTTTATTCATTCCACAGACACTTAGAGAGCACCCACTGTTTAACGGATACCTTTCTAAGCATGGGTAAAGATTTTTATATGTCAAGTAGTTCAGCAGTTTGAGGTATAATCTACAGAGAGTAACTGGGAAGCTATAGAATATTTAAGATTATTTTCATTATTGCTAAGTGTCTTGAGAGAGTGGTTCTTCCCATACCACCTCACCCCTCATTCATCTCTCTTCCCTGTGCCATCTGATCTCAAGCCTCCTTGCTCCAAGGAAACTACCCTTCTCTAGGGTCATCCGTGACTCTCTAATCCTTTGGATGTTGTTCAGGTCTTTCTTCTTTTAATTTCTGTTGAGGCATTTGATATTATTGATCATTCTATTTGTCAAAACTCCCACCTTCCCTGGTCTTCTTATCAATGGTGTAGTATTTCCTAAAACTTTATAAAGTGAGCTTGGAGCCACAGAGATAGGAGTGCAAATCTCATGTTTGTCGTCTTGTAAACCTGAGCAAATTATTTAACCAAGTTAGTTTCTTCGTCTGTAAAATGAGGTGCTTGTAGTTTCATTCAACATCCTCCTTATTTTATTGTTGTAAGGATTTCATGAAGGTAAAGCATCAGCCTGGTACATACTAGAATAATAAGATCAACATAAAAGTTCTATTTTCGTTCCCCTTCCCTCCATCTGCACTACTACTATCTTACTTCAGGTCCTTCTCATCTCCTCCCTGAAATATTTGAATGGCCTCTCAACAGTTCCCCTGTCTTACATCTCTCATTGATTCCATTTTATTTCTCACTTGCAGACTTTCTGAAATGCAAATCTGATCATACCACATTCCTTCTTAAAATTCTTCAGTGGAACAAAGTCCAGACTCCTAAGCATGGTGTGACCCAGGTTCATCTCTCCAGCATCATTAACCGTAACAGCCTCCCACACCCTTCCTTTTGGCCATGTTGAACTACCTGTAGTTTCCAGAGCACTCTGTATGCTCACACACCTCTATGCCTTTGCACATGACTTTTGCTCTACTTGGAAAGACTCTTCCCTCCTTTTCTGCCTGGATAACTTCTGTGTGTTCTTCAAATTCAGCTCATCATTACATCTTTTAAAATTTTTCCTAAAGCAGATAGTTAGTTCTCCCTCTGACGTGCTTCAGTATGATCTAATTCATACATTGTGTTTTACCTATTAATTTTGCTTATTTGTCTTCCTAACTGAGTATGCACTCCATGAGGGACTGTATCTGTGTCCCATTTTTTTCATAGGGCCTGGCACCTAGAATGATCAATACATGTTTGTTGACCTAATTACGTAAACAATGAGTTTCAGTGTTTTGGCAGGAATGGAAGTGAAAAAAAGGAAAGAAAACAAAGCATGGACTTTGAGCCAGTATGAAGTATGTATGTGAAAATGCATCAACCAGAAGTAAGTAGGCAGAATTGCAAAATCAATGATGAAGGTGGTGTGAAACAGAATTAGAGTCCACCTAACAACAAACACACGTGCAACATATATTTTCCCCATGGTCCAGTGAGGAAACAAATTCTACCTTTTCAAAAGCAAGGAATGAATAGGGGTATATATAAGTTCTAGAACATGGAACAATGATTAAATGTTCATACATAAATTATTGGGAGCACTTATATGTGGAATCTAAAAAACCTGAACTCATACATACAGAGAACAGATTAGTGGTTGCTAGGGTGGATGGTGGGGTGTGGGTGAAATGAGTGAAGGTGATCAAAAGGTACAGATTTCTAGTTATACCTAAGTCCTGGGGATGGAATGTACAGCATGGTGACTGTAGTTGACATACTTTATTGTATATTTGAAAGAAGCTAAGAGAGTACATTTTAAAAGTTATCGTAAGAAAAAAAATTATAACTATGTAACATAACCAATACTAACTAAACTTATTGTGGTAATCATCTCATAATTTATACATATATCAAATCACTGCGTTGTACACCTAAAACTAATACAATGTTATATACCAATTATATCTCAATAAAACTGGAAAAAGAAATTTTAAGAGAAAAAAGTCTTTGAATTTTTACTCCTATGCCCTTAAATTTGGCATAGAACCTTTCCTGTATTCTCCACTGTTTCATGAATATTGCCATTATATAGACCAAAAGTTGGCAAACTACAGCTTATGGGCCAAATCCAGCCAGGCTCCTGCTTCTGCAAATAAAGTCGTATTGGAACACAGACACACTCATTCATTTATGTATTGTCTGTGACTGCTTTCATGCTAGAATGTCAAAGTTGAGTCCTTGCAACAGAGTCTGTATGGCACACAAAGTCTGAAATATTTACGATCTGTCCCTTTACAGAAAAAGTTTGCTGACCTTTGATATGGCAGTAGATATTAAGACAAATATCAATAAGTGAAGCCTGCTCTTTAGAGTGTAGAACCCAGAGCTACTGCGCTGACAGACTTCCAGGTAATTTCTCTTAAAAAACGAAAGCTAAAAAGTTCTGAAAACAAAAAGCTGTCAGTTATCAAAAATGAATTTCAACTCCACCAGCAATTTTTCAAACAACTAACTGACAGAGTTCCTTCAGTTTGGAAGCTTAAAGTAAAGGGCATTTCATATGCATAGTAAGTGATTAATTTGACTCTGTTGCTTTACTTAATCATTTGAATATCATAAGTGACATTCATTGTCAGATATAGGGGAGATGGCCTGCAGTCTAGAATTGATTTCTTATAAGAAAGTGGAGAGTGAGATACAAAATCACTAAGTCAGAGGCTCTAATGACTCATAAAATCTTTCTGGGCTCTATTTAAATCATTTGAAACTGAAATTAATGATTCATATATGTGATGGCTCTTGCAGAAGTAAGAAAGGAATTGTGATTCAGCTAATATTAGTACATGAACTTTGTTCTTATGGTACAGGGTGGAGAAATGCATTTCAAATGCCTTGAGATGCGTGTTCTTGCACATGTTCTTTTTCCTGATTTTGGATCCCAAATGGAAAATAAGGCTAATTAAATTACTTCCTAATCGCATTACTCTGAAAATGTTCACAAACAATACCTGAAACTGAGAAGTCATTCCTGATCCCTCTGATTGGAAATGGTGGTATCAGTGAACATTCAACAAATGACTAAATGACCTTGTGTATAGATTCTTGTTTTTATCCATACCATATGTGTAAATAATTTTACATAGTAGATAATTTCTTGAACCGTTGAACAATTTGGTGTAAAGTAACATTTTTGTAAATTGAATTTTATTTATTTAAATTGTATTTTCAGAAATGGGTCTCCACTATGGTTTTTTCTCCTCAATGCATTATCAAAACACACATATACATGCGTGCACACACACACACACACACACAATTAAAACAAATCGCACTTTATTCATAAAGAAATAATTTACCAATAAGCCAACTCAAATCCTTTTTGGAACAAGGAAAGTTATAAAAGTAACTATTGAACAATAAGCCAAAAAGAATTTTCCAAATAAAAAATTTACATTATGTAAAACACCAAATTGAAAATTCAGTATTATTCAGTATCTAAAATGTGGAAAGGGAGAAGTTTCATCTCACTGCATAATGCTTACAGATTAAAGAAAAAAGAAATGGAAAAGAAAAACTTTCACATCTAAGTGAACAACTCTTTTCCTTGTAAGTCACCATGATTATCTTTTTAAGATGTATTTTGGCCACTTTCCAGACACCCTTACCTGAGGTGCTGAAGGTATAGTTTAAACACATTAAACAATTGCATTTATGTGATATGTGTACATCTCTTTAACAGCTGGCCTCTTCTTTCATCTTTTTTGAGCTAGCACTGGAAGTAGGGGGCAGAGGTAAAGGCAAGTATGAAAAAAATTCAGCAAAGCAGTAGAGAGGACAGAAGAGCCAAAGTTCATACTAATAGCTATCTCCTTAGATGGAAGCATTTTATGCTGTGTGTTAACCAAGTCTGCAAGTCAGGTCACCAATGTCATTCATGTTTTGCCCACAAAAAACCAGATTTCCCTGTATTACAGAGTCAAATACTAAAACTGAAATCAGAGTGCTCTAAAAATGACTTTCAAAGCAGGGGCATGGCTGTCCTTTTTAGCCCCAGTAATTACGATCCCCTTGGTTAGGCCAGCAGCTGTAGCAGGGCAGTGGTAGGCACCATGAAGACTAGAACCGTGCATTTGCATTTTGTTCCTAGCACTTAATAAATATTTGTTGACCTACTAAAGAAGCTAAAGTTGGCCTTTCTTCATTTATTTACACTAACTCCTGCTATTTTCCCTCCATTTTCCTCTTATGATGATGTCACCTATTATCTTTTTTTTTTTTTTTTGCGGTACGCGGGCCTCTCACTGTTGTGGCTACTCCCGTTGCGGAGCACAGGCTCCGGACGTGCAGCCTCAGCGGCCATGGCTCACAGGCCCAGCCGCTCCGCGGCATGTAGGATCCTCCCGGACCGGGGCACGAACCCATGTCCCCTGCATCGGCAGGCGGACTCTCAACCACTGTACCACCAGGGAAGTCCAATCACCTATTATCTTAATTCTCATGCCCCTCTCCTCCTCTGCACTAGTAGTATTTGTTCTCTTCTAACACATCAGTCATATATAACACAGTCATCTCTCTTTTTCTTACCCTCTCAGCCATAAAGGAACCTAAGAGAGTGTAACTGTAGAAAAAAGAATCACAAATCAAACTAAATCAGCAATGAAAACCACAAGCCAGCCTTTCTGTGTTGCATTTTTATAACAAAAGTTTTTTTTCACATGTACAACATAATGATTTGATATTTTCATAGATTATACCCCATACAAAGTTAATATAATATTATTGACTATATGCTCTGTGCTGTGCTGTACATTACATCCCTATGACTACGTTGCATTTTTTCTTGGGGAGAGGAACTAGATACTCAAGAGGATGGAGATTATGTTCTTTTATTGGCAGTGGGCTGGCATATTCCACGTGCACCTAGAGCTAAACAAGAACTTTTTGATGTTGACAATTATGATAGTTCAAGGGAGCAGGAAATTGAAAGAATCAGAGAAGGAAATGAGGCCTGATCTATGTCTGCCAGATTTGTATCTGCAGTCCACACCAAAGCAATTATTTTCACCCACATCTATGAGATTTGGAAGTAAATCACTAGACATGCATCATTTAGTTATCCTCACAACTTCAAGAAGCCTACACTAAAATCATCTCAAGGTAGTCAGTCGCCTTCCCGGTGCTTAAAGATCTCCAGAGAAGAAACATTTCCAATTTCCCAGGTGCCAGGAACTTTTTCCTAAACCTAACTATAATTCTTTCTTCTGTAATATAAGCCCTGACTCTGCCCAGCTGACTAAAACAGCTCCTTATCTTCATCTGGATAATATTTCTTTGCCTTTTTGAAGGTTGTTATTATAGCTTCCCTCTACTCCAGCATTCTTTTCCCTGGGCCAACTGATCCTAGTTCCCTTAGCTTTGCCTATTTCGTAACCCTTTCAATGCTTGTATGTTTGTGTTTTGGATAATCCCAAGTATACTGGATTTTACTAAAATTACCCAAGAATAAACTAGATGGAATTGGGGCGATGCTGAGTTAAGTGTCCAGGTTACCTCATGGTTTCTCTTTACTACGTTACTTATGTACCTTGTGTTATCAAGCTTGAGTTTTCCATTGTAGCACCAGTTTGCTTCTTCCTGATAAGATCAGGATTTGTTATGATCTTCAGATTTTTCTCTTTAAACTTGAGTTGAATTTTCCCCTTTCTCTAATTCAAAATTATGCTTCCTTCTCTGGGTAAATTACTGTTCCATTTTGAATATTATTTGGCCCATGACTTAAGGGTTTAGAAAATAGTTTTAAACTCCTTCCTATCTGTTTTTAGGAAAATCCTTTCATAGTTTTTCAGAATAAAATGTCCAAAAAAGAAAAATAGAGATAGCAGAGGTCTGAACTGCAGAAAAGGTTAAGTCCAACTCCTTCATTATACAGATGATGAAACTAAGACTTAGAATGATTAAACAGTTTGTGCCAGGTCACAGAGATTCCCAGGGGCAGAGGCAGGGTAGAAACCAAGGTCACACGATTCTCGGTTGCATGCCCTTTCTACAACTCACTGAAGCCTTTAAACCTGCCTTATGTTACACTAACAAAGTTTCCAAGTAAGATTGCCAAATGAGAAAGGTGTGGAAATTGTAAATTTGAAGGAATTTAATAGAAAATTGCTTTTATTGTAAATTGCACAATGTTACTAATGAATAGTATAGACATTACAAACTAGAATTCTATCCTATGTTATACTGGAAGACTTTATGTGTTTCAGTTAGCCAGAAAAAAAAAAAAACTACAAGCGCTCTTCAATTAATCAAAATAGGTTCTCCCCACTGAACTTTTATTTTTAAATTTTTATGATATAAATCTGCAAATGTATATAAATGTATAGAGTGTGGAATAGTGAATCCAGATTCAGCAATCATTAGTACATGGTCACACCTGTTTATCTAGGTCCCCATATTTTAGGAAATCTCAGGCATCTTGTTGTTTTATCTGTATTTCAGTGTGAATTTCTTTAAAGCCATAAACACAATAGTTAAATACACCCACAAATATTAACAATAATTTCTAAATATCAACTATCCTGTCAATAATTAGTTAATATTATCAAATAGCTAGTCAATGTTCATATTTCCCTAATTTTCATATCTGTGTATGCGTAACAGTTTGTGTGTTTGATCGAGATCAAAATAAGGGTTTACACTATAACTGCAATTGCAATATAAGCAATGGATTTATATGTCTCTTAAGTTCCTTTTAATCCTTTCTTTTTCTCCCTTGCCTTTTTTTTGTTGAGGAAACCAGGGGTTGTTTATCCTTTATAGTTTCTACAGTCTGCATTTTGCTGAATGCTTCTCCATGGTGTTACTTAACATGTTCATGTGAAGCCAGTATTTCCTATAAATTGATGGTTAGATAGAGAAGGTTGATCATATTCAGATCATACTCAGATTCATATTTAGAGAAGATCACTTAGTAAGTGATATCGTATTCTTCTATCAGGAGGTAAGCTCTTGTCGACTATTAATGATCATTGCCAAGATCCATTAATTCATTAGAGATTTTTAAAAATGTGATATTTTAGTCTATTGGCTAGATTATTTCTAAGGAAAATTCAATTCATTAACTAGTGGACTGCTCATCATTACTTGTGTCAATATCTCTTCAATAATTGCTTATCTAAACCTTCTTCTCTTAGACATTACTCAGTACAAGTGTAGGTAATTAATATTTTCTGAGTTCTCAAATGTTCATCACAGTTTGTATATGGCCTTTTTACTTGAAAATCATTTTGGCTGGTTATAAAATCCGTGGCTCACATTTTTCTTCCTTTGAGTGTTTTAACGTGATACCCCATTGTCTTCTGCATAAAATATTGCTATCAAAGAGTCTGATAATAATCTGAGCTTCTTTTCTTTATAATTGACTTGGTCTTTTTGTTTGGATACTCAAAAGATTTATTTTTTTAAAGAAACTTTTAGCTTTAAGACGATTAAAGTCCCAAAGTTTTACTAGAATATATCTCAGCAATGGCTGTTCTTGGTTGATTGTTCCAGGGACATGATGCACTCTTTCAATATATAGTTTTGATCATATTTTTTTAGAAAAACTATGTTTAGTATTTGTTCTATTCGTTGCTCTGGTTTTCTTCCTCTGGAACTTCCATCATATAACTCTCTGGCCTGTTTGTATCATCTGTAGGGAAATTATTCTGCCTCTTCTCATTTGTCTTATAATGATGTTGTATGAATGGTTTTATTCTGCTGCTTAGTTTCAGTGAATGAGATTTCCTATACTTTGAGAAGGGAGGTGTGAGGCAAAATAGATTTTGAGAAGCTCCTTCTTTTGAAAGGTGTGATCAAAAATATGTCCTCATACTTTCTGAGATCTGCCTCCTCTGCTCTCTATCCCACTTTTGACTGGCCCTTTTGTTTCCTCTATCCTTTTGCTCCAGTGTGTTCAATGGGTTCTCCTCCCAGAACTTTCTCTATAGTGTGAGACTCTGTCTTATTAGGTAGCTTTGGTTTGTTAATTTTGAGAATTTATATGGCCCAGACGGGTCCATCACCTTCAGATCTAATGAATCACAGATGCTTTGCACTCACTATGAATTGGATTATGCAGAGCACTCTCCCGGTTTCAGCAGCCATATACGAGGATGTGTGTGATACTTTGTCACTTCATTTTGTTTGAGATGTTGTCTGCAGGCTTTTAATTTTGCTACCCTACTTGTTTTATTTTTATAGAACATAATTACTTCTGTGCTGTTTCTGCCCAGAATCCTCCCTGCATTATCTTTTAAAAAATAAGCAAATCAACATCAAAAAGGTGATGCAAAACACCATCTTATATGGTATTTCCTAGGGCCTGGCCATATTCAATTATATCTCTGACACCTTTTATCCTATAGCAGAACTGTTAGAGAATTGCTCATGATAATCATGATACTTGAGCAATGCAGAATCTTGAATTATCAGGAAAAAAGAATCTCTGCCTAACTTTTAGTTTACTAGAGAATTCATTCAATTAGACCCCCCCATTCCAGTGGTGTTTTGACAGTCTGAGACTGTGAATGCTAAAGGTATTTGAATTCTATCCAACTATTCCAATATTTTCTGGGACCAAATTCCAAATATATGGTTAAAAAACCTGTCTCAATATTTATTATGGCTAATTTACTGAGAATGGATAAATTATTTGGTATTACTATATTTAGAAAGAATTTATATCCTTCTGGTTTAGGGAAAGCATGTTGATTTTTATTTATGTTCTTGTTGCATTGATTTTTCAGTTTATTTTCTCAGAATAATCAGAAGTACACTTCTGCTAACTGATGTCTCTCCTAAAGGTAAAATTTACCTTACAAGTCAATGGTAGTCTTTGGGTGATGGGGAAAGAGGGAAAAAAGTTGGGGGGAGTCCTGGAATTTAACATCTAGAATAATTTGAATTCTTGTTTTCTGAAGGAAAATTAAAACATTTTGTTAAAGGACAGGATTGAATGCTATTTAAATATGATAATATTCAAGAAGTAAAATTCAAGAAATTATATTAAATAGCACACTGAGAAATTTGATTTACATATCCATATTTGTAAAAAAAATCAAATGTTCTTCCAAACAAATCTAGGTCACATAGAACCATTGGGATAACTCTCAAAAATTGAGAGAGCAGGATATTTCCACAAGCAGCAAAAGTCCTGAATGAGTAAAATTTAATTCAAGCCTGTTCTTAATGAGCAGCGATTACTCGGGTACTTACAATGACCATTGATAATCAACTGTTAACTCATTCATTCAAAATACATGTGTTTCTATGCCTTTTATATGCAAAGCATTTTGCTTAACACATATGTAGATTAACATCATATTGTCCCTGCTTTAAGAAACATGGTCTAGTACGATAACCAAATATATAAACAGATTAATAAAATACCAAGTGATATGTGTCAAAATAGAAGTGCTATGGCAGTAAAGAGGATAGAGATGTCACTTTTTCTTAGAGAAGCTGTGGAAGGATTTACAGAGAGGTCATTAATAAGGACCTGAAAGATTGGGAGTGTGACAAAGAGAGGAGAGTATGTTTATGGAGGGAGCAATATACACAAAGGCATGAAAGGATGACAAAGCATGGCATAAAGTTCAGTGTGGCTAGATCAGAGAATCCAAGGGGAAGAGATAAAGCTGCAAAGGGAGGGTGGAGGAAAATTGAGATTCCTCTACATCATTCTAAGGAGCTGTGATCTTATAGACTAGTGGTTCCTAATTCAATCAAACCCTTTAGTATGCTGAATAATGGACACCTAAATATATCAGGTTCTAATCCCTGGAACTTGTAAATGTTATAAGGAAAAAGAATTTTTGCAGACATGCTTAAGTTAAGTCTTTAGATGAAGAGGTTACCCTGAATTATCTGGTGGACCCTAAATCAAATCACAAGTGCCTTTATAAGAGAGATGCAGGGGCAGATTTACCACAAAACACAGAAGAGGAGGAGGCACTGTAACCACAGAGGCAGAGATTAGAGTGATGCAAGTTTAAGTCAAGGAACATTGTGTTGGCAGCCACCAGAACCTGAAAGAGGCAAGGAACAGCTTCTCTCCTAGAGCCTCTGGAGAGAGCACAGCCTTGCCAACAACTTGATTTTGGCCCAGCAAGACTGATTTCAAACCTGTAGCCTCCAGAACTGTAAGAAAATAAAGTTCTGTTATTTTAAGCCACCAAGCTTGGGGTAATTTGTTACAGCAGCCGTAGGAAACCAATATCCACCCAATGTCCTCTTTTTTTAATTGAGATATAATTCACATATCATAAAATTCACCCTTTAAGGTTTACAATTTAGTGTTTTTAGTACCTTCACAAGGTTGTGTTTTGACTTGCAACCATCACCTCTATCTAATTCCAGAACATTTTCATACTCTGAAAAGAAACTCTATGCCCATTAATGGTCACTCCCCATTCCCACCTCTGGCAACTATTAATCTTCTTTCTGTTTCTATATGTTTTCCTATTCAAGACATTTTATAAAGTGGCATCATATAATTTGTGGACTTTTGTGTCAGCCTGTTTTTCATTTAGTAATATTTTCAAGGATCATCCATGTTGTAGCATGACTTCATTCTTTTTTCTGGCTGGATAATATTCCATTCATCAGTTGTTTATCATTCATCACTTGATCCACATTTTGATTGCTTCAATATTTTGGCCATTATGAATAATACTGCTATGAACATTCATATACAAGTTTTTGTGTAGACATATATTTTCAATTGTCTTGGGTACATACCTACAAGTGGAATTGCTAAGTCATATCTAACACTATGTATAATTTTTTAAGAACTGCCAAATTGGTTTCCAAATGCATTTCACCATTTTACATTCCCAACAGCAAAGTATGAAGGTTTCAGTGCTGCTACATCCTTGTCAATGCTTGTTACTGTCCCTTTTTTATGACCATCCTAGGAGGTATGAAGTGGTATTATTCCATTGAGGTTTTAATTTGCATTTCCCTAATGACTAATGATGTTGACATCTTTTCATATACTTATTAGTCATTTGTACATCTTCTTTGGAAAAAATGTCTACTCAGATCATTTGTCCACTTTTTCGCTGGGTTATTTATGTTATTATTGAATTATAAGAGTTCTTTATTTTTTTAAGATAAAAGTCAATCATATATGATATGCAAATAGTTCACCATTCTGTGTGTATCTTCACTTTCTTGATAGTGTCCTTTGAAGCACAAAAGTTTTTCATTTTGATGAAGTCCAACTTATCTATTGTTAGTTTAGTTGCTTACACTATTAGTGTCTAACAAACCATTGCCTAAGCCAAGGTCATGACGATTTATACCTGTGTTTCCTCCTAAGAGTTTATTGTTTTAGCTCTTACATTTATATCTTTGACCTGTTTGGGGTTAATTTTTGTATGGTGTGAGATAGGGGTCCAATTTGTATTAACCATGTCTTTTATTTTCTGTATTCTGATGATTCAACATCTGGGGTCTTGCTGATCCTAGAAAAATTGCCCCACCCAGGGTTAGCCAATTCTTAGAGATAATAAACAATTCAACCCTGAGTGTTCCTTTCAAATGCAAACCAACCAATCCAAAGCCCATACATTCAGCCACATCTTTCATCAGACTCTCACACTCTGGGCTACTATTCACCTGTCTTAATTACCCCAGGGCCACGTACCATACAATTTAGGGACAGCCCCTGTGCCCCAGAGCCTGCTAAAATTATTCAAATTAGCCAGTTCTAAACCTCTTTATCCTGGTTTACCTGTTACTTACCAGAGAAACCACAATAAATGGTCTTGCCCACAATTTCCCCCTCTCCCTCTACCTCCTGACTGAACTTGATGCTTCCTCGTGTGGTACCCCATAATGTAGTATGCCCATTTCTCTTGGGATCTGTGAGTATAACAAACTATCTGTTGCAATCATCTCCTGATCTGTTGGTCTTGCCATACCTAAATAATAATAAAACCTATATTAAAACACAACTTCATTTTTTGGCATGTGGATATCTGATTGCCCCAACACCATTTGTTGAAAAGACCATTCTTTCTCCCATTGAATGGTCTTAGCACCTTGTCAAAATCAATTTGTCATAGACATATGGATTGATTTCTGGAGCCCCTGTTCTATTTCACTGATCTATATGTCTGTCTTATGGCCAGTACCACAGTGTCTTGATTACTGTAGCTCCATAGTAGGTTTTGAAATTGGGAAGTGTATCCTCTGTGTTTTTTCTTCTTTAAGATTGCATTGGCTAGTCTATGTCCCTTGAATTCCCATATGAATTTTGAAGGAGTCAGCTGAGATTTTGATAGAAATTATATTGAATCTGTAGATCATTGATTTTCTCTGTCATTTTTCTATTGTCTATTTTATTTCCACTCTAATATTTATCATTTTCTTCCTTCTTCTTTCTTTGGGTTTAGTTTGCTCTTCTTTTTCTAGTTTCTTAAGGTGGAAGATTAGTTTATTGATTTGGGGTCATTGTTCTTTTTAATATAGGGCTTTACAGACACAGATTTCCCTCTAAGCACTGCTTATCTGCATCCCATAAAGCTGGAAAAGTATTTTCTAATTTCCCTTATTTCTTCTTTGAGTCTTTGGTTATTTGGGTGTGCGTTGTTTAATTTCCACATATTTCTGAATTTCTGTCTGTTATTGATCTCTAATTTCATTCTATTGTGATCAGAGAGCATACTTTGTATGACATCAATCCTTTTAAATTTACTGAAATTTGTTTTATTGTCTAACATAGGTCTATCCTAGAGAATGTTCCATGTGTACTGGAGAAGAATGTGTTATTCCACTTTCGTTAGGTGGAGTGTTCAGTATGTCTCTCAGGTCTAATCAGTTTATGGTGTTGTTCACTTCCTCTATTTCCTTAATGATCTCCTGTCTGATTATTCTATACATTACTAAAAGTGAGATATTGATGTCTCTGACCATTATATCTCCGTTCACTTCTGGCAGGTTTTGCTTCATGTATTTTGGTACTCTGTTGTTAGATGCATATATGTTTATTATTGTAAACATCCTTCTTTCTCTTTAGTAACAGTTTTTGTCTTAAACTCTGTTTTTTCTGGTATTAGTATAATCACTCCAGTTCTATTTTTGCATAATATACCTTTTTGCATCCTTTAACTTTCTACCTGTTTGTGTCTTTGAATCTAAAGTGTGTCTCTTGTAGACAGCATAGAGTTGGATCAGGTTTTTTAACCATCTGACAATCTTAGGCTTTTA
This sequence comes from Stenella coeruleoalba, assembly GCF_951394435.1. Classification (NCBI taxonomy): domain Eukaryota; kingdom Metazoa; phylum Chordata; class Mammalia; order Artiodactyla; family Delphinidae; genus Stenella; species Stenella coeruleoalba. The sequence goes on from NC_137162.1 coordinate 37,415,558, forward strand.
ATTGGAATGTTTAAGCCATTTACACTTAGTGTAATTACTGAGGTGGTAGGATTCACGTCTGCCATTTTGCTACTTGTTTTCTAATGTCTTTTTTGTTTCTTGATTCCTCCATTACTGCCTTCTTTTGTATTAAGTAGATATTTTCTAGTGTACCATTTTAATTCTCTTGCCATTTCTTTTACTATGGTTTTTAAAAGTTATCTTCCTAGTGGTTTCTCTGGGCTTACAGTTAACATTTTAATTCATAACAATCTAGTTTGGATTAATACCAGCTTAATTTCATTAGTACAGAAAACTTTTGTCCCTATATAGCTCCATTCTCTCCCCCTTATTTTGTGCTGTTACAGTCATACAAATTACATTTTACATTGCATGCACATAAACACAGATTTAGAATTTATTGCTTTATAAAGCTATCTTTTAAATCAGATAAAGAGTTACAAACAAAAAATATTTTATACTGTCTTTTATATTTACCTATATAGTTATCTTTACCAGTGCTGTTTATTTCTTCATGTGGATTTGAGTTAGTGTCTAGTGACCTTTCATTTTATTCTGAAGTATTAGTATTACTCATACTAATAGGGCAGGTCTTCTAGCAATGGATTCTCTCAGTTTTTTGTTTTTCTGAAAATGTCTTGATTTCACCTTCATTTTTGAAGGATAGTTTTGCTGAATATTTAATTCTTGGTTGATGTACTTTTCTTTCAGCGTTTTGAATATGTCATTGCCACTGTATTCTTACTTCATGGTTTCTGATGAGATATCAGCTGCTAATATTATCGAGGATCCCTTTTACATGGTGAGTCATTCTCTCTTGCCACTTCAAAGTTCTCTTTGTCTTTGTATTGCAGCAGTTTTATTATGATGTGTTTAGGTGTGACTCTCTTTGATTTTATCCTTCAAGTTTGTTGAGCTTCTTAGATGTGTAGATTAAAGGTTTTCATCAAATATGGAACGTTTTTGACATTATCTCTTTATATATTCTCTCTACTCCTTTCTCTCCTCTCTCCGTCTGTGATTCCCATTATACATATGTTGGTAATTTGATAGTGTTTCCCAGGTTTCTGAGGCTTTGTTTATTTTTTCTTTATTCATTTAACTTTCTTTTCCTTAGACTTGAAAATAACAGTTGACCTATCTTCAAGTTTGCTAATTCTTTCTTCTACCTGCTCAAATCTTCTACTGAGCCCCTCTAGTGAAAATTTCACTTCTATTATTTTACTTCTCAACTCCAGAATTTTCATTTGACTCTGTTTTAGAATTTCTGTCTCTTTATTGATCTCCTCTATTTAGTGAGAAGTCATTCTTATGCTTTCCTTTATTTCTTCAGATATAATTTTCTTTAGTTCTTAGAACACAACTAAAATAGCTGATTTAAATCTTTTTCTAGTAAGTACAGTGTCTGGGCTTTCTCAGGGACAGATTCTATTGACTGACTTTGTCCTCTATGTGAGCCATACTTTTTGTTTCTTTGCATGTCTCCTAATTTTGTGTTGAAAACTTACATTTTAAATAATATACTGTGACAACTCTTAAAAATCAGATTCTCCCACCTCCCAGTGGTTTTTCTCAGTTGTTGTTTGTTTTGTTGATTTTTCTAAACTAACTTTTTTACTGTGTGATTTCTTCATCATGGGTGGCCACTGGAGTTTCTGCTGGCTAGCTTAGCATTTGGCTTATGATTGGACAAAGATTTCCTTAAATGCCTGGAACCAATGAGTCCCCCCAGGCTCTGTGTGTGTTTGGGAGAATCTTCAACACTCTAACAGGCAGTGAGCAGCTCTGCCTTAGCTTTTACTTCCTGTTTTCACAGAGCCTCAAGGTTAGGCAGAAGTGAGAGTTTAGATGCTTTTCAGCTCTTTTCTGAACTTAGCCCTGGATATGGTCACATCTCTATGCATGTGCTTGGCCTTCTGGATTACTAGGAATATGTCTGTGCTCTTCAAATATCCCTATGCACATGCCTTTCCCTAGCTTTTCATTTTAAGCTTCTGTTATTTGCCCCAATTATTATCTACCACATCTCGCAGCTGTAATGTTAAACAATTGCCCCTGACTCTTTCTACAAATAATAGAAAACTATTTCTACTGAGAAAAAGACTGTTTACAGTGAGTGGGTAAGCTCTGAGTCAAATTAAATATAGACAGTGTTCTGGTGGTTCCAGGTAACTATCAGGTCAAATAATGACAATTTTTCTGGGAATGGAGCTTAGAAGGAACTCTAACCCTGTATTGCCCTCCATTGGTTGCCAGGCTGCTGGTTTTTACCATGATTGCAGGCTCTTGGTTTTCAAGATTATTGCAGAGCTGGGAAGGGGTGTGATGGGAATACAGCAAGGTAAAATCAGACTAATCTATTTTTACTGATATTCAGCCATTTTCCTTGAAGAAAAGATCCTCTGATTGCTGCAAGCCTGTGGTTAATTCCCAGAGTTCTGAAAAAAGTTTATTCTGACAATTTTTGCCAGTATTTTCATTGCTTTTATAGAGGAGAGGGTTTTTAGAGTTCCTTATTCTGGTATTTTTCAATATCACCCCAACATACTCTTTTTTTTTTTTGAATCTTATTTTATTTTATTTTTTTATCCAACATACTCTTTTTTAAATTTATTTTTTTTAATTTTTAATATTTTTAACATCTTTATTGGAGTATAATTGCTTTACAATGGTGTGTTAGTTTCTGCTTCACAACAAAGTGAATCAGCTATGCATATACATATATCCCCATATCTCCTCCCTCTTGCGTCTCCCTCCCACCCTCCCTATCCCACCCCTCTAGGTGGTCACAAAGCACCGAGCTGATCTTCCTGTGCTATGCAGCTGCTTCCCACTAGGTATCTATTTTACATTTGGTAGTGTATATATGTCCATGTCACTCTGTCACTTCGTCTCAGCTTACCCTTCCCACTCCCCTTGTCCTCAAGTCCATTCTCTACGTCTGCATCTTTATTCCTGCCCTGCCTCTAGGCTCTTCAGAACCATTTTTTTTTCTTTTTTTAGATTCCATATATATGTGTTAGCATACGGTATTTGTTTTTCTCTTTCTGATTTACTTTACTCTGTATGACAGTCTGTGGGTCCATCCACCTCACTACAAATAACTCAATTTCATTTCTTTTTATGGCTGAGTAATATTCCATTGTATATATGTGCCACATCTTCTTTAGCCATTCATCTGTCGATGGACACTTAGGTTGCTTCCATGTCCTGGCTATTGTAAATAGAGCTGAAATTGACATTGTGGTACATGAGTCTTTTTGAATTATGGTTTTCTCAGGGTATATGCCCAGTAGTGGGATTGCTGGGTCGTATGGTAGTTCTATTTTTAGTTTTTTAAGGAACCTCCATACTGTTCTCCATAGTGGCTGTATCAATTTACATTCTCACCAACAGTGCAAGAGGGTTCCATTTTCTCCACACCCTCTCCAGCATTTATTATTTGTAGATTTTTTGATGATGGCCATTCTGACTGGTGTGAGGTGATACTTCACTGTAGTTTTGATTTGCATTTCTCTAACGATTAGTGATGTTGAGCATCCTTTCATGTGTTCCAGCATACTCTTTTAATAACAAATAATGTTTAATGGTACCCTTTACTTTCTAAAATGAAATTGATGGATAATATAACCTACCAATACACATAACTTCAAAACTATCAATATAATTAATTATAATATAACAAACATATGAATAATAGAAAATGCTTGGCTACAACTACACTAGAAGATATAATGAAAGAGTCAAACACACCTCTTTGTACAATCATTTTGAATTGGATATTACAAACAGAAATGATTATGGTTGTGCTCTTAGAGTACTCACATACCACATATAACCATTGATATTACAATTTTCAAAAATGCTGAACAATTCTTTATAAAATTCCAAACAAAACAAAGTACAGTCTTTCCTCAATTTACATTGGACTAACATTTCTGAAAAATTCAGTGTATATTAAAACCTTGAATATTGGTGTTTTTATGTAAAACTGAATTTGGTCCTAGGCTTAGATAATTACATACAGGTTTTTTTTTATTAATGTACATGAATGGTTGGTGGGAAAATCTAGCATGATGTGGAACTGCTCCTTACATCCTTGGTCACTACCAACTGAATGTCAGTAACAGCCACATAATCATTTATACACTTTGAGACACCCTCCTGACAAAAATGGTTCCCAAACACCCCCTAGGGGGCAGTACCACTCCTTTGTAAATCACTGCTTTAGAGGATTTAGGAGCTGTTTTTGTTTTTGTTTTAATCTGATATGCACAAACTTTCAAAGAAAGGTCCCCAGTAAGAAAAGCATCAAGCTGATCAAATACAAGTGTGCTATATTCACAATTCACTGTTTACTCTGCCCTACATTCTACCTTTCAGGAATACTGAATGCTGAAATAATCACTAAATAATTTTCAGACACTTTGATGGATTAGATGCACAAACACTTTGTTTTCTTTTTCCTTTTTAACTTTTATTTTAAATGAGAGTTTTATTTAGTACATTCAGATGAACAAATATAGAACTGATTTATGTGGAATAACACTGTTTCCCTCCATCTTAAGACCCTAAGTCCTCAGCTAAGGGCTTTGTAATTCCATTGACATCTTTTTATAATTGGCTGGTACTCAGATGCCTTGAGTAGGGTTCCTGTGATATGTAACCCAGATTGTCTCCAAGAGACCTTCACTTTGTCCCCTTGTGGAGATAAGTGAGAGCTGCTTTATGAAGGAGTCACTAAATTTCACAGTCACAACAGTGTCAAGGAACCAACACTGTAACCCTTGCCATTTTTGATAGACACGTTACGGTTTTATCACCTATGATGAGGATTCTAATAACAAAAGTCCTATGAAATGAATCTCCACTGGTTCTCAGTAAAATGCAACCAAATTCTACTTCCCTTTTGGGTTCATGACTTTTTATGAATATTGTTGCAAGTGCTGAAATATCTACAACTTTCTTTTGACCTTCTGAATACAATACCTAATTAGTCAGCTTCCATGTTGCCAGGTGATGTGAAATGCTGTAGCTCTGAGCCTTCATTCTAACGGAATTGGGATTACATACATTTATATAATGGCCTTTCCTTTGCAACCCCTGCAGTCTGTATCCCTGAATTTACAAACAGATATTCTGAGACATGTATTTCTTGCAGTCCCTCAATAGCAACAGAACCCTTCTTATAGTTTGTGGACATTTTTATTTAGAATTGCTCCTTTTCTTTAACGTAGAGGGATGCATTTTCACTAGATAAGGCTGTAGTTTTCTTTTCTTTTCTTTTTTTTTTTTTTTTTTTGCGGTACGCAGGCCTCTCACTGTTGTGGCCTCTCCCGTTGTGGCGCACAGGCTCCAGACACGCAGGCTCAGTGGCCATGTGGGATCTTCCCAGACCGGGGCACGAACCCGCGTCCCCTGCATCAGCAGGCGGACTCTCAACCACTGTGCCACCAGGGAAGCACAAGGCTTTAGTTTTAAAAATGTCCAGATTGGATTCCACCAGAGGGCACCATGGTAAACTTCATTTTCAAAGGGACCTGCAGTAGGTCAGATAAGAAAGTCCCCCAAACCAGAATGTTGAAACGAATGTAATTAAAGCAGCAATATATTGACCAAGACATTGATTCCACTGTGATTTTAAAATCTCTATAGAATGATTCATTTTGCTAAGATTGTGTTCATCATTTATAGGCACAACTTTTCCAAATCAAAAACAGACACAGGCTTTATCATGGCCAATGTGAGCTCCACAAATTGTCAGGAAAATGGCAGTTTTCTTGACTGTTGGGGAGTGGGGACCTCTACTTTTCTAGCTCTAAAAAAGAATGAATGCCTTTCAGCCCATGAATCTTAGGAGGCAAACCAATTTCACACTTTCCTACATGCTACAAAATAGTTGTCTTTGGTAAAGCACCAATTTCAGGATGGACTTCAGTTGTTTACTACTAATAGACCTTGGGAGTGAATTTATAATATCCTTCAAGTCCCAACCCAAATAGGATTCCATTCCCTTTTTCAGAATTCATGGTGTTGGGATTCCACAAAACTTCCCAAATGATGGCAGCTGTATAAGTGCTCACACCTCCAACAGGAATTAACAAATAACAGGGCACAAACAGGAAACACAGTGTACTGTGCCCATGGCTCCATGAGTGCATAGGTGATACGGCACACAGGGTATGTTAATTCCCTGATATTCATTCATTCAGCAAACACTACCTGCCACATACTACTGTTGTGGGCTCTGGGGATACAGTGGCGAGGGAAATCAACTTGGTCTTTGCCTTAATGGAGCTAGGTGACGAGTAGGGGGAAGACATATAAAAAGAAGATGATAAGCAAGGAATCAAATAAAAACATATGTAATTTCAGGAGTCACCAGAAGTTAATAAAAAGGTACTATGACTGAGAAGGAAGGGAAAGTCTTACTTAGACAGGCTTGTGTGAGAAGCCCTATCTGTGTTGGTTACATGAAATAGGAGAAGGAGCCAGCCATTGATGATATGGAGATAGGAAGCAGCAGTATTGAAGCCTCTTCAGCTGGAAAGACTGCAGTATGTTTTAATAACTGAAATGAGGCCTCAGTGGCTACAGTGGTGAGTTTGCAGAGTGTTGCACAGTAAACTGGGGCCAAATCATACCAAGGATTTTGAGTTATATTCTCAGGGCAAATTTTAAGCATGAAGGTGTCATGATCCAGAGAATGGGTTTGAAGGGAAGGGGACACAAGTTGGAGAAGATGGGGTGCAAGAAATTAGAGAAATCAAGTAGGAAGGTATTGCACTGGTCCAGGAGGAGAAAATGGTGGTGACTGTAGAGATGGATAGAAGTAGCCTGATTCAAGATACATTCTGGAAATTGAATCTACATGGCGGATAAATTAGATATGGGGACAAAACAAAGACAAAGATAACTTTCAGGTTTTTAGCTTGAGCAACTGGTAAATGTGGATGCTATTTACTAGGCCCAAGAAAGGAATGGCTTTCAAAGCAAGAGGTGGGAAGTAATAGGTACCCAATTTCTACATGATAAGTGCAAGAAGACAGTGATACACCCTACTGAAATAGATTCAGAGCTGCCCTCTGAGCTCTCAAGACACAAGTCTCATTTGTACCACTATTGTCTCCTCTTCCAAATACCCAAGATATGATCCCTATGTCTGTGTTTTCAAGGTCTGAGGTTTGAGAACCGTCCCCCCACCTCCATTTACCTTTCCTACTAAACTGCAGGCTGATGTGGCTTCTGATTCCTTTTCTACATTCAGAGCATTTACTACTCTCTGTCCTGCAGGACAACTTCAAATCATCTCCACAACACCTGTGTGGCACCAAAAGTGTTGATTTGTGACCAGAAAACTGCCACTATTTTTCTGAGTAGCTGAGCTACCTAGGGCATGCTTTTTAACTTCTGGGAGCCCTGCAGGTCTTTGAGAAGACAATATCAATGATTACATGTAAAAGCACTTTGTAAACTTGTAAGCAGTACTATAAATAGGTGTTATTCTTTTTCTCATTTTAATCTCAGTCATCACCTCTGCTACAAATAATCTGCCATTCATTTTGCCCTGTTCTCTTTCCTTTCTTCTTGCCTGCTTCTTCTGTCTCTTGTCCCTTCTGCTACATAAATTGCTTTCCTGAAAAAGGCTGGTTATTTGGAGACATCATCACCAGCCAATCAGAGCTCACCATTCCTTCTGGCTGGTAAGCCAATCAGATGTAACCTCCAGGTCTCTTTTCAGTGTTGCTAGGGCTTCAGGTCTACTTCTAAAAGCTGACTTGCTTGCTTTCTGCTGGTTCTCATTCTCTCTCTCTCCCTCTCTCTCTCTCTCTCTCTCCTCTCTCTCCCCCACTCTCCCTCTCCCTCGCCCGTTCTCCCCCTCCCTGCTCCTGTCTTTCCTCTGCATCCCTCTCCCCACTCCCCAGTTCAGGGTTTGGAGCAATTCCAAATACTTAAGCCTTCCGGAAGTTTGGGTTATGGATAAGAAAGATTTGACTATTTTTTTCCCTTAAGAAATAGAGAACTATTCCATGTTCAATATTGTAGCAAGTATTTTAGCAGCTTAATGTCCCTTGGCTACATACAATTTAGTTTTGTTTATGGGAGCTTTCGGTGTACAAATCAATTTTAATTCAGATAGACTAGAGCATAAACTGGCATTAAATTTGGGAGTGAAAACATATCACTCGAAACTCACTGGGCTTCACGAAATACATTCACAATATTTTAAAGCTCTTACAATTTTTAACTGATGACAGAAGATGATAAACACATTGTGCTTATCATGCTCCTGTTTCTTCAACTTTCAGTGCTGGGATTATTGAAGAAAACCATGGAGAGCAGTGATTTGGGAACTAATACCTAATGGCTAAGTGGGTGTTCTCTCACTTCCTGTTTATCTTTGGAAGCTAATTAACATGGGAATAATAGCTAGAAACCCTCCCTTTTTAGAGGATCTGCTGGTCCATCTTTAAATGCTGTATAGCTGGGATGTTAAGAAGATTCCCTTAACACAGAACAGCTCTGCTTTCTAAAACCCTAAAGACGTTTGATAAGGAAAAATAACTAACAAGTGATGTCTTTCTCATAACCTTTGCTACCTACTTAAAAACTGAAACAGTACAAGAATTTGCAGCTTAAAATGACCAGAGAAGTGGCAGAAAGCCAGAATTCTGTCAGAGCCGGCTTAGAGAAGCTTAATGATTAACAAATGGGTCACTGCCTTCAGGCTCTGACCTTTAGAGCTAACCAGTTTTAGCCTTTTGGTTAGGTTCCTTCAAATAATTTCGTATCAAGGAAGAAAATACTCCCTGATGGCATAGTACCACCCATCCAAAAAGGAATTCTTAGGCAGCCCACGTATTCGGTGAGTAGCTTTTCTAATACCATGTAGTTGGTCCTAAGCACAGCATTAATAACTGTTAAATCATATTTTTTGTTAGAGTTTAAGGAAGGCCCTAAGCGCTACTGCATATCCTGCAGGTGAAATGTACGAAATTCGGTTAACATGGTAACGGCTCTAAAAATACCTAGGCTACAGTTTAACCACAGAGTTTCCTCCTCAACGTAAAAGAGCCACCTTCACGAGCTGTTCGAAAGTGCAACAAAAGCAATCTCTGTCGGACTTTGTGCAAGCAGGCTACTAAATCAGGCCTGGCAATCGGCAGCCACCCTGCATCAAAGTAATAATTAAAGTTTTGCAGACCAGAACAGCAAAGCACAACCCAGCGAAGAAAAATGTTAAATTGATAAGCCTTTTCTTTCCTCCTCCAACCTGTTTTCTCTCTCCCTCACCCCACCCCCACCTCCAGGTGGACTAAGCGGGGCGTGGCAGGGGTGCAGTGACAAAGAGTCACCGCACTGTAACCGCAGGGCCCCGCCCGAAGGAAAGCCGGGGTCAGAGGGACCCAAGGGGACAGTGGGCCGGCTGCCACGGTTTTCCCAGCAGCCTCTGCTCCAGCTCCCACGGAGCCGCGCGCAGGAGGCAGAATCGGTCACATGGGGGTTCCCGTCTGGGCCCTTTGCTTGGCACAGACAGAGAGGGTGGGGTCAACATTTTCCTTGAAGCTTTTGCAGTTAGAGACTTGGAAACACAGTCGGCTCTTTTGAATTCTGGGGGTGGTTGGCTGTGCAGGGCAAGAGGTTTCTTACTAAATTCTGTCGTGTCTAGGCTGCCAGATTTAGTAAGTAAAAATACCTGGCACCCAGTTACATTTGAATTTTAGATAAACAGTTAATAATTTATTTAGCGTTAAGTATGCCCTATGCAATATTTGGGGTATACCTATACTAAAAAAAAAAAAAGAAAGAAAAAGAAAAAAAATGGCGTTTAGCTGAAATTCAAATTTATCTGGATGTCCTGTATTTTATCTAGCAGCTCTAGCAGGGTCCTTTCATTTTTTTCCTTCCCAATAGTCTCCCAATCCTCCAACACCCAATCAATAAGATGGGGGTTTTTTGTTTGGAGTTTTTCACTTTGGTTGATTTTGTTGTTGTTTAGTTTTGCTTTGGATCAGTTTAGAAAGGCCAAGGGAAATGAACTAGCATTTACTGAGTTCATTCGTATACCAAGCCTTGTATTAGGTACTTTGATGCATGATTTTTTTTTTAAATCCTCACATCATTCCTGAATGGTAAACTACTTATAATCTACATTTTACAAAGGAGAATACTGAGGATCAAAGAGGTTGAGTGACTTGGCCAAGGTCACACAGCTAATAAGTAGCAAAGGTTAGAATAAGCCAGGTATGACCCCAACTGGCTTTCTCAACGACTTTAGTATATCTGCATTAGTCAGATTTAAATGTAATGTTTAATTTTTGCATGTTTATAACATATTAGGGTTTTTTTCTTGACAAACCTCTGCCAATAGCACAGATTCTATAAGTGAAAAGCTCTAATTGCCAGCTGAATTGGGAATTATTCTCCATCAGCTCCTTCTAAAGAATAAACTATTTTATTGATCTTTTTCCTGTTATTGGACCTTCAGTCCATTTCTGACTGAAGTAATTAATTTAATGATATGCTAAAAGAATAGCTCTCTCCACTAGAGCTATTCTAAGGGCTTTCCATATATTAATGTAATACTTAAATCATTCCTATGATATAGGTGATACTGTAGTTATAATCTTCATTTTACAGATGTGGAAACTGAGGTTTAGAGACGTTAAGTAATTTCCCCAAGGTCACACAGCCTAGGCTTTACAGCCAGGAACACCAAGTTTTAATCATGGTTAATTCAGTTATTAGCGTACACAACGTTAGGAAAGGCTCCATGCCATAAATTGGAAATAATAGTGCCTCTCTCACAAGGAAAAAGCTTTGTACATAGTGAGCACTCAACACACATGAGCTTATAAGATGACTTTGAGAATTATCTTTACTTGGCACTTGTGACAAGAGACATAAGAGAATATTCTAGGTCAGGGATTGGCAACATTTTTCTGTAAGGGATAGAGAGTAAATATATTGGTCTTTGCAGGCCAAGAGACAAAATCAAGCATATTATTTAGGCAGTTTCATAACAAGAGAAAGAACAAATTTCCACAAATCTTTTTTTTTAAACTGAAAATTTAATAATAACAACTGAATACAATTTTCTGTAATATAGGTCTCCTAATGAGAAGAAGGGAATTCTTTTATTGTGGAGGATGGCTATCTTTTCACTTAATTGGGGTTCAAAGTTAAGTGTTTCCTGTCATCAGAATCAGTTGCCCATGTCCATCTGTTAATGCTGATTCATAATGAGGTTTTACATATTTCATTTTTGAAAATGTCTTTTCATACAGATAGGTACTGCCAAATAGTAATATCTGTCTATGAGCATATGATTTTAATTGAGCACATTCATTGCTTGGAAGGCATTTAAAGAATTCTATCCGATTTGTCTCCTGATATTTGCCTTTTAGCATGTCATTAAATTAATTACTTCCAATTGAAGGGGAGGTGGAAGCTCCTCGATTGCACAGTTAAGTAGATTTTGAAATATGGAAATTTCATTTGCACTTGCATCAAGGTCCAAAAAAATGCCGCTGGAACTGTAGTTTGAACTCAGAAAATATATCTGGTGCATATTTATGTGGAAATGGAGGCCTTGCTTTTTTTAACTTTTGACAGCACAAGAAGTGTATAAAGCAGCTTGGCATTACATGTGATTCAAACAACATTAATTGTCGTTGAAATGACTACAGTATAAGTTTTACTTTTAAGTGCTGATTTGCCTTGTAATTTTAGGTTTTATTTGTTAAGAAGCAGTATCAATTCTTCAACAAAAGCTTATTTCCAAATCCATTCAATGTCCAATGATAGTAGTTGATGGTAGCACATACCATTTACAAAAATTTCAACCTTGGCCCTCAAAAAAAAATCACAAGAAATTTACCACTGCTCAGCAATTAATCTGCTATATAGTATAGAAATAGCAGATTTAGATTCTATTCTGACAAATACAGAATTTATAATGGTTAAGTCTACAAAAATAAAGGAAGCTCACCATGAACACTGTTTCAATTATACATGGTATATTTAAATATTTTCCACAAACCACTGGCTTGTGAATAATACAATGAATATCCGTAGGTTTAAAATGCCTTACAAGTTCATAAGCTTTGTAAATTTATATAACTAAGCCTTTTTTCTGCTTAAAAACCGATATTTTTACCACCATCATTTGGAACACATCTTAGAAGATTCTCCTTCAGGTCGTACTGAATTAGTGTTCTCTCAATTTCTTCAAAAATATTCTCACCTATAGTTTTTATAATGCAGACAGTTCATAGAAGATAATTGTTCAGTATCTTCAAAGACAGGACTGACTCTAAATAAATAACAACTGAGCAGTATCAGTAACGTATGTCAATTCATCAAGAGCCAGGCAAAACCACCCAAAATCATTTGCGTTGTTTTTTTTTCTTTTTTAAATATTTATTTGTTGTCTTTATTTTTTTGGCTGCATCGAGTCTTAGTTGAGGTATGCAGGATCTTTCATTGCAGCGCAGGCTTCTCTCTAGCTGTGGTGCACAGGCTACAGGGCGCGTGGGCTCTGTAGTTTCGGCATATGAGCTTAGTTGCCCCACGGCATGTGGGCTCTTAGTTCCCCGACCAGGGATCAAACCCGTGTCCCCTGCAATGGAAGGCTGATTCTTTACCACTGGACCACCAGGGAAGTCCCTGCCTTGTTTTTTAATTGACTATTGATGTTGCTCCCAATATTCTGAACTCTTCAAGCAACTGTTCTCCCTGGAAAGCCAAGCCTTAAACAAGTTTATTTTGTCTAGACAATTTCTTCAACTGTTGCAGTCAAACACAATTTAATTTACTCACCATCGGCAAATGGCTTTCCTTGCTTAGGAAGCAAAGGAGACAGTCAGAAACTTGCTTTGGTTGAAGCCTCATTTTCACTTTTAATTTTTGTAAAAAAAGGAAAAAAAATTCTGCTGTGATGAGATATTCCATCTAAAATTCTTTGATTTTATGACCAATTGCTTTCCTGCGAGTTGTGATTAGTATTTAAATCTAGTATCGCCTAAGTATATTTTTTAGCATAGCTGTAGTATCATTCCACAATAAGCACAATGCTTTGCCATCTAATTTGATAACAGAATCATCCACACACCACTCTACTTGCCATTTGAAGTTGACATTTCTCTTCTTATTTGGACATGATGAGTATGCAGTGGTAATTTAAAAATAATAATAAAAGATGTCACAATACAGCATGGCACTTAAAGTCAAATCATAAGTACATCAGTGTGGTTTGTAGTGCACCTAATCAGCACCACAAAGTGATAAGAGCAACCTATACCAACTACGTCACAACCAGTCTACTTACTGTGCCACCGTAGGAGGAAAGCAGCAATGAACAATATGTAAAAAAATTAGCATGGCTCATTCCAATAAACCTTTATTTATGAATACCAACATTTGAATACATATATTTTCGTTTGTCACATTATTTTTGTTTTGATTTTTTCAATCATTTAAAAATTTAAAAACCATTCTCAGCTGGAGGACCATACAAAAACAGGTAGGGGTCAGATATGGGCCATGGGGTATCTTTTACCAACCCCTGTTCTAAGTAACTAAATGTTAAAGTTAATTTAAAAATTTGATGCAAAATTCTCTAAAGTAGATGATAGATACATGATCTGCATTTTAAAACGGGCTCTGTTAGACATATACTAATCTTTCTTTTATCACAGAAAGTTAGTGTAGAGTAAATATTAAGAACAAAGGCTTTGAACTTGCTCACTTAGGGCTGAGCCTTGCTCTGACATTTGCCACATGGGCAAGGTCCTTAATATATTTAAATTTGTTCATCTACGTAAATGGGCAGATAATTAGAATTCTTAACTGAGGTCATAAGTAAGACACAGAGACCAGTATCATCACTACTACTTAACAGGGTAGAGGACTTGGTCACTCAAAATGTGGTCTACATCAATTGGCAGCTCATTAGAATCAGAAGCAGCACTTTAACAGGATCCTCATGTGATTTTCATGCACATTAAAGTTCAAGAAGCACTGGTAAAGGAGACACTAGCCAATGCAATCATGCAAAGAAAAGAAATTGAAGATATACGTTTTGGAAAGGAAGAGGTAATCCTATCATTATTTGTAGATGACATGATGGTCATTTATAATTCAAGAAGAAATTCAAGGGGAATCAACTGAAAACCTATTACACTAATAAAGTAGTAAATAGAAGAAAAGAAAGCTAAATATAAGAAGTATAAAATATATTTTGATACATATATGTATAAATACACACATACACAATTCAGTATTTTTAGTATACTATAACAATGACCAATTAGAAAATATAATACTTAAAAAAAAACTTCTATCCTCAAGAATAACAAAAACAGTAGACTACCTAGAAATAAATCAAACAAGGGATTGTACATGACTGGATGAAGAAAACACTAAAACTTTACTGAATGACCTAAAAGATGACCTGGATGAATAAGGAAGTATACCATATTCATGGTCAAGAAGAAACTCAATACAATAAATGTCATTTAACCCCACATTAATCTATAAACTCAGAACAATTTTCTTAAGACAGTTGGCAAGTTGTTTCTGCAATTCATCTGAAAGATGAAATGTTTAAAATTCACGAAGAAATTTGGAGTGTCAGGAGGCATGGGGAATAAACCAGCCTAGGTTACTTGCTCTGTCAGATGTTAAGACATACCAAAAAGCTATAGAAATTAAAATAAAATGGCATTTTTATAGAAATGGTCAAATTGATCAGTGAGTCAGAATAGAGTCCAGAAATAGACATATGTTTAAGAATTTAGTTGATAAAAGAGGCATTCCAAATCAGTGGATAAAGAATGGATTATTTAAATAAATGATATAAAGACAACTGACTATCCACTTCAAAGGAGCTCAATTTCCCCTACTTCATAACATATAAAATAATAAATTAAAGATGGATTGAAGTGTTGGTCATAATTAAGAATCTTGTAATAACCTATAATGGAAAATAATCTGAATATAAATATGTGCATAAAATATTCAGATTATTATATAATATATAATATATTATATATAAATATTAAGATTGTTTTCCATTATAGGTTATTTTCCATTATAGGTTATTACTATATATATATATATATATATATATAAAACTGAATCACTTTGCTGTACACCTGAAACTAACACAATATTGTAAATCAACTATACTTCAATTAAAAAAAAGAGTTAGGGGCTTCCCTGGTGGCGCAGTGGTTGAGAGTCCGCCTGCCGATGCAGGGGACACGGGTTCGTGCCCCGGTCCGGGAAGTTCCCACATGCCGCGGAGCGGCTCGGCCCGTGAGCCATGGCCGCTGAGCCTGCGCGTCTGGAGCCTGTGCTCCGCAATGGTAGAGGCCACAACAGTGAGAGACCCGCATACCGCAAAAAAAAAACACAAAAAACTGGCCATTTTATTAGAATATGAAAAATTACTAATTTTGCACACTCCACTTAAATAGCTATACATTTTCACATTTAAGTAAACAAAAGCAAAGAAATTCTCTGTCCTTAATTTAACTCACTCTTCAACATTAGAGCATATGCACTACTGAACATAAAATTGCATTTTTTCCCCGTATTTTATAGTTGGAGTTAAGTTTAGAAGTGAATAACAAAAATGGTTTGTGTGTGTGTGTGTGTGTGTGTGTGTGTGTGTGTGAGAGAGAGAGAGAGAGAGAGAGAGAGAGAGAGAGAAGAGAGGGGTGAGAGGAGAGAGAGAGGAAGAGAGCGAGAAACATGCAGAATACACCTTATTTTGTATTTGAGCTTTTTAAAGAATTATTTGAATTGTATTCAAGAAAGCAAGAAACTCATGCAGATAATTTTATGATTTTAATAAGCCATACAAATATCATTTTGCTTCAAGAGAATTTTCCTATATAAAAGAGTTTAAGTTTAATAAATGATTTGTAACTAATGGGTTGCTATTTCTGGTGAAGTTTAAAGTATTATGTTGTTTTTTTACCTGTTAAGTGCATTAGCATATAGGGTAGTATTTTTCCCATGGCTATTAGAAAAGAGAAAATTTTTTTCCAAAAAGAAAATGTTTTGTGTTCTTTACCAAAGCCATCTGTGTTCTTTTAGTATTATTAATGTGAATGTATGATTTTATATTTACTGTACCTGTGATATTTACATAATGTTAATTGTATAGTTAACTACACGGTACATAGCAGAAGATTTGCATTAATTTCATACAACTGGATTGCTGTATATACTGTTATGCAAATTCATAACCCCACCATGATTTTGGTTCTTGGCACCATAGAAATAAAGGCAGGGGATTCAGGGACTAGCAAAGAAAAATGAAGAGTGCCTGCTTTTTCCAGCCATCCTGGAGTAATAGCTGGAGCTGCTTTCCCCTCAATATCATCTCTTTGACACTTGCAAGAGAATGACAGGTTATTCTTTTGCACTTGCTGGTAAAATACAAATACCAAGCTAGCAAATTAAAAAGTTAAATTTCTTGGAGTGACATTGATTCATCTATATTATGTATAAGAAATAAATATTTTATTCACTGCATCATTCAATTCAATTTCTCAATATGCATTACTCGAAATAGAGGTGAATTAACTTTTTTATGGGCTGACTATTCTGATTTTCTCCTTTTGTACCATGTCCCTGCATCTTCAAAGAGGAAAACCTAGCATAGTAAAATTGGTACTGAGTGAGAAACCAGAGCGTAAATCAGTTCCCACTCCAGGCAGTTCTTAGTCTGTAAACTCTCTGTTGGTAATCTGGTTGTTTTGAATTAGGAATGTGTATTCTTATAGAAAGAATGTTCTAATCTGCTATCTCAGTCTTGCCCACAAAAACGTTATTTACCATTAATAAAATAGAAATACTATTCATTTGCTCAAATAAAATAGAGAACAATACAATTGTTCTATTTATATTGGACACTGGTTATTGAGAAAAAGCCAGATGAGGAGGTAGATGGAGTCATTTGTGAGATTCTGAAGAGGGCTCCAGGGAACTCTTACAAGTTAGATCGTTTATTACTTCTAATATCTCTACAAAACATGTGGCTTTCCTTATCCTTCCATCACCAACTATTAAAGCCATTTTCAATTTATTGAAAATGGGGCTCAAGGAATTATTCTGTTCTGTTATTGTGGTAGTGGCCCATGTCTTGTTCATAAATAGAATAAAAGAGGAAGAGAAGAGAAGGCACTTGGTGACCTAAGAAGAGATTACAGGACAACTTGGATGAGGAAGAGGACTAGTGGGAGGAGGTATTTGGGTTTGTAGTAGAGGAAAGGAGGTGGCAAGTGTAAGCCATCAGGTGTCCATCTAACCAGGACAGCATGTTTGCTGCCTAAGCTGGAGGTGAGGGTGAGGTGGGTAGGTGGAAGCATGGAAAAAGGATCTACCATTGAATTCTCATATACATGAGATATCCATAACCTAGGGTGAAACCAGATATGTCTGAAAAGATTTCAGCAAGTAATCCAATAATATTACCCTAAATTTGCTTGTAATCAGTGAGACTAGCTCCATTTTAATGTCCCTAAGCAGACACAGGTGGGGAGAAACAGTTGATCTTTGGAATTTTCTCTTTAAATAATACAATAAGATCCCATTTGTCATCCCATCATGGAGATCATGCCCTAGCAGATGTACACATTTACCTGCAAGCAAAGAGTAAACAGGTATTTGAGGACAGGAAAGCAAAGGAGGAATTTATGTTTCTGACCACAAATGGTAGAACCATGAGTCTGGAATATGTCATAAGGAAGAAAACTACCTACTGTGTCCCAGCCTATAGAGATACTTTGGTTAACTGTATTAATATAAATTATATACTAACTTTGATTAATAACAGATACCTAGTAAAAACCCATACCTAGTAAAAAAAAAATTTTAATAAATTTTATAAAATAGTGCTTAAATGAAGTTAAGTTATAGATCAGAAGCAAACACCTTGAGGCTATACAGTTGGCTATAAAAGTTATATCTTTCCAAAGATGAGCTAGGAAAAATTCTGTTTTCTTCCTTCCTTGCTCCCACTTCTAAATGTCCTTTTAACAATTGTATCTTCCTATACTTTCCTGTACCTTTCTATATCAGTTAAGGCTATCTTGTTAATCCCTTTCCCTGAGACAAGAACAAGAACAATACTTGTTATTATTACTTTTTATTTGTCCCTATTTTGTGCCAAGTGTATATATAATTTTATAATATTTAGAATATAAAACTTCTAAAACTTTTAAAAATAATATTTAGAACAAAATTTCTAATCTTCATAACAACCCTTTAAGCTAGGTCATACCACTACTTAACAGATTGAGGAAACTGACGCTCAGTAAGGAGAAATATGTGTATCACATTACATTGATATGCACTTATTTATACACAGAAAGGTTTTTGCTGAGGCTCAGAAATGCAAGTGTTCAATTAAGGATGACTTCTGTCAACTCTTTCATGTTAAACATTCGCAGTGATGTGAAGGTAAGATGAGAAATAGGGGGAAATGATTGAAGCCTGGCAGTAAAAACTTAAATGGGAACAAAACAAAGATAACAAAGAAAAATGAACAATATTTTACCGGTAAATTAACAAAAAAGCTTTTAAAACAATTGTGCTTTTCATCAAATTGAGATTTTTGTTAGTTATGGGAGTATGCTAGTTTTAAAATAAGTAAAATGCTGTAGGCTTCCACTAAATGAAGTCTGGTGCCACTTACAGTTTTTTTTTCCCCAAGTCCACTTTATTTGCTTTGGCTTTATCTAAGCATTGTGGGGAGTTGTTATTACGTAAACAGGAAAGATGCTAGCGGATTTGGAAAGTACAAGGTGAACATATTTCCGAGTGTCCTAGAGGTTACACCACCAGACTCTGACATTTTGCCTTAATACTGAAGATTCCAGATCCTAGCAAATATTGCTTTCTAATTTCTAAAACTATGAAAGTTTTGAATTACAATATTAATTCTCCAAGTCATTGCCCCTGTATAAATTAACTCTAGCCATAAATATAAAAATATATATCTGTATAAAAATATGAGGTGACATGAAATAAAGTTTTTACTATTATGAATTTTAGAATGACTATATTGCTCATGAATGGCATGGCCATAAAGTAATTAAATGGACAGGCTGGGAAGAGCAGCTGTAAAATATGTATGATATTCTGTGACATTTTGTATAAGAGTACACACAATGCTTTATTATTATATTCTTTCTCATCTGAAACTCAGCACTTTTCCTACAATAAGAATGATGGCATAATAATCTAAACATTTAGAATGTATGGAAACAAGGCAAGCATTTTCCAACCTTATTATTGTGGTTTCCAGACTTACTGTACGTGTTCTGCAAAGAGAACAGGAAAAGCCAATCACATTTCTATTCTAAAATCCAAAAAGAAGGTTCCCAGGGATAAAATTGATAATAACCAGGGTAAAATTATTTAATGTCTCAGTCCAAAATCTATCCTAGTCTTCTAAGTGTTCTGTTAAGAGGCATTTTATGGTGACTGGCACAGTGCCGGATGCATAGTGGACTTACAGTAAACAATGCCTGAGTTAAATAATCCCACGTTCTTTCAGGAAACAGCTTCTACATTAAAAAATGTTTATTTTTCTAATCCCATGGTTAGAACTAGTTGCTATAGAAAAAATTGACTATCATTTTAGTTCCACAGAACCTCCATCCAGAGAAAGAGGAGGGTGGGTAGTGAGTTTGTGAAACAGCAGAGACTTCATATGATTGCAAGAAAGTCAAAGACTTTATGAAGAGCCAACTACAGGCACATCTGTATAGCTAAGTGCTCTTTTTCACAGAGTGGCAAGAAAGCAGAAACAGAGACCAGAGAGAAAACAATGTTTTTTTGTCCTTGACAGATTGTTCCTTATGATTAGAGAGATGGGAAACAGCAGGGATTAAAAGTCCCTCCTGGATCACTGGGGAGAGGGGAGGGAACCTGATTCATCACCAGTGCTGGTAACAGCACTAACAGTTTGGGCTTTCGCTTTCACAGTACTGCAGAGACATTTTATAGCAGACGTGCCTATTTAATCATGGAAGCCTAAGAACTTGCTCCTAAAATAATGCCTTGTTTATTTTTATTTTTACCACAAAGTAAGATAAAGTCACGATCAATTAAGTGTTATTGGATCTTAGAAACTTTAGTATCTTTATGTCTCAGTGTTTTATGGAATTTTTTTTTTTACCAAGGCAATAAATGCGGTTTATGACTTCTTTAAATTTACATAGTATTCCAACATATTAATACCCTGTGAACTTCAAAAAACCAAATACATTTTTAGTGGTATACCTGGTCACCAAAATGAGGGGAAGGAAACTTTACAATTGTGAGAAGTGCAAATGTTCTCATTAAGGCAGTATTGACCCAGACAGCCATTTAGTATCTATCCCCTCAAATACCTCACAACTCTGGAATGCCCACTGGGACAAATAAACGTCAGCACCTAAATTCTTACATTTCCTTCACTTTCTGATTCATCTGGTGAAGTGCGAGTAGGAAGTATCTTTCTTTTCTTCCCTTTTTAATGCCACTTAATGCATTGATTTTAGGATCCCACAAAATTTGGGAAACATGATAAACTTCTATTACTAGATATGAACTTAATTGTCCTAAGATGCCTATGATTTTTAATGTGTTCTAATGACTTCCAGAAAACAGCAACATGTAGCAACTAGATGGAATGCACCTGTTAAAATTTGTATTCAGATAATGATTAGCATATTCCCTAAATACGTGAGTATGAAACCAGCTTAATCCAAAATTTTTAATCAGTATATTTTTATTAAGTGACCAAAAGACAATACAGAGAAGTCTATTTGTTTGAAACCTTTCATTTTTATATAATCTTGGGATAGGATTAGGATTAAGAAAATGTAATGCCGACATACTAGAATAATGACACAAAATATGGGTTTTCATTCCTTTCAAAAGATAAATCTTTCAGACAGTCAGCATTCTAAATTAGATAGCTAAGGAAGCCCACAATTTATTTTATTTTTCAAAAACTATTATCTGAAATGGTTTTAGTATCTTTAATACTCCTTACTTTTCAAAGAAAAGCTTTGGTTTTTTTACCCTCTGCTCTGAAAAGTGAAGTGTATCCAGTATGTATACTCCACTTACCAAAGGGATATCTTTAGTATTATCCTGATATGCTTGAAACTTAGGATGTTGCCTCTAAAGGCTTTTTAAAAATTTTTTATAAAGTATGTTACACATATAGACACCTCTAAAGGCTTTTAAATTCAAGAGCTATAGTGTTGGGTTTTTGCAATACACTTATTTGCCAGGCGTTGTGCTAAGCACTTGATATTATCTCATTTAATTTTCTTAACAATCCTTTAAGGCCAGCACTGTTATCATTCTCATTTTATAGGAAAACAGATGCTTAGAGGGATTAAGCAATTTGACCAAGATCACACAGATTCTGTGTCAGAGCCAGAACTCAAATCCAAATTTTTCTGACTCCAGAGATACCTCTCAGGATGAAAGAAATATTTCCCTGGGGAAATCCCACATAGATATAACTGCTGAAGTCTGTCCCCAATAAACTTTAGATTTATTGCTTGAGAAAACTATTTTTGAAAATGTGCTTCCAGGAGTTATGACTTCTATACCTACAGAGTCCACGTGAACATTCAATTTATTCCAGGTGAAGTGAAACGAGACTGGCTCTGGGACGCTTGTACACGAGAGGGGTGACTCACGAATGGCGAAAGTTCACACTCTACTGGCCTGCTAGGAGAACTATTCATGGAAAATGGGTCTTTCAACACTATTTCTACAACCACTTTGAGTAAAGAGAAACCAGCTACTCTGGCTAAAATACTATTGGTTTCATGTACCCACAGAACTAGATGGTCTAATATTAGGAATTGAATTTGTGCATAAAACTTGTTGACATTCTTGGAA
The DNA here is from genome assembly GCF_951394435.1 of Stenella coeruleoalba. Lineage (NCBI taxonomy): Eukaryota > Metazoa > Chordata > Mammalia > Artiodactyla > Delphinidae > Stenella > Stenella coeruleoalba. Next base: position 37,437,485 of record NC_137162.1, read on the forward strand.
TTCAGTATAAAAGATAAAAGCAATAATAAGCAAATCAAGAGCAGCCAGTATCCCCTGATGCAGAGCTTAAATAATTATAATACAAATTGACTTCCTAACTTCAACTGTCCCTGAGCTGAAATTCTTTATATATGGTAGCAAATTGGGAAATTAGCAATCCTCTATAACTGGCTATAAACAACAAAACTTCTAAGAAGGAGGTTACTGCTTTTAGCACAGAGTGACCATCAATGTGAACATTTACCATGAACTACAATATTGATAATGAATGCCAACTTAATGCTAAAAGGTGTTTGTTTTACTATCGATATTGAAATATTCATTGTCATGCCAAAAAACATCAGCCTTTGGTAAGGAGAAATTCAGTTGAGAGCAGTACTTTATGAAAACACAGACCTTCAGAAATGAAAGGAAGAAAGAAGAAAGGAAGAAAGAAAGAAAGAAAGAAAAAGAAAGATGAAAGAGAGAGATAGAGAGAGAGGGATGGAGGGAGGGAGGAAGGAAGGAAGGAAGGGGAGAAAACAGATTATCTAAATAAATATTATGATATCATATACAATACTAGAAATAAACAGCACATAGGAAAAATTTTATAATGTACAATAAATGGAGAATCTCTATAATATATCACCCATTGATAAAAATCAACTTAAAAACATGAAGAATTTAATAGACCAATTAGCAGAACAACATGAACAGATTTTTTTCCAAAAGAGACTATGTGCACTAGTAGATATACAAAGAATGTTTAGTCTCGTCGGTAAAGAAATATATATTAAAACTAAAATGAGATCTGTTTTTCCTATTATCAACAGAAAAGGTAATAATCACAGGCAAGGAAACAGTGAAATGGGTCTTTTATACACTGTTGTTGGAAGTGTAAATTGGTGCATCTTTCTGAATGTCAATTTAACAGTAATTCCACTTCCAATATTCTGTCTTAAGGAAATAATCAGAAACGTAAATAAAGATCTATGCACAAAGATGTACATAACAGCTTTAATTATAAGGGACCAAAAAGGAAACAAATGTCCAACATTAATGAAGTGGTTAAATTCAAATTACACAACATCCATTCCTTAAAATTGTATGGGGGCATTAAAAATTATGTTTACAATGAGATATTTTGTAAAATGCAGTATGTACAATATGGTCACAGCCATGTTTAAGGAAAAAAGTCGGGAAAATACTGAGAAAAAGTGTCAAAATATTGATAGCTGTTTCTCTGGGTAATGAGAATATACTATTTATTATTTTCCCTTTTGCCTCTTTATACCTGTGTGTACTTTCCAAATATTCTAAAATAGATATGTATTCATCAATATTTATGGAATGCCCACATTGCATCAGTCATTGTCCTGGGATCTGGACACACAAAGGTCATGAGGCACAGTCTTTTTCCTCAAGTTGCTTATAATGTAGTGTCTTATTTTTATATTGTAACTTTTAAAATTATAGAACAACAAAGTTGTTGTTTATTAACTAGGGTAGGTGAGAAGTAGTGTCCCATGTATTCTCATTTGATCTCTTTCCCTCACACCACCTTTTCAAGCCAACAGGAATTCTGGCTGATTTATCTTCAAAATATATCCAAAATCCTATGAAAGGTAAACCAATAAAGCTCTGAGAGAAAATAAATAAGAGAATATCTTCAAGACCCTGGAGTAGGCAGAGTCCTTAAACAGAACATAAATGGGCTAACTATAAATGAAAAAATGGTAAATTGTACTAAATTATAATTAAAACTCTGTTCATCAAACCGCACTATTAAGAGAGTAAAAAGACAGGCTACTGAGGGGGAAAAAGCTTTTATAATTCACATATAAGACTCATATCCAGCATATATAAAGAACTCCTACGAAGCAATAAGAAAACGGCAGATAATCCAAAAGGAAAATAAGCAAAGATTTGAATAGGCAATCATAAAAGAATATCCAAATAAACATGGAAAAGCTTCCAAATATTAGTCGTCATGGAACACAAATTAAAACCACAATGGGATATCACTACATCCCAAATTAAAAAGGCAGATTGTAGCAAATGTGGATGGAGATGTAGAGCAACTAAACTTTCATACACCCTTGGTGGGAGTACAAATTGGTACACTTTAGAAAACCATTTGGCAGTAGCTACCAGAGCTGAACATAAGGAACCCCACGATCCAGGAATTCCTATACTAGTATACACCCAAGAGAAGCACATACATATGTTCTTCACAGTACCTTTGTCATCACCCAAAACTGCAAACAATCCAAATGTCCATCAATAGTAGAATGGATAGATACATATAAGCAATACTATCCCATAAGGAGAATTAAGTACAACTACGTGTAACAGCAATTAAAATATCACCAGCATGATATTGAGTGAAAGAAGCCAGACACAAAGAGTACATACAACATCATTCTGCTTATGTGACATTCAGAAACAGCTCAACTAATCTATGGTGTTGGAATTCAGGATTACTGATTACCCTTGGCAAGGAGTACCTGTAAAGGAGGAAGAAGGTAGCTTCTGGGGTTCTGGTAATGATCTGTTTCTTAATCTGGCTGGTGATTATACTGGTGCATTCACTTTATGAAAATTCAAGGCCTATTTTTCTGTAGTTATATTAAACCTCAATTAAAATTACATTATATATATGTATTGTGTGTATGTGCCATCCGTATATATATAATACATGCACACATATATTTATAAAATATATAATTCAAAGGTATGTATTTATACATGCATATGTGTACACACACACACACATGCACATACAGACACACATATATTACATCCAAAATGTAACCACTTCTGACCTTCTCTACTGTTACCTCCCATCTGAGACTACTGCAATAGCTGTTTGCCCCAGTTCCTCTCATGCATCCCTGCAGTCTTCACTTATAGCCAGAATGATAATTTTTAAAGCAGAAGCCAGGTCATATTTGTCCTTGGCTTATAACCAGTAGGAATGGTTCCCCTGTCAATCAGAATAAAATCCTCAGAGGAGACATATATCCCTGACAGCCTATTTAAAGTAGCCTCACTACGCAGACCTGTCACTCTCATCCCTTTACCCGGCTTTAATTTTCTTTATAGTTCTTATCACCAACTGACATACCATTTACTTAGTTATTTATTGATAATTGGTCTCTCTACCACTAGTATATAAGCTACCTGACAGCGGGAACTTTATCTTTCTTTATTATATCCCTCACATCTAGAACAATACCTGGCATCATAAAGTAGGCAATGAACGAATGAATGAGATCATCACCAAACCACATAGGAAATAAGGCAGAATATGTATGTCTAGCCCTCTTTTATATGTTAGGAGACTAAAAGAATAAAATTACATTAGAAAACAAAAAAATGAAATTACTCACTTGATGTTATTGAGGAGTACAGTTCCGGTCTTCTGTTTTGCTCTCCCCCCCTCTTCCTTTCTCCCTCTGTTCTTTCCCTCCCCCACACCCACATGTACATACATGTGTGCACACACAGGCATAGGCACAAGGAGAATGGGATAAGGACAGTTCTCCTAACTGACAGAAGTATGAATGTAAGCTACCCCATTCAATGCAATTTATAGCCACTTTATTTACATCAGATAGCCATAAAATATATTATATAAAAAATATATAAAATATATATTTTATATTATATACAAAATATATTTATATAAGTAAAATATATTATTATACACACAAACACACATACATGTATTTTATATATATATATATAATACATGTATGTGTGTTTGTGTGTGTATAATTACAGAGATTATATAATCCTAGTGGTTCAGAATTCAATGAGGATGACGTCCTGGTAAAGATTCATTATATTGGAATCAGGCACTTTTATATGAGCCTTATTTTGTGGATATATGGCCCTTTTGAATACACAATAGTAAAGAACCTATTATTTTTCTTGCCAAAATATATGTATCCATGACCTAGGGCTGCTCCCTCCAGCATTTTGCATTAAAAAAATTTTCAAACAAAATAAAACCATTTTGTTAGGTCCTGCAACAATGATAAACTTTCTGGGCCCTGAAGGTAAATTTTTTTGTAAATGAATATGTTCAGAAGTTGAGATTGTTTGAGTCAAAAGTCTCACCTCCCTGTTCTCAGAATGAATTGTAGAGCCCCTGAAGCAGACAAGGGTGTTTAAGGTTAACCTCTGTTTCTATATAGATATCAATTACCTTTTCAAAGTCTTCCCAGTGGGATTTGCCACTTGGCAGCTTGTCTAAAAACTAGCTAAATGTGCAAATGTGTGTGGCGGGGAGGAAAAGGTCCAGTTTGGTTGTCAACCTAGTTGACCCTTCGGTTTTGGTAAAAAGAAAAAAAAAATTTTTTTTCAAAAAAGAGTTTTAGGCCCTTTCAGTTGCTAAATAACTGACTTCACTGTTTCGTAGGTTTATTTTTTTTAATTGAAAAAATGGGAAACTTAGTGATAACTCCCCAAATACACAATACGTGCTCAACTGCTAGTGTTAGTCTCCTTCACCTCCTCCAGCTCAGAAAGCAGTAAGCATAATATCAGGCCCCATAACTCTAAAAGTAAATAATAAAATGAAGCCCAGGATACATTGAGTGTAACAAGGCCAGTGTCAAAAGATCATTTGTTCATCAAGTAGATAAATCTTTTAATAAGACAGAAAATGATGGTTAAAGGGAATGGTGGCTTTTACTTCTGAGTGCAAAATAACCATTAATGTCAGAAGAGAAAGAAATGCTAAAGTTCATTTTGAAGCTCAGACTAACTTACAGATCAGGAGGGGAAGTGTGGAGTAAAGAAGACGGGCATGACTCCGATGCGGGAATTCTAGCTTCATCTTGACCGCACAGACTTGGAAGCTGTGTAACCTAGGGAAAATTACTTAACCTCTCTGAATCTCAGCCTCACAGAGATGTAAAATTAGAATGGTAGATCTTGCAGGGCTTTTGTGAAGATTAAATGAGGTCTTAGTTCTAAAAATGTTTTGTAGCCAAGAATATGCTGTGATAATGTGTAGGATTATTACTGTGCTTAAATAATTTGAGTATCCTTCATGTTTTCTCTCTTCCTCCTAAAGCCACTTCTCTAAGGTTTAGCTAAAGTGACCCCCATCCTTGAGGTTTGCCAATCCCTACTGATTTAGATTAGGATATTTTTCACCAATTAAATGAGAATTTTTCGTATGCTCCATTTCTGAACTGGCCTGACTTAAGCCTTCAGAATAGAACTATTGCCTTCTCTGAAACCCAGATTATTAATGTGGTACAGGAACAAACAGCTCCCTGGGACCCTTAAAGGTAGGAAGACTGGAGATGGAAATTAAAACGTGAGGGAAGTCTTTTCGTTCTTCATCCCAGGATGGAGCATTGTCCCATTTTGCTAAATATTTTTCTCTCTATAATAGAAAAAATCGTTAATGAACACTTATCATATGCCAAGCACTGTGCTATGCATTATTCATGTAATCCTCACAACAGATTAATGCATCCTGTACTGTTTTTGCCACTTAAAGACAAAAGGACTGTAATTAGAATAAGTGGCTTGCCCACCGTCACCTACCTAGTAAGTGGTAGAGTCAGGATTTGAACCCAAACCTGCCTAATTCCTTTCCCAGTCTTTCCATTTGTTGATTATTTACCTCCTACATTTTAACTAACTTTGCCTTTCTATCTCTTTATACTCTCATCCTTTGTATTTCTGTAATTAATAGGGTAGAGAACTATAACAAAAAAGACTAAGGTATGGTCCCTGTGCTTAAGAAACTATGATAGTCCACTGACAGAAAGATGACAGGCAAACAAATGACTGTATGACATGGAAGAACTTAAAGAAGTCCATAAGAGATGGAACATTAGTCTCCTCATTGGTAACATGGGAATAATATTCTACTTTATACGGTGGTTGTTAAAATAGGGTGAAATGCTTGTGTTAAGTGTTGGCAAAAACCCTGCTCAGTGTATGGAATCTATAATGTTGCCAGCCAGTCCCAGGATAATAATTAGGACTCAATGCTAGAAAAGCAACTTGGTGTCAGATTTTGAGAGACTTAAATGCCAGTCTAAAGACTTTGGACCTACAGCTTGATGAAAACAATTATGCCAAGGACAGTAATCACTCTGCAAAGAAATTAGAGCTGATGATATTTTACATTACCTTTCAAAATTCATCATAAGTGAGCTGGAGTCGGTAGAAACAGTTGGAACTGGCTTAAAGGAGTTTTGTATTTGATGTACTAAAAGGAAAGATGATAATTTAAAGTTTGATGCCCTGTACTTTTTCTTCCACAGTAATTAGTGAATGCCAAAGGCAGCAACTGGAGTCTGTGAGCTACTCCTCTCGCTACGCGCTGGGCCTCTTTTATGAAGCTGGCACGAAGATTGATGTCCCTTGGGCTGGGCAGTACATCACCAGTAATCCCTGCATTCGCTTCATCTCCATTGATAATAAGAAACGCAATATAGGTCAGTACCCCCATTATTTCCCTTAAATACAGTAACAATGGTGGGTGTAGATCATGAAAAATGCTGTTTAATTGAGTGTTGCCATTCTGAACAGAGCAAGCATTTAACTCCAAGCCACAGGGGATAAAATTTAATGTCACATTTGGCCAATAATAAAATACACAGTGAAACCAGCAAAGTTTTTCAGAAAATCATTCACCACATGGTTTGTATTACTGAGTTTATGAAAATAGTGTCAGAAGGTTTAAGATTTCAAAATGGCCCAAGTTCTATTGCTTTAATATGGATCCATCTATATGCAAATTTATCTCATCATTTATTTCTTGGTGGAGTTTGCTTTTGTTTGTTTGGTTTTGTTTTTAAAATTTGACGAGTGCTGCTCTTTCCACTTCCCAGGCTAGATATAAAAAGTGAATTTTACTATGTTATGAAAATCCTTCACTTCAATATAATTGTATTTATTTAATTTTCACCTAGAAAACTACATAAAATTACTTTGTATACAATGCAACTAAAATAATAGGTAAAATGTTTCATATGAGCTTTACTAGAATGGGATGAAGTCTACACTCCACCTTCTTTGTTGAAGATAGTTATTAAAATTAGATTTGAGTTGCAAGAATAAACATAACTGATTCATTTCATGCACAAAGGTGAAAGTATATTCTTATTTGTAGGACTGTAGTGATTGCTAAGAAATTGCTTTTTGTGAAATAAACGTTAATGATCTAAAATGACTAAATTCTTGAAAGGAATAGTCACTGCAATTTGTTACGGTGTTTTATGGTGCAGTGATGGTTTCATCAAGCATTAGTTAGAAGTCTTGCCTGATAAAATCACCAACTAACGTCTCTTGGCTTGCCAGAACGTTATAATGATAGAACTGGGCTAGAGTATGGTTTTTATATCAGAGCACATGATCTTAGAAAAATGTTTCTTTTATAACTTAAAACTCCCTAAGGGCTGGACTGTTTATGTTAACATGATACCACATATATGTACAATCAGCAGTTCATGAAATGCCCTGTAACAGCAATGGGCTAACCATTTTTAACTCGACAACTGCTTTGTTCTGAGAAAAGGAAAATAGCCCTTGATCTTCTGTTATATGTCATGAATTAGGCATTATCCTTTGTGTATTGCTTCATAAGATATGACATCTGTTAGGGTATATTTAGTAATACATAACAGAAAAACCAATTTAAACTTGTTTAAACAACATATGGACATTTGTTATATTATCTGCTATGGACTGAATTGTATCCCCCCAAATTCGTATGTTGAAGCCCTAAACCCCCAATGTGATTATATTTGGCGACAGGGCTTTTAGGAGGTAATTAAGGTTAAATGAGGTCATAAGGGTGGAATCCTAATTATAAGGCTGGCCTTATAAAATGAGGAAGAGAAAGAGAGCGAACTCTATTCTTGGGCATATACCAAGGAAAGGCCATGTGAGGAGAGTGAGAAGGTTAAAAGGCAGGCCGTCTGCAAGCCAGGAAGAGAGTCCTCACCAGAAACCAAATCAGCTGGCACCTGGATCTTGGACTTCCTTCTCTGGAACTGAGAGAAATAAATTTCCTTTGTTTAAGCCATCCAATCTATGGCAGCCCAAGCTAACTGATAATATTATCTAAAAGGAAGAAGTTGGGGAGACTTCATGACTGATTGATTCAATAACAGAGCAACATCTTCAAGGACCTAGGGTTTATCCATCTCTGCTCTCTTCCACTATTAATGTTGACATCCTCAGAGGACTGGTAGCAAGATGGCAATGACTATTGGAGTCACATCCAGACCCAGCAACATGCTTAGGAAGAAGACGGACTATTACTATCTCAGTCCCTTTCTGAGAATTAAGGAAATCTTTCCAGAAACCCCTCAACTGACTATCTTGTATCTCATAGGTCATAACTGGGTTACTCAACCAGTCTGAAACCAATCACTGGCAAGGGAGGTGGGACTACCATTACAACCTTAGACAAATCAAGATCTACTCCTGGAACTGGTATCAGGATCATCTTCCCTTTAGTCATATGAGGGTAGATACCTGACTAAAATAGGGTTTTGTTAGGAAGAAAGGGGGGAATAGTGGATGCCGGGTTGGCAACAAATAATGTCCATTATCTTCAAGTAGATTCACATCTTATGTGAGAGATAAAATTGTAAAGTTGGCACAGAAAGAGAAGAATCATGTATATTCAAAATTATCTTTGAAAATATCTTAAAACTACGTGACATTTTGGAGACTAACATAACGTTCAGTAAATTCAGCATAGCATTTTGTGAGCATTCAATAGACTTCAGTTTATTCGGGTGAGGCCAGATGAAATTGTTGGTTTGCATTTATGGGACAGTAATATCTTCTACTATGAAAGGCACACAGGAAAGAAAGAAATAGCAGTCATATCTCCTAACAGATTAAATCGCTGTGCAAATGGAGTGGGATGGTGAGTGAAAGCACCCACACTACTATGTAGTAGCAATTTATAAAATCAGAGTTATGCAAATTTGAAAGAGTACAACATAAAAATATTAATAAATTCTCACAAGATTGTCAGCTTTTGAAATAATAGAAATACGAAAAGAATCTTTTTTTATATTAACAATCACACAATTTTAAATCTTGAGGGCCAGGTGAATTGGGAACCATGTTTTTGCTACAGCCCATGGTGGTGCCACTTCAGACAGCAAAGAAATACCTTCCTTCCTTTGTCAGTTTTATGAAAAATTAATTTTGGATTATGCAAGTTTTAAAATGTAAGAGACCCCCACTAATGGCATTCCCTAACATAAAATCTAACTAACTGCCTTGCATTTAAACTATTTTTTCTCACTATCTGGGGCCAGGGTGCTAAGTATATCTACTTGAATTCACATAATATAAATGTCCATATAGTGTAACTCCACTGTATTTTATTGACATTGATATTTAAGTAGGCCAGTAAGAATTGTCTCTTTATGTTACTAACACTACCCAACTCTACCCTTTATTTGGGGTGTTCTATTGAAACAAGAATTAATACTATAAATACACACAATCAATGAAGGGAAACATTTGTGTTCTGTCAGGTAGGGCAGCAACAAGACAGAAAAAGGGTGGCAGAGCTGTCCACAAAATAAAGTCTGTTGTCAAGTCTTGAAGAGAGCCAGAGGATACAGGATTAGTAGCCCAAACCAGACAAAGGTCAAGGAGTAATTATTTGTCAAATGTCAGGAATAGACAGTACACAAACCAGAAACAAAAGTCTCCTTGGGCAGAGGGGCTAAATTCCAAGATGTATTAGATTCATACCAGCGATTATGGGTATGACCCAATACACTTAGGCTTGTGCTTTCCAAAATGTGTTCAACGGAACATCAGTTCCTTGATACGCTCTTTGTGAAGGGGCTCTGTCATCAATAAGTTTGCAAAATACTACTGACTTTACCGCTATTTTAGAGAATCTCAGGGCATATTATCCTGTTAAAAGATATTCCTGTAGAGAAGACACCTTCTCATTTTATTTAATCTAGGATTTCCCAAATGTACTTGACCATGGAATATTTTATTTAGGCACCAAACCTGCTAACATCCCACAGAAATTGTTCCCCAAGACACACTTGAGAAAGCCTGACTTGATGTCACCGTTTATGCTTTGTACTTGGGCAGGAATTGTAAGCCAGATGAGAGGATGGGGAAGTCTAGTCCTGAAGTCATCAGTGGGAAGATACTGAGTTTTTTTAGAGGTGGAAGAAGACTTTTTGCAGATGAACTCAAAACTTGGTAGGGTTATAACTGGAGACAATTTAGGTTGAAATAAGGTCTGAAATAAGGTCATGTGAATTATCATTAACATGGATAATATTTTAAATTATCAATAAGATTATCACTGTGGGAAGAATTTGGACTTTAAAAGACTCAGATTCAAATTCTGGCTCTGAAACTTGCTAATGTTGTGATCTTGTATGACCCTTGTTTTGTAACTATAGGTTTTGTAACAAACACAATCAAAAATTTTAATGGCCTGAACATAACAGAAGTCTGTTTCTGCTTCACATAAGACCCAAACAGGTGTTTATGATTGGAAGGTAGGTTTCATCAAAGAGGTGATTCAGAGATCCAGACTCCTTCCACCCTTTGACTCTATCAGCTTCCTCAGGTGGCTTATAGAGTCACTGTGCTCATAGGAATCAAACAAGTGGATGAGGAAAAGAATGGAGGAGAGCACATAGGATATTTTTAGGGTTAGACTTAGAAATGGTACATATCAGGAGGGGTCACGTTTTATTGATTAGAACAGTTATGTGGCCATACCTATTTGGAAGGAACGCTGGAATCGTAGTCTACCCGTGCATGTAGAAGAATAAAAAGTGGGTTTGTGAACATCTAGCCTGTTTCTGCTGGAGCACTTAGCATAAGTCCTTCTGTGAAAGAGGCAGATTAGATCTACATAGATGATAAATAGATTTCAACACAGGTGCCAATCATTTAACAGGTAATCATCACCTGGGGCAAAAAGTAAGAACAATTCCAAGACTGGGTCTAGACTCAGTAGAAGAGGATTCTACCAACAATTGGCAATGTCTGTCATGCAGAGGGCATGGGGAGCAGTGGGACAAGTGAAAGACATTTATCTCCTGTATAGGGAAAACACTCCTGTGTGTTCCTCCTTTACTCTCACACTCCTACCACGCTCACAACACTTCTGACACCAGAAGTATGGATTTTCCACACCTCAAGGAATTCTGCAACCCCTGCTTGGTGCCCTGCAATTCAATTCAGTTCTGACACTATCTCTGAGGAGTTAGCAGCAGATCCCACAGGCAAAGGGTCCAACCCCACAGGACTGCCTCCACTTCAGATACCAATTGCAAGTTTCAAGCTGTCGTCTGTACTTCTGACTAACCAACTATAAACCGGTGTTCCCATGACCCCTCCTTGTGTTTGATAATTTGCTAGTATGGCTCACAGAACTCAGGGAAACACCTATTTACACTCACCGATTTATTGTGTAATAAAGGATATGATATAGCACACAAATTAACAGCCAGATGAAGAGGTACATAGAGGGAGGTCCAGAAGGGTCCCATGTGCAGGACATTCTGTCCCTGTGGAGTTGGGGTGTGACACCTCCAGGAAGGATGTGTTCACCAGAAGCCCTCTGAACCCCATACTATTGAGATTTTTATGGAGGCTTCAACATGTAGGCATGATCTGTCATTAACTCGACTCTAGCCCCTCTCCTTTCATGGAGGATAGAGAGTGGGGCTGAAAGTTCTAAGCTTCTAATCATGGCTTGGTCTTTCTGGTGACCAACCCCTATCCCCTATCCTGAAGCTATCTAGGAGTCCCCCAAGAGTTACCTCATTAGAACAAAAGACACTTCTGTCACCCAGGAAATTCCAAGGGATTTAGGACCTCTGTGCCAGGAACTGAGGGGAAAATTATATATATATATATATATATGGTTTTACACACCTCCCAAGATCTCTGAGATCCTTCCCAACATCTTAAATTTGGAGTCAGACTGGCCAGGAGTCAAACTTCCTATATTGAACTCAGTTCTACCACTTACTAGCTGTGTGACCTTGGATAAATTACTTAAACTCTCTGTTTACTGGTCAATAAAATGAGGAAAATAATACCAACTCTAAAGGGTCGAAGATGAAATGATTTAAACATATAAAGAGCTTCACATAGCACTTAGCAAATAATGTCAGTATCTATGGTGCCTAATATTATAATTAATAATTCCAGTCTTTAATTCAGATATTATATTCTCCAAAGCAAAAGGCATAAATATAAAAGCCTGACTTAAGTGAATGCAACCCTACATTACCAGGACAGATAGGAGTCAGGGTGGCTTAAATAAATAAAATGTATAAGTAACCCTCAAAATGATCGGTCAGAATTTTAGCATCCTTCCTTGTTCACCATCTAGAAGAGTGTTAATGAGCAGTACAATCACTAATAGGCAGCAATCTGAGGAGATTAATACAATCTGCAACTCTAGAAATGTGATGGCCAATGACCATAATTACATAGCTTTAAATATCTCATTAAAGAAAACAATCCGACTCATCCAAAAAGAAAACAAGTGAACAAACTTTTGCATCACATGGAATTTATATGTTCAAGGATTGTATTGTTAGGATCCTTGAGTAACAAACACTAATATAATGCATAATGCCTTTAAAGGCTCTTTTACAAAAGATGCAGAAATATTATTCCGTATAACTGTTTGTTACCTCAACTCTTTATAAAAGATAGGAGCATAATATGAAATTCTGTAAATAATTGGGATGGGCCTGGGGCCATAAATCCAGTCACCTTGTCTTCTCTTAGGGGAGTACATGATTATTCCAACTAAGCCATAGCCATGTAATTGACCACACAAAATATCTGCTTTTGGATTTGAAACATTGTGCAATTATTTGTCCTTAAAGTTGCAGAAAATGCAATCCAGATAGGTAACACTTTATAAGTTGAACAAAAAAGGACTAGGGAGAAGAAAAAGAGACAAGGGGGAGAAAAGGAAAGGAAAAGACCTGGGATGATGAAAAACTGTCAGGTTTCCAGTTCAAGCTATTTCTTTAAAATATCAACTCCAGAAACAGAGCTTTCAGATAAGACAGCAATCATCATCTTAAAATAACAAGCAGTAACCAGTTACAAAATTCATAATATTGGTTTTTTTGTGTTATAGACATAGTCATTTGTAATTCAATTATGTAACTGACGCTGTCCATATGAATCTGTTAAGGCAATTTAATAAACAGCAGTCAAATGCTAATTACAAATATCGATCTCACCATTACAGTGATGCCACAGAATGTTACGTGATTGTAATATCAAATCTTTTTCCTTGCTCTCTCAGAAAGGAAAAAATATGTGTGTGTGTGTGTGTATATGTATATATATACACATATATATGTATGTCTGTAATGTATAAATGTACTTACATAAAACATATGTACATATGTATACATAAAAATGAATATCATATGTTGTCATTTAAAGTAATAGGCACAAATTATAAAATAGATTACTCTTATTTCACGTAATATTTGCCACTTTTAAAAATCGGTTTTCTTTAGAAAATGAGATAACTCAGTCCATTTTGTAAGGAGAACATTTGCACATAAAGTAAAAACAAACAGATCCCTTCAGCCTCTGGTTTCCCTATCAAGCTATCCTCAATGGGAAAGATTTACATCCACGATAACACTTGTCCTCCCACTTGCCAAGCAAGTGAACTCAGTCTGAAAATCAATGCCAGAGACAGAGGGAAAGTGGAAAAGCAGCTAAATATGTAACATCAAAAATAAACCTTTAAAATATCCTAAGGAGTATATTACTGGGAAAAATATATATCTTATGGAAGTTTTCTTCAGAAAAACTGAATTCACAATATTTTATTTATATGTTTTCCATTCTCAGTTTATTCGGTCAAATAATTATTTACAAATATGTATTGGATGCTTCTGTGTGCTGGGCACTCTGCTTGGAAATGAGGATTCCATAGTTTCTGCCCTCATGAAACATAACGTTTATGAAGTCTGCTCAAATGAGAAATTCTGAAGGAAATTGATACATGAGGCTCTGTTGGACTAGCGACTTGGAGTCAAGTATGAGTCCTCATAAATATAAACAGACGTATTGAGTATAGAGAGCAACAGCTCACATGTATGATCAAAACTGGGGAGAGTCATGCTGCCTCATGACGATATTATGATCTTTTAAAAGGATGCTTTAGACCTGGGACCTTTTGTCAACATGAATCTAATAATCTTCTTTCTTCAGGTGAAGAAATGAAAAATGGGGACTATGGAACATTTAAATCCATGAAAAAATCAGAAACTTTAGCATAGCCTATTATTTACCTTTCTCCTGGGGCTGCTAAAAAGTTTAATAAATACAAATAAGTTGTGAAATGTCCAAGAAGCAGTGAGCAAAAGGATAAAGAAAGTCTAGAGCCTACAGCTGCCTGGCATTTCTGTAATTATAAACAATTCCAAACTGCAGATGTGTAGAGCATCCACACTAAGAAGTGAGTCTTGAACGTTACATCTGCAAGTCTCTTCTTGTGCCAACATTCCACCTTTGTGTTCTGCCTGCCCTGCCCTCTGAGCGTGGTATTTTCACTTGTGGTATTGGCCTAAACGTGTGGCTGTCAGGCTGAGATTTACGAAAGATCTTCAGGTTGTCCAAGAGTTCCTCCAGAACACAAGAGCCAGATGTGTTGGCGACTGAGTGTAGTTTGGATCCACTATTGGGGGAGAAGAGGGGAATGAGAATCAGATGACTGTTTATGATGAATAAATGTATGGATCTGAAATGTACAGGGTAGAGGTGAGCACAACAGAAAAACTGAGAGGCTGCCATCATTGCTGCCACTTTAGAAAGGCAATAGCAAGGGAAAACCCTCTGTTGGCTTTGTAAGGAGGTGAGGAAGGCCAGTCTACCTCAAGGAGGGAAAAATCAGCAGAGGTGCACAGGTAGGAACTGCCACAGTCCCTCTGACCTCTTCACTAACAAAAGTCAAGTAACTTGGTATGTAGCTATCGTGTAATGAAGGCACTGCTGTATTAAATGTAATGACGTCTAATTTTTGCTATTTGTAATTATGATTCCTTTAAGTGATGGCTCTTCTGTCTGCCAAGCACCTAGGAGAGATTAGATGCCCGTTTGAGAGTGAGAATAAGGAGAGCTAAATTGTCTTGCTTAACTGAGGAAAAAATTTCAGACACTCTGAGACTAAGGGGAGGGCGAGGAGCAGAGAAGGGAAAGAGGAAAGAGAATACATAGAGTAGTAGAGACTCTGGCTTGACCTGAGGGATTGCTGTGTAGACTTGTAACTTGTTTGCTATATAATTTACTTTGTGACCCTCCTCCCACAAGTCCCTACCACCTCAGTATAGTTCTGGATTGAGCAATTGTTTTAAATCGATGGGTGCTTTTTATTGGAGAGTTATTTTGTAAATCAACATAGTCCAGACACTTTTTGGAGTATCTAGGGTGAAATTATTAGGAACTTTATGGTTTCTTCACATTAGTTCTTGTGCAGAGATTTGGAGTCTGCTGTCTCTATGGAGAAACCTCACATCTGTTTGAGAACCTTATTTTGAATGCAGACAGAACTCCTCACCAGCTGGACCTCAAGTAAAGTAAGCTCAACTTACTGTTTCCATAATACCTGCAACCAGGTCAATCTGTTGAGGGAGCTGGAAATTGGGAAAATGCTCTCTCTATGGGACTGAACGTTTTGAAGTATCTTGAAGTTAAGTCCTTACTGCAGCCTGAAGTGAAGCTGTCAACACCCTGGGTTTTAAGCCGGGGCTCAAAATGATGTGCTCTGCTCTGCTTCCCAGACAAGGGCCTGGTTTTCATCATTCTGGAGGCATCTCAGAACCTCTGCAGATTGAGAATAGTCTTGTAAAACTGTGTAACTCTCAGACAGCTTGTGAGCCTCAGGTCCTGGGAGACAGTAAAGACTTGTTGAACTAGATGAGAGCTTGACAAGTCTTCATTCTGGTCCATTTTTATCTGGGACCACAACAACACTATACCAAAGAGATGGAAA
Source organism: Stenella coeruleoalba (assembly GCF_951394435.1). Lineage (NCBI taxonomy): Eukaryota > Metazoa > Chordata > Mammalia > Artiodactyla > Delphinidae > Stenella > Stenella coeruleoalba. The sequence continues at coordinate 37,453,500 of NC_137162.1, forward strand.
CTTTCCTTTGCCTAGAGCTCCCTCAGAAAAGATTTCACCATTTTTCTCACTGTCAAGAATTCTTCCTCAGATCAATCTGAGTGTCTCATGGGCTAAAGAGTTGATATGCCCTGTTTGCAGAGCTGCTGCTTTCTCCAGATTAGCAGCTCTCTCCTTTAGCAGGAATACATGCCGCTATCACACATGCTATCCATGAATTGATCCCTCTTATCTCCATCAAGATTGAAAATATGAGATAGACTCTAACATCGTGGCATAACAGGAGTGTGTATTCGGTGCTCAGGAAATATTTGCTGAGCCAGTCGTCCTTTATGCAGCTCTGAGATGCCCTTCCCTTGTTCCGAAATAACATTGAGAATTAACACTTCAGCACTGGTCACCCACTTAGCAAGCAAGGAAAAGTAATGGTAGTCAGCAAGTTGTTCACCCCTAAGACAACCTAGGTATCTGTTACTACTGCCCTCTAAATCATATAAAATGAATGAGCTCTCCAGTTGCCAAACCTGCAAGCTGTTGAAAAAACACATGTGAGCTATTGGCGATTAGAAAGATCAGAAGCCTCTTTTGGAGACCCTGTCCCATGCCTATTACATGGGGAATACTTGACTACATAGTATCAGAGGTGTTGCCAGTAAGACCTGGAAGTTTTATCAAGCTGTCTTCCCAAAGAGATCCAAGTATTCTTGGTAACAAGTTTACCGTGGTCTCTAGGGAATATGCATCTGCTTTGAATGATGCCCTGTAACACAGACCTTGATTTCTAAGGTTACACTTCAAAGGATCCCACCATTCTTTTTGTGAAAGATTTTTTTAAATACTTGGTTGAAGAACAACTGTGCTCCAGCTGAGATATTTAACTTAGAAAATATGTGAGAAGCTCTGCAAATGTGCCATTTCTCTTCCATGGTTTAGCAGTTATCTCTTTTTTGTATCTCAATGGAATTAAAATGATATCTTGCATAGGAACCCTGCCACAAATGATGAGTTCATATTAACCCAAGCTTGGTAAGTGGTGAATTCCTTATTGTATAATTCATGATTTGGCTTTTATTATCATGGATGGTCAAAAGTAACCAGTGTTATCAAGTATGGTTCTGTTCCATGGTTCCATGGACTTTGCAATCACACAAACCTAGTTTCAAATTATAACTCTATACTTAGAATTAGGTTGAACTATATTATATTGCTGTCTTTGTAACTTAAAATATTCAAATACCAGCATTTTCATGTGATTCAACCTAATAGCTCTGTAACCATGAGTTAAGTTTCTCAGTCTCTCTGAGCTTCACTTATCTGTACTGTAAGGTTAACAGTGTCTCCCAGAAATGTAATAAGGGTTGAATAGTATATCCAAAACTCCTAGCCCCATGCCTAGCACACCGGAGGCACATAGTGAGTTCTGTCTTTACAGTTGTTGTCACATAAATTATTTTATGGTTTCAGTCTATCAGCTATATAAACTTTTTTCATTTTGAGAAAGAAAAAAGGGAAGGATAATGCCAATAGTGCAAGTTTAGTTAAATTATATTATCTTCTGTTAAAAATAAAAACACTTACACGTTAGGGCAGTTAAACAATATCTCATTTCCCGAATAAGGTGTTAAACTCAGAGAACATTAAATTAAATGTGGTTCTTCTTTCTTTTTATGGAATCTCAAATCCCTTTTTGAATAATTCCCCCCAAATTTACACTCCAGCATATCCGAGAGGAGTTAGATACTATGAAGTAAGTTGTCAGCAAATCAAAGCTGAGACTAATTCAAGAGCAGGTTTCAAAGTGTGACTGCAGAATCTCACCACAGGAAATCGCTTCATTGTGCTTCATAAATACTTTATATCGGTTAGCATTTTTAACTCTGTCCAGAATCACCAATCCATCATTTTGCCCAGATGTGACATTACTGAATCAATTTAGCCTAAAGAGTCGTTTGGTTTTATTACCAATGACTTTCTTGTTATTAAGTGAGCTGAGAAGGCTTTGATATGCCCTTTAAGATCGTATGTGGACCCTGCTATTTTTAATAATCATTGCCCCTACAGACTTCATATATGTGCTCATTTAGATAATGAGAAGCATCTACATGTACTGCACAGGACCTTGAATTCCCTGCATAATATGAATGAATATTAAACATCGGAATCTGAAAAGAATCTATTGAAATTCCATTAATATTTATAACTGCTCTGTGGGACTAGGGGAATTCTTCAGTATAAAATATTCCAAATTCATGTTTGTAAGAATGAAGCATCCTTGAATTTAAAATATAGTTTTCCTCACTGAAATAGATTTCTATTATACATATACCTAGTGAATTCTTTGTTGTTGATATTCTATATCCCTATTTAAAAGAGTCAGGAAAGGCATTTTAGAACCTTGGGCTCATTTGAACCTAATCCACTCTTTTTTATTAAACATAAAATGCCTGTTTGTTCCCTTTTCCACTATCTATATTCATAATATTGGTTTCTTAGGAGTAGCTCACAATATCATAAAGGATATTGTTAAAAGGATTATAGTCCCTCTGATTTAACAACTTTGGCCAAAATACCCAGATTCAATTTTTTTTTCCTGTCAAAATATAACAGGAAGGATAATTTCACTGGTCTTATTAGTAAAGGAGATAAGAATGTCTACAGTAAACCAGTAAATTTCCTCTATCAAAAGCACCAGAAATATTGTGACACATCATAAATAAAAACTTCATCTGATTAGTCTCAGTCTTTCAAATTCAACATTTCATAATGTCAAGGCAAAACTTTCTCTTTAACGCACCAAATGAACTAGAGCAAAGTATTGATATTTGGCCAAATCCTCCAACCCAGAGATATATTTCTTCTGGTCATGGTATCCTTTTGAGCAGTTAAAAGTCTAAAGCTGAACCCAATTACGCAACTACAGTGATAAAGTGATATCCTTAGAGCAGACCAGTATGCTTGCCCAGTTTCAGGAAAAGAGTCCAATCATAATACCACTCAACACACAAAATTTCATATAGGGCATGATGCTGAGTAGGCCAGAATAACGATGTATAATAAGGGATGACTGCTTATTGCTGGTGAGTGTTGGGAAAGTGGCACATTTTAGTTGACTGTCATCATAGAAAACCAGGGCTTTCTTACACACTGTGGAAGAACTCCAGCGAGGTCTGGAACACCAAGTGCGAGTCAGGACAAATCCCCTGCTCTGGGGACCTGGGTAGGCCCAATTAGAGGACTATTGAAACTCTTCCATCTTGCCTTTTGGCAGTGCCAATAAAAGCTGCAACAGGCTGAAAATTTCCTTGTGTCTCATGATAAATAGATGTTTTCCTAAAACTTGGGAGGTCTTAGCCAAAGAAAAAACTTCTCCCAAACAGATCCTGAAATATAAGCAGTCCCACTAAATGTGGCCCCATTCGCTAAATGGGTACAATCTATGGAATTTTTAAAGGAATTACTGCAAGGAACTTGGAGGAAAGATTATTCCAGCCCTGGAAAGCAAGTAGAATTCAGAATATGATTGCCAGAGTTATTTTATTCCTTTTTTTAAAAAATATATATAATCAAACTTAACATGTGGAGCGCTGGCTCTTGATTGCCTGCCTTGGAAATTCAGAACTTGTTCTCTGTTTCTAAAAATGGAGCTACCAGTCTCCTAGCTCCTTGAGCCCCAAATCAGGAATCATCCTTGCTTTTCTTTTTCTCTTTCATTGAACTCACTTCTCTTCATCACTGCTGTCACAACCCAAGCACCATCTTATTTTAACTAGTCTCTCCATACTTGCCCCTTTCCAGTTCATTTGTCACATCGCCAGAATGATCTTCTTCAAACACATCTGTTTATGCCATTTGCTTTCCCACTTAAAGCCCTTTATTGCTTTCCCTTTGATTATAGGATTAAATCTCAGATCCTTATCATGACCTACAAGATCCTGAATGATCTCATACAGGGGCCACAAACTCTTTCTATAAAGGCTAGCTAGTCAGTACTTTAGACTCTGTGAGCCATACGGTCTCCTGTTGCAGCTTCTTAGCTCTGCTGGTGTCACACAAGATATAAACATTATATAAAGGAATGGGTGTGACCATCTTCCAGAAAAGCTTTATTTCCCAACACACGTGGAGGCCAGATTAGTTTGCCAGCCCCTGGTCTAGCACATGCCTATTTCACTAGCTCCTTCCTCCCTTTCTTACTTGGCTCTCCAGTCACACCTCTCATTCCTGCCATGGTTTTTCCCACTCAAGACCATGGTCCATTTTGTTCTCTCTGCCTAGACTGTCTCAGTTTAAATGTTACTTCCACAGAGGCCATTCCTGAATTCCTAATTTAATTAGGTTTTCCTATTATACTCTTCTTTAACACCTTATATTTTAATTTTCAGTAACTACACACTGATTTGTGTAATCATTTGTTTAATGTCTCTTTCACCTTCATATTGTAAGGTCCATGAGTGGAGAGACTGAATTTGCTTTGCTCCTCTTTGTATCTCCAGCACATGGCACAGTGCTTCACATATAGTAATTTCTCAATTAAATGTGTGTTAAATGAATAATGAGTTAATGAGATCTAATCAAAACATGACAGAGGAAAACAAAAGATAACAATTTGGGCTCAGATCTAAAATATGAAATGCTTTAAGTCCATTGACCTCCAAGGTATATCATTTTTAAAGTTCTACACCTGAAATAAGGGATGTGTAATTCATAGGCATACCTCAGAATCTTGGTACTACAAAGGCATTTGTGGTTGACACATTGTGGCTTTTACGCAAAGTCGCATGCAGGTTGGGCATCTCTACTTCATCTTGTAGATCTGCTAACTGAAGCATGAGCCCCTAAAGTCAGCATGAAAGTAAGAAAGAAATGGAAGGCACATAATAGCTCTTAATAGCCTTGGACTAGATGGAACACACTTCACTTCCCCTCATGTCCACTGACCAAGACTAGTTATATGGCTCCAGCTTAACTGCCACATAGACTAGGAACTGTCAGGGAGCACATGGACTATTTAGTGAGAGTGAACTATCTCTGCCAGAGAGTGTAAAAAATAGTTCAAATATATTTCCTAATATTAAACAAAATTGGCTATATGAAGGTACTATAAACCACACATATTGGTATACTATAGTTGATATATTTTACCAAATTAAAAAAGCTTTTCTTAAATTTTAATTTACCTCATTTATGTTAATATTCTCACTTGTTAGTAATCTTTAGGGTCTTACTCTCATGTCTCCCCCAGACACTTTTCTACAAAGACTTTTAATGTGTAATAGAGGAAAATGCTCATTTTGTAATAATTTCATTTTATGACCATGGTTTTTCTATATAATCTATAAGTTTTGGTCATTTTAAAAGAATTCTATGGTACATTTCCTCTCAAAAGTAAAATATTATAGTCCAAAACTTGACTGTAAGGGAATGATCCTTATAAGAAAAGAAATATCTATATGTTCTCTTTGCTCCCCAAATTGTCTGTCTCCACAAGTTATTCATCAGTCATACACTTGAATATTTATTGCATTTCAGCTATGGGCCAGACATTGTTCTAGGTGTTCAGGTGAATAAGACAGCTCTTCTACTGCTTACCTTTTCCAGGGAATACTTAAACATATTCCAGCATAATGATAAAAAGTTAGAATTTCTTATCAGCAAAATTTCAACAGTGTTTAATCTGATATTCTCTTGTGTCCTTGTTATTTTAGTTCTGCAAATGTTTGTGGAATTGAAGTATTGATATCTCTGTAGGACACTGTCTTTTCCTTTGGTCAGTATTCCTAGTCAGGTCTTTAATAATCCTTGAGTTACACTTACAGGGATATAAAAATATACCTTGTTTTAAAGGGACAGTAATAAGCTCTGAGGCCGTATCTGCTCCATTGAAGAAGGTAGAAACAATCCTCTAGTTTGAAATCAGTGTCCTGGGTCTGTCCTCCTTATTTATACGGGCATACCTTGTTTTACTGCACTTCACTTTATTGTGCTTAGCAGATATTTTACTTTTTACGAATTGAAGGTTTGTGACAACCCTGTGTCAAGCAAGTCTATCGGTGCCATCTTTTCCAATAGCATTTGCTCACTCTGTGTCTTTGTGACACATTTTGGTACTTCTCATAATTTTTCAAACTTTTTCATAATTATTATAATTGTTATGGTGATCTGTGATCAGTGATCTTTGATGGTACTACTGTAATTGCTTTGGTGTGCCACAAACTGTGCCCATATGATGGTGAACTTAATCCATAAATGTTGTGTGTGTTCTGACTGCTCTACCCAACGGCCATTCCCCCATCCCTCTCCCTCTCACCAGGCCTCCCTATTCCCTGAAATATAACAATATTGAAATTAGGCCAATTAATAAACCTACAGTGACCTCTAAGTGTTCAACTGAAAGGAAGAGTCACACATCTCTCACTTTAAATCAAAATCTGAAACTGATTAAGCTTAGTGAGGAAGGCATGTCAAAAGCCAGGAGAGGCCAAAAAGTAGGCCTCTTGCACCAAACAGTCAGCCAAGTTGTGAATGCAAAGGAAAAGTTCTGGAAGGAAATGAAAAGTGCTACTTCAGTGAATACAAATGATAAGAAAGTGAAATAGCCTTGCTTCTGATATGAGAAAGTTTTAGTGGTCTGGATAGAAGTACAAACCAGCCACAACATTCTCGTATGCCAAAGCCTAATCGAGAGCAAGGCCCTAACTCTTTTCAATTCTATGGAGGCTGAGAAGTGAGGAAGCTGCAGAAGAAAAGTTTGAAGCTAGCAGAAGTTGTTGATTCACGAAGTTTAAGGAAGGAAGCCATCTCCATAACATAAATGTGCAAGGTGAAGCAGCAGGTGCTGATGCAGAAGCTGTAGCAAGTTATCCAGAAGATCTAGCTGAGACAATGAATGAAGGTGGCTACACTAACCAACAGATTTTCAATGTAGGTGAAACTGCTTTGTATTGGAAGAAGATGCCAGCTAGGACTTTCATAGCAAGAGAGGAGAAGTCAATACCTGGCTTCAAAATTTCAAAGGACAGGCAGACTCTTGTTAGGGGCTAATCCAGATGGTGACTTGAAGGTGAAGCCAATGCTCATTTACCATTCTGAAAATCCGAGGGCCCTGAGAATTATGCTAAATCTATTCTTCCTGTGCTCTATAAATGGAACAATGAAGCCTGGATGACAGCACATCTGTTGACAACATGGTTTACTGAATATTTTAAGCTCACTATTGAGACCTACAGCTCAGAAAAAAAAAATTCCTTTCAAAATATTACTGCTCATTGACAATGAATATGGTCACCCAAGAGCTCTGATGGAGCTGTACAATGAGATTAATGTTGTTTTCATGACTGCTAACACAACATCCATTCTGCAGCCCATGGATCAAGAAGTAATTTTGACTTTTGAGTTTTATTATTTAAGAAATACATTTTGTAAGACTACAGCTGCCATAGATAGTGATTCCTCCAATGGATCTATGCAAAGTAAATTGAAAACCTTCTGGAAAGGATTTGCCATTCTAGATGCCATTAAGAACATTCATAATTCATGGAAAGAGGTCAAAATATCAACATCAACAGGAATTTGGAAGAAGTTGATTCCAACCATAGTGGATGTTTTTGAGGGTTTCAATACTTCAGTGGAGGAAATAATTGCAAATGTGGTAGAAATAGCAAAAGAACTAGAATTAGAAGTGGTGGCCGTAGATTTGACTAAATTGCTGCAATCTAATGATAAAACTTAGAGGAGTTGCTTCTTATGGATGAGCAAAGAAAGTAGTTCCTTGAGATGGAATCTACTCCTGGTGAAGATGCTGTGAAGACTGTTGAAATGACAACAAAGGATTTAGAATAGTACATAAACGTAGTTGATAAAGCAGCAGCAGGGTTTGAGAGTATTAACTTCAATTTGGAAAGACGTTCTACTGTGGGTAAAATGTTATCAAACAGCAGTGCATGCTGCAGAGAAAATCGTTCATGAAAAGAAGAGTCAATTGATGTGGCAAACTTCACTGTTGTCTTATTTTAAGAAACTGCCGCAGCCACCCCAGCCTTCAGCCATCACCCTGATCAGCCAGCAGCCTTCAGCATTGAGGCCAAGCCCTCCACCAGCAAAAAGATTACAACTTGCTAAAGACTTAGATGATGGTTAACATTTTTTTAGTAATATGGTATTTTTTTAAATTGAGATATGTACATATTTTTAGACATAATGCTATTGTGCACTTAATACCATGGTATAGAGTAAACATAACTTTTATATGCACTGGGAAAACAAAAAATTTATGTGACTCACTTTACTATGATCTTCACTTTATTGTGGTGGTCTGGAACCAAACCCACAATATCTCTGAGCGATGCTTGTATAGCTTGCCTAAAGGTACTCCTCTGGAGAGATCTGTCTCACAAAACCAGATCTGCTTCCTCCAAATAAAGGCAAGAGCCTAAGGAATGATGGAGAGGGATGGATGCAGACATGAATTCTTGACCAAGTGGAAATCTCCCTGACACAGAACCTCCTGAGACACTCTGCCACAGGGATTCTGTTGATCTGCAAGGATTTTTCTTTGCCATGGAATCTGGAAATCTTGCCTCCTTGGTTTTCCATAATGGAAGTCTTTAAGAAATTGCTTTCTCTGAAAAGGTCAGAATTATTTGAACAAAAAAAAACAAAACTGGAATTTCCAATTTAGTAGTTAAATGTGATTGGAATAATCAGGAAGTCTCATGGGGGAAAATGTTATCTAAGACCCTCCATAATGTAGAAATACTTGTGAGTCTTGAGCTCTGATTTCCAAAATGTATATCTGGGTTTGGGGGGAAAACATGAGTCTGCCCCACAGCCTTGAGTCACCCTCCTCTTCCCTCTTGCTATATCAGTGTATACATATTTGCTTGTATGTGTGCTAATTATGTCTCAAATTACAAATAAGAAAATGTATTTCTCCTCTATTACAATATATTTGTACGTAGGAAGCAAAGAGAACTTTTCTATAGCCTGAATTTAGAACAGCTTATGTCAGGAGTTTGAAAAATAACAAAGAATGAAAAGAAAAACCAGAACAATATTGTTCAACCTTTTTAAACTCCATACCCATAATCTTTATTAAGACAGGCACTGTGCTAAGTGCTTTTATGTTTGTTTGTTTGTTTTTTACATTTTATCTTTACAACAACTCTCTGAGGTAAATATTATTATCCCTGTTTTTATAAGTGGAGAAACTAAAGCTTAGAGAAATTAAATAAAACGATGACTTCAGCCTGAGCTTTGTTTATCTCTGAATCATACTTTTTTGATCAAAGTAAAAATCTCTATGCTGGAGAGACTAATAAAAGCTCCCCATGGAGACTTCTCTCTTGCCCCAGCACCTACCCTAGGACACAACGAGGTTGACTGATACCTGGAAACTAGCTTCTTTCTCATATTCTTCTTTAACCTATACTTTCTGTCATTTGTATATTTAAATTAACAGTGGCTTTTAAAATTCATTTCTAAAGATGAGATAATAACACCAAATGTGTTATTTGAAATTTTACATGTTCCGCTCACCCCCTTCCCAGATTTGGGTGAGCCAAATTCTCAGTGCCTTCCTCTACCACCAGCCCAACATTGAGAATCCTGGGAATGAAAGAACCTTGGAAATCCAGTTCTTCTACCATCACTCACATGACAAATGCTATTCATACGCATGACACACTTCATGAGGATAGCTCAAGTTATCAGGAATCTCAAGAGGCCTAGCGTTCTCACACTCAAGATCACATATATCAAAATACACGTAAGCAAAAGTAATGTTATTTTCAGAATAAACTTGATTCCAACTTAATATATCTTTAAAAAGAAAAATATTCTCAATCCTGGATATGTTAATTTAACTATTGTTAGTTACACATGATTTTCCACAGAGCTGTAACATTTGTGAATTTTTATCTGTTTCAATGTGTGAATTGAGTATCTGTGGTATGTCAAGAACTGTTCTAGGTAGTAGCAGAGCTGAATCCAGACCAAGGAATTCTTAAACAATGTAGTGTGTTTTCTTACCATACTACAAAATAGCTCACTGGATTTAAACTCAAAAATGGGATGGAAATTAAAGCCCTAAAATCTAGGGCAAACTCAAGGCTTAGAAAGCTCAGATGAAGAGAAGTATTTTCATCACATTGGTCCTATGGAGTCTTAGTTTTAGTCTCTTCTTTGAGGACCAGGAATTTCTGCCCTAGTGACAGCACGGAGTGGTTAGAGAAAGGATGAGCTTTACTTCTCAAATTGTCACCACGACCTGGACCTCCATTTTATAGTCACAGAAAATTAAAGCTGAAAGGGATCTGAAGATAATAAACTTTCATAACCCCTTACTTCACATATGAAGAAACTGAGGCCCAGAAGAAGGTTGTTTTTTTGCTTTGGGTTTTTTTTTTTCATAATTATTGGTCAAGTTTTCTAAAGAAACTGCTAAAATCTAATCTTTATATATTGGAGATATAAAGTAAGATTAAGGGCAGACAGGAGGAGAAAAGAAGAAAGAAAGGAAATGCATTTGTAGGAACAAGCATACACGTGCTAGACTTAGTACTAGATCTTCACACATTTAACTTAGTTTAGGTTACAAATAACATAAAACCCAATTTGGTTCGCTTATCCCCTCCCCCCCAAAATAGGAGGGGGTGGAATTTATTGGTATTGTTCCTGAAAAATCCAGGAGTAAAGCTCCAGACATGTCTGGATTAATTCCGTCAACATCATGAAGACTTAGTTTCTGTCTATTTCTTGACTCTACCTTCTGCTGGATTGGGTTCATTCATAGTAGCAAGCATTTCAGTGCCAAGTCTTACAAAAAAACAACCTGTTTCCCCAAAAGCTCAACACTAGTCCAGGAATTGAATCTCACTGACTTGACTGGCCTGCCTTGAGTTATGTACCCATTGCTAAATTAATCACTTAGGAATGGATTAATTGATCAGTTTAACTTCCGTCACCTTTATCTGGGCTGAAAGTGGGGGAGGGTTGATCTTCTAAAACAAAAATTTAGCTACTGTTGCCACAGAAGAGCCATGCCCCTCTAATCAGTAGAATTATCCCCAGTAGCTCATCCCAGCCCCTGTTCCCACCCTCCTGACCCCAACCCAAAGCCTCAGGCATTCAGTCCTGTAGGTATCCAGGAAATAGGCAACATGTTTATTATTCAAGTAGTTTGGATTACTGGTGAATGTTATTTACTTTCTCAGCTGGCTGGAGAAGGCAAACATACTCTTCTGTGAACGGTTTTCCATTGTTTGCTGGAAGATTATTTCCTGAATTTGTATACATTTGTTTATACTGGAGCTATAGGGAAACATCTTCTGAAACTGGAAGTATGAACTTTTGGGGAATTCTCATTTTATTTTCAATTCATCGTGTGGGGTTTTACACACTTGTTTATATTTAACTAAATGCCTATCAGAATGGTTACCTTATACAGAATTGTTTAGAGGATGTCTGTGTGTCTTTTTAAACATAAGAAATCCAAACATATGTAGCCTGGGATAACAAGGATTACAAACATACATGTGTATCAGTTTTAAAACTTTCCTTCTTAGCCTCTATTTAAAATGGCAAATGCATACATCCCTAGATATATTAGTAGCCACAGGCCTAGAATAAACAAGTCAAGGACCAAAAGAAGAGAAGAAACTAATAAGTATATTAGTTTTTTTTTAAGCTAGTATTTCCAACTCAGTGATGGAGAAGTCCCTCCTGCAGATAAAGTTGGAGGTAATGTAGTTGCTCAGGACATGAGTAGGGCTCTTGTAAGTGAATTTTGGCTTCTGTAACTTATATACAAGAAATAGGTTTGAGATGGTTATTAAAAAGCAAATAAAACCTGCAGGTGGTCCCTCTGAATAGTGAGGCCTAGTTCCTGATTCAGGGCCAGCAGCAGCAGACACACAGAACAGCAGACACGCTGCCAGGGAGGTGGAATGCCAAATGGCAGACTGTTAGAGGCTTGTTTGGGTTGGAAGGGGAAAGAGAGACAACAGGAGCACGTATCTCTCCATCTCTATCTCCTTTTCCCCTCCCCACTCTTTTTCCTTCCCTTTCCCTCTGCTATGCTTTCATCATCAAGAGTGAGTGACTTTCTTTTGCTGGACTTACTGATGCGACTGACTTACTCTCCATTACATTTGCTGCTGGGCTCCGGAGCCATATGAAGGAGTTAAATTACAATAAGAGCTCTCCTGGCTAGAGGGCAAGTCTAGTTAAGCCAGTTCCACATTGGGAGGGAGAGGGAAACTTACCACCAATACCACTGCCAGGAGGAAGGAGAGCTGACCACCCACCCCTTCAAACTGTGTGGCTCTCAACGCCTGGTCCCTTTTCTCTCTTCCCAGGAATCTGTTTCCTGAACTTAATTTGCACACACTGTCAAGACCATACCAGTTAGAGATAATGGCTCTCTAACTGTTTTGCCTAGGTGCCATTTCCCCCACTAAGATGTAAGCTTCTGAAAGGCCCTAACCGAGTTTCTCTTGGTACCAAACTGCACTAAACACCCACATGCTCATTTGATTGAATCAGTAATTAAAGAAACATTTTTATGCATTTTTTGATCCTCTTGGTCTGCAGCTATAGTGTCTGCCACTCCTTAAGTTTCTTTAATCCTCTACTTCCCTGTCAGAAATGGAATCTAGAGCTGGTTTTAGGGGAACCCAACTTCTGCCCCTTGATAGATATGGCTAAAAACAAAGTTTAACAGATGGAAAATGTCTCTGAAGTATTTGTATGTAAATAAGGATGTCTCAGTAAGTTTGAGCTTGCTATATGAGTGTAGAGTGTAGATTCCTCATATAATTTTGGAAGAAGGTAGTCAGAAATGGTGACAAATTTGGGTCAGAAGTGGGAAGGGAATATTCTAATTTAAAACTGTCCACATATCCAGTTTTCTAAGACAGTGTAAAAATGCATTCTTCCTCCATTGCTTTGTTAAGTTTGTTGTCCTATACTAAATACTTACTATATTTTTAGGACTTTTTTCCAGAGAGATGTACTCTGATTCATTGACTATTACTGTCAGCCAGTACTAGGCTGATTTGACTGCCGTGTCTTTATAATGCATTTAAATATATGGCAAAATAAGTCTCCATTCACTGATCTTTTTTTTTTTAATTTTTAATATTCTCATTGCCTTATTTTTCCTTTAGAATCAATTTTTTTTTTTTTTTTTTTTTTTTGCGGTACGCGGACCTCTCACTGTTGTGGCCTCTCCCGTTGCGGAGCACAGGCTCCGGACGCGCAGGCTCAGCGGCCATGGCTCACAGGCCCAGCTGCTCCACGGCATGTGGGATCTTCCCGGACCGGGGCATGAACCCGCGTCCCCTGCATCAGCAGGCGGACTCTCAACCACTGTGCCACCAGGGAAGCCCTAGAATCAGTTTTTAAATTCCAAAAAACTTGTAGAATTAATCAAGAATTACTTTTTTCTTACTAGTTATTGTTGGTATATAGGGAAATCAATTTAATATCAAATTTTTAAAATTAATTTGATGGATTTTATGTTGGCTTATTATTATTTAAATCATGATTCTCCTTCTTTCTATTAATTATAAATTTTATTTTTTATCTTAGTACATTAACCAGAGCAATGTTAAATATCATTGGTATTACTAAGCATCCTTGCTTTATGCTGATTTTACTGTGAAAAATCTATATTATTTCATAGTAAAGTATGATATAGACCAACCGCTTAAGGAAGATATTCTGTCTCATTTTGAGAAAGTCACTTTTTTTCATGTTGTATCTTTTTTCCATGAATTGATATTAATTGTTAATGGATGCCTTTTAAATACATGTTGAGATTAGCATGTTTCTTTTCATTATACCTATTAATATGAAAGAACATACCTATTAACATTAATAGAAGAATGATCTATAGGTTGGTGTGTGTTTATATGTGTAAATGTGATGTGTGTGTCTGTAATCAACATTATACTAGCTTGACAATTTGAAACAAATCACAAGTAAAACACTTAAGACCTGGAGTCTTTTTTTGTTTTAAATATTTATTGACTGTGTTTTCAATTTCTTTTATGTATTTTAGTTTATACTGATTTCTTTTATATTGAGTTAATTTTGGTAACTTTTTTTTCCAAGAAAAATTAGCCTGTTTCTTTTAGATTTAAAACTTTATTCACATGGACACGTACTCTTCTTTGGCTTTGAAGAACTTATCCGTATCTGCTATATCCTATCTGGCAGAGGGAGACAGTGGGGATGCTTGCCTATCTTTAAGTGGTGTGGAAAAAAACAAAAAAGAAATAAAATGTCTCCCCTGAAATGCCAAACCACATATCCACCTTCAGGCAGATTTGGTGCCAGAATTCATTCTTCTAGTATGTTCTAAAAATCCAGTTAAAGTAGTCATATGCAGTATTACCTCCAAGGTATCTGGCAGAAATGAAAGTAACTCTCCAAAGGAATAACCTTTAAACTCAGGCCTCAAAGAATTTCTGAGACAAAGTTCCTAGGAACTTTAGGCTCACCATAGGAACATGGCTCACAATAGACAAAAAAAAAAAATCATGTAAGACACAAGGAAACACACCATCATGAGCAACAACGATTGATTGCACCTATTAATATGAAAAAATGTACTTATTAATATATATCTATTAATATTAATAGAAGAATGTTAATAGATTGGTGTGTATTTATAGGTCTACAAAAACACTCAAACTCCTAAAGATTGCAGATTTTTAAATAACTAAAGATAATATAGTATATTGATTGTGTTTAAAGAAATAAAAGAGAGTACTGACAATGTGACTAGGGAGAAAGAAGCTATCAAAACTGATCACGCAGATTTGAAAAACAGAATTTTTTAAAATGAAAAACAAAATAAATTTGAAATTAAAAGGACAAATTAAACATCAGAATAAACACCTATATAAGGAGAATGGTGAACCAAAAGATAAATCAGAAGAAATTACATGGAATCTAGCATAGAGAGGGAAAACATTATAAAAAGATCAAGACACATGAAGATAGAATGAGAATATCTATCATATTTCTAAGAAGAGTACTGTATCTACCAGACAGGGAGAATGGAGAGAACTAATGGCTGAACAATTTCCAAAATTAATGACAAAAATGAGTCTTCAGGTTCAGAAAACACAATGAAGTTAAAGAAAGTAAACAAAAACTTAAAACCTCAAAATATTCAAGTAAAACTGCAGAACACCAAAGGCAAAAAGAAAACAATATAAGCATCGAGATATGAAAGAATTACCTGCAATCAAATTGAGTTGACTTCTTGACCCCCACCCAAAACTGTAGACTAAAAAAAAAGAATGCAGTGCCCATTTCATACCCATTAGGATAGCTATTTAAAAAAATAAAATACCAAGTGTTGGCAAGGGTGTGGAGAAATTAGCACCTTTATACATTGCTGGTAGGAATGAAAAAATGATGCAACTGCTGCGGGAAATGATACGGTGATTGATCAACAATTTAAACATAGAATTACTGTATGATCCAGCAATCTCACTTCTGAGTATATACCCGAAAGAAGTGAAAGCAGAGACTTGAACAGATAATGGTACACCCATGTTCATAGCAGCATTACTCACAATATCCAAAAGGTGAATGCATTGACAAAATGTGGTATATACACACAATGCAATATTATGTGGCCTTAAAAAAGAAGGAAACTCTGACCCCTGTTACAACATGGATGAACCTTGGAGAGAAGTGAAATAAGCCCATTACAAAAGGACAAATATTGTATGATTCCACTTATATGAGGTACCTAGAGTGGTCAAATTAATAGGGACAGAAATAGAATGGTGGTTGACAGGAGCTGGGGCAAGTGGGGAGTGAGGGATTACTTTCTAATGCCTATAGAGTTTCAATTTGGGAAGATTTTAAAAGTTCTAGTGATGGATGGTGGTGATGGTTGCAGAACAATGTGAATGTACTTAATGCCAGAGAACTGTACGCTTAAAATAGGTTTAAAAGGTACATTTTATATTATATATATTTTACCATAATAAAAAAAGCTGCTGTGCCTCTACCCAGGAGTAGTCTGCCACTCTTCCTGGGGTGTTAATATAAGAATCAGTCTTAATACTTTCAGAGAAGTCAACTCTGTCATCCCTTTCTAAAGCTGTTCTTACCACAGCACAGAGGTCAAAACAAAAATATTATCTAGGGGTGCCTTATGTTTGTATAGCACTTTATATTTGAAGAAGGCTTTTATGTATCCAAACCCATTTAATCTCCAAACCCATTTAATCCCGTGACAGCCTTATAAGGTAAGTAGTATTACACCCCTCTAATTGATGGAAGACAGTGGAGCCTAAGAGATTAAGTTGTCCAAGACCACTGGGCTATTAAGGATGCAAAGGTTCAAATAACTTATCTTCTGACTGAAGCCATTGATCTCCCAACATACAGAAATAGTTGTCAACTTACTATGAACTTTACATTTAAAATGCCAAAAGCAAAGTGCTATGCTTGTTAAACTGAATGAAGAAAAGAAAAAGAAAGATAACATCATTACGTTCTCAGGAACCAAGGAATAATGATTACACTGAGTTTACGCTCTGAATCCTATTAACATATTTGTGGCTTTTTATATAGTGCTCTAGTTCCAAGCCTTGGTCACGTTTAAACTCCAGTTGGCTATTTGTATTTTTGCACTTTAGCTTCTGAAAATACCCTTTAATTTTGGGGTTGAGGGTCTTTCCCTTAAAACTCATTGTCTTAGGTTGCAGCTGTTCAAATTTTAATTGAAATTCTCAAAAATTTTTGTCTGATTCCAATAAAAACAAGTAGCCAGGTTGTTCTCTCATTGTTATGCAAGAACTGTTTCATTTTTGGTCTTAAATTTCCTTTTTTATTGCTCTCCTTGGAGTGGATGGCTAATGTAAATGGGAGAAACCTGGCAACGCACCATCACTACCCTTAGCAATTATAGGAGCTCCCCGCTAGAACAAATGGCTGGGTCAGCGCAACCTCACGCACACAGCTGAGTTTGTTTCCCTTTGAAGACTGCCATAGATGAGTCAACTCAGAACCCCAACTCTCCTGCTTCCGAATGCTGACCCAGTAGCTTTCTCTGTCTCTGGGAAGGTTGGAAACCTCATGGAAGAGGGGTGACCTTTTTGCCACCCCTTTCTGTGAACAAGCCTCCCTGAATGTATTAACTGACAACATAGATAACACTCCCTGAGGCAGTATGCAGTAGGTTTCTCACAGTGGTGGTATTCAGTGAAAGATTCGAGATTTTGCACTCCCGTGTGGTACCAGTAAAGTAGACACTGGCAAGTTAAACACTGAAGGTTCAAAGAGAGGGTCCTCTCTTTGCCCTTTCAAGTTGTTCCAGCTACTGTGAGGTGAAAACTGGACAATCTTCTTACCATTGCATTTACAGCACAGATTCTGAAGTCAGATCTCCCACTTCATATATATTAAAATGTTTGAGAACACGCCACTTTAAAGTGCTCACAGCATTTTCTCTCAGAAGAGAGACCCAAATTCTTTTACAGTATTTTGCTGTAAAATTCATAAGCCAGAGCGCAACAGGAAAATGAAGTACTTTAACAAAAAATTAACTCACACCTATCATTTGGACAACACCAGGAGAACTTTTCCCTTGGGTATATCTGATATATTGCTTTTATTCTCATGGCTTACATTTTTTAAGCACCTCCTCTGTGCCAGAAACTGTGCTAAGCACTTCACACACATCATGTCGTTTAATCCAGACCACAGAACCGTGTGGTAGATGCTAACTTATTCTCATTCTACATACATACACACAAAGTAAAGAGGTTGAGTGGACACAGAGCAAGTAAGTGGCTTGTTCTGTGTAAAATTACTTTTTCTGTGTAAAGATGTACAAACCTACCTCAAAGAGGTTGTTGCCTTTTATAACAACCCCGAAAAGAACTTCATAATCCCAATTTAAAGAATTTTCAGTATCAGTCTTCCCAACCCCTGTCAGTAGCTTATAGATTTTAGTATTTTCTTCTTTCAGCAGGGGGGAGCACCAACTTTCATATTATAATTTCATGCGTTTCATATCTATTTTGTTTTCCCTCAACTTTTCTCTTCTGCATGATTTAAACAAAAAATAATAACAGGAAATCTTGGTTAACATTCCTTCCAAGGTTGTATTCTCTAATGCCTCAGTCACTTTGCTTTCAATGTCAAACTTTATTCAATTTTCTATATTCTACTAAAGAGTGAAAGATATGAAGCACTTGTTATTTTTCATTGTGAAAATATAGCCAAAAAAATTCAATGGCAAACAAAAAAGGAAAGTATCTCCATGTTATGAATGAAGCAGACTTTTTTTTTTAATGCTGCTTAAAAGATGAAGAACATTATGAGGTCAAGCTTGTTTTGAGAAAGGTGTTTTTTTAGGTATTTTATTCTGGCATTTATATAATTTCAACAAGATATTTTTGCAATCCATTTAACATAAAATTAAGAAGATGAACATCTACTTCGTTCTCAGAATTTAAAGCGAATATAGGCTATGTATAAGAAATGGTTCCTGGGCTTCCCTGGTGGCGCAGTGGTTGAGAATCTGCCTGCTAATGCAGGGAACATGGGTTCGAGCCCCAGTCTGGGAGGATCCCACATGCCGCGGAGCAACTAGGCCCGTGAGCCACAACTACTGAGCCTGCGCATCTGGAGCCTGTGCTCCGCATCAAGAGAGGCCGCGATAGTGAGAGGCCAGCGCACCGCGATGAAGAGTGGCCCCCGCTTGCCACAACTAGAGAAAGCCCTCGCACAGAAATGAAGACCCAACACAACAAAAATTAATTAATTAATTAATAAACTCCTACCCCTAACATAAAAAAAAAAAAGAAATGATTCCTGCCCTGATAAGCTTATGATTTAGTGGTTGAGAGAGATAAACATACCAATAAATTTAATTATACCCAAGGCAGTACATATTAGGTCATTTTACCTTCCTTCAGGTTCTTTAACAAGACCTGAAAGTGTGTTCTCTAAAACGCATCTTGAATCTGTCCTCCACATCAGTGAAGCCTGATTCTGAATTTCAGAAGTAGCCTAATTTTATGCTTCAAAGATTAGAATCTGTTTTCCCTTCATTTATTGTCTGATTATTGTGATCAACTCTTAAATCCGGATTGAAATGCTGAGAGACACTAACATGTTACCCACTTTAAGGTGTATCTTTATGTTCCTCTTACACTAGAGTCATCGGAAATCGGGCCTTCCCTTGTGATTCACACCACTGTCTCGTTTGGAGTTACATACTTGGAACACAGCACTGAAGATGTGCAGGAGTTAATCTTCCAGCAGCTGGAAAATATTTTGCCTGGTTTGCCTCAGCCAGTTGCTACCAAATGCCAGAAATGGAGACATTCACAGGTAATCAGAGAATCCAGTGGTATGTGCAGTTTTCTCAATCAGACCTGACTTTACTTTTTCTCATCCTTTGACACTCGCTAGTAAAAGAAATTAACATGATCTTGGGAGCAAATATGTGTTTGCCTAATAAAGAAGTTTACATGCAGGTTTTATTATCCCGTTATTTCTCAATAAGAGATACATATAATTTTCCCCGATGTTATGTTCAAATTCTAGCATCTCAAGACTTATATACCCTGAAGATCTGGGGTTTCCTATGCAGGCAAGGCACGTTATATATCAAAATGCAGCTGTTTCTCTGGGGTTTTTCTAAATCAGTACTGTGGTTATATAGAAACCACTATAACCTCCCAAATTTTTGCAATATGTCGAATTAACCTTGTAAGTGTATTTTGCTACCACAATTTTCATTTTTATTAAGTTCCCACTTTGGTTTTGACTGCTGCCAGTAGAGCTGTTTGGGGGAGAAAGATGAATACCTGCAACAGCTAGTTGAGCTGTTTTTTAAGGGTTAGATAAACCTGCTGATCGCTCTCCTAGTTCAAACTTAAAATCTCTTTACACTAAGTCAATGTTGACTCTTTTGAAAATCTCTGCATACTCCAGCAGAAGTTTGTGAGTATTCATAGAAAAAGTCTTTTGATCTGTAAACTCAGTTGTGAAGTCATCTGGGGACAATGGAGCAAAGGACAGAAGGAGAAAAGAAGCAGTGACTTGTCTATTTTTTCCTAAGATTTCTGAGCACATTGATTACCTGACTTACCAGCACTATTGATTACCAAAGCTGTGAAGCCTTTAGAAAAAGTGGTTGTGAGAAATTGCAGCAGATTTTGTTTATTTTAAAGGACTTTCCAAAATCAGAGGAAATGGTAAATTACTTCCTAAAATATTGCAGCAGGTCTATGTGTTTACCCATATCTTCTCAAGTTAAATTATACACTGAACCTTCTGGGAAAATATTTACTTAAACACATCATGGTCACTTTAAAAGACTTTACTTTTTCCTTTTAAAACAATTTTTAAAATCTCAATAGCTAATGTCTTTAAGTGATATTTAACTTAATCTTAAATTGGCCTGAAAAAGAATACAAAGAAATAATCTTGTTGATATAATTTGAAGGTAGATATATTACACAGCAAGTCACTTCGCAATTTATATACATTCTTTTAGAAGAAATGATAGTTTCTGAGTTTCTTCTTGTGACTTCCTCAAAATAATTTAATAAACTGAAAAGATGGGTTAAAATCTACTTATTTCCTAAAATTTAATGTGTTAGTAGAAATAGATTTGACTTGCCCACAAAATGACTTGGTCAAAGTTGTGCAATATCACAAAATTTAATTAAAAAAATCTTTGAACACAAAGTACATCCAAACTCTAACAATGATTTTTATTACAATTTGGATGTTCTCCCTTGAAATTATCCCAGTACATTTAAAGTCATGAAATCTACATTGGCTGCAAAGCCTGAAAGGGAATAAGATGTCATTCAAATTTAGAGGTTTGTATTTTCCACTATTCATAGTACCTTGACCAACATTCTACAGAACATAACGTCATTATAGCAGAGATCTTACCTACATTGTTCAATAGAGAGAGTGAGAGAGAGAGATCTCCCATATCACCTTAGGAGAAAGGCTAATTAGTGGCAGGTCCAGAGACTTAATAACATTTAGCTAGTTAGTGTTCAGTTATTATTCCTAAGAGAACGCTTCTCCAATGTTTTTAAAAGGTTCATCTTAACCCTTGAAATTTAACATAAATGTCAATTCACCCTTTTCCGTTGCCATCCCAGGACACAAGCTCTACCTGAAATGAATTCATGAATGTTTGTGTATAAATATGGTCTAATATAGTGCTTAAACTGAAGAGAAGAATGGTGTAGAAAGAGGGACAAAAAAGAAAGAACAGCCAACTGATTTTGAAGTTTCCCTCATCTCTGATTCCCCTTGCAGGAGAATCCTGCCCTTTATTTCTTCCAGCCTGGGTCTCACCCTTCATTCCTTTTCCTCCTTCCTCTGTCCTGCTTCACCCATACCTTCTCCTGTTCTTCCCTCTCCACCCGCTTCCCTCCCTTCTTTCTCACTGACAAACAAGTGATACAGCCCTTCAAACCCTCATTTTATAAAATCCTAGATAGACTACAGGACTGGGGTCCCTGCCTCAGGAAGCAGTGGGTGGTATGGATTCCCTATCCCAGGCCTCTCAGGCTGGACTCCCCATCTCCATGCATTTTATTTTTCTCTTCTTTTGTATCGCCTACCCTGCATCCTGGCACTCAGTGACCGTGGAGGGTAGGGAAGAAAAAAAGGAAGAGAGATCACAATGGTGAACACCCACATTGCATAGTGCAACAGGCCTGGAGCTGGGCGATTCAAAGATGTGATCTCATTTAACATCAAAAGTAGCCTTATGAGGTTGCTATTTTTAACCCACTACAGCGATGAGAAAAAACAAAGCCTCAAGAACATGAAATAAATTCCCTAAGGTCCCATGGCTAGT
Source organism: Stenella coeruleoalba (assembly GCF_951394435.1). Classification (NCBI taxonomy): domain Eukaryota; kingdom Metazoa; phylum Chordata; class Mammalia; order Artiodactyla; family Delphinidae; genus Stenella; species Stenella coeruleoalba. The sequence goes on from NC_137162.1 coordinate 37,475,350, forward strand.
AATGATAAAACTAGTCTACCTGCCTCTCAGGTCCTTCCCTCCTCTTCACTGACCCTCTGTTTTGAATGGCTGCTGTAACAAATTACTGCAAGTTTGGAAGCTTAAAACAACACAAATTTATTATCGTACAGTTCTGGAGGTCAGAGGTTCAAGATAGGTCTCAGTGAGACCCTCAATGAGGGTCTCAGCTAAAATCAAAGTGTCGGCAGGGCTGTGTTTCTTTCTGTAGGCTCTAAGAGAGAATCCATTTTCTGGCCATTTACATCTTCTAGAAGCTGCCCCCAATCTTTGGCTTGAGACTCCTTCCTCCATCTTTAAAGTCAGCAACAGCAGGTCAAGTCCTTCTCATATTGCATCACTCTGACCTTTTCTCCTGCCTCAGTCTTCCTTAAAGGACCCTTGTGATTACATGGGACCCACCTGCATAATCTAGGACACTCTCCTCATCTCAGGGTCCAGTGACTGGCAACATTAATTCCAGCTGTATCCTTAACTCTTTCTTGAGATTTAACACTTACAAGTTCTAGGGGTTAGGATGTAGACATCTTGGTGGGGGGAGCCTTATTTCTGCGTCGCACACCCTTCTTTCCCCCAGAATTCTTTGGTAGATTCCTTTATGAGGCAGTATCTCCCACTCCTCTCATAAAACCTCTGGGGAGAGCACCAGCCCTTTCAAGCTTTCAGAGCAGCCACTTTAGGAACCGGCTGCTCTCTGAAAGAGGTAAGGGAGTACTTTGTGGGGGGGCAGTTTTCTGTTTCCCTGATGATGCTCTTTGTGCCTTCTGCTGCCTCTAATGTCATATATCCACAGTGGCAGCAGGGGGGTGAAACACGGTTGTTCATTTATTCATTTGGTTAGTCGTTTATTCCATAAGCATTTAACGAATGCCTAGGACATGTCTAATACTCTGCCCATGGAATCCTAGAGACTAATCTTTGCTGAAAGCCTTCTCCTAAGACACTAAGTCAAATTTTTTGTCTTGAGTAGGATAACGCTGCTTTTTTGTGGGTGCTGCTTTTAAGGAAAGAGGCAGATCAAGAAAGAAGGCGTGTTTGAAAGACTTGGGAGCTGCTCTGTGCCTCCCATTTGGGGTTTGAATAAAACACTTGAGTAGGTGGTTCAAACAAACATAACAAACATTTTTTTCATGATTCTCAGTTCCTCCCTTTTGCAGATATTTGCCTTCCATTATTTAAATGTTTATCCAGTTAATATAACTTGATGCCTAGGCTGTGATGCATTGAATTAAGATTTCTGTAACAAGTATGATATAGTAATCCATTCAGCAGAAGAGTAATAACTGATAACACCTTTCCATGTACATTGACAGGGGACACTTAATCAGTTTGATAACCCTAATACTCTCACCATTATTATTCGCTATGCCTTCCTTTGTTTCAAGTCTATCATGATGCCTTTCCCAAACTATAATAAATGTATGATTTGCTTGCGAGTTTAATGCTGATTTTCCCCCATCTTTCTGTAGTTCCTGAAAATTTCAGTGGCTTTTTCTCTCACTTAGCACATTCATGGATTACTTTATTTTTAAAAAATCACTGAATCTATTTCAAATACCAAGGAGATCGAGAGAGGAGTTTGATGGGGGGAGGAGAGTCAGGTGGTAAATGAATACCTTGGTATCTTTGGCAAAAATAAATGGATTTGGATTAGACTATTAAGCTTCTGCTGTAAAGTTAGAAATTAGTTATCTTCTACAGTTACGTTCTTTTCACTTGGTCTTTTGCCCTGAGACTGTACTTTCTCTCTCCTCAATGGCAGTCCTTTTATATTCTTTAAGGAGAAGGATGATGAACTCTTTAAGAATCTGATCAAAGCTATGAATATGAAGATGCTCATCCTTTCAAAATATACATGTACACATAAACACAAAATTGCATCTAATTATGAAAATTTATCAATATAAGCAACCTAAAAGTCCTCCCATGAATCCAGCATTAAGGACACCTGCTGTAAATGTTATACTCCTATAACCCAAACAAACCAAGAATCCCTCATTAGCCCAGTCTTGTGTTGTAGTCTAAGAGACAAAATTCAACAACCAAAAGGAACGTAAAGTAATTCTCATCTTTACTAGTATCTTTTATAGAACTTTAAAGAATATCCAAAATTCATCATCCTTAGCAGTACTTTTTGAAGTTTCTCTTCTCATTCCTTATATATCCCGCTTCTAGAAGCTCCCTCAAATCTTTCTGCACCCTCAACTCTAGTTTTCCACAGAGTTTTCCCTGATAATCAGCGATGCAGGCTTATCTCTTTTTTTCTTTCCTCTCTTCAGCCTCCCATTCACATTCCTCATTTTTGACTCTATCTCTTTTTTCCCCCCCTTAGATAAGTAAATCCTTTTCAATGCACATTCCCCATTTTGGCTTCCTCAGGTCTTCCCCAGTTGATTACCTTGGTTGACATAGTACTGCCCAGGAGTCAGAAGGAAGAAAAGAGAAAAGAGGAAATGTGCAACAGCTTAAGGCCAGAATTTTCTTTAGAGGTTTGTGTTTGGTGTCTGCAGGGGGATGTGTACACAGAAAAGCCTGAGGTCACCCACATACTTACATTATTCCCTCATGAGATTAATTTCTGGCCGGTAGCTGTGTCTGATTTCAGCATTGGAAGATCAGGTGGTAATTGATATTGCCATTTTTTCCTTTTATTTCTTATGTATTTTCTATTTTATCCTCATTTTCTTCTCTTAGGCAGGTTGAAACTGAAAAGCAGGGACTGACTGATTGTATGAATATACCAAAATTATGAATCCAAATGATTGCCCCCTTCAACATAGTCAGTCACCCTAATAAGCCACACCCTTATTTTAACAAGATCAGGCATCTCTTTCAGAGCCAGACACTTATTCCTCAGCATGTAATCAGTTGAATCATGTCTTTGAAAGCTGAGCTTGAATTTAATGTTTTAGAAACAACCGAAGTCATTTGGACTTAAATCTTTTTAATAAACGGATGACCCATCTTGACAATTTTCTTAAATGTTTTTATAGAACTAAAGAAATATAGCTCTTTGTATTTAATCTGTTTTAATGTGTCTAGTAAGCTGATTCTAAAAGCTGCTACCCCTAAAAGACATTCGCCAGTGCATCACAGATTTAACCATAAGGCCTTCTAGGATAAGTGCTCTGAAAGACAATAATCAGTTGTGTTTATCAGTTAAATACATTAGATGTTTTGTTTTGTAATTTATTTCTAGGATAAAATCATGCTCTTTTGGTCATTCTGCCACTAAGACTTTTCTCCCATATTTGTGTCTTGTAATTCCTGGATTTTTGATAACGTGGTGTGATTATGATCTTGGACTTTGGAGTCAGACAGACAGTCAAACCTCAGCTCTCCCTGTGCCTTTGAGCAAGCTAGACTGTAACTCTAAGCCTCAGGGCCCCATCTGTAAATGGTACAACTGAACCTCCCTCATAGGGTTGTGGTCAGAATAAAAGGAGAGAACACAGTAGAAAAACTAGCACAAAGCAAGTTACTACAAAACTAGCACGAAGCAAGTTCTCAATTAATATTATTAAACAGGGGTAGCAAGAGGAGGAGGAGAGGAGTGATTCCATGGTTATTTCTTAGTAGATGAGCTCTGTGTGTCTCCTGCTCTCTTTTCTGGTACCTCTCTTCATGCCCACATGCTGTCCTACTTTTTTATTTTTTCTTACTCTCTTCTCTTTTCAGAGTCTCTGTCTTTTCTTTGTTTCACATACACAAATAGTTCTGGACAAGGATATTTCAGAAGGACTGACTCAATGCCAGGGGCTGTGACACTAAGTCATACCATAGGGACTGTTAACATCAGACAAGATGAGATAAAAGTGGTGTATCCCTGTAGACACAGGGACAAGGAACTCTTGTCAGTTTTTTTCAGCTTATAGATTCTCAGCTTCTTGCCATTCATTCCGAAACTATCTTGTATGGTAATTTAACGCAATTTATGACATGGGTCAAAATTTCCTGGCATGAAATTATGGCCACAAGAGCATTCTTGCCTATGTGCTGTAAGTTTATGGTAATATGGAGAGCCAAAACAGGCCCTTTGGGATCTATGGACTATGGCATGACCCAATCTACCAAGAGCAGGAAATCTAACAGGTGTCAGTCCTGAGCATTCCTTTGAGTAATCTCTCACCTCTTTCTCACTGGCACAGAACTAGCCAGTTGCTTCACTTTATTCTGAGGTAACTACATATGCATGAGATCATCAGCTGAGAAATTCTGATCATTGAATTAGGGATGTTCAGTCACAGTTTAATTGAAGTTTATGGGCAGATATTTCCCCTTTTCATAAAATTCCATATTATATGAGCTAGTCAACGCTTTAACACATATGAATTTAATTAAATCATTTTTTTTCAAGTACTCATGACAGGAACTTACCCTGCCACGTAGTCAGCATCACACTTTTTCAAAAAAGCTATTTTGAATAGCATTACTTTACAGAAAACTTTAAAAAGGAGTCTGTGTCATTTTTCCTGTATAAATGCAAAAATATATTCATCTGTGCCCAGTATTACTACTGAAAACTGGATGATGGATGTTATTATATGGGTGTGGACAACCTAAAAGAAATAGGCCCTTTCCCATAAAGGGAAGTCCACTTGGTCTGTTTAGAGTAGACATCAGTATTATGCTCTAAAACTAACAAGCTGAACTAAAAAGTTCAGTTAACAAATGCTATTTATACCAACATTAGAAATTAATAATATATATTCATCTTTTCATTTAGCATACATTTATTGAGTTCCTACTATGTGCCAGACATTATACTGGATTCTAAAGACTCAAAGACAGCTCCCTTCATTCAAGGACCTTCCCATATAATCAATAAGGCTGACCAATAAGCAGGTAATCATGATATGGTACAGTTTGTTTTAAGAAAGGGATACACAATGGACTGTGTGCACACAGAGCGGATTTGAGGAGAAAGTGGTAATAAATAGCTTCCTAAACGAACATGTTATTTGAGCTAAATCCTACAAGATTAAGTCAGAGGGGCAAAGGGAATGATGTTGGAATGATGTTCTAACATTGTGTACACTTTCCCAGAGGCAGGAGAGTGCAAGATACATTCTTGTTTTTCATCTTGATCTTGCCATCATCTGTTATAGCATTCATATAAACCATGACAATCTACATCATCATTTTATTAGACAGTGTATATGCATAATCATTCTCTCTCTCTCGCTCTCTCTCTCTCTCTCAAAAATGCCATTTATTAATCCCCTACTCTGTGTAGCTCACTAGGCTCTGTATGTAACTCGCTTCATCTCTACCCTGTGAAGGTTTATACTTCTTCCCCATTGCATAGGTCAGAAAGTTGGGGAGTTGAGAGCTCAGTGCCTTGTGTGAGGTTCTTCCACTAGGACGTGGCAAATATGTAATTCAAACACAGGTCTATTTAAAATCTAGTGTTTTTAAACACTCACTCTACTGATGGTAGTTGAGATCTGGCTTTCCTCCAATTATGACACATTCTTCTACCATCATTCTGTTGGCTGCTGTCAGTTAGAAATAATAATTAACGTTTATACTCTGATTTTAGAAAGTACTTTTATACTTGTTTTCATTTGATCCTCACAACAATTCTGACAGATCAGGAAGCATCTTTGTTTAAATGAGGAAACTAAGGTTCAAATTGACTGGTGTGCCTAACATGACGCAATGAGTGAGCAGCAAAATAGAAGCTGAATATGTTACTTTTACATTCAAAAGTCCAAGTTTCACACTGTATACAAAAATTAACTAAAAATGGATCATAGACCTAAATATAATACCTTAAACTATAAAACTTCTAGATGAAAACATAGGAGAAAATCTTTACAATCTTTGGTTTGGCAAACATTTCTTAGATAGCATGCAAAAAGCACAAGCCATAAAAGAATAAATTGATAGGGCTTCCCTGGTGGCGCAGTGGTTGAGAGTCTGCCTGCCGATGCAGGGGACACGGGTTCGTGCCCCGGTCCTGGAAGATCCCACATGCCGCGGAGCGGCTAGGCCCGTGAGCCATGGCCTCTGAGCCTGCACGTCCGGAGCCTGTGCTCCGCAACGGGAGAGGCCGCAACAGTGAGAGGCCCACATACCGCAAAAAAATAATAATAATAAATAAATAAACAAATTGATAAATAGGGCTTGATCAAAATTTTAAAAATGTTTTTGAAAGGCAGTGTTAAGAAAATGAAAAGACAAGCCATAGACTTGGAAAAACATATATCTGATAAAAGACTGGTATCCAGAATATATAAAGAACACTCACAAATCAGTAATAAGAAAACAAATGGCCCAATCATTTAAAACTGGGCAAAAGATTTGAAAGAGCACTTCACAAAGGATAGGTGTGAATTTAACCATGGAGGTGTAAGAGTTCTACAATGAAACCACAAAACATTGCTGAAAGAAATTAAAGAAGACTTAAATAAATAAATAAAAGTTATCTCATGTTCATAGATCGCAAGACTTAATATTTTTATGATGACAATATTATCCAAAGTGACCTACAGATTTATTACAGTGTCTATCAAAATCCCAATGGCCTTTGCAGAAATGGAAAAGCTAATCCAAAAATTCACATGGAATTGCAAGGGACCCCAAATAGCCAAAACAATCTTGAAAAAGAATAAAGTTGGAGGAGTTACATTTTCTGATTTCCAAACTTACTGCAAAGCTACCATAATCAAAACAGTGTGGTAATGACATAAGAATAGACATATAGATCATGGAATAGAATCAAGAGCCCAGAAATAAACCCATACCTGTGGTGAGTTGATTTCTGACAAGGTTCCCCAAAACATTCAATGGAAAAGGAATAGTCTCTTCAACATATAGTGCTGGAACAACAGGATATCCATATACAAAAGAATGAAGTTGGACCCTTACCTTACACCACATGCAAAAATTCACCTAAAATGGATTGAAAACATAAATATGTGAACTAAAATCACAAAAATCCTAGAAGACAACATAGGTGGTAAATCTTTATGACCTTGTATTCAGCAGTGGTTTCTTAAATATAAAACCAAAAGCATAAGTAACAAGAAAAAAAAGTAGGTAATGTGGACTTCATCAAAATTCAAACCTTGTGTGCACAGAAGAATTAGCAAGGAAGTGAAAAAACAACCCTAGAATAGGAGAAAATATTTGTGAATCACTTGTCTGATATGGGTCTACTATTCAGAATATATTAAGAACTCTTATAAATCAATAGCAAAAAGCCAAACCGTTCAATTTAAAACTGGGCAAAGGACTTGAATAGACATTTCTCCAAAGAAGATACAAATAGTCAACAAGCACATGAAAAGATGCCCACATCATTAGTCATTAACGAAACACAAACTAAAACCAAATGAGATACCATTTCACAACCACTAAGATGGCTATAATTTTTTTAAAAAACGAAAAATAAGTGCTGGTAAGGATATAGAGAAATTGGAATGCTCATACCTTGCTGATGGGAATATAAAATGGTTTAGCCACTGTGGAAAACAGTTTGGCAGTTCCTCAATAAAACAAACATAGAATTACAGTATGATCAATCTATTCCAATACTCGGTATAAACCCAAAAGAATTGAAAACATGTGTTCACATAAAACTGTATACACAAATGTTCACAACAGCATGATTCACAATAGCCAAAGGTAGAAACAAGCCAACTGATGAATGGGTGAATATAATGTGGTATACTCATAAGATGGAATACCATTCAGCCATAAAAAGCAATGAAGTTGGTACATGCTACAGAATGGGTGAACCTTGAAAATGTTACGCTAAGTGAAAGAAACCAGACACAAAGGCCTCATCTTGAATGATTCCATTTATGTGAAATATCCAGAAAAAGCACATTCATAGAGACAGAAAATAAATGTTTGCCAGTGACTACTAGTGATAAATTTCATGTTACGTGTATTTTACCATCCACAAAAAAAAAGAAGAGATGTGGATGGCAAGCAAGCACACAAAAATATGCTGAACATCATTGGTCCTTGGGGAAACGCAAATTAAAATGACAATGAGATACCATGGCACACCTACTAGAATGGCTCAGATCAAAAATTCATCCCCAAATGCTGGCGGGGATGTGGAGCAACTGGAATTCTCACGTATCACCGTGGGAGTGCAGCAGGGCATGGCCCCTTAGGAAAAGAGTTTCACAGTGTCTTACGAAGTTAAATATACACTTACCATATGACCCAGCAACCCCACTCCTAGGAATTTACCCAAGAGAAATGAAGTCATATATCCACATCAAAACTATATGTGAATGTTTGTAGCAGCTGTATTAATAATAGGCAAAAACTAGAAATATCTCAAATATTAATTACCTGGTAATGGTCAAAACTGTTGCACATCCATAAATGCAAAACTATACTGTAATAAAATGGAACAAACTGATAATATTTGTAATAAACATGAGTAAATCTCAGAAGCATTATCTACGTGAAAGAATCCAGACTCATAGGCTACATACTGTATTATTCTATTTGTATGACTTTCTGGAATAGGCAAAACTGTAGGGACAAAACACTCATGCCAGGGGCTGTGATTGGGTGAATGGGGTTAACTAAAAAAAGAGGCACAAGGGAATTTGGGGGAGGCTGATGAGAACGTTCTCTATATTGTTTTATAGTGGTAGTTACACAGCTGTGTACGTTGTCAAAATTTATAGAACAGTACACATAAAAAAGAGTGAATTTTACTGTATGTAAATTATACCTCAATTAATCTGACTTTAAAAACCACTTGTTTTTTTAACCTCCACTATTGTCTGAGGAGCACAAGCACTGACCCTTTTATTTTCACAGTATTCAAAGTAGAAAGAAGGTTGTTTCTAGACCTGAAGATCAAAATGGCTGCAGTCTTTTTGCCATAATTTCAGAACCCAACCAAAAAGCTATTGGGTCTGTTCAACATGAATGAGGACCAGAAAGAAATAATGGCCATGCTTCTGGGTTGTCAAGAAGAAGGGAAAGGGAGTGGGAGAAGGGATGAAGAAGGATTGAATTAGTGGGAAATTAAGCAGCTATTAACTTAAGTGGGGGAGAAGCAGTGATTAGACTCAGCTGAGTAGGAAAGATGATTTTTTTTTTTTTTTTTTTTTTTTTAAGTTTCTCTCTCGACTCAAAATATAAAGCATTTTTGGCCCTCTACATCCTTGGAGCCCAAGCAATTGGATCCTTTGAGAGACTGTGATGCAACATTTATATTTAGATGAAAACAAAAGGATTCAAGTCTGTTAAATCACCTTGTAAGTAGGAACTGGTTTTTGTACCCTTATACAGTGCTCGGCAGCTACCAGGAGCACAACAAATATTTGAAGAGTTAATGAATGAATATACTAAAACTTGCTGAAGGACAGAACGACTTTCTATTAAATTAAAAACTTTAAAGGGAAATGTAATACGACTGTTGTTTTGTCCATTATTACTGCCACAGTACTATAGAGAAAACAGTATCTCATTCTTTATTGTGTGCTTGTTCTGAATAAGTCATCAAAGTAGACTGCTCCAGTGTTTTCAGGACTTTAAAAGACAGAATAGGTCTAAAAGAATTCAATGTAGACATCACCAATTGAATATACAGTTTCAGCAAACTCTGTCCTTTGCAGTTCGAGCCCGCTGAAGCTGCTACATGGATCATAGAATTGATTCGTGGCACATTCTGCCCGCATCTACCCAATGTTTTATTAAAATAGAATAGACAAATACCAATAAAGAGAAAAGCTACGCTGAGAATTGACCAAACCACATCACTTTCTTCACACCTAGGGTATTGCAACCAATAGTAATTTTACAGCAGCTCTCTGTGTACCAGATACAGAGCTCTGTAGCCAGAAGCCCAAAATACAAGCAAACCTTTCCCTAAAGCACAACAAAGAAACGGGTTTATGAAATCACCATTAAATATAATAGAACACTGGAGAGATGAGTAGAACAGAGGCAAGATAAGATGATGCACATAACACATAAGAACCAATTTAAAATGTACCATCTCTGCAGGAAATCAACCATGCGTTGATAAAGCTCTTTATGAATTTAAGTACTACAACATAATATAGGATTGAGAGCCTCAAACACGAGTGACCAAAAGAGGTACAATACTTTTTAAGGAAATATACCTAAAAATAGATTAAATGGTATCATCAGCACCCTGAATGTATCATTATTATCCCAGTTCTGAGTATCACTTATCTTCAGTAATATGCGGTATATGGTTAAGAAATAATCCTTATCAACACTTTTCTTAAGAATGTAACAAATATATTCCATATGTCTGTGATTTCTGGCTGTGCCACAAAAATCTGCACATGGGCAGTTGACTCTTCTAAGAAAGAATTTTTAAAAGATAAAATAATTAGACATAAATTGGCTAGGTCATCCAGAAAAATTGTGTTTTTTATCCTTTGTCACACCTGTAGCTTTCAAGAATGTATTTACCATCTCTGAGGGAAAAAGTTATTTAAAGGATTATTTAGACTTTATGTCTGTGCAGGCTCAGCGCAGTTTAGCTATAATCTGTGGAAATAGCATAGACTGTGTCACCATGGTCTCCATCTTTTGAAATAAAGGCAGACATCTGTATATCCCTTTATACACATGCATAGGCATTCACACATACGCACTCATCTAGTTCTATTTTATACCCCTTTCAAGGTACTCTTTATACAATGGCATTTTATGAGATGAGGGTGAATTTTCTGGGTATGAAACCATCTTTACTACCTATCTGAAGTTCAGACTGATTCAAATATTCCTAGTGCCTTTGCCTGGACTCCACAAAACGTGAGCTAGAGATAGAGAATTCAGCTTTCCAGGAGTGATGACGTAAGTGTCAGCGCAAGGATTATGGACACCAGAAGAGTTGTTTCCTGGACAATGAAGTTGCTCAAGAAAGGAGTTAGAATGGGGAGGTGTGATGACACAGAAGGAAAAAGAAAAATTCAGAGACAGAGAAACCAAGGGAAGTTATTTTCATAGAGAAAAAAATTCCACCACATTTAAAGACCACTTGAACACTGAGAATTTAAAGCTTTCAAAAGTTTGAATTAGTTTTTTGTTCGCCCGTGTACATACATCCTTTGAGCAAACATTTATTCGATACCAACCATGTACAATGGAGATGTAAATGGAGATGCTGGAAATACACGAATGAATAAAACACAGTTCCCATAGCTTTCTATTTCTGAGGACTCAAAAGGCTTTTAAAAATCAAATATGTCTTACCAAGTTGTAATTTGGTGAGTTAAATGTAGAGGAATCAACGACATCTTACTGCCTTTTCATCAAACTCCAGAGGGACCTTAAAAAAAATAAGAGAAAGAGATAGACACATTACATTTTTAATTTGGCCAATAGAAAACATTTTGTACTGTTAAAAAAAATCTGTATTCAACTTTCATTTCTCATATCTCCCTTTCCTGTATCACAGAAATTTACTTAGGGGTCAGTAGTATTTTTCACTATTGACACCACACTACGGTCTCATCTTTTTCAGAGTGCCTGGACTAGTTCCCCATCTATAGATATGTAAACAAACATTTCCATTGACATCAGCATAAGTTATGGTCTCTCCTTCATTTATTTACATTTCTCCCTGTTTTTGTAAACAGGCATATATAGATGCTTATAATCAATGCCTTGGGAACACGGTAAGAATGGGAAGACGTAAACAGAGAATCAATACAAACCACATTTGCCTTCTAGGTACTTGCAATTTGGAGGTAGGTATGTATTCCACATTTGATTAAGTCTTTTTCCCCCATTCCTATTTTTCTCCACACCTTTTATGATTACTACCTGAAAATTTCACTTCAGGTAAACAAACAAAATGTTTTACCCCAGATTCTAGGTCTATCTAGATTAATATTTGTATAAAAGGGAGGTTGTGCAAGTTTCTGGGAAATAAGTTTTGCACAAGATTTTATTCCATTTTTTAAAATTACTCATCCACTCACCAAGTCCAAACTTAGGTTGTCCAGTGTTACCTGAGATTACTGATAGTTTTTCAAAGCCGACCTTTGCTTCTCCCCAACCCCTCTTTTATGGGCAACATTCCTCAGGCTGACAGAGCCTCTGCTCTGAGCCACATCAGGCACCTCACCCCAGAGCAGTGGTTCCAAGCGTGTTTACTTCATGGACTAGTAAAATCCCTCTAACTATTTGGGAACCTATATAATATTGCTATCTTTTTATTCTGCAGTTAAGAATTTAAAAAGTAAAACACAGCTACAAGAATTTAATGCAAAGAATAACCCACCCAAAAATATGTAGTAAAGATATCACCTCATAACAATTTATAAATAGAATACATTTTGCTCTATTAAAAAGTTCATAATTCTTATTTTTTCTCTTCTTGCCATAGATTGACTTTTGGGAACCACTACCTTTGAGATTTGCATAGGGGCTCTAAAAGAATAAGTTAACCAAATATTCAATTTCTGCTGTTTATGTACTATGGCATGGGTTCAGGTTTACACTGGCAGCAGAGTAGAGGAAGTGAGGAAATGTATGAATCAGCTCCATACCATCTCAGGCCTCCTAGCTATTCATATTGCCCGTGTGGTCAGCACCTCACAAACACAATGGACAGGGGAAATGCCAACACAAAGATATTATTACTCAGAGCTTACCCCAATCAAGTTAGTGTGCAACTAGGAGACAATAAGATTTCCTTGAAATCCAGGGACAGTTTAAGGAAAGTCACCCTCTGACATGGGAATTGATTAAAAACCGGTTCAAAAGATGTAGTGTGTGTATCAAAAGCACAAGTGATGGTTTAGACATCTCCATCTGCTGTCAAGACTCAGGCGTACCCAAGTTTAAATAAAGTGACCCTGAAGAATGTAGAGCAACATAAGCAAACAATAAAATTACCTACAGCCTTTTATAACACCAGAGCGTTTTTTTAATGTGAATTCTTTCAAATGCAATTGAGAAATAGGAGGGCAGTAGTACCACAGGGGAATCGTATTGGTTTTGTACATGTTTACGTTTTCTCACAAGCAAACAAATATTTGCTTCAGCAAATATGAAAATCTTAAGAAAAAAACTGAAAATCTCCAGAGGTCTCTTCCTTTAGTGCCATAGTGGCCGCTACAGAGGCCTCAAGAACCACTGGGTTTTCCACCATGTTATGCTCTTCAGCAAAAGTGTAAGTGCTGATGAAATAACATTTCCCCTTTGGTAAAATGATGGACTGATGAAGAAGGCTATATCCTGGATATTTTTAATTTTGGTCAAATTGGTCTCTTTCAGAAGCAGCTTCCCCTCAGGACCTATTACATCTCAAAGGAGGAAGCATAAGCCCCAGAGTTTAGGCTGCAAAGATGTCCCTAGATTTAGAGGCTGGGAAAATGTTATTAATCTTGCTAGTCACTTTACTTTATTGTTTTTGTTAGTGCTTTCAAAGTTCTTTAGGTTTTGAATTACCTGCACCAACTCTATCTTCCTACAAGCCCTGATACTTGTAACACACAGTTTTATAGAACTATGGTTGTAGCCAAAATATATGTATTTTATTTTCACCCAGCAGTCAAAGACCCGATGTGACCCATGGAAGGGCAGTGGTCTAGAAGGAGGTTACTAGAAGGTTATTAGAAGGAATTGGAATTGAGCTTCCAGCATCATTAGAGGAAATGGCTCCTGATGTGATTCTAATTCTTGGCATTGAAATATCTCTGCTTTGGACAAAGGCAATGCATCAGACTCTCCTGGCTTAACGGGAAAAGCAGGGAAAAAAACAGTAAAGAATATTTAATTCTCTTATTTCTAATTACGTGTTTGCTCTGCAATCTTCTAATCCAGGATTGGTATATAGGATTCCTCTCAAGTGCCAACTCCAATTGACTGGTAGTGGCTGCCTGAAGCGATGAAGTGAGAAGGATGCTGAGGCCACTTCTGGGCTCAGTGGAGAAGAATGCCACAATTGATTAGTGATGTCTGTCAGGAGATACTGCACATGTGTCACCCCTATAATCTATGTTACAGTTGAGGAAATTTGCCTACTAAGATGAATGGTCTGGGCAGACAACAAGATTCGGTTCTGGAATCAGTAAATTTACCTTTGTGAATGAACAAATCGATTTTGTGATAACCAGTCCATCTCTGTCAGTTTCACCTGAGGCTGCTCATTTGGGTGAATTGAGAAAATGGAGGGTTTAAACCAGCAATGCTGAAGACCTTAGAAATCCTGACACTGAGATGCTGCTTGCCTGAAAAGGCCCTGCTTAAAGGATCCTGCCATTATCTTTGTCCTACTTATGCATTTACTAACTAGTAAGTTAGTAAATGCATAACAAGTACTTCTTCTCTTACCCTATTTAATATTTGCCGTATTTTATCAATTGTAAGATGCCATCAAATCGGTATGCACCAGGAGACAGTCAGGATGTAGTGTTCACACATGTGAATGGTTATTTTTAGTCTAACAGTGGGACCACCACCACAACCCCTTGATATTTAAAGTAACAAGTAATTTAAGGACCATTTGAGAACAGAATATGAGCCTTGGTTCCTCCCTAAAAACCTTTCTTTCCCACTGAAGAGAAAGTGCACAATCAGAACTTGGAGAACAGGTATCAGCGTCTTGGAGGCAACCCCAGAAAGGACAATTCAGTGGAGCACCCTTGTAAGAAACGGTGCATGGCCAGCACTCAAGGCTGCACAGAGGACAGATTGTGTGGGGAAGAGCATATGGACATTGACACCCTTAGTGAAAGCATGCTTCACAGAAGTCAAACTCTGAATGTGAAGATTCTGGAAAAGCTAACCAACTTATTCTTTTATTTCCTTTTTACGTCTGCAAAAGATCTACATGTAGATAATTCTAAAAGAACTTCTCTAGTAAGTATAAAATAAAGCTTTGGGTCATGCTGACACCATTTTAAAAAATTTCTCATTGGTACTTAAAATATTGATGATGCCTTAGCTTCAGTGAAATGCAGTGTAATCTACATCCATAGCAAGCTGCAGCCAGCACCTGATTGTTCATAGGTTGTCTAAGTTCTCTCAAGTTAGCTGCACAGCTAGGATTAAAGCCTATGATTGTTCATAGGTTGTCTAAGTTCTCTCAAGTTAGCTGCACAGCTAGGATTAAAGCCTATGAGACCTTAATTCTTGCCTAGGTCACTTGAATATCCCCTAGTGCCATATTTCAGAAAGTAAACAAATGGGCTGAATGGCCAGCTAGAACGGGTCACCCTAAAATAGAGCCACCGTGTAGGCCAAATCAATGGGATTGTTCTATGGGTAGACTTCTGACAGTCCAAGGACAAGCTTTAGCTGTCAACATAGGTTTGGAAGAAAGAAGGTGCATTGTCATGTGTGTCACTGAATTTTTTTGCTAACCATCAACTATAATTTTGTGGAAATACCCATTTAGCCTACTTGTCTGCCTCCCTCTTTCTTTTCATCTTTAATTTCATTCTTACCCCCAAGGGACTATTTTTGTGTGACTTTGCACAATTAATAATCATTATAAAAAGAAACTATTAGGTTAAATCATATAAAAGTGGACAGTATTTTACCATTTCTGACCTACAGAATCAGCAAATTTATGTAGTTTAATTTAATACATGACATAGGAGACATTCACATACAGCAGTTCGCAGAGACATTTATCATTACTGAGAGCCTTCTAAGTACAATAGCTCTTCCATTTGAGCTTCTGCCAGCTCTGCGGGAGCCACTGAGCAACACTTCTTGTGTAGCTGGTCCCCTATGAACACCACTTGATCAACTATGTGTACGATATTCTGTCTTTTTATAAACTCAATAAACATTTATTGCACACTTCATGTGGGCTAGGCACCGTTTTCAGCCTTGGGTACAAAGATTAGTGCATCACAGTGTCCTCACTTTTCAGAGCATGCAGTCTAGGAAGGGAGACAGGCATGGACATAATTACAGTGCAAAATAGCAAGTAACATAATAGATATAAATAACATGCTGAAAAGGCACTTACCCTGCCTGGCAGAGCAAGAAGACCTCTGAGCAGGTGACATTTGTGCTAGTTCTTAAAGGATAAGCAAATTACTTGGCAGGAAAGACAGGGAACAATACAACATCACTAAGCAGAAATGACTTGTTCAAAGTCACAGAAGCACAACAAAGGAGGATGTGCTTGAAGAACCTTAGTTTGAATGTAGATAGGACACATGGCAAAAGTGAGAGAAGCAGCAAGAGGGCAGGCTTGGATGGAGGTAAGACTGGGTTATGAAGGGCCTTCCGTGGGGGGCTGAGGAGTTTGCAGTTTATTCTACAGGTGGAGAGGAGTCACAAGACACACACGGGTTTAAATCTCTTAGCTATAAAACTGCTTTTTCTGCTTTGAATTTGTATGTCCAGTCCAGTCATCACCTAAGTATATAGAACCATTACATTAGCGACCCACAGTATCAGCTGCTGCAGTCTGAGTTCTTTCTTACCCGCCCTGGCACACACGTGAGCCCAAGCATCCTGGATTTCCAAGGGGTTGTTTCAGCCCTGACATCTCTCTTAAACACAGTCATTGAGCTGTGGTTCCTCACTGTGGCTGGAAGCAGAGCCAAAGGCTGCATTACTGTGAGAGATTGTGGCTTTGACAATTACGTGCTGCTCCACTGCAGGGCCCTCTACTTCACATGGGTGAAGGAGGCTGCCAACACACCCTTCATGTTTTCATATTTTCCTCACTGGGTAATTGTAAAATGGGCGAATCCACCTAAATGCAGCGAGATTGATTTCATCCCGACTGCAGACTGGCTAATCAGTGGCCCAGTTTTCCAGCCGTGTGATCTGGCATCTGGCACTTACCACTCATCAAATGAAATTACACAGCACCGATAAATGACCACCTCACCCCTAGGCAGAACCTTTTTCCTTAAGCTGCCTCCTGCTTAATACTTGTCTAATGTTTAACACCATGGTTTATCCATACAGGGATGTCAGCCGGAATGTATCAAAACTTTACTACAAATGGAGATTTATATATGTGTGTGTATAAACATAGACACACATATAGGTATATGTATATGAATATGTATGAATGATTTATCCCATTTATGTGAATTTTCCAGATGACTATTACACATTTTTGTTTTATTTTACTTAAATTAAGTCTTTATGGAAACATTTCTGAAGGGGTTGGAGGGGCGAGTTCAGGAGTTCTGCTTTGTTTGAATGTTTGTTCACCTCTGAGCTTTCTGTCCTCAGGAAAGTAACAGTCTGAGTCTCAGCTTTCTCAGCTATAAAATGAGAATAATAGCAACTACCTCATAGGTTGCTGTGTGAATTAAGTGGGGTGTGCGTGTGACGCATTTGCTATGCAGTGAACATTCGAGAAATGCCAACAATTAATACTTTATGCATATTAGAGTTGATTCTGGAATATTGGGGCCTTCATCATGAGCATTAATGATTGCAGGAAGACTAATAGCTAGTACCCTTGGGGACTATTAAGAGCCAGAAAGTTATTTGCCCTCCACTAAATGACCCCAGACTGCCAGGCTTTTTCCCAGCCCTGTCTGGTTTTCGAGTGTTTCTACAGTATCCCTTGCTTTCAGACTACGAATTGTCATGTTCTAAAATCGCTAATATATAGGAGCCCAGCAGTTTCCTTTCTCCCTTAGTGTTTCACCGACAAATCAAATCATCCAACTTGTTTAAATTCCATCTAAAGCAGGAGATTAAAAAGCTCCGATTGAACACCCAAGTCTGTGCTTCAGTGTCTGTACTGTGTGCTATCTATTTTAGCCGCTCAAAGGTCTTTTCTACCCATTTCAAGGCTATCGGCTATGGAAAGACAAATAGTGCACGATCTCACTTACATGTGGAATCTAAAATAGTCAAATGCATAGAAGCGGAGAGTAGAATGGTGATCGCCAGGGACTGGTGGGAGGGGAAAATAAGGAGATGTTGGTCAAAGGGTACAAAGTTTCAGTTATATATGATGAATCAGTCCCAGCAATCTAATGTACAGCAACATGACTATAGTTAATTATACTGTACTGTACACCTGAAATTTGCTAAGAGAGCAGATCTTATCAATTACCTTGACTATGGTGATTATTTTGCGATGTATACATATAATACAACATCAAGTTTTACATCTTAAATATATACAATTTTTATTTGTCAATTATACTTCAGTAAAGCTGGGGGGGAAAGAAATTATGATTCAACATAATAAATTAAAACTATGACCTAATTTTCTTAAAAGATTATCTGCTATGTCTATGATAGATGATATTGCTATCAAGTGACCTCCAGAAAAGTGAGGGGATACTTTTAACATTTTACATTTGTATCTGATACAGGTCTTTAAAGGTCCATATCTTAAGTGATTCAAGAAGGAAATAATTGTACCACTTCTTTTTTTTAAAGCAAAATATGGCATATAAATAAAAATATCTATGCAAAGTTTTTCTGGTTTTAAAAAATTATAAAAGCGTATACTAACTCAGCCTATCAAAAACCTAAATCAGCTCCATAATCCAAATAGCATTTATACATTTCTTGATTTTTTGGTGTGATTTTTAAACAAGCAAATCCTCATGGGCCTTATTCTATTACTCTTCATGAAAACACTGTATAAGGGAGACCAGAACTGCCACGTTGTAGTCTATGTGAACGGCGCCCCCTGAAGTTGTGCGGGAAAGTAGTCCCAAGTGAGATCGCCTTTATAATAGCTTTGTGTAATTTGGTTTTTTAGGGAGTTTTTGGTGCTTCAGTAGCCAAACCACCAGTGTCCAAGATAAAAACATTCATCTCCAGCTCATTCCACTTGCTGTGAATGCTTGTTAGCAACATACATTCCAACTTAGAGAATAATTTTTCCAGGAAATAACCTCTATACCTTTTTCATCATTTCAAATATTATAAACCTGGTTCTACAAAATAAAATAAGTCCCAGACTTCAGCTGATTCTCCTACTTTTGGTGCATATATAGTAAATTCTAAATTCTTAATAGACTTTATTTATAAATTTTGTGTTTTTAAAATTTGAAACACAATATTCCTCTTATTTTGCCTCTCAGTTATGTCCCTTCCTCCTGTCAGCCCTCTCCCCCAACACACATACACACACACACACACATACACACACACACACACACACACACACACACACACACACACACACACACACACACACACACACACACACACACACACTGTGACCTGCCCCACAGATTCCTAAACAGTACCCATAGACTGTGATGTTTACACATGCTTCTCCTTCTCTTTGGAAAGCCCTATACCTGTTTCCTCCCCTGCCAAACTTTTATGTGTCCATCAGAACTCACATGAAGTGACCAGTCGTGCCCCTTTGAAGCTTTCTCTGTCCTCTGTCAGGTGTGCTGGCCTCCTCCCATGTGTTCTTATAGCACATCGCCTTTCACTCTGTCTTAGGCCTTAGACACTTACATGCCAGCAGTCATGCTGAACTGGAAACTCCTTAAGGACATGACCCTTTAAATCTCTTTTGAATCTACCTTGTCTGGCACATAGCAGGTCCTCAATAATAGGTGAATGATTTCATGAATTTTGTTCTCCCTAATGAAAAGATTAACTGTACTTTCAACTAATTTAGCAGATCATGACCTATTAATTTTGAAGTTCAATACACTTCTGGTTATCTTATCAAATAACTGAAAAAGTAAACATTTAAAAATTTCAATGTAAACACTTGGGCGAGAACCATGCAATTCTTCAGCTCTTCCAGGGAGACCAGATATGGTTACATTTGCACAGAGGAGCAATTTATGGAACTAGTTGGAAATATTCTATGTTTTCAGGCTATCTTCGTTACCAAGATTGAAAGTCAGTACCTAATTGACAATAAAAGGATATGGTGTTCTAATTAGTGGGAATAAAGGAAAAGAAGTCCTTGCCCTTGTGACTGATTGGTTTAGGAAAATGATTTCATTCATAGAGGAAGGAGGAGGTCCTCCCTTTTTTTTTCCTCCCCATGGTGAAAAATTTCAAGCTGAATGACAATTAGCACTAATCTGGAACTTTATAAATTGTGATGTAGCCTTGCTAGTCAAACTGTGAGTGTATATTGTTTGCACTTAATCCTTAACTTAGCCAAGGGGCCTTGGCTTAGTTTTCCATTGCTCGTTGGGAAACACCTTGATTTCTCCAGGTAGAGAAACGTTCCCCAGGTGGACATTGACGTGACAGCACAACAGAGCACAGAATGTCAATTTCAATTTTTTTTTTTAACATTTTCAGGTTACAAGTGCTGCTGCCAACTCTCCCGGTCAAATGACTCTTCATCTCAAACCGTTTCTTGTGTGTGGAGGGGATGGATTTACTCAGTCCAGCTTTGATGGCTGCATCACTTCTGCCTTATGTGTTCTGGAAGCTTTAAAGAATCATATTTAGTACCTGTATTCTTATTTTTTACATGTACTTTGGGGTTTTCACAATTTTCTGTCATTGATTATTTTGTTTTATATTTTGTTGAGAGAAATTACCGGAAAAGTGTTCTTTACTGATTGTTATTTTTCATATGGAGTAAAAAATCAATTTTATAATTTCAATAGTTACAAGTCATGCTAGAATGAAATTCCTTGTACTTTATACTTTTCTCCACTTTTCTGAATTGCCATGTCTACTCCTTGTTGGAGGCAAAGTAGTGCTTAAGAAAAAAAAATGACTCTCCCCCCAAATTATGTCAAATCAAAGTAACAGTTCATGTTCAGAAACCTTTATTATTCTTTTGAAAATTTCAATCCCAAGTGAAGAATAATCATTGTCAAGGCCTCATTATAAATCTTCAAGTATGTCCTTGATTCAGTATTTTTACAAATTACCAAACTACAAGATTCCTCCAAACTGTGGATAACAGAGTGTAATTTTTGTTTCTCATTTCTCTTCCAAGTTATTAAATGATCCTGAATTGTAGGTCACATATGTCATCATCTCTAAGAACGCAGTTTGGAGGGCAACTTGACTGACAAAGAAATGCCTCTTCAAATTTTCAGAAAATAACCAGATTCAACTTGACTTTCCAAGTCACACAGTACTTTTTAACCTCAGGAAAAAAAAAATCCAGTCTTAATAGGAAAGATAAAAATTAAAGAGAAACTGAGAGAAATTATATTGATCTTTACCTTCTGCTATCTCCTGTGGCTAGTGCTGTTACTTTTATGTCCTCTGCAGTATGTGCTGTGGCATTTAGACTCTGTCAAGTTTAATGAATTTAATACAAAAAAATTTACTGAACCAGAAAATAGATGCACTTAAAACAGTTCAATATTTGCCAACTTAGCGGTTCAGCATATCACCCACATGCTTCAGTGACAACCCCATGACTTGCTGGCTGGAGAGAAATTGATCCCCAGCCTTCCAAACAAGCTACCTGTTGCTAATTTGGAAAGTGAAATGCTGAGTTCCATTTCGCCATTTGGAAAGGAAAGAAATTGTTGCAGCCTCTCAAACTGAGAAAAGTTCAACCAAAGACTCCTTAGCTTGGTAGTATTTAAAATCTCACACTTACGTGCCCACTATCATACATACACACACACAGGCACAGGCAGAATTTGTTTATGTAACTACAGAGTGGGTTTTGTGATTCCATGAAATGTCATTATACATCTCCTATCAGCAATCACTTCATGGAAAACTGAAATGCCTACATGTGGTTAACATCACTTATTTTTGAAAGCATAGAAAGGAAAAGGGAAATTACTGTGATCTCTGGTATGATATGATAAAAATATTGAGATTTCTTTCATCATTTTGGCCTATATTTGATTAACATTTGTCTTTATTCTGGTTATACCCTTAAAATGTGGTAAAATAGTACATTCAAATACATTAAGTAACTATTCTGTTTTTAACTAATATAATTCTGGAGCCATTTGAGTGAAAGCATACTGAAGATTTAAAAGCAATGTTATATTCATCTGATGAGTGTATATACTCCCAAGAAGAGAGAGAAAATGATTTATAAACGTGGAGTGGGTTACATACAGAAATTATTCTAAGCCATTACTGACGAGTTTTAATATCTATTCATTCGAAGTGTGTTTCCCTAATAATTGTGCATCTGCTTAAAGAAGACTATGGCAATACGAGAATGCACTCAACCCTGCTTAGTATGTAGATCCTTGTTACTTTGCTAATTTAATCATTTTGAAAATTCATTTTACATTTAGATCCATCTCTGATAGAAACAGACCAATTCCCTGATGCTCAAATAAGGAAAGAAAATGTTTCAAAAGTTTGTTTCTCTATTTTCATTTACCTCTTCCTCTTTAGAAATTGAAATGGATATGGGAATATCTTGTGCTAGAAGCCATCAAGCCTCAGATGGCCAGGATGCCCTAAATGACCCAGGGCAAAGGCAGCTAAGTCCCCTGAGAAATAGGGGTCAGCACCTTTTGGCAGAGTTACCAAGGTGTATGTATGTCAGCTCCACAGGACCACACAGCACCACAGTACTGCCAAACAAGAACTTTTATTAAACCAGCCAAGGAAATCTGCTCTGTTTTGAAAGGAGCATATTCAAGTGAGAAACGGCTTGAGCAGTGGGATGATTTAATACTTGTTAGCTGATAAATATAGACTTTGCTGGAATAAAACTTTATGATGCAGGGTTGAAAAGCTTAACTACTAAACTGTCTATACACATCTTGCTCAGGCAGCGAGGGTGACAAATTATAGCAGTCAAATAGTATTTTTCACCTCTGGCATTTCTGAAGGGGAAAAGTATGCCTAAAAACATCGAGAAAGCAGTAATAATCCCAGACCAGATATTACTGAGGGAAACGAAGACACGTCATTGAGTCACCAAGTCTTCTGTGCAAAATGCCACCATCACCACCCCTCCGCCTACTTACTGCCTTGTTAAGTAAAAAGAACAAGGTCAATTTTACATTTATCTGGCATTTTATACACATATATATATATATATATATATATATATGTATTTCCATCCTCCTAACATCTTGTGAAATAAACAGAGCAGAGAATTCTTATTCACATTTGACAAATGAGGAAACTGAGGCACAGAGATTGGCCAGCCAAGGTCACATCATCAAATGCAGGACAAGAACCCAGGCCTCCCATGACCCATTTCTATTTACATGGCACCGTGCCGGTGCCAGATGAACATGATAATTAAAGCTGAACTGAAATATTAGTTGGAGGTGCAGTCAGCACCATGTGGTCCTCTTACTGATGTTCATTTCAGAGAGCTAACACTAATCCTGATGTGATGTACACAGGAATCTAATATAGAATAAAGTCTCCGTAAGTACTAGCTAAGTGAGTTACATTCCTGTCATTTTCATTTGCTGGTTTATTTCCTTCTCTGGGGGGCACTTGCTGTGAAAAATGGCTGTATCCTAATGACACTGAATTTCAACCCAGCAGTAGTTGGTTAACAAACAGGCTTCCTCTGCATTCAGCGTTTCCTTCTGTATTCCTCTTTGTCTCTCTATTCCCTTTGTTTCATTCTCTCCTCTAGTAGTTTCTACCATTTCTTTCTCCCCTCTTATTTTTCCCTCCCACTTCTTACCCTGTGTCCCTTCTCAGAAATCTGGAATATAAATGCGATCACATTATGACTCATAGCATTTGTAATTTTTTGCTTTAATATAATCTCTTTTCTCTAAAATTTAAAGCAGCCAATGCTGCATTTTATTCAAGTTGATAGGATAATCATTATTTTGATTTTTCAAAAGTAATGCAAGAATTCAAAACTATCTGTAGCTTTCAGGGATCTCAGTGCTAATAACCTAAAATATATATGCAAATCATGGTATCAGGCTCTGTGGTGGACACAATGGAATATAATTAGCCATCTCCACCTAAAGATGCTAGTAAGGGGAAGACAAGTCCCATAGAGTGGGAGGCATGGTAAAGGTACATGTTGGTGGAATCGCAGATAGTAAATAAGATGCTGTATCTCATGAAACTGGGAATCCTAAGAGAAAGAACCATGTTTCCTTGGAAAAGAGAGGGTCTCCAGACAGAAGCAGAGATCCCTCAAGAAAACACTTTCGACAGCATCCCTCCCCTCCACACCATAGCTGGGCAAACCTGGCTGACTCTAGGAATCCAAACTGGGTATCAGAGTGGTCAGGATAAGTGAGTACTTTCTGTGGAGAAGGCTCAGTGAAACACAGAATGTAGTCTCTGGGAAAAGGAAAAAGCCTTGGCAAACCTCAGACTAGCTAGTTCAGGACTGAGCTGCTAGAATCCAGTCTGGAATGTCCTTGTGTTTCAGCCAGGTAAGCCAGGGAGGGTTGAAATGGTACTGTGTCCTGTGTTTCCTTCTCAACAGACAGTAATTATAGTCCACTTAAGAGTTCACAGCAGAATCCGTCAAATGAACCTGCTAAGGAAAAAGAATTTCTAAAGAGTGTGTTAATTGAAAAGGCACGCAGAATCATAGAATCCTGGAATGTCTAAATTTAGAGCAACTTGGAGACCATTTAGACCAGTTCTTAGCCATTTTGGATTTTGAACCTACTAGAGAAGCTATGGAAAGCTATAAGATTTTCTCCTAACAACAGCAACAAAAATAACGATGCACATAGAGCCTGCTGGCTAGCTGCCTGTTTTTGTAAATAAAGTTTTATTGGAACGTAGCCTTGCCCACTTGTTTGTGTATCATCTGTGGCTGTTTTTGCACTACAACAGTAGCGAGGGGTGTTTGCAACAGAGACTGTATAGCCTACAAAGCCTAAAATAGTTCCTATCTCGTCTTTTAAGAAAAAATTTGCTGACTCCTGTTTTAGGGGGTTACAAACCCTCCAAAATCTATTTTTAAACACCCGGAGGTCTATGGACCTCAGATTAATAACATCTAAATCTCCATCCTATTGCTTTATGTAAATATAGGCATAACTTAGATCCACACATCCGGTCCATTTTTCCGTGATCCTCTGCCCTATTGTAAATCCTTTAAGAGGAGCAGTACCGCTTGGCACTTAAAAACACATCCCCTGGAGTTAAATAGGTCTGTGTTTTAATCCAGACTTTTGCTCCTCATTGTGTGACCTTGCAGTTAAATAGCCTCACAGCCTCCTTCATCACTGAAAAATGAGTTAGTGGTAGCTGCCTCATAAGATTGTTCTGAGGCTTAAATATATATAAAACCTTAAGAGAGTACTGGACACATAGTAAGTGCTTAATAAATGATAGCAATGATGGTAGTGATGATGAAGGGGAAGAAGAAAAGGGAGGAAGAAAGTATAAGCAGATCCTCCTGGTGCCTCTGAGGCCCCTGCGAAGGCCAGTTTCCTCTGCATTTGCGTAGGACAAGTAGGAGAGTTGATGGTAAGGAGAGTTTGTCCATTGACTAAATGATGGTGAAACTCGGTAACAGCTCTAGGTTTCTTCAAAACCTTCATGAAACAGAACAGCAGGGGCTACCTGAACCCAGCTGTGGGCCACTTTCTTTTTTCCTTTTTTGGTAAGTAGACGCTTGGGGAAAAGGTGGTTTGCTCTAAAGTGGTCCTTGAAAAGAAACCAGGGCTAGGTCATTACCAGGAGTAGGGATGAAGTAATTAGAAGCATTCTCTGCAATGAACGGTGTCTTCTCCTCGGCAAGTGTGTGTGCTGAATGCAAAGAATTGCACGCTTGGATTGGATTCTGCTGAAGATTATTTACTTAAATCTCTGAAACGCTGTGAAAACTGGGAGTGAGTTAGTTCACATTCTTGACATGTTTGGCTAAGTATGCAGATTCATTTCCCGTCCCTGGCCTTCATTTTAAAAAGCCCAACTCCTGGTAAGTTCTATGACATCCCGAACCTACCACTTTCTAGCTGTGTCATCTTGGACCAGTTTCTTATGTCTCTGAGCCTCAGGAGCTTCATCTATAAAATGGGGATACTAATTTTACCTGCCCTGGGGTTATCCTGAGTGTTATGGAATATACTACGTAAAGTGCTTAGCACTGTGCTCTGCACATAGAAAATAACAAATGTGAGCTGTTATTATTACTATTATTGTTAGAGAAAGATGACTGAGGAAAATCATTCCCTCTCATAACCATCACTGCACCTCTAGGTAGCTTTAAATCTCGCTAGGAAGCCAGTTCATTATAAACTCAGTGGGGACTGTAAGTTTGGCCTTAGTTAGAGTCATTTTTCCTCAGAAATTCTTACTGACCCTTGAGTGAATGAATGAATAAATGCTTTATGGTTTATTGTAATGCTCCTTAACATACCCTGCACAGGATCCTGGTTTTCCTCCGCCAGTCTAGTCTCCCCACTCTTGTGATACCAATCACACGTGTATTGTACTAACTGGTTCAATATCTACTTGCCATCCACAGAAGCAGGGGGCCGGGCACATAGGAGGTACTCAGGAAACATCTGTTGACCCAATGAATGAATGCATTCAACTAATGAACATTTCTTATTTTAATTGCATCAAGTACCAAAGTAAAACATTGCTGATACAGAATTATCCCATAGAAGAAAAATGTACCAACCTTATCCTCAGTAGAGGAGATAATTACAACAGTACCTACATTCTCCCTGTTTGGTCTCTATTCAGTCAATAGGTGATCTCAGAAAGTCCCTACTTTATGCTGCCTCCCACTATTTGGGAAGTCCTTTCTGGAGGCAAGGAGAATATGGGAGAGCTGCTCTACCATTTGAAACTGCCTAATAAACACCTGTACTTCACTTATCATTTTGCCTCTTGTTTAAAGATTTCTGCCTATGAAGCCAAAAATTTGAGCAAAGAAATGCACCAGACTAAAGAAGCCTGATGAGTCTTTTGTGTTTTTTATGAAAAGCTGGAGTCATATATATTGAAATTTGTTAAAAACTAGACAATTGAATTACCTGGAGAGGGAGGTTAACTGAATTTCAATTTAAATCATTATTAACTAGAAATCCTTTCTTGCATCAACTTCTGCATTTCTGTCTTTCCTGAATGCTTGGTTCACTTCTTTTTTCTTTTTTTTTAAGTGCCTCTGGTATACATGGCATATTAAAGTTGAATGAATCTTGCAAAGCCTTGGAATCAGGATTTCTTTAGAATGTAGTAAGCTCTATGGGGACAGAGTTTTTTGTCTTTTTTCCTTCACTTTGGAATCCTCAGTACCCAGAACAGTGCCTGTCACATATTGAATGAATAATCCAAGAACATTCAGACCATCAGCAATTAGGAAGCTGTGTTATATAATTAAAAGATGTAGCAAAAGAAATGAAAAACTAACAGCTTATGAAGTCTGACAAGAGACAAAAAAATGAAAATGAAAAAGCTTTCAAGTCTTACTTATTAATATGTAAGTTCCATAAAGACAAGAATCATGTCTAACTTGTCTAAAATATATCCCCAAAACCTAGCACAGAGTAGGTCACATAGTAGACACTGAATAAATTTTTGTTGAATGGTTAAATGATGTAAAAAAGGAAAGCTTAAGTGAAAATGAGCACTACATTCTAAAAAATCCAAGAGAAAGAATCCTAGAAATATAATACTTAAGTGGGCTCTCTCTGTAGTTGGTGTGTTTGTGATGCACACATGTGCCAGAGTGGGGAGGGGAGGACATTGATGCTTTTCCCTGTGTAAACAGTCAGCATAGCTCCTGTGGCAGTATGTTCTGCATTCTGGTTTATCACCTCCCAACAACATGTTTTCAGGGTTTCTTGGCTCACATTTTTATTTTCTTGGTATTCTTTTTATTAGAATTGATTTAAAGGTGACAAGAGTTAGATCTAGCATAGGACCCACTTCTACAAGACAAGTCACCAACTTCCAACTCACACAGTATATTTTAACCATTCAAATAAACCATGTTTATTTACCCTTTGGAAAACAGTTAAACTATTTACTGCAAACCAAAAGATTGTCAAAAAATAAAGTGTCAATGATACAGAGGCCATTGTGGAGAAAACAAAAACTGGCATGTGTCACTTCATTGAGAAGAGTTTATTATCTGGGGTGAACAGCACTCTGACAAATTAGCTCTATATTAGAGGAAAGAGCTAAAAGAATGTGCCTATAACCAGGATATCTGTTCATGTAATAAACTATATTGATAGTAGCAATAATGAAAACCTTATAATTATTTCAACAGATGCTAAAAATTGTCATAAAATTAACATATATTACTGATAAAACCTATGGTAAACTCATAAAAGGAGGATGCTATCTTAGAGGGATAAAAACTATTTTAGGGCTTCCCTGGTGGCGCAGAGGTTGAGAGTCCGCCTGCTGATGCAGGGGACGTGGGTTTGTGACCCGGTCCGGGAAGATCCCACATGCCGCGGAGCGGCTGGGCCCGTGAGCCATGGCCGCTGAGCCTGCGCTCCGCAACGGGAGAGGCCACAGCAGTGAGAGGCCCGGGTACCGCAAAAAAAAAAAAAAAAAAAAAAACTATTTTAAAACTATAACAAACATCACAATTAAGAACAAATTACTAGAATCATCTACATTAAATTGGGAAGACATCAAAGATCCTTGCATCGATGTTTTTGAAATTCCTAGGGAATGCATTAAGGCATGGAACATATTTAAGAGATGTGAACATTGGAAAAGAAAGGCAAAATGGTTACTAATTGTTGCCAATATGATTATACTCCTAGAAAACTCAGGTGAACTAACTTTTAGAATTAATAAGACACTTCTAGTCACTACTAGAGAGGCTGAATTATAAATACTCAAAGCTCAATAATTTTTCTGTATGCCATAATAATCGATGCAAATATATCTCTGTATATTTTTATTAACAAACAACATAGAATACAAAGGAATATCTCCAGGAAGATATATACAGAATTTATACAAGCAAACATTTAAAAATTTTTAATGATATTTTTAAAAATTTGAATAGATTTGGTAGAAATATATACCATGTCCCTGAAGGGGAATACTGAATATTATGAATTTTTCCATTTTCCTCTAATTAATCTATAGATTAAACATAATCACAATGGGATTTTGTTAATATGAAAAAATAATTCTAAAGTTCGTCTGGAAAAAACTGACAGGTGAATGTAACTGATAAGTTTATCAGCAAGCAGGTCATAAGCATTGAACTTAGCTATTAAGACATATTGTAAAATTAGATAAATAAAACAATTCACTATTGATTCTAGAATTGACACAAATCAATGGAAATAATGGCTATAAAAGCACTTAGTGTGATAAAGAAAGCATTACAAAACTAATGAGAAAGGAAGAATTATTTAACAAATGATTTAAGGAAAATTGACTATTTGGTTAAAAAAGAAGAAAGAAAGAAAGAAAAAAGAAATCAAATGTGATACTATTCTTATACCATATATTACAATAATTTCTAGATGGATTAAAGAGGCAAATATAAACAAATATACATTTTCTCTTTAAAAAAGAAAGGAAAATTTAGGTAAATATTCAAAACCCCCAGAAAACAAAACTAAAAGTTTACAGACCAATTATAAAAAAACACTTGTAAATGGCTCACAGTAAAAGTATTAATATCCCTAATATAGAGAAAACTTACTAACAAATGTTAAAACTTTGGCTCAAATTTTTTAAGAATTAAAAAAATTTAAAATAGCTTTTAAAGTATTAAAAGCACTAAACTGAAAAGATATATGCAGCCCCATGTTCATTGCAGCATTATTTACAATCCAAGATATGGAAACAATCTAAGTGTCCATCAGTGAATGAATGGATAAAGAAATTGTTATATATATATATATATATATATATATATATATATATATATATATTTGTCCATCTCCTATTGATGGACATTAAGTTGCTTTAATTTTTTACTCTTGCAAACATTGTTATAATAAATGTCCTGCGCATGTCTCTTTGTACACTTGTGCAAGAGTTTTTATAAGGCATAATGTTAAAATGTATTAAAATTGTGAGTTCAAGGGAATCCGTTATATATTTTTTCTACTCTGTATGTTTTCAATAATTTGAAAATTAATAAAAAAGTAATATTGTGAAGAATACCTTAAAGCCAACTGATGAAATTTTCCCATAATTAAAATGGGTACATCCAGGTTGGGATGCGGTAAGAGACTGGGGAGCCTGCTTGGTAGCAGGTCCCCAAGGAGGTAGCAAGACCACTATAGCACCAGAACTCAACGCATTTCAAGTCTACACATGTTCCCTGGAAGCAAAGAGCCATGAAGGGTGTAGACAAGGAGCTATCACAGGCAATTCTGGTGACCTTGATATTACTTGACTGTCCTCTAATTTCCTGGCACCAAGCACTGGTATGATTCTAGGAAGTAGGGAGACTCCCCCTCCAAATGACTGAGATTGAATTT
The DNA here is from genome assembly GCF_951394435.1 of Stenella coeruleoalba. Lineage (NCBI taxonomy): Eukaryota > Metazoa > Chordata > Mammalia > Artiodactyla > Delphinidae > Stenella > Stenella coeruleoalba. Next base: position 37,505,586 of record NC_137162.1, read on the forward strand.
CCCATCTAGCTGCTGGAAATCAGGGCAGGCTGTCATATTTTATTTGATTAAAGAGAAAAGAACTACAATGAGACACCACTTCCAAGCCATTAGATGGCTATTATCAAACAACAAACAAACTAAACTAAAAAAAACAGAAACAAACAAAAAAAACTCCAGAAAATAACAAGTGTTGGTGAGGATGTGGAGAAATTGAAACCTTTGTGTATTACTGGTGGGAATATAAAATGGTACAGCCACTGTGGGAAATGGCATGATGGCTCCCAAAACATTTAAAGAGAATTACCGTATGATCCAGCAGTCTTACTTCTGGGTATATACCCAAAAGAAGTGAAAGCGGGGACTTGAATAGATATTTGTACACCCATATTCATAGCAGCATTACTCACAATTGCCAGAAGGTGGAAGCAACCCAAGTTGCTTCCATCAACAGATGAACGCATCAACAAAATGTAGTATATACACACAATGGAATATTACGTATCCTTAAAAAAGGAAGGAAATTCTGACACATGCTACAACATGGATGAACCTTGAAGACATCATGCTAACTGAAATAAGCCAGTCACAGAAGGATAAATGCACAATTCCACTTATGTAGGTTTCCTAGAGTCAAATTCATAGAGACAGAAAGTAGTATGGTAGTTGTCAGGGGCTGGGGAGTTAGTGTCTAATAGGTACAGAGTATCGGTTAGGGAGGATGGGAAAATTATGGAGATGGACGCTGATGATGCTTGAAGAATAACGTGAACTTACTTAATGCCACCGAACTGTACACTTTAAAATGGTAAATTTTACGTTGTGTATATTTTACCACAGTTTTAAAAAAGAGAAGAATAAATTGATATTTATTACATGTAAAAAAGAGGGTAGGAGGGTATTTACAAACCTACAAGAGAAGCATGAGGCCCCCTTTCTCCAGCAGAAAAATAGATTCAGTCTATTTCTTTACCCCTTAACATCCTATTTAACAGAAATGGCCAAAAAAAATGGGAAAAATACACACACACACACACACACACACACACGAATATGCTCTGCCTGGTAAGTAATCAATATATATATATGTGTATATATGTATGTGTTTATATATATATATATAAAAATAGATAAAAATCATGTTCAGCCTCATGAGTAAACAAAGGAATGTAGGTTAGAAACCACAGCAAAATCCAAGTTTTAACCTATCAAATTGACATCTTTAAAAAATTACTAACTTCTAAAAAGAGATCAAAACTGTTCGAAGTTAAAATTTTCACAACCTCTGCATAGTGAGTTGGCAATATATGTCACATTTTTTAAGTATGTTTTTTGACTCAATATTTATACTTTAGGAATCTAGCTTAAAGAAATAATCAAGGATGCAGACAATAATTTGTAATATGTTTATTTAAGCATTAGTTAGGATAGTGAAAAACTGGAAACAACCTACATAAATATTAATAGGAAATGGTTGAATAAATTCCAATAGATCAAAACAGTGGAATTTAATGCAGTCATTTGAAAATGTGCTCTCAAAGCATACTTTCCTGTCTGGAATAGTTCTATGATATAATGTTAAGAGAGAAAACCCAAAATATGTAACAGTAGAACCACAATGTATTATGATCTTCATTCTATTAAAACATAAGGTGTGTGTAATGTGCGTTTATATATATACACACATGAAGGCTATAGGAAAATATAAAAATCTTAACAAAGTTCTCAAGGTGGTGAGATTTTGAGTGACTTTTATACTTTTTCTGTATTTTTACAAGGAGCGGACAGGCTGCCTACTGACCTTGTTTTAAGGTACTTCAGAGGGCAGAACCAAGACCAGTAGCATTAGAAAAGCAACTGAAGCTGAGATGAGAAAGAAATTTCTAAGAAGCAGAACTTTCCCACGTGCAGCAGACCTCTGGGGGCTTCTCTCTGCCATCCTGAGCAATGTGATCACTAAGTAGAGTATTCTACCGTGGGGAGAAGTCACAGGAGCTGTGCTTCTCAGCTCTGGCTGAGCCATCACCAGCTGGGGGAAGGCAAGGGAGACGGGGCTTGAGGAGGTAGAATGCAGATTTCTGGGCCACACAACCCCCCACCTATCTGAATTGAAGCTCCAAGGCTGAGCTTTGGAAATGTGCATTTTCTTTAAATTTCTCCAGTGGTTTCAGAGGCGGCTAGATAATTTCTGCACTGGAGAATCCGCAGATTAGAAGATTTAAGGTTGCTTCCAGTGTGGGAACTCAAAGCAAGTCTGAGACTCAAAAGTCTGGAGATTGTCTGATTATTTACATTATAAAACCAAGGAGAGTAGTACAGATAAAAAGGGAAGTATGCTGGATGGGGCTGGGATGGAGAACGGAGTCACGTGAAGATCACCACTGCCCAGTGTTTAATAATTTCAGCACTTAACCTCCAGTCTAGGGGCCCCTCACGTTGTAACCCGAGTAAGAGAATGTTCTTCTTCTTAGAAAAATACATGCTGAAGTATTTAGTAGTAAAGGGGAATTTTTTGTCTACAACTAACTCTCACATGGTTCAGAAGAAAAAAAAAATTAGATAAGGTGATGAGAAAATGCAGATGTAGCTAAACTAGAAATTTAAGTAAAAGATAAATGGACATCTCTGTCCTATTTTTGAATCTTTTCAGTAAGCTTGAAATTTTATTAAAATAAACTGTTAACCCCCTGCCCCCCCCAAAAAAGATAATTAAAAGACAAAGCAAACACAATGGTAATCCCTAGGCCACTTCAATCTAAATCACCAGGCATGCTTTTGCATTCATTTGTTTATTCAACCAACATGGATCAAGGGTCTGATCTGTACTAGGCTCTGTATTCAAAGCACGGGATATATACCAGAGATCCAAACACTTTCCTGCCCTCACGCTGGTCACGTTAGAGTTGGGTTAACATAAAATGCAGATTTGGAGGACCCCAGACTGAGTGCATTACCATCTCTGGAGAAGGGCCCAGGGATCCATATTATATAAAATCTCCTGAGATGTTGCTTATATACACTAATGCAGTGCTGCCTTCCAAAATATGGGCTTTGACCCATAGTGGTTTATAATAGCAATTCAGTGAGCCAAGATGTTTTTAAATTAAAAGAACAGAAAAAAGAAAAAGAGAAAACAACAGAAAGAGAAAGTAAGAAGGCTGACACACAGTAAGAGGCACTATTATTTCATAAAACTTTTGCTTGCATGCCCTGGGTCACTAAGTAAACTGGGTTTCATGTAGAAGACCGCTGCCGGAAAATGATTTACAAAATATATCACTTCTCTTTTCCTCTCTAGCCCCTGAACCCAACAGTTCTCCCTTAATCCAAACCTGGGTGTGCTGAGATGCTGGGGCACATCCACTGCCTTGAGAAGCATCAGGCTGCTCTGGGCATTTGACTCACTGGCCACATTCCTGACGTAATGGCGCTTCCTTTTCCTTCTGCATAGAGCCCAGAGCCGCACTCTCCCACAGACGGCAATGTCTCCAGCATGTCACATCGCTTTCTTTGAAGGACCCAGCATAGCACAGCACACTGTCTGTCCTGGCACTCTGTGGCAGAGGTAGAGCCACTGCAAGAAAGGAACTTCTGAGACCAAATGCTGCCACTTGCTGAGATGCTTTTTGGGGGAACGAGAACACAGGGCATAACACAACCAATTTTCCAGGCCAAAGTGCTGGGTATTCAATTCAGGCCCCTTGTGTCTGGTTGAAATCCTATGCAGCCCATACTTTCTGACCCAGATGAGAGAGAACGGTTGTCTTAAATCAAAATGAAATAGGATGGGGTTAGCAAACCCATATGAAATGCGCTGAGGAGTCCTCTCAGGGACCTGAGAGCCTGCTGAACTGACCAGACCAGGGATGCTCCTGCGGTTGACTTGTGAGCTGGCCACGCAAGTTTTGGTTGTCACTAAGAAGAGAAATCCAAAGGCTAGTTCAGCATAAATGGTCCCCTGGCTGCACTGAGGGCAGTCACAGGTGAGTCATCAGCAGTGCGGAGGCCTGAGAGATGCTGTTTTCATCTCCGTCTCATGGCGAGAGGAGTATCTCTTAAGGAACTGAAAAATGGAATTACTCAAACTAAAAACTGCTGACCTCACCAGGGCGATTCCTTTCCTGACCCGAGTCTGGGAATTGCTGTTGGTAAACCCCCCAAAATGAATTTGCTCATCAGAAAAGGGCAGAATGAGATACTCTCAGATACACTTGGTGACATGTTCACAGCCTTAGAAGCCAACCCTTCCCCACCTCAACCAAAGCACTGAAATGCTTGATTCTGTGCAGTTGCGGTAGAAATGCCCTCTATCAAAAGCAGCCTCCAGTACCACAAGCCAAAGATAAATAACAGAGGAAATCATGGAGACCATGACCTCTTGGTGACCCCTTGGAGCTAAATCTCCGCTAGACCTCAGAATATCAAAAAGGCCACCAGCCTGCCAGCCACAGTTTATGTGTGAGCAGCCTGGAAGCCATCTCCGCCTGCAGAAGACCGGCTCTCTAGAAGCGTGAGAAGAGAAATCTCAAAGGAATTTCTTGTTCTATTCCCCAAAGCAAGGGTCTGTTGTTTAGGTGAAGAGCCCCCTTCTGAGAAATGAGCTCATTCCTGGGGCTCTGCAAGGGTCACCCTGAAAAGGTATTTGCCTGGGAGTTGGGACGGTGTCTATCTCCCATCCAGTGTGAGATATTAGTGTTTGAAAAATGTGTTCTCTCACTAACTAGCCAAAAAGTGAACCTCAGGATCTCACAGGGGCCTTCTTCCCTGGTAGATTTCACTTATGGATGCAAATCAGCAAACATTACAGAGTGTTTGCTAGCTGCCAAGGATTGTGCAACCTTCTCCGAGGATGCTGAGAAGAATCGGACTCGAGTTGCTCTTGGAGGGAAGCACTGAGCGGACGGAAGCATGGGGTCCCCTCTCGAGACAGTGTCACAGGGTCCCCTCTCGAGACAGTGTCACAGCAAAGACTCTCCTGGCTACCACTTTTGGTTTAGAAACCTCGGAGGCACAAGACAGCAACGGAGGCTAAAGGAAGCCAGTATCTAACAGCCAGGGAGTGGCCCCGAATTGCTCTTGGAGTGTCTGGCCTGAAGACTCAGCTAAATCTTCAGAATAAAAGGTGTGGAGAGAAGCTGCAAGACAAACCTGACCCTGAGTCTAGTAGGAAGGAGACCTTGACCACAGGAGGGATTCAAACAGATGGAATTTGCATCTCTTGGTTTTTAGAATCACCAGGCAGTACAAAGGTCAATTAATTGATAGAGATTATATACGTAGACATAGATGTCATTGGGTTTTTTGTTTTTTACACCTCTCTCCTCTTGTCAAAGAGGTCATCTCTCTCCCATAACCTAAAATGGCCTCAAAGTTTAGAAGGCTTCTGGGTCCTCTTCTCAGAATATAAAGGATTTGGGTGAAATAAGTGGATTTCCAAGTATGCTTTAGTCATGGAAGTTGTTATTCAGACAAAATCTTCTATTGTCTTGTAAATAAATGAATCGCATACGGGAAGAGCAGCCTTCAGGTGGAAACAGGACTCCCCCTGGGTTCCTCTGAGAGTTCCTCAAAGTACAGTTTAAACCATGACTAAGGACTTCTCAGATCCTTGCTCGCTGATTCTGGAACTTTGTGACCCTGTGGCAGATGCCCCTCAGAATTTGTGACTTCTGTCCTTGACCCACCATGGGGCCGTCGTCCAAATGGCTTATCTAAACCTTGTGAACCCCAAGTGTCCTATTTCAGCAAATCCACCCTCCAGAAGTGAGCTCGCCCAGGCCTTGGTTTGATGATGGGTGAGAATGACCACTCAGAACTAGTTAATGTCACTGTCGCTTTGGTTTTCTGCCACCGCAACAGACAAGCAATAAAAAAATATGAAATTAAGGGAGAAAAAACTAATAAAACTGTTTCATGCACAGGACATTAGTTTAGTATACTAATTCTGTTCGCATGTAAAGAACCTGCTCTCAGGAATCCCACTGTAAATACTCCTTTGTTCAGAGAACTGTCAATTCACACCCACTCCTTGTGAATGCTAAACTAGAGTCTTGTGCATGAAAACATTTTATTCAATCTCATGGTTATAAAGTATTCTTTAAAGTTGCCAAAGAAATCTGATAGGTTTGATTCACCTGGATTTTGCTTTTTCCCCCAAAGAGGATATGCCTCCTTGTGTTTCACTGATCTTTTATTGTGGACTCCAACAATTTGCTGACTCCAGTGAACATTTGTCAATTGTCTCCCTAACACCTATTGCCTTTCTTTCCAAAGACTTCTTTTGGATACCTTCTCTTTTCCTATCCTCAGTCCATGTGGTCCAAGATGGGGCATCACCACTATGCCTGACTTAATCAGTGCTTCACGCTGTGTTGGCCACAGAAACTGGATCGAGGTAAAATAAATATGAAATAAACTCATTCCATCAGACTGAAGCTTGGGACCTTGCAAGAGTTTTCCACTGGACTTGGATTTGAGAAGATCTGACATCAGAGCTTCTGTAGCCATGCCACTGTAGAGGGCAGGTCTAGGAAGCTGCCAGGACTCCCACAGGAAGGTCAAGAATAAAGCCAACACGCTAGAAGGTAGAGCCAAGAAATGGAGATGAACTGACACCTGAAGCCATCATCTGAGCCCGATCCCTCCCTGGCCTTTTTAGTTACGTGAATCAATAAATTCTTATTTGGCTTAAACCAACCTGACTCAGGTTACGTCACTTGGAACATAACAAGTTCTCATTTATGCAATGACCATGGCGCTATTCCTAGAAAGGAAGAATCGTTGCTTTTTCTGATGTATATATGTTTAGTCCACCAACATTACTTATTACTAGTAGCACGGTAATTCCTACTTATTGAAGATTTTTTCCCCTAGGCACTATATCTACAGCTTTCCACGCATCAGCTCATTGGTACTATTATTATCTCCATTTTACAGATAAGAACACTGAGATGACCAATGTGATAATAGCTTGAAAGTGGCATTGGGACTTCCCTGGCTGTCCAGCGGTTAAGACTCTGTGCTTCCACTGCAGGGGGCATGGGTTTGATCCCTGGTCGGGGAACTAAGATCCCACATGCTGCACAGCGTGGCCAAAAAATAAAATAAAATAAAATAAAAAGTAAAATAGCTTGAAAGTGGCAGATATGGAATTTAAACCCCAATGTGCCTGACCCCATGGCCCATGACCACCTATTATGTGGTAGGCACTGTGTCAGCACTAAGGACAGAAGTGACATATGTTGTCCTTGTCCTTTAAGGAACTTTCAATGAAGTGAGAGAGATATACAACACGTGGGAGCTATAGGGCCAACCTCCTCCCCACCCCTTTTCATACTAGGGCCATAGCTAGTCAGTGGCATTTGCTTTTTTCTCAACCAGACACGGTACCACATCCCTGAAGCAGGGGAGGGCATTTGGAAATGTATGGAAAGTTCTCCATTGTCACAACAACTGGTTGGCAGGGGCACCACTGGCATTTAGTGGACACAGGCTGAAAGGTGCAGACCTATTCTGCCCAACAAAGAATAGTTCCACCCAAACTGTCAATAGTCCCCTAGACGGTGAAGTCAGATATTGAAATAATCCAACCTAGAACTGGTGGCAGGTAAAAAAGAGATGCAATTAGGGTTGCTTTAATAGAAAAATAAAGTTCAGAAGTCTGTGAAAAGCACATAGTAAAACAAAGTGTCAATCTGTAGTGTGTCCTTTGACCACGGCCAACCTTCATAGACCCTCTTCTGCTTATGAGCAAATCTTACAGCAAAGTTTCTCCCTATGATGATAAGCACATAGAATTCCTTCCTTCCCAAGATATTTAAGATCCAGAGTTCCCTGAGAAGAGCCAGCCCTGGCAGGCTCTCATCCTTTCCAAGTGTGGCCTCTGAACCCCTTACAAAGACATTGGTCCTGTCTGCCCTTCTCCGTCTCTGTTTCCAGATTCTGTTCCCCTCTTCCTCGTCACTCCTTCTCATGCCTCCCTTCCCTCATTAGGCATCTTTTAAAAATGTACCCAAACCCAAAATGTGGAGGTCTGCCTATATTGTTCAAATGTCTACAATGTGTAGGTTACACGTTCTCCCTAGTTAGGGTTAGCGTACGTGTGGGTAGTGTTTTCCTTCAGGAACCCAACCACTTCTTGTGTTTTGCAGCGCCGCTTCTGTGTGGCTTCTTGGGTTGGCAGCAATGTGTATCTTCAAACATCTGCCAAACTACCAGGGTCTTCACTCTGTGAGATTTTTAATTCATTAAACACAGAATTTATGACCTATCAGTTTGGCATTCTGAAAAGCAGACACTGAGATCCCATGAGACGTAGAAGGGAAAATGGCTGTGAAGGGCAAAGAGTACAAGGAGCAGAAGCAGGTGTGGAGAGCTTTCAGACGACGATGCTGGTCTGACACCTTGAAAGGAGAGAAGGAAGGAGGAAGACTGGGTAGTGCAACCTTGAGATTATCTCAGGCTGGCCCTGTGAGCACCAGGGCACCAGAGCAAAGACCGCCTGCCTGGTAGAGGAGGAAAGGGCTCAGGCAGAAACGGCCCAACTCCCGTGTCCCCAATCTGTTCAGTTCAGCAACTGACCACCAGCCAACTACCTTCCTTGCAGCAGGTTCTCCGGAAGGCAGATCCGAGTGGTACCCCTCCTGGCAGCCACATATGGCATTGCGGGGATGTTAAAAGTGGAAGTCAGTTTGGCATAAGGTGTGTGGGGTGTGTAGTTAAAAGAAAGAAGATTGCCTTGAAAGTAGGGGTCTGAACTGTGACATGATAAAACCATCAAAACCAGAATAGGATCTTTCCGTCTGGAGGACCAGGTCTCACTCGCAACTTCTAGACTGTTGGCCTGGTTGAAAGAGGATAATTTCACCACTTTAAAAAGGAACAGAACTGGAATGCCAAGAGTGCAAAGTATTCTGGGACTGCTGGGCATCCAACATGCTGTGTTAATCATAAAGGGGAAAAGCCCTCTGTTCTGGCCAGCAATCAGGGGAGTTATTTCGGGAGCAGCCTCATCAGTGACCCAGACATTTCCATTTGAGTTCCAAAGCTCTGAAGAGCATAAGCCTTGAGAGTCCTTTCCACTGGCCCGTGTTTCTTTCTCCACAGGGCTTTTTTGCACAAATCTGCTACAAATTCAACGTTCACCTTCTCAAGGGAGACTGCAGAGAAGCAGATCTTTGTCATCAGAGACGGTGAGCTTTCCTGGGAAGTGACTTGTCTGCCCATTCAAGGGACCTCACGGCTCACAGTCACCTGTCTTAACCAGCCTCATAAAAAAAGCATTCGGAATGCTACACACACCAGATCTTACCAGCCCATCTTCTGTCAGTAAAATGCCCCATATCAGAAAGCCCAACAAATGACAATCATTTCTACAATTTTTATGATGTCTTCTATGTGAATTTCTCTAACCTGAGCCATTGGATGCCTGAGAGATGAGGGAAAAGGGATTCAAAGAAAAGCATTGCATGATGCAAACCCTAATGGGATGACAGACCAATTCTCTACCCAGGTAAACTCAGACCCCCCTCTTACTCAAAAGGGAAGATAAACCAGTTACAGTATCCAACATTAATTGTGCACTTCTGCATGATCCCATTTAATATTTAGACCAACCCTATCAAGAAGGTAGTATTTTTATAATCCCCTTTGGAGAAATGAGGAGATCTAGTCTCAGTGTGCTTAACTCTTTTGCCTGAACTAACCCAGGGAGCAAAAGGCTGAGCTGAGACTTGAACCCAGGCCATTCTGAGTCCAGAGCCTGGACCCTTAACCACACTTCCCTATCTCCCAGTCATTGTGATCAGGGCTGATTCAGACTTTGGGGGACCCTGAGCCTACACGTTTGGCGGGAAGCAGCCCTCTTTAAGAAAAAGAAAAATGTATATGAAAACAAAATTCAATACAGGGCCTTAGAAGGGGTCCATGCAGGTGAGGGAGGCGGAAGCTTAAGCTCCATCACCTTCCCAGTAAATCCGCTTTGACTGTGATAATGCCACGGTTGCCAACAATGTTACCGTGAAGAAGAATTATTCTTCAAATGCAAACATATGAAAATCTGGTTGGATTAGGATTTTAGGATTTACTTTGGAAAACAAAGCTGTTCTGAGTGCTTAGAGACCCCACCTGCTCCCTTCCCAACCACCATATAATTCCTCTGCATCTGAGTCATACCCCACCTGCTCAGGTTCTCTCCACGTTATCCTTGTATCTCTATTCATCTGCCTCACTTTCAATTTCTTAGTAATAATTATAACTAACATTACTAGAGGTGACAGGCACTGCTCTAAGCAATTTTCTCATTGCTTGTTAGAAACTTTTCAGATGAGGAAACCGAAACCCTGAGAAATTAAACAGTTTGTCTCTGAAAGCTGCGTTCTTAACCATTACGCCAGAGGGCTTCCAACAGCCTAGGTCAATCAGACGTTAACGCAGGCAGACTCCACAGAGGCCAGAATGAAGTACAATAATTACAATGTCTTGATAAAGTACCAAATATAAGGCTAGATGCTCTGTAAGTCACAGACTTAATGCCTTGATCAGAATCCCCTTTAGGCACCTGTGAACAGTGCAAGATCAAAAATATATTTCAAGTCGAGTCAGCAGTTCTGAGACATACAAGACCGATTTAATTGATTAGAAAGACATTTTTTTCCCCTGGGTTGCAATTGCTGAAACCCAAAAAATAAGCTTGGCAGTGCCTGAATTTACATATTTATCATAAGTTTTATACTTCGTTCGTCATTATCAAATTACCCATACCAGAAAGTTGTGCTTCCCCTGAAAACGGGTCGCCAACCAGGAACCGTGCCTGAGGAAACTAGAGAGGTTGTGTCAGATTATCTGGTCAAACTGGCTTGGCAGTATTCCTGGGGCTGAAGCACCATGGAGAGTGCATATCTGAGTCACGTTCCTCGCACTTCAATGTTTGAAGGAAGCTCAAAATTTATGTAGTTCAAACCCCCTTCGTTTACAGATGGAGGCAGTGAGACCCTGAAATACCAAAAGTCACAGAACTAATGAGCATCATTCATTCAGAAAACTAATTGAACTGATTATGGGGCTAGGATAGAGGACTTTCCACTGCCCCATGCTGCCCCATGGTTGAGACATACCATTGGGCACAGGATCAGTAATCCTGTGATCTTTTTTTAGAAAAATTTCTATCTATGACGTACACATACAAGGTTTTCATTGGTCTGGGCTCTGCCTGCCTATCACCATCATCTCCTGCACTTCCCCAGTATGAACCCTTCTTCTTTATATTTCCCAGAAAGTACTCACTATGCGCTCTTGTCTCAGCTCAGGCTGCTGTAATGAAATACCGTAAGCTGGTGGCTTATAAACAAAGGAAATTTATTTTTCATAGTTCCAGAGGCTGGAAGTCTGAGATAAAGGTGCCAGCATGGTTGGGTTCTGATGAGAGCCCTCTTCCAGGTTGCAAACAGCCGACTTCTTGCTGTATCCTCACAAGGTGGAAAGAGGGGGCACTAATTCCATTCATGAGGGCTCCACCTTCATGGCCTAATTACCTCCCAATGGCCCCACCTCCAAATATCCTCCCCTTGGGAATTAGATTTCAACACATGAATTTTGGGAGGGGGACACAAACATTCAGTCCCTAACAACCCTCTCTGCTCTGAGCCTTTGTGTAGGCTGCTTTCTCCATCTGGATTGCCTTTCCTCCTATTCACCACCATAGGAATTCCTTCATTTATCAAAATTCACAGGTGTCACCTTCACAGTGAAACTTCCCATGAAGACAGCACATTCCCCACCCATTCATCCAGAAAGGATTAGTTTGATCACTTTTCTATTCTCTCAATGCACAGTTCTCAGGGCTTTTAGCACTTGCCACATTTTATTTTGGCTCTTGGTTTAATTTTATTCCCTCCATTTAACTCTGAACTGCTTAAAGTCAGAGACCCAATGTTGGTCATCTTTTTAATCACTTACTGCCTCGGCTCTAGTGGGTACTAAAAATACTGTAACAATATCAGTAACATTCAATCCCTACAGTAATCCTAAAGGGAGGGTGTGATAGGGGTGGATACTACCAGTGCACACCAAGGCTTCTGGTTCTCTTCTTAAATTTAGACATGGCCACATGACCTGCTTTGGCCAATGAAATTTAAGCAGAAGTGATATATGTCACCTCCACATAGAATTACCCAAGAACAGGTACTCTTTTCCCCTGCAATGGTGGGCCCTAAAGTCTTGTGTTGGACAGGCAATATCATAAGATGGGGAAGCTTCAGTCACCTTCTGCTGACCCACACTGGACATACAGTATGGGTGAGAAATAGATCTCTGTGGTTTTAAATCACTGATATTTTGTATTTGTTACTGCAGCATGACTTAGCCTTTTCTGACTAATACCAAGAGGGTCTAATATTATCCTCTTTTTATAAATGAGTTAAGGTCACCCAGGTGGTAGGTGGCAGAGTGAGGATTCGAACTCTACTAGGTATAATGTTAGAGCTTGTCTTCCAGACCACTAAGGAATAGAGAAGGAGAAAAGCAATCAATCTTCTTCCACACTGAGCATCCCAATTGTTGCTTCCTTTCCAGCTCCCAGCCATTGTCGGGAATTGGTAGAGCAGCTATTCCTTCAGGGGGTATCTAAGCAAGTTCTCCCCTACCTCCTTCCCATGTGCGGGAAACTAGGGGCACCCACAGTGCTCTTCAGCTTGAGAGATTTGTGCTTATCGGTAACAGAGCAACAGAGACTGCACTTTATTTCCCCCACTTCCGCATGACCTCTATGCCAAGGATCCCCAGGTCTCTGGCGAAGGGATGAGCCTGTCTTTTCCAACATCCAGACATCACAAGCCCCTAACACTCCAAGGTAGGAGTACCTCTACAGAATTTGATCAAATCGTTCCTATTATGATCTAATGGCCAAATCTTAGGCCTGGGATTTATTACTAACCATCACCTTAACTCACCTTGCAGCTTTGAGTTTATCACTTTCCCCATTATTTCAGTCTGTCCACTTGTAAAAGAGAAGAATGACCATTTGCCGTCATCAAATAATAACTGTGCTTTGCATGGAAATGAGCAGTCCTGGTTAGCACACATATCAGGGTTACACAGTCAATATTAATTATCTCATGTATTTCTCACTATGGCCCTAGGAGAAAGGCATTATTATATCCTCTGTTTATAGCCATGGAAACTGAGGCTCAGAGAAATTAACTAATTTACTCAAAGGTATCAAAACAAATGAGTTATGAAGTCAGGGTGCAAACAGGACTTTAAAGACTGTTCTTTCTACAAGTCAAATTAGGTTTTATTTAATAGGATCCAGAATGCATAGTTTTAAACATTTATCTTCGGTGTCCAAAGTCCTCTGAAAATGTATGCCTAAAAGACTCTCTCACAGTAATTACCATTAAAGTCACAGTCAGTCAATGATATTTATAAACTACCCTTTATGTCCTACCAAGAATAATGACAATAACATTTTACATTCCAGATTCCCTTTCAACTTCTCAAAGTACTATCCACATCAGCTGATGCATTTTATTCTCTCAGAAATACTATGATTCCTGAGAGATGAGGTCAAAGAATTTGCCTAGGCAATGGTAAAGTCTCCTGACTCTTCATCCAATGAAATTTCTTTTGGGAGGAGGAATGTGTGTTTATGCATGTGTGATTTAATTATTCTATTCGATTTTTTTAGGTAAAAGAATCAGTGTTTGTTGTAACAAACCAAACAGTACAGATCTGATTTTCAAATGAATCACCTTCCTCATTCTTCTTCCAATCCCACCTTCCCAAAGTTATCCATGGCAATGGATTGGTATATGATCTCCCACTTTCACTCCAGACGATGAAAATCCACGGTTTCTAAGATAATATCATAGACCGAGTCATGGAGTAAAATGCACGTCCTCCAGGAAGTCAGGAAGTGTGATTTTGATAATTTTTAGCACAGGAATCCATCTGAGATTCCGTCATTGACCCTAGAGTCTATTGCTGCATCCCCTACTCATCTCATGCCTGAATCCCCCTTCCTAGCTCCAGGCCTCTCAGCCTAACCAGTTACAAACAAGGCTCCCAGGATTAATTGGCACTTGTTGAGTTCGGTATGTTCCCAGTTTCTCACCCACTTGACATAATGTGTGTTCATCCTTGTGCATAAAAATTATGAACCAAACCCACTCTGTCACCCTAGCCAGCTGCCCCTCAATTTCTGCTGAGGTTATTTTGTGGTGTCTAAAGATGACTTTACAAGAACTTTAAATTAGGAGTGAAGTCTTGGTACACAGGGACATCTAAATAACTGATCCTGAAGTGCAAACTCCCTGAACGCAGCAGATCCACCCACTAATCCCTTCCTGCCACTCTCCTGACAGTGTAAGAGCGTCTCTTGGGCTCTGTCCTAAAATTGGTTTACAATCGTTTAACTTACTCTCACATCACATCAATTTTGACATTATAATGTGATTTACATTGATTTGAGGCTGCCATCAGAGTGAGCTCATAACTATGTCAAAACCTCTGTTGAGTAAATAAAGAACTGATTTTGAATGTGGAGAATGATGGAGGATGGAAAAATCACGGAAGGGGACCAGAAACAATGCAAGCTCAGTAGGGAAATTTTAGACATCAAACACTTTTTTTTTTAACACAAAATACCAAAGGTCACTAGTCTCCCACATCAAATACACAGACAATTTTTTTTTTAAACAAATCCATTTCAGTCTGAGTCTTGAGACAAGTCTAAAATATGTGATGCTGCAAAGAAATTTCTAGGATAATTTTAAATTTGTTGTTTTTTAAAAACGAAGGAGGAACTGTTTGGGATGGCGGAGGAGGGAGTGAAGAAGAATAGCACCATCTTCCTCTCCATCCTCCTTCAGCACGGGGACTTCAACCTACCCAGAGACGTCGACATCTAAATAACTGATCCTGAGTGCAAAATCCCAGAATCATACTCATTTGCAGGCCTAAGATGCCACCAGAAGGGCAAAGCAGGCTCCAAAACGTGGCACTGTGCCTGCTTTGAAAGAGCTAGTAGCCCCCTCTGTACTCATTTAAGGCTGCCTGGAGCACCCATACTTCGCCCAAAAGCAACTCCTGCATCTATCTTGGCAACAGTTCAACAAGGGGATGAGGTTTGGCCAAAGGTGGGTGGAATCAGCCTGAACATGTTCCTTCGCCCGTATTATCCTGCCTGAAAAAGGCAGATGGAGACGGAAGGCTTTCAGGCTGAGTTCCCGCCGACCTTAACTGGAAGAACTTGCGCTCTTTCACATCTGCAGCTGTGTCCTCCTCAGGGAGTTGTCCAACTAAAAGTGATTTTAAACATCTGTCAGCTAAATCAGAGCTCCAGATTTAGCACTCAGGAACATTATGTGGATTTGTGATGCTTGCTGGAGAACGCTGGATACATAAACCAAGCTCACATGAGACAGCCGGGTGGCACTCTGGATGGTAATTTCATCTATGACACATTTAATTTGCCTGCACATTTATGAACGTTATGTAAAGGGAAAGAGTGACCATTTCCCTGCAAAGAGCTTTCGGAATTACTGCAAGATCAATAGCCAGAAGGGAGAGTCTTTACACTGGAACACTGACTGTATTCTGATCCAGTCATTTGCCTAGAATTAAAACAAAAAAAAGTCCCAACGGGCTCGTTTTGTCTGAATTTCCTGACACTCTTATTTTCTGCCCTTTCTGGTACAGCTATAACTTTGCTCCCCTGTACCCATCCTGGAGGAAGAGAAATTCTGCACACAGTCATGATTCCTAGTTGCCATCGTTGAAGATGTCAAGCATGGGAGGACCATCCTCGCCCTCCACCTGAAGAGATGTACTACTGTTCAGGAGAACTATGAAGCCAGGGCTTCACTCAAACACTCTCTCTTTGCTGAGGCAATACTCCTGGATGATTGGCTAGAAATCCTTAGTGCATTATGGGGCTTTGAAACCCATCCTGTCAGTTCCTGAGATCATGGTGCCCTTGAAGGGAGACAAGGGGAGACACAGCCTTGCAACTCACTATGGGTTCCCAACAGATGACTGATCACAGTGGACCACAACTTGTGAATTTGCTTTGCTTAGGTTAGTACAAAAGCTCACGGCCTCCAAAGTCCATTTCTCCATTAAGCCTTCCCTAGTTCCTCAGACAGAGTTACTCCCTTCACTGAGCTCCCAAGACAGCCTGTGGGTGGCTCACATCTGGTATGAATGTGTGATTTTGTTAGGCAGTGTCTTCAGATGCCATTGTGATCTCTAAGGAAGCAGAGATAGCGTTTAATTTGTCCTGTTTGTACTCCCAATATTAGGACAGGCCCAGAGACTGGGGCCAACTGATATTTTGTAGATAGTGAATAAATGCACGAGGGATGGGCACTAGTTTGAACAGCTTAAGAATATACCACCCAGAGGCAAGGAAAGGTGCTTCTGGTGTGGGGTTGATGGCATGAGGAGAACCCTTGCAAATGTACCCTAGATAATCCACACATGGAGAGCACCTGTATGCAGGGGACTGACTCAACACAGGTTTCTCTTGCTGTTGGAGAGAGGGTAGCCCTCTCAAAGGTACCAAGGTCCAGGCGAGGACAGCCAGGCGCTAGGACACAGGAAGAGCAGCGCCATCTGCATGGAGTTGTTTGAGGGGGCTGAGCAGGGAGGGGCTTCTGCCTCAAAATGTCTTCTTTCTGTAAGTAGAGTGTTTGAAATGTATTCCTGAGGGCATTTTGGTTCTTCCTTCTATTCATCCCACCTCCAGGATGACACACTTACCTTAGGAGGTCACTTAAGGTAATAGTTAAAACCAAAGACTGTAGCACCAGACAGATCAGGGTTCAAATCCTGGTCCATAATTCACCAAGGTGTACTATCCTGGGAAAATGACTAAACATCTCTGAGCTAACTCATTAGGTAGCTGAAGGGATTAAACGAGCCAGTGTGAGTAGAGTAGCTGGCCCATGGCAAATGCTCAATGTAGTCAATAATATCATTACTACACTTAGTTTGGACTCTTTCATTTGCAAATGATTAAGAATGAACCTGGGGCTTCCCTGGTGGCACAGTGGTTGAGAATCTGCCTGCCAATGCAGGGGACACGGGTTCGAACGCTGGTCTGGGAAGATCCCACATGCCGCGGAGCAACTAGGCCCATGAGCCACAACTACTGAGCCTGCGCATCTGGAGCCTGTGCTCCACAACAAGAGAGGCCGCGACAGTGAGAGGCCCGCGCACCGCGATGAAGAGTAGACCCTGCTTGCCACAACTAGAGAAAGCCCTCGCACAGAAACGAAGACCCAACTCAGCAAAAATAAATTAATTAATTAATAAACTCCTACCCCCAACATCTTCTTAAAAAAAAAAAAAAAAAGAATGAATCTGGCTTAATAAAAAAAATAACAGGTGTGTCTCACAGAAACCAAGGGCGGGAATGTACCTGGGCCTCAGGATACCTCTTTCCTGGTCTGCACATTTGCTCTATTCTCCTCTCGGCTTCTTCTCTTCTCAGGTCCACGTCATTGGTGGAGAAAACCCACCTCTCAGCTCCTGAGCTGACATATTGCAGATTCAGGTCCCTAAAAAGAGACCTACACAGGTCTTTTTTCCTGGCCTTAATTTCACGTTTCTGGGGAAAGACTCTGACGGACTCACCTTGAATCTGGCTCTAGCCCTGCTCACTCAGCCACGGCAGGGCTCAGGCGTAGGTCAGGCATAGGTCACAGCTATACGATGGCCTCCTCTACCTGGGGCCCACTTTATTGGTAGGGATGCTGGCAGAGAGGGAGGGCAGTCAGGTATGGGGGTTAGAAATCACCATGAGATGTACAGCTGCTATAAAAGGTACCTTCAAACTACTATGATGATGAAAATGGGGCATTTAGAAATGTGAAGAAATGTATGAAATGTCCTTCTGTGTGAAAAAAACCACAAATACTGCATACATGTTGTAAGCATACCTAGATTCACTTATAAATGTAAAGATCTATAGGGAACGTAAAGAAATTGTCTTTATGTTGCAGTGATGATTTTTTTAATGCCCCTTAATTTAGTAACAAAACTTTGTTTAATGTGGAAAGCTCCTAACCCTTGAGCCAGTTGCCACCTAACACCTTAGCAAGGATTAGTTGACAACTGGCTTGAGAGCCAGGCCCCAGGGGACAGATCCAGGCCTGGGGAAGAGAAGGGAGGGAGCAGGGACGTGCCAAGGGCACTGGAGACAAGCTTCTTATTCCTCACGGTGTATGAATACTGCGACCAGACCCTCTCTTCCTGGAAAGGCAGATGCCTGGCTTAGAATTCTGAAGTCTCCATCGTATTTTCACAGGACATCAGTGAATTTCAGGCCCAAGACAGGGCAGCTACCAGAAAACTCCTTTGGTAAATAAAAAGGCATCAGAAACATTGTGAAACACACCACATGGTTTTCAGGGCAAGGCTGGTGCCAACTTCTAAAGACCCTACAGACCTCTAGAAACATTTCTATAGCAACAAATATGTCCACGCTCACCCCAGCAGCTTCCGGGCCCATCTGGCACTCTGTCCCCGGGTCCCACCCCTGGGCCCAGTGAGGATAACCCTGGAGAAGTCTCTCCATTTCGGCTTTGGCACCCTGCTTCCTCAGCCTGAATGTCAGTGTGCTGCTGCCCCTAGCGTTTCCCCCAAGGACTGGGCAGGACAGATGGTCACTGTCATGTTGAAGCCAAAGACTCATGAAGCAACATTGAGAGCATTGTGAGAGCTTCACTCCTACCCCAGAGACAGACCCCTGAGACTCCTGCCTGGACAGCGCCCCAGGCTCTGAAATGCAGTGGGCAAATCACATCCACAGCCCGGGCTGCAGAGTAGAAACATTGTTTTTGAAATTGTTCAAGTTGGCTGCCCTGAGACATTGCCCAAATGTTTCCTTAAACTCTGCTTTTATCTTCGGCAAAACTATATAAGGCCAGAGCTCCAGAGAAATTCACTGCCCCCTAAGGAGCGAGTATTCAAGGCCCAAATTAGAAGATCAAGCTAGAGACACTTCCTTTCTGTTTCCACAACTATTGTCTTTTTTTAAAATTTTTATTGGAGTATAATTGATTTATAATGCTGTGTTAGTTTCAGGTGTACAGCAAAGTGAATTAGTTATACACATACATATATCCACTCTTTTTTTAGATTCCTTTCCCATATAGGCCTTTACAGTGTATTGAGTAGAGGTCCCTGTGCTATACAGTAGGTCCTTATTAGTTATCTATTTTATATATAGTAGTGTGTATATGTCAATCCCAGTCTCCCAATTTATCCCTCCCCCACCTATCCCCTGGTAACCTAAGTCCACAACTATTGTCTTAACTGAAACCCTTAATATCACCAACTTCTGCAATTTCAGCAGTGTTTATCTGTAGCCTGAGGCCTCTGTGTCCTATGGAGTGTAGACCTGCAAAGTTATCTACGTAACACATTTATGAAAGAGGCATCCATTCACAAAGGTCATCAATTAATTGAGCACCTACTCTGTGCCCAGGAGTGCACTAGGAGCTGAGTATAAAATGGTGAATAAGACTCAGTCCGGCCCCAAGGTGTCTACAGTCCATTAAGGGAAAAAGATACCTACAGAAGCAATGACAGAACAAGATGATAAATGCTCGTGGGATTAAGGACAAAGGACTTAGTGCATCGACAGAAACTTAACAGGATCTTGAAGGGTCAGAGAAGGTTTCCGAGAGCAAAGACTAGATCTGAGGAGTCCTAAGGGAAATTAAGGATGTGGGCAGAGGAAGATGGGAAACAAAACTGTAGCCCTAGACCCTCCAGCCACAGCCTCTGACCCACCACATATCATGAAGCCCAGGGGTGAGCTGAGTTTGCCAAAGTAGCACAAGCCTATACACCTCCGTGGAGAGCTGGATGGCGTGAGGAGCTGGACACTCAGGAATGAAAACAAAAGCTTTCCTTCTTCCAGGAATTATTACCAAATCTGACTTTCTGATAGGCGGTTTAGAGAACTTTCTGCCAGAACAAACTGGTCAAGTCAATCTGAATAATTCATCGAATATGCAGAATACCTACTGTGTGCCAGGGAGCAGGGGGAGTGGGATAAATAACTCCTGCAAGACCAGAGAGAGAAGAGAGGGGAGGTGGGAAAGCGTCCAGGGTGGAGGAAAGAAGTAAAGGAAGAGGTACTGGGCAGGCCGGGTGACCCAGCTGCTGCTTACGAGTAGAAACTCACTGGCTGATTTTTATCTGATGATTGTTGACTAGCAACCTCATCTCTGTCAAGATGAACAGGGAAAGGGCTTCCCTGGTGGCACAGTGGTTGAGAGTCCGCCTGCCGATGCAGGGGACACGGGTTCGTGCCCCGGTCTGGGAAGATCCCACATGCCGCGGAGCGGCTGGGCCCGTGAGCCATGGCCGCTGAGCCTGCGCGTCCGGAGCCTGTGCTCCGCAGCGGGAGAGGCCACAACAGTGAGAGGCCCGCGTACCGCAAAAAAATAAAAAATAAAAAAAAAACCGTTTCAGATTTCTCATTGTACACATAAGGAAACTGAAGGACACACCAGTTGAGATGAATTGTCCAAAATTCCGCTGCTGCTCATTCTTTCATGTATAAATTCATGCAGATATTACTGAGCGCCTACCTCATGCTGGGCATTGTGTATGATGCACTGGCAAGTGCAAGTACTAGAAGGCAGTTATCCGGACTTCCAGTCCAGTGCTCTCCTTTTATGACCTGGAATTTACGTTTTTCGTTCTGGGTAATCATGGAAGGGTGATCTAATCTCTAGATAGCAATCTATACCTTCTCTCTGACTATGGAAGCATTTTGATCAAAGGCAAAACATGGAGGAAATATTTCGACCTCAACAGATAAAATTATCATGAATTTTCGGTTACAGCTTTTAAAACAATCAAGGTTGGCAGAATGGAGCAAATCAACGTGCAGTTTGCTCTTTTAAGCTCTGAGATTACTGTCTGTTTTGTTACAGAGTCTAACTAGTTAACAAACTTCATGCCTCTTTCACAAACTGTATTTTTAGGATGATGATCTCAAGCCATTAAAGTTTGGGTTAATGAAGTTATCTGTGGATCACTCCCAGGGAACTTTAAATCAGAGGACACAGATGTGTGGTCTCAGCCAGAGGTTATATTTGGTTTGGCTGGCAGAGTGTTGGCCCACACAGCAGTTTTTAAATTTTTGAATTACTTCATAAGACTTAAAAATCAGGAGATTATTATATACAAGTTAAGATTCTAGCTTCTCCTACAAAATCAGAAGTTCTTGAAACACCAAGCCACAGTCTCACTCACTGACAGCATGAATTGACAAGGGCTGTCTACGGGGTAGCCTATTTAGACAGGAGAACACTGGCCACAGCCCCCCTCACCCCTGATCTCCTCTATAACTGCCTGACTCACTCAGACACATGCCAGGCCCTGCTGGCCCTTGAGTTCATGACCTCTGCTTAGTATCAGGGGTCAAAATCTTTACAAAGCTCTGTGGAGGCTTTCAACCAATTTTCTCCAGGTGTTGAGTACAAAATGATTTTGGTGATCAGTGGAGTTAGAGGAAAATATGCATTAATTCACTCAACAAACATTATTGTCTACTATGTTCCAGGTGTGTGCTAAGAATGAAGGAGTCTCAGATAAATAAGACTCAGTTCCTCCAGGAGCCCATGGACTAGTGAGGGAGAGAAACATGTACGTGATTAGTACAGTTTCTCCAAATGTTATGGTGAGTCACGGTAGCACAAAGGTGGGAGCGACCAATTTTAATCAGGGGAATTTACAGAATTTTAGTAGAGAACATAACTGCACTGAATGTTCAGGGTCCAACCAGGAAAACAGAAAACATTCTAAGTAAGGAAAATGGAGCAGTTTCCTATTGTAAATCGCTAACCCAGGAATGGGTGGTTTTAAAACATGGCCCCCAAGTTCTTTGACCTTTCTCCCATTGAGGGATGTGTCCCTGCCACCCCCCCACCCCCCACCGCCAACCTGTTTGAATCTGGGTGAACTTGTGACTGTTTCAGTGAACAGAGTAGGAGGAGTGTGAGGCTGTGTAACTTCAGAAGCTAGGACACAAAAGGGAGCTTCTGCCTGATGCTAGATGGAACACTCTCGTTGGGAGCCCTGAGCCACCGTGTAAGCGGACTGACTGCTCTGAGGTTGTCTTTAAACACAAATTTCTTATCTTACAGTTCTGGAAGTCAGAAGTCTGAAATGGGTGTCACTGGGCTGACATCAAGGTATCAGGAGGACTAGGTTGCTCTCTTGAGGCTGCAGGTGAGACTCTGTTGTCTTACCTTTTACAGCTTCCAGAGGCTGCTGCATGCCTTGCCTAGTGGCCTCTTCATCCGCAAAGCCAGCAAGGGCAGGTGGAAACTTCTCACATCGCATCACTCTGACAGTGACAATCCTGCCTCCCTCTCCCACATTCAAAGGACGCTTGTAATTTACATCGGGCCCACCCAGGTACTTAGGGTAATCTTACTTTAAGGTCAGCAGTTAGGAAACTTCTTCTCCTTCTTGCCACGTCACATAACATACTCTCAGGCTCTGGGGATTGGGATACAGACATCTTTGTGTGGGTCAATGATGCTGCCTACCCCAAGAAATTCTTGTGATGCTTAGCTTTATAGATCAACTTGACTGGGCTAAGGGATGCCCAAATAACTGGTGAAACAGTATTTCTGGGTGTATCTGGAAAGGGTTAGCATTTGAATCAGAGGACTGAGGAAAGAACTGCGCCCTCGTTGCCCTCAGATGGGCATCCTCCAGTCTGTTGAGGGTCTGAACAGAACAAAAAGGTGGAGGAAGGGCACATCCCCTGTCTTCGCTTAAGCTGAGACATCCAACTTCTCCGGCCCTTGGACATCTGTCCTCCTGGTTTTCGGGCTTTCAGCCTCAGATGGGGACTCACACTATTGCCTCTCCAGTTCTCAGGCCTTTGGACGTGGACTGAATTGTTCCGCCAGCTTTCCTGGGTCTCCAGCTTTCAGATGGCAGATCGTGGGACTTTCTGGCCTCCATAACGACGTAAGCCAATTCCTATAATAAATCTATCTATCTATCCATCTATCTATCTTACTGAGTCTGTTTCTCTACAGAACACTGACGAGTACACTTATTATGTACCATTGTTTTCACATACTTCACTTAATCCTCACTACAACTCTGTGAGGTAGGTGTTCTTACTGCCCCACTTTTACAGATGAGAAGATTGAGGTTCAGCGACGATAGCTGGCCCAAGGTCACACAGTAAATGGCAGGCTGGGGACTCCATGCCAGGCCTGTCCAGCTCTGCTATTCATTTCCACAAACTCACCATGTTCTTCCTACCTCGAGGCCTTCATGTATGCTGTTGCCTCTGTTTAGCACCCACTTTTCCCTTCGTCACCAGGCTACCTTCTACTCGTCCATCAAATTCCACTCACATGCCACTCAATCAGGGGAGCCTTCTCTGTTACCACAGAGGAGGCCAAGTAGTTCCGTTGGGTGTACCATAGCTATGCTTGATCACCTGTGTACATGTCAGTCTTTTCTTAGAATTAAATCCCCAGTCTTTATCAGGGCCTTGAATCAACCAGCCCCTGGCCCGCTCCAGCCTCATCTCTCCTTCCACTGTCTCCCTTTGCTCTCCTCACTCCGGCTGTATTCACCTTCCTTCACCTCCTTGAACTCATCAAGCTCTTCCCGAGCTCAGGACCTTTGCACACATCTTTCCTCTAGCCTGGCTTTCCGGCTCCTTTGCTCAGGTAATTCCTCACCCTTCAGGTCCCAGCTTTACACAGGCCACTCAAAAGTGAGTTAGGGCCTGCATTACGCCCTCTAATGGCCCCCTGTATTTCTCCTTTGTGGTGCTCATCATGATTGTAATTACATGATTATTTGGGTTATTTCTGTGCTTAAAACCATCTCTGCCATGATACCAAACTCCACCGCTTCAGAGCATGTTTGGTAGCATCTCAATGAGTACTAAATTAATTAAATAACAGCGTGTGAGCTTGTCCTGGCTGTGGATGTGAGGACATGGGAAACACTCAAATGACTTCTCTTTAGAGATACTGGAAAACTGGAAAGTGGCTTTGCCTCTAATGTTCAGAAGAAGTCCATGACTCTTCTTACCCCACTCTTTATGAGCACCGTTGGTCAAAATCAAAGACACTGGATGGACCACATTTCTTAAAGAAAGAGCCATGTAGGAAGAGGATAAATACACCTGTTCTTGGGTAGCTCCTCTTGTTTCTCAGCAGTCTTTCTTTCACGAGGCCAGCACTGATAAGCTCAGCCTGGAAGACAAGCACGTTAGGGAAGGTGGTCTCAATCATCAGTGTGCACCAGAATCACTCGGGCTTCATCCGGGTGTCATCCTGGAGATTTCCAATCAGTACTTTGCAGTGGGGTCAGGAAAATTACATTTCCAGCAAGCTCCCACCAGGTGGCTGGGTGCCGGTCTGGCTAGTTTCTGGACCACATTTTGAGAAGCAGTGGTGAAGCATTCTCAGACTTCGGTTTCGTCACCTGAAGCCCAGGATCACTGCACTAGGAGAGAGCCTGGAGCTCTGTATTTTTACCAGGTCGCCGAAGTTTCAGAAGCGCTGGCACTCGAACTTGGCTCTACATCGGGGAGGTTTTAAACACCGCTAATGCCAGGGGCTCAGCCCTGGAGATTCTGATTCAATTGATCCTGGAATCAGCCTGAGCATCAGAAGGTTTCAAAGTCCCCAAGTGATCTGAGTGCATGTGAAAGCTTGAGAACTCTTGGCCGAGTGTAGTCCTTCTCAAACGTTAATGGCCTCAGAGTCACACAAAGGGCCTTTTAAACCACAGAATGCTGGCCCTGCCCTCCGTTCCTGATTCAGTAGGTCTGTGTTGGGGCCTAGGAATGTGCATTCCTAACAAGTTTGCAGGTGTTGATGATATTGCTGATCCAGGGACCACACTTTGATAACCACTGATCTAGGGAAGGAAGACAGAGTAAGTTGACTGGGCCTGTGTTTCCCAGACTTGAGTGGGCATAGAAATCAGCAAAGATCTTATTATAATCTACGCTCGGCTGTGGCAGGGTTGAGGGGTCAGGGTGGGGAGTGAGGAGTTGCAAGATTCTACATTTCTAACACGATCCCAGGTGATGTAGTCCACAGCCAATAAGCAAGACCTGAACTGTTTTGGTCCTAGTCCTGGGACAGCGTGGAGCCCGAGCCTAGGCAGTTTTTCTGGCGATGCTTCCTTGGGCCATGCAATGGGCTTTGTGTCCACAGCCCCAGGTATTAAGAAAAAGATCCTTTGCACACCCTTGTTCCCTCCCCGTCTATTTCCCTCTGTGACTGCAGGAACAGGAGTCTGACTGAGAGTAGGATTCATGTGTTCCTATGTCCCTGCCCCCCCGCTTCCCAAAACCATTTTAATGTCACATTATTTGCAACAAAACAATACAAATGACAGTTATTTGGGTCAATTGCTTACCATTTTTGCCTAATTACCATGCAATCAAAAATTAGTCAAAACACATGTCAGATTAGCTTCTGTGAGCTTTATTTGATTACAACAATAACCTCCACTCTGTATGCTAACCTTCATGGCTGGTTACACATGTAAAATGGTTGTCTGCTCACAACTTCAAAACATCCGAGGGAACACTGGGCATTAGAGACATGGTAAATTATCCAATCTGTCGGTTTCCTGCAGTAAGGAATGGTTAAAGCTGTGATTGCTAGTTTAGGGGGCCTGTCTATATTCCTACCCTCTTTACTTCCAATGTCCTAAACACGAGAGGGGAGTGGGGGAAGAGGGGAAGGAACAGGAAGAGAAAAAATGGGATTTAGATAAACGTGGTAAATCTGTTCTATTACCTACATTACACACTGGGTGTGTTTAAAAGAAAAAAAAAAAAAAAAAAAGACCAATCCAGAGGAATTGCTGCAAATCACACAACCCTGATTACACGGCAGTATTCCTGGTGGGAAAGCCAGAGCAGTGAAGGGTGGACTTTAGCATGCACTATGCATTTATTTATGGTACAGCACGTCATCAAACACTTCACAGGCTCTAAGCTGGCAAACCAGAGGCCTTTGAAGAGAAATAATGAGCTGAGAGGTTCACGACATGCTATTAAAAAGTTTGTGACTGGATTCGGAAAATCAGATGGGTCTCCAAGGAAAGGGACAATTTCTGAGCCATTGCACTTAGAATAGTTTTTGAGCTCCAGAGCAGATATTTATGAGAAGAGAGAGTTGTTTTTGTCTCCGATCCAGGTTTGGACTCTGATGTACAGCAGGGAAGCCGCTTCGCACTGCAGACCTGAAGTTCTGGAATATCCATGATGTCACCTTTTTCTACTGATCTGCTACCACTGCACAGAGGCACGCTATTAGCTCTGTGATGTTTTAGCTTAATTCTCCCACATGTGGGTTGCAATTGCAGCCAAAACAAAGTTGGCAGGGGATTTTACAGCCCCTGAATTGCTCAAGGTGCCGCTGGCTCGGTGAGATCAGGTCAGGACGCACGCATTATGAGCGAAAAGACAAAGAGAAAGAAGAGGCCCCAGGACAGTGGGATTTCCGGTTGCCTGGTGTGTGATTTCCAAATCAAGCCTTTGGTCTTCCAGTCAATGATCTGATGTTCTGTGTTTTCACCTTTGAGATTTTCAGTGCTTCTCTGGCAGATGTGATGGGAGAAAGCACCCTGTCCTGAGCGGTGAACTGTGGATGGAATTCCTCTTACTGAATTAGAAAGGAGACATTTTAGGATACGAGCTCATGAAAGAGAAGAGTTTTGAAATGGAAAAAAAAAAAAAAGTACACACACACACACACACACACACACACACACACATACAGTAACACATAACTAGGCCAGCACAGGATGCATTTGTGGTTAAGCCATCTTTCCCATTGCAGATGACACTTTAACACTTTGATTCCCAGAGTCCTCCTGCACACACCCAGCAGGAAAAGATGCCTCGGCAGCTGCCACCCTAAAGCCAGGCTGCGCCAGAGACGGAAGGAGGAAGGTCTGGCTGCACGTGATCACCAAAGCCTTCAACTTGAGATCAGTCTGTGACTCCTTCTCTTCTCCCCACCGGCAATGTCGTGACATAAATGCGTAACCCTCGCTCCCGGAAGATCTTCCGAACGATGGGACAGAGCAACCACACCAGGAAAGACTACTTGTGATCATTAGGGGAAGAAAAGGGGGGAGTGGGGTGGGTAAACTGTTAGGCTAATCAAAAGCAAATAACTGTTGTTTTTTCTTCAGCTGTCTTCGCAAAAGTCACAAGGATGATGGTACATTTTCAAGCCTGCTCCAGCCAAACTCTGAAATATGCAAGTATTGGTTTCGTATGCGCAAAGCTGCTCTTTTTTTTTTCTTTTCTTTTTTCTTTCACTGTGGGAAAATGAACTTATTTTCAGTCACCCCTGACATCTGACCACTCGACTGATCACGAGGACACTGTGGTAAACCACAGCTCAACTTGAAATGATCTCTTTCAGGCGCGGTTCCTGTATTTTGGACGGCACCAGCCCTGGCTGCCCAGCTTCAGTTTGCCTCTATGGGGGTTCCATTTTCGCTTTCCTCCATCGACTCAAAGCAAGTGGTCTTATTCTAAAGTCTTTCAACTGGGCTCATCCTCAAAATAAGCTGAGTACAAAAAACGACACCAGTTTTCCCAGCCAAAGCCCTAAAAGTGGCCTATTTATACATTGTGTTCTTCTTTTTCAAAAGGGCAGGGGGCGGTGAAAACTTTAAACATCCTGGAAAAGAAACCAAAAAAAAAAAAAAAAAAAGCCAATTCTCCTGATTAATATCAGGATGATCCAGCAGGGTTTATACATATTCCTTCTGTTTGAATCATCTTGTTTTTTGTAGCTGTTTTACACCTCCAGGATCCTGCCATCTGCCCACTCTAAAGAAACGCAGCAAAGCATTCCAAAAACAATGGCTGGAAGGAAATCATTTTGAACAAACCCAAGAGATGGGCTTGTCTGCGCCCTTCTGCTTATTGCTACGCTCCCTGGAGGAGTGTGGGCTGGACCCGAGGCTCAAGCTGCGTGGGTCTCGTCTCCTAATAGCTCCCCTCCATCCCCCCCACCCCGAGCCCTGTCATGCCATCGGGCTGACAAGAGATCTGGCTGCCCTCCTGGCTGAGGAAGGAGGGGGAGGAGGGGTGGGCGGCCCCCTGGGCAGCTCTGTCCTACTCGGATCTGGTGTGTGTCACTGGAATGACAACTTGAAGAAGGCTGGAAGCCTGTGGACCCTACAGCGGGCCCGGTCCCCCTCACTCTCTTGCTACCCGAGACAAGAGTTAACAGGCCCAAAGAACACGGAGAGGCCATCGGGACAGACGAAAGCAGTCTTTCGTTTTGCTCACAAAAGCCTGGGAAATCTAAAGCTTAGCAAAGGCTTTATCAGTCCTGGGGCTGAGCCAACGAGCAAGCTGAAGTTCAGTTGGCCAGGCCAACGCAGCTGCTGGCTATCCACGCTTCCCACGGGGACTTTTCCTCAGCCCGTGATTTAGACAGTGAAGGGACGGGTAAGGTGCATGTAGCTGCCGAGGGTGACTGGAGAAACGAAGTGCCTTGCAGTTCCCGAGCAGTTTAGGTGGAGCAGAGAGTGCAGAAAAGGTTTTCTTTCCAGCCGCAAGATGAGGTGTCAGTTAAAGGGCTGCTGCCCTTGC
Organism: Stenella coeruleoalba; assembly: GCF_951394435.1. NCBI lineage: Eukaryota > Metazoa > Chordata > Mammalia > Artiodactyla > Delphinidae > Stenella > Stenella coeruleoalba. The sequence continues at coordinate 37,534,210 of NC_137162.1, forward strand.
GGAGAGGTTATTACTTTAAAGGGATATTGGCAAATGCTTCTGGCTGAACATTTAGGCTTGGTTACTTGCCTTTCCCCCACAGTTCATAGAGGGATAAAGATATTACATGAATTGGATTTTTCTTGTGAATTAAAACATCGATGTCCTGACAAGTTAGTGCTGAGCAGGCAGAAAGGAGGGAGAGGACGAATGCTTTGCCTTCCGCGCAATGCAAAAAAATGTTCCCAAAACAGCATCATCCCACTCATTGTTCAAGGTCACCAGACTGTGCATGCTCAAAACGGGACTCAAGACTCCCAAATCCCAGTGTCTGATTAATTGTTCTTTGACTAAAACAATGAAAATAAAATGGGTTAGCAAAAGGTATTGCTCCAGGCCCAAAAGTTCAGAAAGCAAGCACACCCTCAAGGAAAGTAGGATTTTCTTTAATTAGGCTGACGTTGAATGCCTCCGTAATAATGCTGTAAATGTGAAATTGTCATTGGCACGGTAGGTATATTGGTGATTTTTTATCATGCCAGTTAAAAGGTAGTGAGTATCACTGTGCTGGGTTCCTGGCACTGGGCAAGGCATTTCCCCCACATTATGTGATTTAACCCTCACAAGTACCTGGGGGGTATCATGGCCACTATTTTACTGATGGTGCTAAAACTGATTATAGTTCTTTGCTTGATGTGTAAGTGGTAGAACTGGGATTCAAGTCTAGGTTTCTAACTTCCGTGTTTCAGAACCACTTAACTGCCTTTTTAAAATAGCATCTTATTTTGTGTATTCATATCTGGGTCGACTACTGTAAAGTGTAAGTTCCTAGATGAGAAAAACTATGAGCTGAAGCAGAGCTTTCTTTGAATTACCTACTTGCCATATTTCGCCTAAATATGAAGGTAGTGGGGTTGGTCGTGAAATACTAGCATCCGTCGCTTTTAATTAAATAGTGCACATGTTCATAAATAAACTCTCTGTGAGGAAGACAATATATACCCCGATATTTCAAATGCATTGAGATGTCCAGACATAAAATAGTTTGGGTCTTATAAGAGGAAAATATTGGTTTGAAAAGTTGGAAGGTTAAAGATGTTAGTCCACAGGTGACTCGGTGCTAAGTGCACATTGACAAAGCAGGAAGAGGGCAATTAATTTAGTTAGCATCTAAGTTGGAGTATGTGGATGCCAACCTCTCTTAAAGCAGAGGAAAAAGACATAATATCATCTTTTCTCTACACTTTTCTCTTTCTTTTTGAAAAAAGGAAAGCTATGGGGATAGGAAAAGCAAGTTAAAAGTGCTAGTAACACACAGATGTAGAGAACAAATGTATGGACACCAAGGGGGGGAGGAGGGGTGTGATGAATTGGGAGATTGGGATTGACATATATACACTAATATGTATAAAACAGGTAACTAATTAGAACCCGCTGTATAAAAATTTTTAAAAAGTAGAATTCAAATATTCCAAAAAAAAAAGTGCTAGTAATAATAAAGATGAAAAATGGATTGCACCTGCCCTCAGGGATCTCACGGTCCAGAAGCGGAAGCAGACACATTAACAAAACAGTATGAGAGATGAAAAATAGGAACAGGTACAAGGCACAGAAATAGGGTAGAGGGGACCTAATTACCTAGAGAGAGAAGGAAAAGGTGAGGAAAAGCTTCACAAAGGAGTAAAACTTGAGCTGGAATTTAAAGACTTTGACTAAGTGCATAATGGAGGGAAAAAGAAAACTCTGTACAAAGGCACAGAGCATGAAATGAGCTGACATTTTGGGGCCCAGAAGGAATCTGATATTGCTGGAGGAGAGAGCAGACAGGCTAAGTGTGGAGAGATGAACTGGCGAAGTAGTTAGGAGGCTGGGTCTAGAATGTGGTGTGGTGAGCCACTGATGGGTTTTCAAAAGCGGATTTGAGTTTCCAAAAAGTTACTCTTGCGGTGCTGTCAAGAATGAATGGGTTGGTCATCTGATCAACAAAATGAAAAGCCAGTTGTTTCAAAAAAGTAATTAAATAGACAAACTCCTGAATGATTGGTTTTTTTTAAGAGGCAGAACTAAACAGTACTAGATATGAACAGGGACATTGAAGCAGAAAAAAGTAAATATTTAAAAATCATAAGGGAATCACGTGAACAACTTCAGAGCAATATATTTGAAACCTTAGATACACCATACAATTTTTAGACAGCATAAATTATGGAAATAAACTTGAGAAGAAATTGACACTGAATAAACCCATAACCAGTAAGGGGAAAAAATTAACTCCACAGTCAAAAGTATACCACAAAGACTACTAGCTCCAGAGGAGTACGTGGACAATTTTTTCCCAAAACTTCAAGGAAGAAATAATAACCCCTCACAAATAACCATTCTAGGGAATAGAAAATGAGAGAAAACTTGCCAACGTGTTTTATAAAGTCATTATAATCCTGATGTCAAAGCCAGAGAAGGACAAAATAAGAATCAATCTCACATATGGACAAAGAAGCAGAAATACTGAATAAATGTAAGCAAGAAATCCGAAATAAGTGTGTATATATAAATGTCATATACAGTATATTTTACATGGCATGCAAGAATTGTTTAACATTAGAAAATCAATCATATAATTTATCACATTGACATATTACAATTCATAATGGGAAACATTCAGGGAAATTCGACACCTGTTCATAATTTTTAAAAAAATCTTTGCCAACTGGTATGAATCATAGCTCCATGACTTATTCGTTAATAAATTTTAATTCAGGTAAGAAAATCTAAGCTTTGTACAAAAAAGGAAATGAGTGGATGAGAAGAGGAAAGAGAATGGAGGCAAAGAGAACAATTATGAGGTCATCATGACAAATCCAGGTATGAGACACAGCCTTCAGAGGCTGGAGGAAAGTCCTGATGGTAGAGGCAGAGGGGAGAGCAGATTTCAGCCATAGTTAGGAGGAAGACCGATAGAAGCTGCTGACTGACTGGGCGTGGGAGGAGGGTCGTAATGAGGAGACAGGCATTCATTATGACTCCTGGCTTTCTGCACTAGGTGGCTGTGTGGATGGTAATTCAATTACTCAAAATTGAAAATGCAGTTTGAAGATTTGTCTGAAATTAGCAAGTCCTCTTGCATGAGGGTAAAATAACTAAGAGAACTACTCAGCAGCCTGAAAAAGAGCTTTTGCCATCACTGGATTTCAATTAATAGCAGGACAGAGAGAGAGAGAAAAGCATTACCTGCTTTTGAAGCCCACATTAGAGCTGGGCCTGGCAAAGTCGCCACTTGATAAACACTTACTGAATCAGGCCAAAGCTACCAGCAGTTTACAGACTGTATGAATGAGTAAGAAGCTGAGGCTGTGGGGTACCCAGCATCACAGCAGGCAAGAAAAAATGAAGTCTACCTTGGAAGTATATAGTTAATCTAGGGTTAAGAAGTACCTAATAATGGTAATATTAGTGATACAAATATTTTTAACATTGAAAACAGAGCAAAGAGGGAAAGATATTTTCATTTTTCTTAAACCCTGCTCTATCACATATTCCATTATGTTTTTATAAATAATTATTACATTTTTGAATTAAAAGTTAAGCTTTGTTCACAACAGATTTAATTTGTATAGAAAATCACAGAATGTAATACTTTGGTCCTCAAGGATTCCCATGTGCCTGAAGCACTGTGTCCACATGCTGGCAGCTACAAGAATTGCCTTTTTCTTCCCTCTTCATTTCTTCAATTTTCCCTCCCAACTTGTTAATATCTATGTATGTCCCACTCAGTATGCTGTGATTTGAATCATATCAAAATCTATAGAAATAAACCAAACTAAATCACCACTTTCCTATGTATATGCAAAGTGTCAGGAAAATCATTGGTTAAACATCCCACCGTTCATTCTTTTCCCAGGCTGGATGCAGTGGACCCAGTGGACAAGACTATAGCGCATGGAGGGCCACCTTGAAAGCAGTCACAACCTACAGAAGGCAGCATCAGGCAGCTGCCAACAAGTTTTGTTAAGAGTAAGATCAGGGCTTCCCTACGAGAATGACGATGACTTCACTGGGCTTTAAGGAAATTCATTCAGGTGTGGAGTTGGGTGGAAAGTGCCAGAAAAGTATGAGTGACCCATCTAGAGTTTGGTAATTATTTCATAACTGCCTGGTGCTTAAACCTTTGGGACACCAGATCACAGATTGTATTCCCTAAGGACCAAACCCAGATCAGAGGGAGAATGTACTAGAACCCTTTGCCAGGAGCAATCTCCTGCTGAAACCATCCAAGTGGCAGGATCCACAGCAGGACAAAGGAACTTTTGAAAGGGACTTGAAAAAGAGTTCAGTTACTCTGTGGTTAACCCATCAAAGGCGTCTTCCTGTAACCCAGAGGACAGCAGGCCTCGACATGTGCCGGCCATTTGGAAAACAGAGTCATATGGAGTAGATCAAACGTTTCAGGAGAGCCCCTTGCCTTGAAAACACGGACCCTTATGAAAATCATTAAGCAATTGGTTGTTATTTATTTGCTTACACTGTGCTTCAGCAAAGCAAGCAGGAAGATGAGGATAAGAACCACTGAGCCAGTTTCAGAGGCCCTAGTTCAGGAAAGAAGGATTCCCTTACACCCCTGATTTTAAAGGGCCTTTTACGAAGACATCCTACCACATGGCTGGCCTAGGGAGGCTGTCTTGGCTCCCTTCGACTGTGTATTAGGTTAACAACCACCTCAAGCTTCTTAGAAACCTAGAAATCCCCAGGCTGTTAGAGGAATTCCACAGGGCTAAGAAAACGCTTGCAATCTCAGCACTGGAAGCAGAAAACTATTTCCAAACATCGTCCTTTCTCACTCTGTGGCACTTTGTGTAACCCACTCCCAGCCTCAGAAAACCTGGGCGGCTCCACAGCACACCCGCAAATCTGTCCTTCTTAATGAGCCAAGCACTCTTCGTTCATGGCTTGGATCCGTGGACCCGGGAACGAACAAGGAGCAAGTCCGTATTTTCACTTCGGGAGTTACCAGGTTATTGTGCACTGAGTTCCTTCTCAACTAAAGTAATTCCATTGTCTGATGCCTGGCACTTTGCTTGCTCTGAAGTTTAAGGAAGGAGCCCCTCAAGATTCATCCGTCTCCTAGCCTCAACTTCCCTTTCACTCAGACGCAAAGTGCTTGTGAGTGGAGAAGGGCTCAGCAGCATGTCATCATTCTTACACTTTGGGCTTTCACGTGATCTGTGCTCTGGGGGATGCTGAATGCATCGCCTCAGAGGCTCTGGGAAGTGGGGGAGGAGGCTGGCTCTTGGAAGCTGAACTCAACTTCTCCCAGAACATTACAGAGGTTGAAAAAATCTGTCCTCCAAATATTCAACACATATGTTCTGAAATTCATTAAGTTCCAAAATTAAAAAACAAGTTTAAAAGATCCAGCATTGGTTCTTGTACAAAGCAGATACTCAAGGAATGCTTGTTGACTGAGGAATTTGTTAGCTGATAAATATGAGAAATACAGTCTGTTTTGTACCACATGGCAGCTGAGGTTGCTAGGAAGACATTTGTCCCTGGTTTGTCATTATACAAGTTTTAGAAAATGAATTGCCTAAACCCTACCTGTGTTTGAAGAACAACTTCCCTGACAAAGCCTTCTCAATACTCTCTGCTTTGTCATTCTTGGAGGGGACAACTATCACTTGGCTTTGAGTTGTTAATTAACTTTCTGTTATCTTCCCAACTTCATGGTCCCCAAAGGGAAGATTCTGTCTTATTTTTCGTTTACGTAAATTTTGGAGGTAACCCCCTCAGGATCCAACAGGAGTTTCTGCACAAAGTACATACTCAACAACTGTTTGTTGACAGATCAATTTGTTCATTAATAGATATTAAAAATACAGTCTGGTCTGTACCATATGGCAGCTGAAGTTGCAGTTCACAAAAAGCGTCATTCTCTGCTACTTTTTTATAGACCGTACTTAGAAGAAATATTTTTTAGAAGACCTTTTCTGTGGTCTCAAGTTAGGTTTAGACACCAGTATTTAAGAGGGAATAATGTGTTTTATGCAGTAAAATAAGACAGCAAGTATACAAATATTGCAACACTGCAGTGACGTTTTCTGTTGACAGAGATGTTGATTAATTTCTAGTAGGCCCATGACAGCCATTTCTGAGGAGCCTTAGTTATGAGAGATGCTCGGTAGATGAGCTAATCAGGTTTTTTTAGAGTACAAGATCTAGTCTTGATGCTTTTTGTATTAAGAAAGAAAGGAAGGGAGGGGGAAGGGAAAGAGAGAGAGCAAGTGAGGAAAAAGGAAGGAAGGAAGGAAGGAAGGAACTCTGTTAAAATATCCACATACGTGATTTAACCACTTATTAGCTAATGACTCGTACACATAACAAGTACGTCAATATAAGAAAGTTGAAAGGAAAAAGAAATTCCAACCCTAGAAATATAATTTGGGGATCTTTCCCCCACTTTGCCCAATGCCATCGTACTTCCAGGCCTAAGGAAAGCTCATGCTGGGAGTCTACCTAAACTCTAGAACTTCTAAGTATCACTCTTCTTATCAGTGCTTCAGATCGGGATATTCTTCCAATAGAAGTCTGGGAAATGGGTCTTTACATTCACTTGCACGTCTTATCATTGGGACAATAGCCTCCCCACAGCAGGTACTGGCTCCTTTCGGTGGACTCTGAAGGCATTGTCTCATTTAATCACTCCATGGAGGCAGGAGCTGTCTCTTTTCTTTGAGGAGGGCTGATACACAACAGGTGCCCAATACCTATTTGTCGAGAAAATACATTCTCCTATCAGCCCTATGAAGTAGCAGCAGGAGGCCAGTTTGCTGGATGGGGAAATTCAAATGTGAAGGGAACAAGTCACTTGCCTGAGATCTTCGCAGAGCCTGATTTGTACCACTGTCTCTCTGACTAGCCTCTGTGCTGAGCCCTCCTGCGAGAAGGCAACCATCTACCTTGGTACCCACCCTCATCAATGTATCTGGAGGGCTACTTTCAAGGGGATCCTTTCCTTTTGCTGGTAAGTTAAAAAAAAAATGAAAACCTCTTTTGATCCCTTGAAGATGATTAGCTATAAAGAAAGCTAAACCATCGAGGCCTACATGATATTGTTTCCCTGGGAAATTTTTTTTTTCTAAATCGGGAGATGGTTACTTAGGCCCCCATAAAGCCAGCTCAGAGCTCTACTTCTCCTTCCTTTATCAAGACTTCATTGACTTGGAAAGTGGCTTCTGCTCCAAGGAGTGTGCCAACAGCTTTTACAGGCTGCCAAAACCCTCCACCTCTTTCTTAAAGGAGCCAGGGCCTTTCTTTTCTAGAACTTTATGCCACAATTAAGCAAAACCCAGCCACTTTCAAACAATGTTATACCACAGTTTCCTTAAAATATATTAGAAACCTTCCTATATCTTCTTAAGGTATTAAAGTATAACATATGTGTTCAGTAGCAATCACCACCTACTCTACTGAAAGTTCAAAAATTTCTGAAGAGGTGGACAAATATTGATCAAGAACTACCAAAAACTTACTATACCTGATTTCTTAATTAATATAAATGTGCTATATTTATACATACAGCAGCCCACAGTGATAACAAGAGCTCAAAAGGGCACATAACTCCCAAAACCAAAACCTGTGTTTTAGTGAAATGCATTACAAATAGGATTCCACCTGTGCAATACTTTTACAATATAAATTTAAAAATAGAGAAATTAGCTATCTATTAACCCATACTGGTCATTTTTACTGAATCTACACATTGCCAAAAATTGTATCTCAATGAAAAAAACTTGAAGGAAGAAAAATAATAGAGAAATTGCTTTTTAATGTCAATGGAAGAATCTGAGTGGATGGGTGGATGGGATGGATTTGTATAAATTGACTTGATCATATTCTTTTTTTAAAATTGAAGTATAGTTGATTTACAATGTTATCTTAGTTTCTGGTGTACAGCAAAGTGATTCAGATATATATATATATATATATATATATATATATATAGTCTTTTTCATTATGGTTTATTACAGGATATTGAATATAGTTCCCTGTGCTATACAGTAAGAGCTTGTTTATCTATTTTGTATATAGTAGTGTGTATCTGCTAATCCCAAAGTCCTAATTTATCCCTCCCCCACTCCCTTTTCCTCCTTTTCCCCTTTCATAAACATAAGTTTGTTTTCTATATCTGTGAGTCAGTTTCTGCTTTGTAAATAAGTTCATTTGTATCATATTTTAGGTTCCACATATAACTGATATCATATGATATTTGTCTTTCTCTTTCTGACTTACTTCACTTAGTATGATCATCTTTAGGTCCATCTTGACCATATTCTTTTTGGTTTTTTTTTTGCAGTACGCGGGCCTCTCACTGTTGTGGCTTCTCCCGTTGCGGAGCACAGGCTCCGGACGCGCAGGCTCAGCGGCCATGGCTCACGGGCCTACCCACTCCGCGGCATGTGGGATCTTCCCGGACCGGGGCACGAACCCGCGTCCCCTGCATTGGCAGGCAGACTCTCAACCACTGCGTCACCAGGGAAGCCCTTGACCATATTCTTAATCTTGCAATTGAGATGATAACATTATTCAGGAGGCCGCCATTCATTCATCGTATTGAGATACGGTATACGAACCACAGCACCACGTGTGGCGCGTGGGCTCGGTGTTCTGTTCTAGCCAACCATGCCAGTTATTGATACCACCAAGGCTACTCCAAGAGGAGAAAACATCATAATAAAATTGGTCAAGCCAGTCTGCTTTTAATACTACCCCTGGTATGACCGTGCTTACTGTTAGTGGAATTCATTTTAGATCTGTTAAGAATGAATTTATTTCCATATGAAATACAATAAAACACCAGTTTTCAAATATATCTTCTCCATGCCCGACTTAATGAAATCTCACCCATCCAGCAAGGCTCGTTTTGAATGCCACCTCCTCCATTGCATCTTTCCTGATCTCTCTTCCATGCAAATGTTTTCACTCTCTTGAACATCTTAAAAACTCTGGCTTTTACCCCTCTGAGGATACTTTCCCTGCTCTGCATGTCATGTTACTGTCTCTTTGCCTGATCCCCAATTAGATTTTGAGTCCCTTGAAAGCTGGGATCAGTCTTATCTTTACATTTTCTACAGGCTGAGCACAGGCCATTGGACTTAGAAGCTCAATAAAAATGTGTCGAGCTGCAGTGAATTGTGACCCACCCTGGCTACCAGGCTCCTGGCCAGCTTCAGCGTGCAGAACACAATGGCTTCTTGTATTCGCTGCTGCGCACACCCACATACATACACTAAACACCTGGAAACATGGCCACTTAGCTGCTTGGCAAACACTCTCCCTCCCAGGGTGTCTTCCCTTTTGAAGAGGCTGCTCTGACAGCTGGGCTGCTGCTGGTTAGAAGGGGCACTCCCTGGAATGGTCCAGCACTGCAGCAAATGGCCAAGTTCACTGTGCCAGGAACCAAGAAAAGAGAAGGGTCCAAGTAGGAGAGTCTCAATGCCAAGAATGTGCTCTCAGATTTATCACTAAGAGGGAAGCAGGGAGCATCGCAAGCGAGAAACCGATGTTGAATTTGCACCGAAGCCTCTTCCCTCTCCCGCCCCCTTTTCCTTCTCCATCCTCCCGTTTCCCTCTCCTGTACCCGGTCCTCCATTGTCGCTTGGTCTTGCTGAGCTTGGAATTCATCCCTAATACCGAGGAAGAGGCCTCCGCTCCAGTGAAGTGAGGGCCTTCTCCCACTTCCTCTGTGGGATGCTCTCCCAAGATGCTGTGGCAGCGATGCTGCTGCTCTTTATTAAATACAAATTACACTGAGAAGCTTCCAAGAACTTGAGTGGAAAGTTGATTTCCCCAAACCCTCCAGGCATTTCCCAGATCCTGAAAGGATTATTAGTCTTATTGATTGTCATTATTATATACAAAGCCTACATCAATTTTTTTAAGTTTCCTTAAAGGGACAACATAGAATAAGCATAAGCATGCAGCTTCCAGAATACGTCCTTAGATTCTGACATAACCTGTCGGACTCTGGTCGGCCATCAGGGCAGAAGGGAACAGGCTTCTCCCTGAAGTTCAGGCAGGGGTGGCAGATTTACCAAGATAAATACAGGACACCCAGGTCAGTTTGAATTTCAGATAAACAATGAACAATGTTTTAGTATAAGTATGTCCCAAATATTGCATGGGACATACTTATAATAAAACAATATTTGTTGTTTATCTGAAATTCAAATTGAACTGATTATCCTGTACTTTATCAAGCAACCTTAAGCCCAGGGAGAGTCAGGACAGTAAAGGGATTTTCACCAACAAAAGCTTCTTTTAAAGCCCTGGCTGAATGGCTTTGGACGACATTTCAATTCAGGCCCTGCATTTTCCCTGGAGTGTGAGCTCAATGTCATAGAAAAACAATTGGGAAAATGAACATTCAGTGAACATTCCGCCCCTTCCTTGCCCTCAGCAGCCTGTGGCAAACTGCTCCCCCTCAACCAGCTGGGGAGGAAAAGAGCTCTCTCTTCTAAGATGGCTTTCCCCTCCCCTTTTACAGATTGGCTTGTTTCTTAGATTTGCTGGAGAGCTGCTTTCGCTAATTGCTTGCAGACTGCGATCCAATCAGGCTTGCCAACTGTGGAGGCAGTGTGGAGGGGCTGAGAGGTAAAGAGGAAAGAGTTTGGAGTCAAGTGGACTTGGTTTGGAATTCTGGCTCTGCCACGCCCTGCCTGGGACACACTGGGCAAACTGCTTAACCTCTCTGGGCCCCAGTCTCCACATCCGTAAAATGAAGGAACTCACAGTGTTGACGTGAGGGTGACATGAGATTGGAGCATGTACAGTGCCCATCACCGTGCCTGACACATAGTAGGTGCTCCTTTAATATTAACTGTTGTTATTATTGTATCTCTTTGGCATGTCACACATGACAGGTGACACCTAGAATTGAGTCTACTCAAGCCTGGGACTTGGAAGTCTGGGAATGCAGATTCTAGAAGGCCGTTAAACCCTGTACACCTGGAAAGGATAACTCATTTGAAGGATGGCGCTATCGCTCTCCTTCAGCACCCTGCCCCATTCAGTCTGGTAGACTGAACCCCTCTGAAGCCAATGATCACATCACCAAATGGATATGAATTAGGTCACCACAAAAAGGTATTGGGGGTCAGGAAGTCTAGTTGAAGAAGTGGGAATAAGAGAGAGAGGGGAAGAAGGAGAAGAGGGAGGGAGAGGGAGAAAAAGAGAGGGGGAGAGAGTGAGAAGGCGAGGCAGGAAGAGAGGGATCTCATAGACCTCTTAGGAGCAATCAATGGAATTATCTCCGTAACTATCAGAACAGTGCTGAGACGTAACCATAACCACAGTTTAACAAATGTTAGCTCTTATTATTTGAGATGTCTTAAAGAGTGGGTAGGACTTTCATAAATAGAAAAAGGGATTTGTAACTTAGAAGATAAATAAAGTTATTATGAGGCTGACCTTAACTGTGAGAGTGATAAATTTGGACTTGGTTTTATAGGCAAGGGAGCTGCAGAAGACTTTTGAGCAGGGGCTGAGACATTATTCCTAGTAGATGAATGCTGGTGAGAAAAGAGTACTCTCACCAAGATGTGTAAGATGGACTGGAGGGGAAAAGGGGTACAAGAGAAGGACTGGTGTAAGCAGGAGGTTGTTAGAAAAAAACAGATGAGAATAGGAGAATGAAGGGGCAGGGGAGGGGACACCAGGCAAAGGAGGGGCCGGGGAGAGGGGAGAGAGAGAGAGGGAACTGCAGAGATCAAACATACAAGCTTGGCTACCAATTGGCTATCACTGGTCAGGAAGAAGAAAGAGCCAGTTTTCGGACTAAAAATGTATTGATTGTTGCCTTTAGCAGACCCTGTTTTTTGTCTATCCCACATTCTCCATCTCTCTTCCCCTCCTCCAATTTTGTTCAAATATTCACCCTTCTCTAAGTGGCCACTGCTTAAGAGAAGATGCACTTATCCGCAGCCCCAGGGGGTGGGTATTGATTTGTCCAAGACATCCACGTGGCTCCATTTTCTTCCCAGTGATTGGATTAGGCATGAGCATATGGCGAAATTCTTGGCAAAAAGAAACAAAGGAGTGGAAACAGCCCAAATGTTCATCAGTTAGGGAATGAATACACAAATGTGGTATGTCCATACAGTGGAATACTATTATTCCGCAATAAAAAAGAACGAGATCCTGATTCATGGAGGCCCAACGTGGATGGGCCTCAAAATATTATGATAAGTGAAAGGAGCCAGATACAAAAAGCCACATATCGTGTGATTCCATTTGAGCAAAATGTTTAGAATCAGCAAATCGTAAAGGCAGAAAGTAGGTTAGTGCCTGTCAGGGGCTTTGGGGAGAGGGGGACAGAAGGTGATTGTTAATGGATACAGGCTTTCTTCGGGGGCAATGAAAGTGTTCTAAAATGGATTGTGGTGACGGCTGCACAGTTCTGTGGATGTACTAAAAAACACTGAATTGTACGAATTATATGCTATGCAAAGGATATCTCAATAAAGCTGTTATTAATTTTTTTAAACAACCAAAAAGGAAGACTGCTAGGGAGACTTCTGGAACAGATTTCATTGCTCTAAAACACACACACACACACACACACACACACACACACAAAGTAAACTTGGCTTCTCTTTCTGGAGGCCAATGTACGTGAATATGATCATTAGGGATATTATAATAGTCTCCCTACCAGGAAAGGAGCCACAGAGCAGGTCAGTGCCAAAAGAAGCCCCTAGACTTCCCATTACTTAAGATAATAAATTTTCTTATATTTTAGACTAGTTGAGTTGGGATATTCCATCACTTGTAGCCACAGCATTTTAACTGATACAGTTCCATGAACAGGAAGGAGAAGGGCTGGTTTAACAGAGAGGCTGTGAATTTACATTAATTTGCAAGTGTAATCCAAGTGAAAGTTTCAAATGTAGTTCAAGATCTGGAAAAAGGGATAGATGGATGGATGGATGGAGGGATGAATGGATGGATTAGCTAGGAGTTCCATGCTCCAAGCTAAATGCTAAATAAAGCCCCAGGGAGAGCACAGAAAGAGTGCAGAGAAGAGTCTGAGCTGTCTGGACAACCTCCACTGAGCAGGAGAAATGAGTGAAGGAGACAGAGAAAAAGTATATAGAAAGGACATGGGAAAGTTGGAAAATCCTGCAAACACTATCATGCAAACTAAGAACAGGCTTCAGGAAGAAGGGGATTAAAGTCTAGGTCAACTTCTACAAAGAAACCAAGGAGGAAATAGCAGGGAAAATATGGTTAGCTAGATAACAAAGAGACCATTTTAAGAAAAAAAAAATTTAAAAACAACAACAACAACAAAATGTAGTTTTAGTGGAGTGATGGCGACAAAAGCCAGGTTTTAGAAGATGTGGGTGGGGACGACAGTGAGTGGACAGAGGAAGTAGGTGGCAGCAGTGTAGGTACATCCTTACAGAAGTTGGGTGGTTGTGGAAAGCCACTGAGATGTAGGGGCTGTGTGTTATTATAGCATGACCTAGTCCTATCCTTGCTACAGATAGTGAAAAGGAAGAAAGCCAGGAAAATGGCAAAAGAAAATCATTAAGTTCAAGAAAGGATGGTTTTGGTTTTGGTTTTTCTTATTTTTAGGGCAAGTGAGACCCAAGCATATTAGTTAGGGAAACAGAAAGAGTCATTAGAAAGGAAGCACCTGCAGATGACAAAGCAACGTCCCAAAGAGGGCAGAGAACATGGCAATGCTCAGGCCCAGAGGTGGGTCTCTGCCCTTCTTCTTCCAAGAGAGAAGTGAAAATCCAGACCCAGGATGAATACCTGGCAGTTTGGGCTGGAGAAGGAAATCGAGGGAGTCCACTCACATCAGCCCATGCACTTGACTTCTAAGATGGGCAAGAGGAGGTTGGAGTTTAGAATCCTCAGAGTGGAGCAATTTCAAGGAATGACGAGTGTCTATGACTGAAATAACCATGCATGCAACGATTGCCTTTGTGTGTCAACCTCCTGGCAGCTAGCCATGTAGGATGACTGGCAAGGACGGCTACAGAGCGCATGGCATTCTTCTGGTTTAAATTCAACAGGCATTTCTTGGACAGAATCATCACTATTTAAGAAGTAAAACAGTCATTCCCAGAAAGGGTTAAAATTGTTTTTTCCCAGTTCTAGCCTAGCTCCCAACCCCCACTGTTTCCCCAAGTCCTTTAAGGAAATTAGTTATTCCATTGACAGGCCAGTGCTGGTCCCTCGCTGAACAGCACATGCTGTGCTCTCTCTGTGAGTGCACTCGTGGTGAACTTTGAGCCACACATCTGCTGCAGAGAAGGAACTCTTATTCCCAAATGGCTGACATTAGCTGAAGATTCTGGGTTCATCTCCACCGTAGCATATTTTTATTAGATAGACTGCTGGAGAATCAGAGGAATAATTTTAGTCACTATGTCTATACCTCATTAGGATGCACCCCCAACTATTGTTCTTTTCATCACCTTAATGTCATTCTCAGACTGTTTCTGCAAAGTGAATATTTGGATGAACACCGATGTCCATCTTCATTTACCCCCAAGCCATTGGCGTATCTGGGCTAAGGATGTATTTTCATTATGTCACCACTCCAAGACTCTTTCTTTGATTTGAAGCAGTGGTTGGCAAACATTTTGTGTTAAGGCCCCGAGAGCAAATATTTTAGACTTTGTGAGACATATGATCTCTGTTGCAACAACTCAAGCCTGTCATTGTAACACAAAAGCAGCCAGAGGTAATACCTAAGTGAATGAGTGTGTTTGTGTTCCAATAAAACTTTATTTACAAAGACAGGCAATGGGTTGGATTTAGCCCATGGGCTATATTTTGCCAGTCCTAGATTATTAGCAAGAAGACTTCAGGTGAACTGATAGGTAAAAACCAGTATCTTTTCATGTGTTCATCTCCTAGAAGGAAAAAAAATTCCCTAAAACATTCTGTCGGACATTTTATTTCTTTTGCAGGCAGCAATATGGCATTTCCCCCTTTCTAATATATGGCATCTTAAGTTTTTAGATTCCCTTCCCACAAAAAGTTGAGAATAGCAGTAGAATTTAATTCAGGGAAGAGAGGGTTAAGTGGTTAAAAATTGGAGGGTGAAAGTATCACTTATCTGCAAACACAGCCTCCTCTTTAGAAACTGATTTACCCAGACACTGAGTTGATTATAAGAGATGCAGAGTAAAAACAAATTTGCTGACCTTCATTTCAGAGATCAAAGGTTAAATTCATACCCTGTAGGATGGTTCTGTTAAATCACTCCCAAGCTGCCTGGTGACATATTTTCAAAAAATTTTTCTCTCCAACTTTATCAAGTGTTCTTGTGTTCTGGAAACATGATTTGAAGTCCTAGCTGGAGCTGGGACCTTATGAATCTTAAATAGCTGAAATTCTTCTCCAACTGTATCCAGAGATATATAGTTAGTTGGGGTAGACATTACTTGCAGGGGTTAATACCTCTGAGTCTAGTTTTACTTATCAAAGATTGATATTCTATTTATCTAGTATTATTTGTTGAAGATTAAAATTAACATTTTACACTGGATAACCAAGGGTTATATGAACCATGCACAGATAAAAAGCTAAAATTGTCCACTTTGATGTCCTTGACTTTGGGCTGAATAAACATGTCTTAAATTATAATGTCTGTCAATGACTGAGTGTTCCCAACTTCTTTGCCACTAAGCAGTGCCTCAGAGCAGAATTCCAACAGTTCAAAAATTAGGAAAACTTTCTGCACAAATTAGTTGAACTCCAAAACACTTTTTTTAAATAAAGCAAATTTTCTGTCTCTTCAACTGTAAAGTCATACAAAACCTTTCAACAGCAATGGTTTACAAAATTCACTTTATGACAAAGTTTTGTCAGTCCATAGTGGGATGAAAAAAAATAGGACACCAGTGTATTTTGTATAGCTAAGTGCCTTTAAAGGACCTTCCTTTAGTCTATTTTTGTTTTAAATACTGAAATTTAATTTTAAATAATTACTCAGTAAAATAATGTTATTAACCCTTTGTTGGTCCTCAGTTGTTTTAAACTACAATTGCTGTGTTCTGAGTTGTGGCGCTCCAAAATTCATATGTTGAAGCCCTAACCCTCAATTTAGAGAGATTATTTGGGAGGTCTTTGGGAGATAACTAGAGCTAAATGAGGTCATGATGGGATCAGTGGCTGTAGAAAAAGAGGAAGAGTGAGAGATTTCCCTCTCTCTGCCATGTGAAGATACAGCAAGAAAGTGGCCATCTGCAAACCAGGAAGAAGGCCCTCACCAGGAACCACATTGGCCAGTACATTGATCTTGAACTTCGCAACCTCCAGAACTGTGAGAAATAAATGTCTTCGTCTAAGCCACACAGTCTATGATATTTTGTTATGGCAGCTCCAGCCGACCAATACAACAATTCTACAGTGTAATAGTAGAGAACTAAGAAGACAGAGGATGTTAGTAAAACTTTAATTTCTAATACTTGCTGGCTCCATAGACAGTAACAAATTTGGATTTTCTTTCCTACTAAGTTCAGAGAGTATGTCATTGCTGGCTGATCTCTAAGAATCTGGATTGTAAAAACTAAGCTGGATGACTTTTTGTCTTTGGGGAGCATGTGTGCACACTCAGAGAGAGGCCTCATCTCTGATGTAGGAGGAGGCAGGTATCAGGATACCTGATTTGTTGGGTGGAGAAACTGAGAATTGATTTTTCCAGCTATGAGAGACATGAAAATTAAACCCAAATGTCCTCACAGATGGGATTCCACTCACACATCACACACTTCCTACCACAGCATGAAGCACACCAGTGACAGTTTAGTCACTGTAGTTTCCAGTCAGATACCCATCAGGTAACTTTGGAGATGTTCTGTATCCTCTTCCAGGCATGGCTTCTTAGTCTACAAGTGGAAATAATAATATATCCAGTCTCATAGGGTGGTTAGGAATTAAAGAGAACGCATGTAACACACTAGTTTAGTTACTGGCATAAAATGAGTGCTCAATAAATGTTTTGTGCTATTATTTGGGTTATATGTTAAAAAGAGACAAAATGGCTGATTTTATTCATGGAATTACTTTCCCAAATTTTGAAGCTATAATAGAAAATAAAGTTATCTAGATCTTTATCAACTAAAGTCAGTCAAATGGTTGGAAACCTTCCACCTGAGACTTTGCTATTATGTGCGTGTATGTGTGTGTAATCACAAAGGATGATAAGAAATTGCTAAACTATTTTATTGAGAGGCAGAGAAATATCAGATGGGATCTTGACCTCAAATTCTCTCCTGCTGAAAAGTTACCAACAATAAGGGCGTGATAAGGAGAGCTGACAAAGGAAGACTTATTACCCCCTGAGGATTTGGCCCCAATCTCCCAACATGTGGGCTCAGACCTCCGTACCTGTGAGGATTTATTTTGCCTGGGATGGGGAGGCCTAAGAGACCCCACCTCTCCTCAAATATCTCCCCAGTACAAGACAGCCCAGTGTTAACAGTTTTGTTTTAGCCACACAGATCACCAAGTGAGAGAAGCAGTGTGGAATATAAGCAAAAGGGCCAGGACTCCCACGTAGAAGTCAAGCATTTTTTTTGTTTCCTTATCACACAAAAACTCCACCTAGTTCACCATGACTCTGCAAAACTCTTCCTTCTTGGAGTTGAGTGAGTAATGACTGGAAGCAAAGGAGGATCTTAATCTTCCTATAAAGTATATATTTTTCACTTTGGGAGTGGGGTTGAGGCAGCACCGACCTAGGTGAAAACTGTTGAAAGCAAACACTCTCTCCAGGAGCAAAAAAAAAAAGAGTGGACACAGTCATATACATAAAATTCGCATGTAACCTGGTGGGGAGTAAACAGATCTGGAGCCCAGCTGTGAAATTCAGGTAAGAACCCTGGCCTTATTGTTATTTTAAACAAAGATTCATTGAGCACTGAGTGTCAGGCACCATGTTAGACACTTTTATATCTTTACCTCTTGACTTTAGATCTCAAAACATTTCTTCTTTGTAAATACTATTGTCCCCATTTTACAGTCAGGGAACTGAAGCAAAGAAATGTTAAATGACCTGCCCAGTTCTAGGTTTTCATAGTAGCTCTGCCATGTACTACCTGCATGACCTTGGGTCAGACCAGTTGTTCTTACTTTTTTTTTTTTTTTTTTTTTTTTTGCAGTATGCGGGCCTCTCACTGCTGTGGCCTCTCCTGTTGCAGAGCACAGGCTCCGGACGCGCAGGCTCAGCAGCCACAGCTCACAGGTCTCACCGCTCCGCGGCATGTGGGATCCTCCCGGACTGGGGCACGAACCCGCGTCCCCTGCATCGGCAGGCGGACTCTCAACCACTGCGCCACCAGGGAAGCCCAGTTGTTCTTACCCTTATCCTTAGTTTTCTACTCTATAAAACTGGGTTAAAGTAGTATTTATTGCTGATTATTGTGCGTACTAAATTGTATGTCCTAACCTCAACTGTTGTGTGACTTAAATGAGATCATGCAGTGAAATATTTTGCACAGATTCTGGAACATGTTAAATGTACAATAAAACATCATATTAAAGAAAGAAAGGAAAAAAACCCTCACCTGATCATTGGAATGAACCCCACCAACCTGTACGTCAGCTAGAGAAAGCTGTATGATACCAACCAAAGCCTCTGGATGTAAGGAGCAAAAATCCACTCAAAGTAGCCCAAGGAAGAAGGAGGGTTATTTAATGAATATTTTACCCAACAAATAGAATATCATACTCTGCCAAGACATGAGGGCAACTTATGGAAACTTATGGACTCTTAGGACAAGAAGTCCAGCCAGACCTCCTAGACTGGAGTTGGAATCTGGGTTCGAAAAATTGTCCTTCTGTTTCTCAAGACCTACACAGTCTTTCTCATATCTTCTCATACCTTCACTACCCTTTTTGTCTCTACTCCATTTTTCTCTCTTTCTCTACTCACCTTTTTTCTCTGCATGCTCATTTTGAACGTGGCCCAATGTAGCTGTCTTAGCTCCGATCTCCATGTTCTCCCTACTCAAGTATTTACACCAGCTGGAATCCTCCTCTCTGCGATTGAAAGTATCTAAAGAAAGGGATCTCGTTGGCTTAGCCAGCTATGGCTCCCCTTGGGGTCACCTCATCTTAATCAGGAAAGCCATAGGATGATGAGAATGGGGGCTCTCAAGTGTCCAAACCCAGCCCCACTCATCTCAAGTCATGGTGGGGTGCCATTTTGGAAAATGGGTTTATTGTATGTCCTGGTCTCCAGGAGGAATGAGGGATGAATCGATTTTGGTCTCTTGCAAAATTAGTCCCACCATGGAAAAGAAAACTAAAAGTCATGCCTACTCAAAAGGTACATGTTCCTTTATTTTTTTAAAAAAAGGCAACATATAAATTCCTGGTTTCACATTGTGTCCAAGTCTTTAGGGAAACACGTCCAACAGTGGTTTGTTCTTGTTTCATACTTGTTTTATTTTATTTGGCAGCAAAATGAACATTGCATTTCAAATAAAAGCCCAGTTCTATCCCTTATACATTTCACTAAGCATTAGATGCTGTTCCGGTCCTCTTTTTCCAATCATGCTCAAGCATGTTTTGTAGACTCCTTTTGTGGAAATATTTTGGTTGGAGGATTTGAGGAAGATAAAAGGCACTCATCAACTCATTCTTTATATTGCCTTTTCTCAATGCTATTTAGAAAAATAAACTGCTGGGAAACCTAAAACTGAACTATGCTTCTGGAGAGAACAGGAAGGAGAGAGAATAGAGAAGATTGTGGAGATGGGAGTCTGAGCATAGGCTCTGTGCCTCCCGTACAAGCTGTGTGTCCTTAGGCAAGTCACATAACCTTTCTGGGCCTCAGCCTCCCCTCATTAGTCATGTAGGTGCCTTGGGCCTGAACTCACAAGTTTGTTTGAGGACACAATGAGATAAGAATGATGTGTTCTCACAAAAGTACTTTTATGATTTGTGAATATGCTTCAAAAGATAGAAGATTCTAGGGCTTCCCTGGTGGCACAGTGGTTGAGAGTCCGCCTGCCGATGCAGGGGACACGGGTTCGTGCCCCGGTCCGGGAAGATCCCACATGCCGTGGAGTGGCTGGGCCTGTGAGCCATGGCCGCTGAGCCTGCGCGTCCGGAACCTGTGCTCCGCAACGGGAGAGGCCACAACACTGAGAGGCCTGCGTACCGCAAAAAAAAAAAAAAAAAAATATATATATAGAAGATTCTAGTTAAAAGAATAAAAATTTCCCGAGCCCAGAAAACTGAGCAGAGCTTCCTCCCTTGTCATGTGACTCCCTTCAGCAGTTTCTGGTTGCCTTACAGGCAGATGGATTCGGACCCTTTGTACTAAAATCTGCCCTGTTCAGTTCCCCACTGTCTTGTGGACAGATCCTGTCATATCCAGGTCCCTGACGGTTCTTGGATGAGTCCCTCCAAAGGTGCATGTTCACCTCTGATGGTCATTTAAAAACTCAACCAGTCAACATACATCAGCAGCTGTGTTCATCAGGCATTGTGCTAGGCTGTGATTTTACAACAATAATAATACAACAAGAATATATCAGGTGGTCTTCTAAGCGCTTATATCAATGATCTCATCTGATGGGCACCACGAACCCCAGAAGTATATACTATTATTATTTCCCTGTTTAATAAATTAAGAACCGAGGCAGAGAGAGGTTAGTAACTGTCAGAGGTTAAACAGTCTGTTATCTGTGAATCCAAAAGATAACTAGAAGCTCCTCCCTGACTCCAAGAAGCTTATAACCCACTAGGAGTTTTGTATTTCACATCGCACTAACCATAACATAGAAAGACACATCCCAGCCTAGTGCTGCGGGCAGAGGGAACTCAGATGTGGGCTTAATGACTTTTGCCTATTTCTATGAGGGGGGCTCCAAGAGAAGTTAACAGCTGACTTGAGCCTTAGGCATTGAGCCAAGCTGACCAGACCTCTCTTGTCACCAGTCACTCGGACCTACCCACCCAGGATTTTAGATACGATTCCTGCCATAGCTTTCAGTAGCCACATTAGCCTAGGTCTCAGTGGATTGAGGGGGGGAAAAAATCTCAGTTGAGTGGTCAAATACTTAATGCTTGATAATACCACAAACTATCCACCATCCAGCTTTCTACCCACCATGCACTTGCTCCAGGCAACTTATAAAGGCTGAGACCCTAGAGATCATCTAGTTCAACCATAGCAAATAGACTTCATTTCATGTGCCAACTCCAGTCCACTGAGGGTTGCTGCTGGAACATTGGGTGTAAAGGAATCCTGAGGCTGTCAGGGATCAAAGGAAAAGTGCCTCAGTTGATTAGTGATGTCTGACACAGGCCCAGGAGCAGAGTATGAAGGCACGCATGCAACATGTATACCAAACTGAATCTAATCCAACATGTTTGTTTTATAGAGGAGGAAACAGGACTCAGAAAAGAGAGATGGAATGCCTCAGAATCACTTAGCAGGTTACTTATCTGGTTTCTAGGGCTCTTTCCGTAACACCTCAACTCCTGACAGTGATAACTGGTGCTCACAGGATCAGCACCAAACCCAGCAAGAAAATTATACTATGTTTAGTACAGTATTTGTGTTAAGTGTATTTCACTCTAATTCTTTGAAAGCTGATGATCCGTGTAATGTAACCCTATTCATCAGAATATCTGATTATTCAGAGCATTCCCTGACTTGGCTGAATAATCGCAAATAACCCTCCCCCAGGCAAGTAGCAATTTGTTCCAGACAAGAGGACAGAAGACAGGTCAAGGTCTTCCTCCGTTTTCTAAAGGGCCACTGACAAACGTTTATGTAGCGATACTGTTTGCCAGTCTGACCTGGGCTTGTCAGTAAAACCTGACAAAATAAAACACATTTGAAGGAATGATGGCTCTCTAAACAGTAAGCTCAGCTAAGTTAAAAGTTGGTGGCCAGATTTCATCATTTCTAAACATTCCTGAAGTATGAGCTAATCAAGGTGTGAGCCCCAAGGGAGACGTGAGGATAAGGGAGAGAGGAAGAAAGGAGGGCATGCCCATCAGGGGAACTGCCTTCCCAAAGGTTTGCTGGTAAAAAGGAGGGGATCCCCTTGGTGGGGAGTGAGGTCGACCCCGTTAGAGCATGGAGTATTGGAAGCAATTGAGAAGCTAACGCCCCGCGGTGAAAATGGAGCCTGGACTTTGTAGTCAAATGGACTCCCAACTGAATCCCGACTCTACCGCTTACTAGTGCAGGATCCCAACATGGTGTGCTACCTCTCAGAGCCTCGGTTTCCTCATCATGCATCTTCCAGGATGGTATAAAATTGATTGAAATAATTATGTCACACACGAGTGCTTAGAATTTAGTAGGAGCTTGATGAATGGCCAAGTAACTAATTAACATGCTGGCTTATGACATTTTGTACGGAAAACAATACTGCAATACTGGGCCAGGAATGAGGATCCCTGAGTGCTGGTCTCAGTTGTGCTACAAACAAGCATAGGGACCTTGGACCCTCTGCCTTGCATGCAGTAAGCACTAAATAAATCTTTGCAGAATACATGAATGAATGAATAAGAAAATCCAAGAAGGATTTTACATACGTGTTGGGCCCCAGGTTTTTCATCTATGTAAGAAGACTGGCTTCTCAGGTCCCTTTAAACAATAATGTTCTTTCAACCTTTGCATTTCTCACAGATGCTCAAGTCCACTACGAGTTGGGTACTGTCCTGGCCGAGACTGAAGTCCCAGGGAAGATCATAGAATTCAGCACTTGACCTCAGCTGTCCCTGGGCTAAGTCCCCCCTGAAGATTTGACCCTGACCACCCAGAGATCCTGTAAGGCTCCCCTTCTTCCGGAAGTTGACTCCAAGCGAATGAAAGCAGATTTTCAAACAAGGGATAACCGAAGGCGAAAATGAGACCTAGGGATGCATTCCAGCCTCTGCTCATGCCTATCAATTGCTGTCACCAGCACTATTCTCTTTCTGGGCTTTCGGCCCCCTCACCTGTGAATCAGGGACCGTCAGGTGGAGGGCTTAGGCTGCTTGGCCGCCATGAAAGTCAAGATGCTCCATCCACCCGTGGCTCTGATTTCCAGCATTCATGTGGAGAGCCAGCTCTGTCAGTGGGAAGGGAGTGGCAGGCAAGGTTTGCTAAGCCATCAGGGCGCCAGCTTGGTTCAGGGACGGCTACACTTTCCCTGGCTTCCTGTTCCCTGGGGGAGATTCCCTTGAAGGGTGGGCTCAGACCCAAGAAGGGGACAAAGGCCCTCAGGAGTAGGGAGACAATAACATTCACAAGATGAGAGTTCAAAAGGAAATAGCACAAGCTGGAAGTAATTGATGTGTCTTTAATGTTTCAAATATGCCTGCTTTTGTTTATTTTTTTAATCTCAACAAGTCATAGACACCGAATGGTAAATCAGATTTCTGAACCTCCCCCACTTTGGTACTCCAGCTTTAGAGAAGCTTTTACACAGCTTTAAAGATAAAAGTTCATGGTGGGGGAGGGGCTTCCCTGGTGGCACAGTGGTTGAGAGTCCGCCTGCTGATGCAGGGGACACGGGTTCATGCCCTGGTCTGGGAAGATGCCACATGCCGCTGAGCGGCTGGGCCCGTGAGCCATGGCCACTGGGCCTGCGCGTCCGGAGCCTGTGCTCCGCAACAGGAGAGGCCACAACAGTGAGAGGCACGCGTACCACAAAAAAAAAAAAAAACCTTCATGGGGCTTCCCTGGTGGCACAGTGGTGGAGAATCCGCCTACCAATGCAGGGGACACAGGTTCGAGCCCTGGTCCAGGAAGGTCCCACATGCCGCGGAGCAACTAAGCCCGTGCACCACAACTACTGAGCCTGCGCTCTAGAGTCCGTGAGCCACAACTACTGAGCTCACACGCCCAGAGCCCGTGCACCGCAACAAAGAGTAGCCCCCACTCACCGCAGCTAGAGAAAGCCCGCACGCAGCAACGAAGACCCAACACAGCCAAAAATAAAATAAATAAGTTTATAAAATAAATAAGTAAAGCCGTGAAAATGGTTGAAATAACCTAGGAAGCTAGTAGACAAATTTAAAAAAAATTAAAAAAAAAAAAAGATAAAACTTCAGAAGACCCTAGTTCTTTGCCCAGGGGGCAGGGAAAGCAGCCATCTGACTGCGAGAGGGAAGGGGCAAAGACTGGCTGCTCAAGCCTCCTTGAAAATGAGGCTGGAACCAGGACGTGGAATGAGGTAGGAACCAGATGAGCTTGCGGGAGCCGATCAAAGCAAGGAGTCGGGAGAACAGAGAACTCGAGGGGCTAGCTTGTTATTAATGTTGTACTGATAAAAAATCACTAGAGGTTTCTAAGTAAAGGATGGACAGTAGAAATATTCTGATGATGAAAGATGTTTCTAGTATCTTTTTTTGCTGCAAATTAAAACAAGTGGTACAAAGGGCACACTGACCTACTAGTAGATCAAATTCAGATTTCAAAATAGCAAGGTTGGGGGTAGGTTGTAATTTTTCTAACCTGTTTTACTCGAATCACAAGAATTTTTTAGTGCTATCAATGCCCCTCAGTTATGTATTCATTTACTCAATAATTTTAAAATATCTCCTGTGTGATCATTGCTCTGGGAGATACAAGAGAGGAAGAAATTGATAGTCTCATCAACGTAAGTACATAAAAAGAGAAAAAGGGCACAATTAATTGCCCGAAGAGCTGTGTCGATACTGTACAATGTAAGCAATCTGTTGACGAAAACCCTGAGAGTTGGGGTGGTCTGGACAGGGCAGGTAGATGCAGGGGCTGAGGGGTGCAAGGGAACATTCCAGCCCAGGGGAAGAGATGGGCAAAGATTCGGAGGGAGGCATGAGCAGAGTGTTTGAAGGATGCTGGGGTTGGGACACTGGCCTGACTGAGATGGAGATATTCAAAACTCTCCTGGAAACAAAGAAGGGTCCCTGCCAACCTTCGAGACGAGGGTTCACAACTTTAAATGGTGATTTAAGAAGACGTATCTGGCAGCAACGTTTGGAATGGTCAGAAGTAGGAGAATCGAGGAAGGAGAGGTCAATTGAGGGCCATGATTGTGTTGCAGAGTCAGAAAGACAGGACGGCTGGGTCAGGCATAATCTCGCATAACAGTGGGTTCCCACTGGCCCTTTCAAATATTCCAGGGCCCAGCCAGCTGTCCAAGCTGTCCAAAGAGCGAATTGGACACCCGCGTTCCAAATCCCCACGTGTGCCAGGAAATGAATACTTCTGGTGCCTAAGAGGAGCCTGGAGAATAGAACAAAACCCCAGGAAAGTGTGCTTCCCATCTACAGCCCACATCGCCAGCAGCCCGCCCACCACTGTGGAAAGGCGGGATTAATGAGCTGCAGATCATCCAAGGCCAGGCCTTATACGATTCAGTTTTCTTGGGAACATCTAAGGTCTTATGCTCCCGCTCTAATCCCATACGCCATCCTTAGCTTATATTTTGACAGGCACAGGGCTGGTGGCTTTAGCCAACATCCACTTGAGGATGGAGGAGGTGCTGACTTTAGTCCCTGCTGAGGGCTGGTTGTAAGTGGCCTGGGCACCCATTCCAGGTGGCATCCATTAGCCCTGGAGCCCAGATCTCTGGCACTATTCACAGTACAGGAAACCAGAAAATAGGGTACCTTTTTATTTTTTTCTCCCCCTTTTTAAAATTTGAAAGCAACAAGAGTTTTTCTCTAATATCCAACTGAATTAAATTTCTGAGTTTAAAAAAGTCATAAGAATTTTTATTTGATCTATAACTACTCTACTCCAAGAGCATCTTCTTAATTTGGGTTTCTCTTTATAGCTGAGGCCATCTATTTTATTTTCCTGGATGGCCTGTAATTTATTCTATTATTTATTACTATGTTCCTAGTATCCCCTACTCTGAACCAAAGGTTTCTTGGCTTTCTATATCAAATACCACTCATAGAGTGAGGATCGCTTTCTACCAGTGGGAAGACACGATTTTGGGGGGGGGGGGTTGTTATCTTTCTTTTTTATTGAAAATGTTGAAACATAAATCCAAATCTTTTTAATATTTTTACGCAACTGATGAAAAAGCGATTTCCGCCAACTCTATGAATCCACACCCTTCCAAAAGCCCTCTAATTAACTCAGTGCCACCACATCACTCCTGTTCCTGACTGTCCTGTATTGTTTGATGTACTTTTTGCCACTTCATCCTTATTTTCTGGGCACTAGTAACAGTGGGTGTTATCTCCCAAACGTCACATCTTAAGAGCACAGCCCAGCAGGGGCTTGGAAGTGTTCTAAATGTCTTGTTTAATCATCACCCCAAATGGATGTTTGAACATAAATCTGTTTTTCCTCAGGACAGATCTTGCTCTCTCTCACCCATCCCCCTAACTGGCAAACATTCCCAATTGGAACACGCTCTCATCTTAGTTACTGTAGCCTCCAGGCCTCCTGGGTCACTAGGATGCACAGAGTCCATCTCTGTTACCCTAACTAATGCTTGGGCAGCAGCCTACATAACACATCTTTCTCTGCCTGCTTCCCTCCAGCAGTGGGTACCGAGCAGCTCAGGATTCTGACGTTGGATTTATTTCCAGATAGAGAAATTGTGTTCTAGAAGAAGTATGATGGGCACCTGCGTTTTTATGGCTGCTGTTGTTTGGCTGGTTGGTTTCTTGCTTTGGTTTCCCTTCTTCCTGACTTTCTTTTGGAAAACCATCATTCTACACATTTCCAGAACTTATGGTTCTGGAGGGATTCAACCCACTCCCATGCTCCAGAGGACAGTATACAACAAAGGCCCGGCCAGTTCTTTCCCTCAGTTTCAGTAACTGACTTAGGAGGTGGGTGTATTACCCAAGGCAAGCCAAGTGTCATTCTCAGGACTTTGGCTAGTACTCTTAGGAAAGAGATACTGTCTTTGTGCTGGATTTGAAAGCTGAGAGAATGTGAGTATGAGGCCTCTCTGGGCCCTCCTGTCATCTGGAGTACTGAGCCAAGAGAGGACAGCAGAGATGAGAGGCAGAGAGACCCAGATGTCTGATGACATTATTTGAGCCCCTAGACCTAGCTGTGCCTGAAGCTGACGCTGCTGAACTTGGCAATGATGTTAGCCGAACGAACTCCCTTGCTCGCTTAAGGCAGTTTGAGCAAAGCTACTCTCCTGGAAGAGCCTTTCCCATCTGATGCCTTGGTACTTTCAGCCTACTGTTAATGGAATTCTTCCTGGTCATAACAGTGTGCTGAAGTCCAGGAATGGATTGATTCATCCCTGTTTATCCAGCAATTAAGACACAAGATAGAAATATGTAGCTTTCGTGAACACTACAACCATTTCCGACTCATCTTAAGCAAGATCCTTAATCTCTTCCTTACCAAACATAACAAAGGAATGATCAAATAGCAAAATGTACAGAGGGCTTGCCTGTGTGAGGACGGACATAATGAAGGGTCTAAATGTGAAAGCAGCCACATAGGACGCATTACCTGCCATCCAAGTGAAGCCTCTCTCTCCAGAATGGGTCAATCAGGGCCAGGGAAAAGGACTTCCCAAGGCAACGTTATTTCTGTTGCATAGACCTAAAGACTAGTCTATCAGTTAACAGGAGCCAAACAAAAATCGTGAGCTTTGAAATTAGGCAGACTTGTATTTAACTCTCAAGGCTTGTTTGTAACTTACTCGTTGTGTTACCTATCTCATAGGTTGTTGACGATATTCAATTAAATTATGAATCTTAGTACCTTCTCTGGTCACTAGCACAGAGTCGGCAATCAATAATTGGTAGCCATCATTAGTATAATTATTAGTAATAGCAATTGTAATAATAATAATAATAGAGGCAGTAGGAGTTTTCTCACTTCTATTTAAATTTCTATTTAAATTTCATGTGTGTGGTATAACTGGAATTTTAGGCCTATAAAACAAAATTAAGAATAATTACCATGGATAAGTTTTGGTGTTCTCTTAGACCAGCATACAAGGATGAGGGGAGCAAAGAGATGGAAGAAGAATGCTCTGGGTCAATTGTGTGGAGGCCAATATAAAGTACCTTGACTAAGTCAAATTTCTCAAACACTTTTATAGGATTTTTTTATGCTAATCTCTGCTTAGTCTCAATTCAGACAAAATGTCACATTTAAAATAATGCTAGCAGATCTCTTTAACAGTTGAATTTTATATAATCTTTATTAAAAGATAAAAGCTAATATATTCTACTCATTTGTTCAGCCTCTACAAATGGCATCTAAAATGACAAATGAACTTCCTAAAAGAAGGATTTTGGAAATGTAGTCTAGACTACCCCATTTTTAAAATATGGCATAATGGAAAGAAAACTAAAGCTAAAACTGAAAAGAAAACTGAAAAACAAATTTTGCCACAATGAAGAAACAGAAAAACAAAGTAGTGACAATGAATGTAAAAATAATATACACATGTTTATAATGATGGTTCATTCAGACCTTGATAACTGGGTTTTAAGTGGTTTTAGAGGGTCGGCTCTCCTTTAAAGCCAACCTGGATTCTTTGTGGGTAAAGGAAAGAGAAAAAGAGGCTCCCCACTCCAGCTGGGAGTTGAGGTGGGTAGCTCTTCTGTTTTGTTGTGTTTAGGACTCTTTACCAGGACTGCCACATCAGGACGTTCTACACTAACCAGCTTAAGCTAGCCAAAGTGATGGGTTCAGGATGAGTATGTGAAAAAAAACTCTGGCTAATGATAGGTTCAGAATTTTATTGAACATCTTGGGACACTTTTTTCCACAGGACCTGAAAATTAGAGGATGTATCTACAATACTACTGCCAACTGCTACTACTCCTGCACATGAAACATGGGACGAAAGCAACTAGCAGGAGGCAGAGCCCAGAAATGGAGAGAAACTGAGTCCTGAGAATCCCCTGTGAGCCCTGAATCAAGCTGCGCCCTGCCTTCCTCCTTGAACTTTCCAGGTTAGGTCAGCCAATAAATTGCCTTTTTGTTCAAGCCAGTTTAGGCTACGATTTTGTTACGTGCCAGCTAAAGTGACCTAACGCTATAAAGATCTGGTATCAAAAACAAACAAACAAATTCAAGAAATATCTAAGTTTAAATGAGGCATCAGCAAATCAGGAAAACTTCTAGGATCGTAGCTGAGAGATTGAGGCCCAGAACAAAAGCCTGTTGAACCTAGAGATTTCTACAGGATGATTCACAAACTCAGGATGCACCTTCAGATAAAAATAATTAAACATCTAAAACATCTGATTTCTGCGGTGTGGCCACATCTGTTCAACTGGAGAGTTTCTAGAGAGAAACTAGGAAAGGTATCAAACTCCAAGCTGGTGGCTCTGGCAGGAAAATGGATCAGGGACTGGGAGGTCTCTTCAGCCAACTGGCTGAGGAGTCAGCCGTTTTACAACATCTGCCCTGATCGGGAAAAGCGATGGGGTAGCTTGCTAAATGTTGAACAAGGAAGCTTGCAACAACTGCATTATTTAGGGCTTCTGTGACTTCAAGTAAGAGGCTTTCCCAAACTTGGGAAGGTGCCTTTAGGTCCAAAAATAAAGGGGTGTGACTCTGCTAGCACACAAGCAGAAAGAACTCAGACAAATGAGGAATTGTAGTTTTATGAAACAGGGACTGTACAAAGCAGATGCATTAGGAATTTGGAACCAGCATAAGACAGTACATTGTTTGTTCAATTCCTGGTAGAAATCCTGCCCCCCAAATTATTTTTAATCATATATGGCAAATTCTTTGCCAAAAAAGAGCTTTGATGCAATGCTAGCATAAAAATCACAGCAAGCACAGTTCAGAAGAATCTTGGAACTCAGAAGCTTCACTACCAAACCACAGTTAGTCCGGTGCCTGTTCCTGGCAGCATGGAGTGCAGGGTGATGGCAGACGGAGAGCTGGGCGGGCAGCAGGGGCAAAAGACAAACTTTTTCTTTACGTTAAGAACTTTGACTTAGGGCTCTAACATTCTTCTGATTCATGCATTTTGGAGTATCTGGTGCCATTTAATTCTGCTTCTACTGGGTGAACATTAGAAACAGTTTAAAAACCAAGACAGGATTAACTCAGAATTAACACATTCAAACACCAAGGTTTAAGTCCCTTGGGCAAGACATTTGCTAACTACAGAAGGCTAGCGCTCCATCTAGGAAGCCAAAGGAATCAGTCCGCACCTTAGCTCCTTCCCAGGCCATAAGATGGCTCACCTGGGTACCATGGGCTCAACTATGCTT
Organism: Stenella coeruleoalba; assembly: GCF_951394435.1. Taxonomy (NCBI): domain Eukaryota; kingdom Metazoa; phylum Chordata; class Mammalia; order Artiodactyla; family Delphinidae; genus Stenella; species Stenella coeruleoalba. The sequence goes on from NC_137162.1 coordinate 37,564,375, forward strand.
ATAGCAGAAAAACATTTCCAGTACATTCAATCCTCATTTTTTATGGCAAACAGGAGAAGTGGTCTGGCTCTGTGAGAAAAAGCACAGTACCCCAAATGAAATGGATAGTTTAGTAAAAGGCAAAAGGTCAGCTCTCGAATAGTGCATTTAATAAGTATATGCTGAGTGAATGAATAAAAGCACAAGGTAATTAATAAATGAATGACCGAACTACCAGATTGGTTGGTTGTGTCGTTTGAAGTGAAACCTGAAAGAGAACCACCTGGAGAATTTTTGGAAGTGGAGTAGCAATACAGTTGGTCAACAGGACAGATATTTATGTTATGGTTCATCCACCTGCACAAGATGAAGTGGGAAATACTGAGGGGGAGGAAGGTAAAGAGATGTATCAACATGATTTCCGCCCATATTGCTCGCCATCCGCTTGAGAAAATAAATATGCTAAGGAAACAAGAACTGACATTGTAAATTGATTTTCTTTGTGAAATAAGGGGGTGCAGAGAAAAAAATCCTACAAGCATTCATACAGGTACTGGGGTTGAAAATTAGAGAAGACTTCACATAGAGAGAGCCTCAGTGTAGTAGAACGTGAATCTGTGGATAGAAGGAGCAAGGCTTACCTGGCAGGGAACGTAGAGTGTGACTGCAATCGTGTGACATATTTGGGACCCGCCTGACATCTAAACATCTCTAATCTGTCTACATCTCTTGCTCTCTCTACTCCTGGTTCTTACAATTATCTCTTGTCTGGATTGTAGCCTGCAGTTGGGTTTCCAGTCCCTTTATCTTGCACCCTTCTGATCCACTGTCCTCAAGGGAGCAAGAATAATCTTTTTAAAGATAAATCTTATCAGTTTTCTCACCTGTTTAAAAGGGTTTAAAGTGGTTCCTCACTGACCTTAGATCAAAGTCCCAACTCACTAGGCTTTCAAGTCCAGCAGGATCTGTTTTCTGCCCCCAATCCTGACCTTCCAGCCCTACTGCCACTCTGCCCTCCAGCTACACTGAACTTCTTTCAATTCCCAAGTGTGCTATGGTCTCACCTCTGGGCTTCAGACATGGTATTTCTCACCAAGAAAACTTTTCCCCTGGCTCTCACCTGGCTGACTGCTATTTACAGGTCAGATTTCAGCCTAGATAGCAATTCCTCTGTAGAGTCCCTTGGCCTCAGCATCCAGGTTTTATGTCTCTCCTATGTTCTCTGATAGCCCCCCGTGCTTTCTATCATAGAGCTTGTTGCACTGCGTGATCATGTTTATTGTTCCATTTTGCTACTAGCCTGTGAGCTGCATGAGAAGGAGGACCAGTCTTCTCTGTGTTGCCACTCTGTTATCCACACATAGTACAATGTTTGGCACTTGTTAGATATTCGATAAAGTTTTGCTCAGTGGATGGATGGATGGATGGATGGATGAATCAATTTTATACAAGCAAGTTAGGAGGGGATTGAGGATTGTGGTAGGCCTCGAAGGATAAGCCAAGGCTTCTGAATTTTACCTTGAAAGCAACGAATTATTAAACAATTCTGAATACAAAGTGTGACAAAACAAGAGACGATGAAATTGATATTCACAAGAAAAAAATAGGTACAACTGATTCTATAGGAAGGGAAGGTTGGGGAATGAAGGGAAAGAAGTCAATGGTTTCATTTCAGAAAATGAAAGGTTTAAAAGAAGGAGGCATGAAATCAAGTGCATAGTCTAGAAATGCTTCTTAGAGGAGTTATTAATATTTGAGGATTTTCAGATTGAGCTCAACTGAAAGTTTGTCCTTAGAACCAAACATAGGCCATCCTCCCTCTCTGCCACGTCATGAACACCAGCACATGCCTCACCCAGACACACTCACACACAGAAAAAGGGAAATGTGAAGTCTTGAAGGCAGTTTGTAAATAACCCCTTCCACACGGGGTGAGCCAACTTCTTTGGGGACAGAGAATGACAAAGATTCACAGTTGAGTAGAGGACATGGACACACTTAAGCCCGTCTCCTCTCGGATTGGAATGCCAGCAAACATGTAAGCCGGTCCTCAACGTACCCAACCCACAAGGCTCAGCTGGTCCTTCTCCACAAGATTAAAAAAGAAGAAAAAAATTAAAATGTTACCATTGTTCTATTATTATGTGCGTGGTATGTGCCATGTAGGCAGAGGAGGGACAGAAAGACCAGCCAGTCTGCAAATACTGGAAAGGTCAAAACAGCCCAACCAGCTACCATGAATTGTCTTAGGATACATGGCCTAGGTGATCCCCTAGCCTCACTCTGTGTTCAGTCAAATGTTATTTGGATTATAATATTAAACTAGGACTAACATGACCCACACTGTTAAGATTACTAAAAGAGTGGAAAATTGCACAACGGGATATTTTTTTTTTTTGTCTTCTAGCCCGAGGGTCATAATTTGTAGGGATCACTGTGCTGGCTTGGATACTGAGTATTTACTAAGCGTTGACAGCTTCTTCAGTTCTGTGCAAGATGGAAAAGAAGTCCCAGTCCCTCCTCAGGGAGTGATCATATAAGTTAGGCAGGCAAAGAATTCAACATAATATAGATAAGGTGTGGTTATAAAGTAATGACAGGGAATCTTTTAAACAAAAATACCAGAACTTACTGTTCAAGAGAGCTGTTCTGCAAATCCGTCACCTTGGGGTATGGCACAATTAGTTCAGAGATGTGTCTATTGCTCAAACATTTTTGGAAGGCTTCTTCAGACATTGCGATGTAGGGTGGTGTAGTTAAGGAAGCATAAACTTTGAATTCTGACCATCACCAGCTGCACGAGCATAGTCAAGTTTCCTAACCTATCAACTCCTTAGATTTTTTACTCTTGTAAAATGGAAATAAGCTATTACACTACAGTTTTAGGAGGATCAATGATATAATGCTAAAAAGCGCCAGTCTTAGCATGCTGGCCACCAAAGGCAGCCATTCCTTGCGTCATCTAAGTTCAGTTTTAGATTGATAGGATAAAATCAGTCTTGTTAGGTAATCATGGAGTTTTTCTGACTAACAGCAGAATTACTCAGCTTGATTACTCCTTCAGACATCCAACTTAGTTCCCATATTAGTTTCCTAGGGCTGCTGTCACCCAGTGCTACACACTGGGTGGCTTAAACAACAGAAATCCTCTCACAGTTCTGGAGGCTAAGTCCAAAATCAAGGTTTCAGAAGCAAGGCCATGCCCTTTCTCTAAAGGCTCTAGGGGAGGATCCTTCTTTGCCTCTTCCTAGCTCTGATGGTCCCTAATAATCCTTGACATCCCTTGGCTTGTAGACATAGCTCTCCAATCTCTGCCTTCATCATCACATGGCATCCTCCCTGTGCATCTCTGTCTCTGTGTCTCTTCTACTCTCCTTATAATGACTCCCGTTTGATACGGTTTAGGGCCCACCCTAATTTACTATGACCTCTTCTTAATTTAACTATACTGCAAATACCCTATTTACACATAAGATCACGTTCTGAGGTTCCAGGTGGATGTGAATTTTGAGGGTTCACTATTCAACCCATAACAGACCCCAAAATCAAACTCTTAAAAAAAAAAAAGAGTTTTACATTCTTGAGGACCTTCAAAATAGTCCAACGCAGGTTTTACAAAAACTAGCAAAAAAGAAGAGTTCCAGACATGTTTCAGAAAGTGGAAGCTGGCCCCTTTATTGAAAAATATGACGTGGCCACCATCATGATTAATTTAAAGCCATCATATCTGACTCTGTGTATACATTCTCACAATTTAAGCTTTAATTAGACCACTGTTTTGTCCCTCCATGAGTGTGGAACAGAGAGTGTACTCACGCATGCTTCTGCCTACCAACTGACACTCATTTCAAAGGGACTAGAGCTATTCACTCAAAAAGAATAAAATAATAATAACAAAAGGGGTGTCTTCTAAATTTCATCTGGCCAGAAACGGATTCAAGCTGAGTTACTCCCTTTTCACTTCCAGTCTCCAAGCTTTGTGTTACACCATTTGCACTTGTAGAAATATCACACACTTCTTTAGATAGGCAGCATTTATACGTGTTTTGATAGAAACAGAACGTCAAGGATGTTCTCCAGTCTCAGATGAAATCCCTTAATTTAAAGAAGGCAGATTTTAGATGGAGGCAGATGCCTAATGAAAACCGAGATTACTGCAGGGCTCTGATTTTCAAAATGATGGGAAATTTCCTTTCAGCCAACATGGCAAGATCAGCTCTTAAAAAAGAAAAATAAGGATGTAGAAACTTGAAGGTAGGCTCCATGAGGAATGAATACCCAAAGATGGTAAAGGCCTGAGACTCTTCTGAAAGAGAAACCCAGGAGTAAATCAGCACCCGAGTAAATAGGAAGTGGTCCCTTGAGGAAGTGTTACATAATTCCACTATAGACAGATGGAAAGCACACTGGGATTCGAGGGAGTTTCAGTCACTTAGTGTGCTGTTAACCTGTGGTCTACACCAAGTTCTGACATCAAAGGACTGAGCTGTATCTGGCTGAGCAGACACGATGACCCCATTCTGGGGTCTCCAAGTCTGCTGAGGCAGCTGAGCCATAAACAGAAGGCATAGAGCTCAAAAAAAGGGAAGTCCTAATCTGGCTCTGAGTTCTGGAAGGGTTATAACTATCGCTCAGATCAGCACAGGGATTCCTGAGTTCCCTGTGCCAAAATCTAGGGAACACAAGGCGATTTGTCAGAGGCTCTAGTGAAGCAAACAGGTATTCTAGAAGCAGCAATGGGGACTGTGGGACACTGTCAGGCCAATCGAGTCCCAGCATGAAGAGACTCTCCATCCAAGGACTGACAGACTGTCATACTGGGAAATGCCCTGCTCAACTTTTAAGCCCTGTGATTTTAGCTATGGAAGACAGAAATGCCTTATCAATTCTTCTTTTCTTTTAATAAAGCATTCCTTTGATACTGACCACTGTTATTTATGAGCTGAAGAGGTGAAATCAGCCTCCTGAGCAGGTAAGGGAACAATTGTCTCAGGTTGCAGGTGGGACCCAAGACAAGTGTTTCAGCCTCAAAAATTCCCTAATTCCCTTCTGTCTTAGTGACCTTTGACACCAGGCTTACACTTGAAAAACTTATCTAAAAGGGACTTAATCTGGGGAGCAAGGAGAACATGTGCAAACTCAGATGCCTGCAAGAGGCATGGCAGCCTAGGGATCTAGAGTTGAAAGCCTGCGAAGGCCGAGCAGGCAACCTCGATAAGTGAAGCAGAACTAGTTTAGTTCACAGTGAACACAAGAGAGACATCCTGTCAAATGAAAGCCATGGCTCCCCTGCTCTAGCCTGTTGGTGTCCTGTTTAGTTTGTAATGAAACCCAATATCCAAAAAATTTAGATGTAATATGCCAATTTTTAACAGCTATATTGAAATATAATTGACAAATAATAAATTGCACATATTTAAAATATACAACTTGATAAGCACGTCAAATGAATGGAAGATGTGGTAAGTATATATAATGGAATATTACTCAGCCATAAAAAAGAATGAAAAACTGCCATTTGCGGCAATGTGGATGGACCCAGAGAGTATTATGCTAAGTGAAATAAGTCAGGCAGAGAGAGACAAATACTGTATGTTATCACTTATATGTGGAATCTAAAAAATAAAACAAATGAATGTCTGTAACAAAACAGAAACAGGCTCACATAGCTATAGAGGGTTGGAGGTAACTAGTTGTTACCAGTGAGGGGAGGAGGGAGGGGCAAGATAGGGAGTAAGAGATATAAACTACTCTGTATAAAATAAATAAGCAACAAGGATATATTATACAGCACAGGGAAATATAGCCATTATTTTGTAATAACTTTAAATGGAGTATAATCTGTAAAAATATTGAATCACTATGTTGTACACCTGAAACTGACATATTATAAATCAACTATACTTCACTAAAAAAATAAAATAAAAATAAAATATACAACTTTATAAGCATATATGTATATGCTAAATATTTAACCTTTTAGAAAACTACCAAACTGTGTCCAGAATGACTGTTACCACTTTACATTCCTACCAGCAGTGTATGAGAGTTCCATTGCTCTGCATGCTTGCTAACACTTGGTATGGCCAGTCTTTTTAATTTTAGCCATTTTTTAAAAAAAATTTTAGCCATTTTAATAGCTGTGAAGTGATATCTCATTGTGGTTTTAATTTGCATTCCCCTAACGACCACTTCAGTTGAATACCTTTTTATGTGTTTTTTTGCTGTCCATATACCTTCTTTGGTGAAGTGTCTATTTAATCTTCTGCCCATTTATATTGGGTTTTTATTTTTGTATTATTGAGTTTCGAGAGTTCTTTATGTAATCTCTATACATGTCCTTTATCAGATATGTGATTTTCAAATATTTTCTCCCAATCCATGACTCATCTTTCATTCTCCTAACAGTGTCTTCCAAAAACACAAGTTTTTAATTTTGCCAGAAAAAGAACTTATGTTTTTTTTCCATGGGTCATGATTTTGGTGTTCTATCTAGGAAATTTTTGGCTAGCCCAAGGTCATAATGATGTTCTCCTGTATTTTCTTTCTTCCCAAATACTTCCCATTTTAAAAGGCTGGATGAAAGTTCTCTGCAGACCAAACAAAGCACATCTATGGGTTCCATGTAGCCTGTGGGTCACCTGTTTATAACCTCGTACTTATAGCGTGATCCCTCAGATCCCAAATTTTATATCATGCAAGGCTAACAAATCCCTTGCTGAACTTTTTCACAACACATCATCTCTCACAAGAAATTGTGATAAGTCTCACTCAGGGTTGTCTTTTCCTTACACAGAAGATCAATGCCTTCTTTTTAAAAAAATATTGGATGTCTGAATACTTTTATAGAGTAATGAGAAAAACAGTAAATGATGGCTTAACTCTGAATTTGAACTAGCTTGGACACTGGTCAGATGAAAATGACCTTCACTAGCACAATGTATTAACAGTCTACCACATCAGCCAACCATTGCTGACCTTTAACTAATGAGAAAATTGTGGAGAGAAGGGGGTTAAAAGAAAAGGGGCAGAGGAAAACCAGACTTTTCCGCTTAAATTTTGCTTTCAAGTAATCAGGGTCAGTGCCAGTTGGGGCCCTTTATTCTTCAATGCTATCTCAGAACTCAAAAAGATGATTTCAAAAGCACTTGACTAATTAAATGCTCTTTCTTTAACACAGGCTCTCCCGCGTAGTGTTTTTAATATGTTGGAGAAGATAAAATTCTGGCCCTGGGCAGATGCTAGAAACATTTTTGTATAGTTAACAGAGAAAGAGTGTTCTTAGCCCCTCTGGCATTGTTCTGGAAATCCACACATGATGCAGGAAATTAGTTGTCTCACATCCAAATACTGTTCACGAGAACAGTTTTTTAAAATGTAATCAGATACCACGAAAATTCAGGGTGCAGTTCAGAATGTGTGATGTGTCCTGAGAGTGCTGGGGCTTAAGAATGTCTCTGGGTGGATGGGCAGACCACAGGCGAGGGACAGCGGGAAGTTAGCAGAGACTTCTATTGGGAAAAAGCTTTGTTGGACCCTCTGAAACCACTACAGCATTAAATGTCAGAAACTCAAAAGGAGCAAAGACAACTATTGAGCCCCAGTGCTCTGTACACGCATAAAATTTCTATTACAGCTGAGATGCCGATTTGGACCAATGACTGTAAAACTTGCAAAACTTACATAGGTGACTCTGCTACTCTGTTGATTGTTTCAGTAATGGTTCAAAAACAGTCCTGAACTCCTGTCAAAAGCATTTTCAGAGAAGTGAAAGTTTTCCATTGCCCTTACAAGAGAATATTGCCTCTGAACCCCTTTCATCTCCTCTTCCAGGGCATATGTGGTATTCTCAAAGCACTAGGACAGTTAATCCTTCCTCTGAAGCCATTCCATGCTGTTGTGCTTATTTTACAAAAAAAGAAGAAGAAAATTCAGAGGACCAGCAAGAGGTTAAATGCCTCGAAACTTCCAGTGTATCAACAGTTCAGGCCCGAGTACCCCGTGGAACCTCACATCCTTAAATTTGCACCAGCGATCAAGTACCTCGTATTTCAAGGACCTTTATATTTCTTTGTATTTTTTTTTCAGTCTTTAGTACTACTGGTCCTTGATCAGTTCATCATGGCCCAAAATGAAGCTACTGCTTCTTTCTTTTAATCCAAGGTAGGGAAGGTTTAAAATCTGAATAAACATGAACTGAGGAATAACTTTCCTAGCAAACTCCATTACGGCAGAACTTGAAGAAATTATGAGATCTGTTATCTTAAGGGTTTCCTTCATATCCTCACAGAAAGAATTATCAAAAAGCAGGAATTTTGGACATTGTTTTTCTGAAGTATGTGGAGGGATGATAGTTTGGCTAGGAAAATATTTAACTTCATTTTATTTAGTAGAAAACACATTGCCCACTATGGAGAAAGGCAGCCGTTTCAGGTTAGTTTACTTTATATCAGTTCCGGGTGACTTTGTCTGGTAAGGAAAGCACAAGCTTTGGAATTTATAGCAAGTTTGCCACTTGCTGTCTGTGTGGCCTTGAGCAATTATTCTGCCCTCTCTGAAATTCAGCATCGTCACATACAAAGGGCGCTACTGACACGCAGCCCAAACGGTTGCTGTGAGGATTCAATGAGCTTCAAGAGCGGAGCAGGTACCCAGGCTGCTGTCATGGCTGTTATGCATCTGTTGTCAAAACACTGTAGATTCTATCACAGCATTAACCACCATATTTTATAATTATTTATTTCACCTCTGATTTCTCCTAATACCCTGTTAGGGAAAGGACCATGTCTTATCGGCTCACCTTTGCATTACCCACCTGACACAGGCCCAGTGCAGAAGAAGCATTCGTTAAATATTTTTGGAAGAAGGAAAGAAAGAAGGAAGGGAAGAATAGGTTGATTAGAATAGTGATTAAAGGATTAAAAGTATAGACTTTGGAGTCAAACAGGATTTCAAATCAAAACACTGCAACTCACCAGCTGGCTGACTATGGGCATGTTATTCAACTTTCGTCTATGGAAAAAAGATAATAATATCTACCTCAAAGGGTTAGGATAAGGATTACGAGATTAATTTTGCAGAGGGTTTAGCATAGTTCTCAGCCCGTGGTAAGCGCTCAATGATCACTATTCTCATTATTATTGTATAGTTTAATGGAACTCATCTTAAACCTGATTGACGCTTTGTGAATGCTTGGGTAACAGTTGCCTTGGTCCTTGCTGAATGAAACGAGCATGGAAATCATGAAGGAAATACCTTCTGCTGTCACTAGAAATAAGTTGTAAGTAATCAGTGCTCTCCTGGTGCTGCACACAGGAGAGGATGTGCTGCCACTGTCATCAGCAAGCCTGACCCTGTTGGGAGCGTGGAATTTTAATCGATTCAGACAGGCATTTGAACAGCACTTATCTGTGTGTTCAGGGCACAGGGCTAAGGGTTCTGAAGCTTTCAGAGATAAATCGCATTCTGCCCTCCAGGAGCTGGCAACTCATAAATCATTATAAAGAGAGGCAGACGGTGATCAAGTGTTCCAGCAAAAGTGCAGATCATGGTCTGGACCCAAGGAGTGGGGAGGGGTGATCTCTTAATTGGGAAAATGGACTCTGGGTTCAAATTGCTGTCTCGCTATTTTCTGGCTGGGAGAAACTTCACTTCCTCATATGCAAAGTGAGAGTACTTGGAGTATCCACTTCATAGGATGGTGGTTAACATTAGATGAGATAATGCTTGTGGCTGGACATAACACCTGGTCAGTGCTCAATAAATGTTAGCCATTATTGTTGCAGCTGTTTTTATTACCCAGCTACTATTATTTTAACTTGATAACAGTAATATTGCTATAGGTATTAATAGGGTAATAACACTACTAGCATACTAAAACTAGCATATTATTATATCTCTATAAAAATAGTTAATGTTATAATATTAATCAGTATAATAATATTACTACAAACTATGTATATAATATATATATTATATATATAATAGTATAACAACATAAACTATAAAGAGCTAACAATATAATAATACTATTTGTAATGCAGTAAGTGCTTCATGGAGAATCTGGCGTTCGAGCTCCATCTTGAAAAACGGATACATTTAAGCAATATTTGGCTATTTCATTATGTCTAAGGAATGAAAGGTGTTTTTACCAGATGCCTTTCCAATTGTGTAATCAATTCTAGGTTTTCTATTCTGCAATGTGAAGGACCACTTGCAGAAGGCTCCTTTACTGAAGGGTTAATGAGGATGAGGCCTGCAACTAAAGATTGTCAGGGGTGAAGGACAGAAAGGAACGCACGTTCAGCACAAATTCCCCAGGTCACCCCTTTCCCGTATTTTCCTATTTTGCCTCACCCACCCTGACATCCCGCAAGAGAGCAAGGGCAGGGCTGATCAGAGCACTCCACACACTACAAAATATTCGCTTCACAATTACTATATTATTAGTATTTATGTTGAAAACAAATTCCCCTTTGGGACTCCCGCTCAGCTCTATTGGCACCTGGTGGATCCTTTAATATTTAAGTTCCTCCATCTTCAAAGATCCACATCAGAGTCTTTCCTGAGGCTGCGGACTGTAGGTTCTTGCACCTGGGAATTTCCCTTGTGGCCAGAAAACCCGAAGTGGGGAATGTTTCATGCATAAAAGAAATGTTAAAGGGAGACGATAAGGCAAAGTGGAAGGGGGTGAGTCTTGAGGTCTAAAAACCACACATAGAGAGATTTAAATTAGTCTGCCTCCACGCCTTTCCCCCATCCCCATTACAGGTTTATAAAACGTGCGCGCGCGCGCATGCGCACATATACACACATGCACATGCAAGCATTAGGAAGGGAGGAGTAAATCAGAGCTAAAATTTGCATGGACTTCTCAGAAAATGTTTCATGAAATTTGTTTGTAAAATAAATCTAACGCAGCCATTCTCAAACTTCAGTGAGCACAAGAGCCACCTGGAGAGCTGCTGAAAATTTATACTTCCACCCCCAGAGAGCCCGATTCAGGAGGTCCAGAACGGAGCTCTGGAATCTTTATGTTTAACAAGCATCCCATGTCATTCCAGTGCAAATGGTCCTTGAACCACTCCGAAGAATGCCAGTCTAAGGTTTATGTTTTTCTCTCTTTATATTTTTTTTCTTTCCTTCTGTTCATTGGGGGGATAACTTTTAACTCTTTTCCCCAATTTTCCCACTAAGCCTGAGTCCCATCATTTGCACAGCTGGGTGTTTTTTTTTCCAGTTTTGGAAACTGTTTAGTCTCTGAAAGGTAAAGTCCCTTTTCATTGAGTCAGGCTGGGGCAAGTGTAGTGGAGACTGCTTTATTCTGGATCTCAGCTAGAACAATGACAGAGAATACCAGAAAGATTTTTTCTTCAGGAGTTTCTCCACCAAGAGCAGTTTAAACTGAGGGAAGTCAGCTGAACTGGGTCTCCTGTGAGCTGCCCCTTCCCTGTGAACTTACAAGCGACATGTTTAACTTCGGGACAGAGCACATGGCCACAGAAACACAGCTGTGTGGGCCGGCGTGGCGGGGGTGGGATCCAGGGCTTTGACTTGCGACACATGAGCAGCTGTGGAAAAGTGAGGGACGAACCTGAGGGACCCAGGCACCCAGTCACGAGGCAGATAACGTAGCAGCCTGCCCTCATCCTGCTGTCCTCGGGTTTGCCCTTTCTTGGCTTTCGGGGGAACGGCCCAGGTTCCTGTTCTGAAGGAGGGAAACTTGACAATGTGAATTACAGTGTCCTTTCTGTCTACATCTGAGGTTGAATAAGCTCTGCTCCTGGATGAGGTGAAGGAAGAATAAAGGTAGGTTTCTGGGTACCCAGACTAGACTATGGCCCCTCGGGGGGAGCCCTGCCATGGAGCGCAGGCACTGGGAGGGGGGAAGAGGGTGATGAGAGATTCTGAATTTAGTGGCAGCAGTAAATATCCTCATAAGAAATTTGATGACCAAGAAACATTCTTATCTGGGAAAGTTGTCACAAGGCTGTTAGAACAGCGGTTAACACCCTTGCTCTACCACTAAGTGGCTATCAGCCCTGCTGTTTTAACATCTATGGATTTCAGTTTCTTCTGTGAAATAAAGGTATTGGAACTGATGATGTCTTTGACCCCTTCCAGCTCTAACATCCAAAGAATGATAGTATATCCAAGATATGCCTTAGAAATTTCTTAGGATTCGCTACAATGATCATTAGCAGTTGAAAAGTTGGTTATCTATTACTGTGTAACAAACTACTCCAAAATGTTGTGGCTAAAAGCAACCTTTTCATTTTGCTCCCAATTTTTTGGGTCAAGAATTTAGGAAGAGCTCAGCCTGGTGGTTCATCTCTGATTCCAGCTGGGGCTGGAGGATCCATTTCTGAGATTCTGAGATTCTCACCCACCTAATAGATGCCTCGGTGCTCTGCTCGCTCACTCTCTCTCTTTCTCTCTCCCTCCCTCCCTCCATCTCTCTCTGTCTCTCTCTCACTCCTTACTTGGCAACTCACCCTCCAGACACTCCTGTGCCTCCTGCTTCCCACAGCCTAGCAGCCTCAGGGCAGCCTGACTTTCCACACGGGGCCTTGGTGTTCCAACAGACCAAGTCTGTAGGTGCTGGTCCTCTTAAATGCAAAGCCCAGAGCTGGCACAGCATCACCTCCACGTATTTTATTGGTCAAAACATCATAAGCCAGTGCAGATTCAAGTGGAGAACTAGAACCCTCTGCTCCATGGGAGGAGAATCAGAAAATGTCAAGCTATCTTCAATCTGCCACAGTCAGCATGTAAACAAAAAAATCAATTTCCAACATGATTAAATCTACCCAATGGCAATGACTCCAAAAATAAAAATAAAAAAAGTTTGTTCTTTCACAAAGCTGCAAAGATTCAGCTTTCTTAAAACTAGAGGGCTGTTTTGGATATCCAATGATCGTTCTTCATACTCAGAAAAGAAGCTGAGTGCTGAGGAAGCTCAGGTTCATGAAGACACTGTTTCCAGACCAAAAGCTATATAAAACTAGAAACTGATATCTGTGAAAAAAAATTTTTAAGTTTTAAAAACAAGCAAAAAAAGACTCATTTTAGTGTAATTGACTTTTAGGCTTTGATACTGCTGAGTTCTTGGCTGCTTCAGAAAGAACAGCAGGCGAAGGGCTAAGAAGTATCCAGAAACTCAATCTACAAAGCATCGTTACTGAGGACCACTCCATGGGGCCTGGGGAGAAGCTCATTTCTCAGTGCTCTGCTTATGGTATTCAGTGTGACACAGATGCCACCCTTGCAGTCTGCACACAAATGGGTCTTTGTTGCTCTGGGTGCAGCAAATTCTTTACCATGAATAATCTACTACAACAAATGCTCCCTTTAGTTCCTTCTCAGTCTTAAGAGTATCTGAGCTCCCAAGAGAAAAGCAATCAGTGCTCAATAGAAACTAAATGCTCTCTTTAAGCATTGCTATGGGAAAGAAATGCAGTGGCACCATTTGTCCTATAAGTATGGCACAAGGAATGAATGGATGAATTTTGGACATAGACACAAAATGCTACAGCAATAAGGAGGCAGCATGCTGGAATCCTGAGGCATCTGGGCTCTGGAGTCACCTAGGCTGGGAACTGCATCACTTTCCAGCCAGGACACCTTGGACCAATAACTAAGCTTAGCTGCAACTCAGTGTCTTCAGAAGTAAGGAAAAGACCACAATAGAAAGGTCTGCCTGGCAGGGCTGCTTGCTGAGGGTTAAATAAGACTATGCCTGCAGAGCATTCAGCATGAAGTGAACACTTGATATGTGTTTATACTGTTATTGTTACTATTATTACCACATCATGGACTCACACACACTCATACTGCTCTTCAGGTGTGCAGAGGAGATGTAGTTTCTTAATTTTTTCATTTCTGATCTAATATTCCTCAGGAGTTCCCCCACTGCACTGGGTAGTTGGAAGATTTTAAACATGTCAGTGAATGATGTCTCAATCTCTTCCAGTTTGAATTCTTTTTGGGTGACGCCGTCTTGTTTAGGTCATCAGGGATGTCGTCCCTTCCCAGTGCTTCTCACCAAAAATAGAGTCAATCTAAATGGGAGGTGAGGGACCCACAACCCTGCTTTGGCTCCTGCTTGTCTCTGCAGTGGGGTGTGCCTTGTCTGCAAAGCATTGGCACCTAGTAAACATTCAATGTCTATTATTATCATTGTTGCTGCTGCTGACCAGGACCCACTGACCAGAAAAGCTAGGTCTACTGCTTGACACCACTATGAAGGAGTTTACTGAGTAGGGACTAGGGAAGGAAGACACGGTGCTGACATGCAATATCAGACCCAGACAGACAGGCGCTGGAAAGAACTCAGGGAAGGAGTCCTATTTGGCAGGAAGTAAGAGGTAGGTACCTTATAAAGGGTCACCAACATTGACAAGAAACAGCATTCATTGATTTATTCCACAAACTTAATAGCTGTCATTTATTTAACACTACGACGTGGAGCACTTTATGTACATTGTCTCTCCTTTCTCCCAACTACCTCAACAGATGGCAAAATGTCGACTCAGAGAGGTTCACGGGCTCAAAGTTACCCAGTGATTAAGTGGCAGAAGCTTGACTTAATTCCAAGACTGGACCATCTCCTGCACAAGCTCAATGCTGTGGACATAGAGATTGGAAGCTGTAGTCCCTTCCCCTGAGTCATTCTTCATTAAAAGAGGAGCAGGTCGCTAACAACATGTTGTCACCAAAGCCAACATATAGAACCAGCTCTTGCAGCATTTTGAAGGGGCCAGAAAAAATTATCCATTCGCCCTTAAACACACTAAGCTGAGAATTAATGCATGAACTGCGGAGATAAAGGGATTAAGGTCATTGCTTAACAAGTAATTCACTCCAAAATTCAGCAGATTAAAGCAATAATCATCTACTCTTGCTCAGAGGTCTACAGGTCAGCTGGGTATTGGCTCGTCTCGGCTGGGCTCAGCTAAGTGGCTCTAGATCCAGCTGCACTTGGCTCTGGACTGCAGGTTACCTATGCATTCATCCAGGCCTCAGGGAGAGGGGTAGCAGCTCCCTGGGGAAATCTCTTCACATAGAGATGGGAGCAATGATGCTTCTTAAGGCACAAGTGCAGAACTGGAACATGGTCCCTGTCACCCACACTCCATTGGCCAAAGTAAGTCAACAGCAGTGGAAAAGTTCACTCTGCCTTTTGTGGGACGGACTACAAAGCCACACAGTGAAGGGTGTGGACAAGAATCAAGGCCAATAATTCTGTCTACCAAAGACATTTTCTGACTTTAATGGGGAGTGGCTAACATAGAGGGGGTGGAGTGGGCAGAGAGGATCTATAAAATCCCACTAACTTTTAAAAGATTTGCCAGAAAAATTTGCCTATGAATAAAACACATTTCCTCACTTCTCCAAGGGAGATAATGAAAGACAAACCCTCCCACCATCCCACTTTCCTTTTCCTTAAAATGTATACAAAATTGTAGGATGCCAGAATATTAGGCAAGCCTGGCTAAAAAGAGAGATCCCTCCAGTCTCAAGTTTCAACCATCTATAAAAGTAGCATTTGGTAAACGGCTGTGGAAAATGTGTTCTTCTACATTGGGGTCTCAGAGTCCCCGTTTGATGTTTTATCTACACCCCTATAAC